>NC_079212.1:70131936-71331936 GCF_029633865.1 Lampris incognitus
TAGAGCTCGAGACTTGAGTTGTTCATTTATAATAGTTCTCTTTGTTGCCAAACACAATAATCTCTGTTTTGTTTTGGGGTTTTTTCTTATTTAATTAAAGAAAGTTTTGGCTCAACCAATCTGTGACACAGTCAGTCTATTGAGCTGAGATTATCAGGTGAGAGAGCCAGATACATCTGGTTATCATCTGCATAACGTAATCCATGTTGTAGCTCTGAAGAATTTGACCTTAAGGCAGCATGTACAACTTAAACAGCAGAGGTCCGAGAACCGATCCCTGAGGGATTCCACATGTCATAGCCATTCTATCCGATTCATAACTGCCAATGGTGATGAAGTAACTCCGGTCTTCTAAATAAGACCTGGACCAATTAAGGACTGCTCCGGAAAGTCCTACCCAATGTTCCAGCCTGTCCAACAGTATTCTGTGATCTACAGTGTCAAATGCCGCACTGAGATCAAGGAAAACCAGAACAGATATTTTACCTGTGTCCGTATTCAGCCGTATGTGATTTAACACTTTTATATGAGCTGTTTCAGTACTGTGGTTAGGTCGGAAACGTTATTGATATTTGTCAAAATGACCATTTGAGTTAAAAAAAATGCTGAGTTGATTAGAAACAACTTTCTCAATGATCTTACCTATAAAAGGAAGATTTCAAACTGATCTATAGTTATTTAACACAGTGGTATCCAGAGTTCTCTTTTTCATCGTCATCATCATCATCATCATCATCATCAGTTCTGTAACCTACGGAGGTCTTGGCTTAATGGCAGCTATTTTTAGAGACTTTAGGAAAGTGCCTGATAGCAATGACCTGTTAGCTATTTGATGTAACTCCATTTTTACAGAGATAAAAATAGTTTCAAAAAAATCAGACGGCAGTCTGTCGAGACAACATGTTGATGATCTGAGATGCCGAACTGTTTCCGCTGGAGTTTCTTGATCCCTGGTATTAAATTGGGACATAACTGTTGTGACCGTCTGTCTAATAAAGAATAATGCCAGGTACCGTTGTCGGTGAGTTTGATTCTTCTGGCCGTTTAATTTCGTCCTGCTAGTTACACACTCTCGCGGTAGACCGCATGGTCCCGTTAGATTTATCACTTCCGCTACATCCAGTTGGTGCGTTATGGGTAATGCAGTAGTCGCCCCTTCATCAGGCAGTACTAAAAATTACATCTCCCTTCAAGAAAAAACGAGTGTGCAAATATACAAAAGGCGCAAATATACAAAAGGCACATAACCCAACAGTCTTGTAACATTACCTGCGTCCTGAACTTAAGTAAATAGTAGCTGTTATAACATACAATATAGTAATAAACTGAGTAAACCTCACAGATAGGGTTTTTTTCTTCTTCTTTTTAGGGCAGCGATCCGCCTACACCCTTTTCAATCAATTATAAGTCAAGAACTTGCCCTGGCTTAATGACTCAAAGTTAAAGTCTCAAAGTTGGGGCTGACATCTTTGAAATAGAAGGTCAGTTATTTCTCTTGATAGTAGACTACCTCTCAAAATACCCAGAGGTACTGAACATTAAGGACAAGACATCACACACTGTGATCAGCTAGATGAAGTCGGTCTTCTCTAGAACACCAAAAGAGATAGTGTGTGACCATGTTCCATTTGCAAGTCATGAAATGAGAAACTTGTAACAGGTCTCTTCACTATTTGCATAGTCACGGTCCTTAAGAAGCTGAGCTCTGTTACAAAGTGCTCAAATGGCTCACCATTCCCCGTCTTCTCGTGGAATTTGTACCTGGCGAAGATAGTAACTGAGTAACTGCATGCAAGCCTTACATCACCAAGCACAATACTAAGCGTCGGATGGAGTGGTGTGAAGCACGCTGCCACTGGACTCTTGAGCAGTGGAAACATGTTCTGTGGAGTGACGAATCACGCTTCTCTGTCTGGCAGTCTGATGGATGAGTCTGGGTTTGGCGGATGCCAGAAGAACGTTACCTGCCTGACTGTACTGTACCAACTGTACAGTTTGGTGGAGGAGGGATAATGGCATGGGTTGTTTTTCAGGGGTTGGGCTAGGCCCCTTAATTCCAGTCAAGGGAAATCTTAATGCGTCAGCATACCAAGACATTTTGGACAATTCTATGCTTCCAACTTCGTGGGACCAGTTTGGGGAGGGCCCTTTTCTGTTCCAGCATGTCTGTGCCCCAGTGCACAAAGCAAGGTCCATTAAGACATGGTTGGGTGAGTTTGGTGTAGAAGAACTTGACTGACCCGCACAGAACCCTAACCTCAACCCCATCGAACACCTTTGGGATGAACTAGAACGGAGATTGAGAGCCAGGTCTTTTCGTCCAACAGAAGTGCCTGACCTCACAAATGCTCTTCTGGATGAATGGGCAAAGATTCCCACAGACACACTCCAAAAGCTGGTGGAAAGCCTTCACAGAGGAGTGGAAGCTGTTATAGCTGCAAAAGGGAGGGGGACCAACTCCATATTAATGTCTATGGATTTAAAATGGGATGCTCCTGTAGATGTAATGGCCAGGTGTGCCAATACTTTTGTACATATAGTGTATGTCCCGTCCTTTGTCCCCGATCCACAGCAGGAGAAAACATCAGGCCCGTGAACATGAGCTCGGCATGTAGCATCAAGTAGGTTGGATGATTCCCAGTCCATTCGCGGGGTAGGGACACCGAAAGCTTCCATCTTCTTCGCCCCCCCCCCCCCCAAGTGGGTCCGTAGCTTAACTACTTACTCTGACAACATGTTTTGACTGTCTGTCGAATAAAGTATAATGCCAGGCAGCGACATCATAGTGGGGGTGGGGGCGGGGCCTATCAGGGCCCAGACCGGGGGGGGGGGGTCGGGAAGCCTGGAATTAAAAGTTTGTTTTGGTTTGCAAATGTTTATTCTAACTAATTAGTGTCATAACTTCGGTTAAAATTGGCTCAATACATCGGTTGAGGGACTTAAAGAAAATAGTGGACGCTCTCTGAGGCCCCTCTCACCCCTTACAAAAGGTGCCAAATGGTTTAGTCCGCCCCTCACGAGCATCTCCCAATGCAGCTCATCTAGTCCTGTCGCGAGTGACTGCTGATACAAGTACACGCAGAGTCACGTCTTTCCCAAAGAAAGCAAAATCTGGGTTCCAGAAAAGAAAAGAAAAAAAGGAAAGAGAGAGAAGGCCAAATGAGGTGAAACAACTGTTGAGTAATTTCTTCCAAAAGAAATGTGAGCTAGGAGCTTTTTTTTCCTCTCCCCAATTGTACAGGCCAATCACCCCACTCTTACCCACACCCGACTTACCACCCGCAGACACAGCCAATTGTGTCTGTAGGGATTCGCGACCAAGCCGGAGGTAACGCGGGGATTCGAACCGGCGATCCCCATGTCCGTAGACAACGGAATAGACCGCTACGCTACCCGGACGCCCGAGCTAGGACCTTTTAAAAGAAAGGTGTCTAGCTAACGTCTACTACCACTATTGTGGTTTATACTGATGAGGAGACTGGCGGGTAGTCCTTTTTATGAACTTTATTCAGGAACAAAGAACAACATCGTGCATGCCTATCCTTCAGTTCTGCTTACGTACATCCGCCTGAGAGCACGCCTACTGGCCTCTCGTCGTAAGCTCACCACTGTATTAATCCGTCAAACCCATATACTACATCCCCCTTTTTCCACTGAACAAAAAAACAAAACAATCACATTATAGACTTGTTTGTTCCACTATCTATCAGTTTGAACTTACTGCATTAAGAAACAAATGCCTTTGTTCGTCTTTTCTTAAACTTAAAAATGGAGATATAACACCATCCACAAGACCACTATGAACTGTTTAAAGGTCTGGCTTTGAATGCTTATTATACCTATTCTTGACATCAGTACAGTGTTACATTCTTCATACATTCATTGTCCATACTAGACATTCATTACATTTTCTTTTCTCTCTTTTTTTCCTTAAGAACTCTGTACACTCTTTGTACCCAGTATTTGTACACTGTCACCAGGGTCAGAGGTTTTAAGCACATGACCCTCCGTAGGAGCATAACTTTTACTGTTAGCCCATTTGAAAATCACTGAATTTGGTAGGCTGCTTTACCAGCCTGCCACTTCTGGTGTGTTAGACCTGTGTGTCTGAACAGTTGACTGGTTGTTCCACATTTCTTGTCGCGTCATGTACATGTGGTTCTGCAGGCTCGCTTGGAGTGGCTGCTCAGTGACACTGACATTATTGTCCTCTATTTCAGTATGTGTGTCATTCCGAATTGTTCTCTAGTGCCTCCTATTCCTCCTGTACCTTTGTCCTGCAGCTGTCACAACATTGTATGACCTCTGCTCCTGTCTCTTCTTTTCTACCAGGGCAGGTTTCCAGCCTTGTGGAGTCTCTATACTGACAGCCATTCCTGGTTCGAGCACAGAGAGAGGTCTTGCATGTTGGTTGTAGTACTCTCCTGGTCTTTGTTGCAGTTTAAGTAGCCTCTGCTTGACTCTTGTCGGATGCCTCAGTTTGAGCACAGCACTGGCTACTGGCAATGTGCTTCTTAGGACCTGACCCATCAGCATTTCTGCAGGAGAGAGCCCAAGTCCAGTCACAGGAGCGTTCCTTAATGTCAACAGAGCCAGGTGGGGGTCTGTGTTAGTCTGCTCCGCCTTCTTTAGCATGAGTTTAATGGTCTCTATTGTGCGTTCTGCCATCCCGTTAGACTGTGGATAGCCTGGGCATGAGAATGTCCATTTTATGCCCCAGTCACTTGCAAACTGACTCATCTCAGCACTAGCGAATGGCATGTGGTCACTCACCACTTCCTTCTGAACACCATGTCTGGAAAACACAGCCTTCAGCTTTGCTATTACTGTGCTTGCTGTTTTGTCATGCATTTGTTGGACCTCAGGATATTTTGAGAAATAATCTACTGTGAGGAGGAAAGATTTGCCTTGTAGCTCAAAAATGTCCACACCTACTTTGTACCATGGTAGCTCTGGCAGCTCATGGCATTTTAGTGGCTCCTTCTGATTCTTCGGTAGGTCTTGTTGACAGGTGGGGCAGCTCCCAACCATTTGTTCTATATCAGCCGATATGCGTGGCCAATATAGATATTTGCGTGCCTGTTCTTTGGTCTGTTGTACTCCTTGGTGGGCTATGTGCAGTCTCTGTAGCTTGTCTGATCTCAACTTTTTAGGGATAATGAATCTGTCTCCTGGCATCAGGACCCCCCCCCCCATTTACTGTGATTGTGTCTCTGATTGGCCAATAGACTTTAAGCTCAGCATCTGTCTGTTGTTTGTGCTTTGGCCACCCTCTCTGGTGAATGTCTAGTAGCTTTTGCGAGGTCTGGTCCTCCTCAGTTGCCATCTTAAGCCTCTCATGCATCTCTCTTCCCAGAGCCTCAGTTGCTTCCATGGCATAGACTACCTTTTCATCTGCAGTCATGGACTCCTCTTGTGCTTCCACAGCACCAAACGCTCTGGATAAAGTGTCTGCTATTAGCATTTCCTTTCCAGGTGTTTCCTTGATGTGGAGATTGTAACGCTGAAGCTGTAGCAGCATTCGTTGTAGTCTGGCAGGTGCCTGTCCTAATGGCTTTGTGAATATAGCCTCCAGAGGCTTTTGGTCTGATTGCACCACCACATGTGCACCAAACACGTATTGGTGGAATTTTCGTGTCACAAACACGACAGCAAGCAGTTCTTTTTCAATCTGCGCATAGTTGCACTCAGCCTGTGTTAGGGCTCTGGATGCATATGCCACTGGCTGTCCTTGCCGCAGCAGGCACGCACCTAGCCCATCTTTCGATGCATCAGCTTGGAGGACTATCTGCTGTTTTGGGTCGAAGAATTTCAGCACTGGAGCCTCAGTTAGTGCTGTCTTGAGTTTGGTCAGGGAAGCATCGTGTTCATGTGACCACAGCCACTGCATATCTTTCCTCAGTAGCTGCCGTAAGGGTGCTGTCACTGCTGCTTCATTAGGTATGTATTGGGACAGGTACTTGGTCATACCAAGTAGCCTTTGTAGACCCTTTCTATCTTCTGGTGCTGGCATGTGTACAATAGCATTCACCTTGTCACTGTCCGGCGGTACTCCCTCAGGGTTTATCACATGTCCCATTTACTTCACCTCCGTCACTTTGTACTGCACTTTATCTGCATTGAACTTGACATTGATCTCTTTGGCTCTCTGTATTACCTTGTGCAGTATCTCGGCATGTTCCTTGTCATTGGCTGCAGTGATGATCATATCAGCGGCTATCACCTGTACACCATCAATGTCACCAAATGTTTCACTGTTCTTCTGCTGGAAGACTTCGCTGGCTGATTTTATACCGAATGGGAGACGCTTGAACCTGTAACGCCCCCATGGCGTGTTGAAGGTGCATAACAGTGACGATACTCTGTCCAGCTTAATTTGCCAGTATCCGTCTTTTTCATCGAGTATTGTAAATATTATCTTGCCAGACAGTCTGCTTTGAACATCTGTAGGTGTCGGTATTGAGTAGTGCTGTCGTCTGATGGCTTTGTTCAGCTCTTGAGGATCAAGGCAAAGTCTGAGTGAGCCATTTTTCTTTTCAGTTATTATCAAGCTGTTCACCCACTGTGTCGGTTCTGTTACTGGAGTGATGACATCAGCTTTTTCCAGCTGACTCAGTGTCTTTTTCAGTTTGTCCATGATGGCAAACGGGATTTTCTGCAGCCATGGATCACGGGGGTCACTTCTGGGTCAATGTGAATATGATGCTCACCGGGGAACTCCCCAAGCCCCTGGAACACCTCTGGATACTGCCTCACCAGCTCTTCTTTGGTTGCAGGTGAGCTCTCCTTGATTTCATCAACACATCTGACCAAGTTCAACTCCTCACATGCTGCTCTTCCAAGAATTGGAGATGCTGACTGCTTAATGACATAGAACTGGAGCTTGGACTCTGCTCACTCAGTACTGCATTTCAGGTAGGTGCTACCGGCTGGCTTTATCTGGTTACCTCCATAAGCTCTTAATACTGTGTTTGTGGGACTAAGGCGTACTTTGCCTGGGAGTTTTCTGACCTGTTCTAGAGGGAGAACACTAGCGTCAGCACCCCTGTCTAGTTTAAAGATGATGGGCACTCCTCTAAATGACAAAGTAGCTCACCACGGCATATCACTAGCTTTACTCAGTGCATTTACCTGGGTGCACTCCAGACTGCCCACAAACGGTGAATCCACTGTCTGCACTGCTTGCACTCCTCTCATTCTGCACATCTTGGCAAAGTGATTGCCCTCCCCGTAAGCTCTGTACTTCAGTCCATACGCTGGATATGCTTTTGGGCCATGTGTCTTTCCGCATTTGTTGCATAATTTTGTTTGGGTGACACAATTCTCCTTTTTATGATGAGCATTGAACGCTGTTTTGTTGACATTAGCCCTATTTTGCCTTATTGGTCTTGTTGCCTCCGTTATTGCATGCCCCTCATTTTCCTTCTTTGCGCACATAATTATGCTGATTTGCTCCTTGGCGATCTCTGATGCCCTGCAAATATCAATGGCTTTAGTTAAAGTCAGGTTAGATTATCTCAGCAGGTTCTCTTTCAGATGCTAATCTGTAATACTGATAACGATTTTGTCTCTCAGGATGTCGTTTTCAGTTATACCGAACTCAGAGTCTTTGCTCCTGTGTTTTAGCTCTGTGACAAATTTGTCAATGTGCATCGGTTCTTGTATTGCATACGTCCATAATTGGTGCCTCTCAAATGCCACGTTTTTCTTTGGCGTACAGTAATCTCTGAAAGCCTGCAGTATGTGGTCCACCTGCACGTCTTCAGGCTCGGCCCTGGCTATATCAAGTGTGTTGTACACCACCTCGAGCGCTTCTTCGCCTAGCGTGTGCAGTAATATTGCCACCTGCACCTCCTTTTCCTTTTTCGACATTTCAGTTGCCGTCATGTACAACCTATATCTTTGCTCCCATCTGCGCCAGTTTTCACATATGTTGCCTATTAATACTAACGGAGAAGGTGGTTTAAATTGTTCCATTTTGTTTTCTCTTCCGCGTTAGCGTAAGCCCAAACTCTACTGACTTTAGCGCCGTCGGACCTGACACGTTTACGTTTAGTCACTGGGACTTTTCAGTAAGCTCACCACTCTCTTCTCTCGGTCTCTCGTCTTCTTCGGCGATTAAACATCAAACGCCGCCACTTCAGACACCATGTTGTGGTTTATACTGATGAGGAGACTGGCGGGTAGTCCTTTTTATGAACTTTATTCAGGAACAAAGAACAGCAACCGTGCATGCGTGTCCTAACCGACTTAAGTTCTGCTTACGTACATCCACCTGAGAGCACGCCTACTGGCTTCTCGTCGTATAGTATAGGCTCACCACCGTATTACTCCGTCAAACCCATATACTACAACCACAGCTAGGTAGCAGCTAGCTTGTTATCTCTTAACTACCTAAACACAGTAGGAGTGAGCTAGCTAGCTAGTATTGTAACACACAGTATCATACATTTATCAGCATCATAGCTGCAATGATGTGAAAGTGATGTGTGAGAGACAAAAGAGGAAAGGGTCCCACAGAGACTGCTTATGTATAGGGCCCAGAATTTTGTGCTACGCCCCTGATGCCAGGTACACTCAGTTGTCTGGGAGTTTGATTTTTCTGCTCGTTTAATTTCGTCCTGCTAGTTACACACTCTCGCGGTAGTGCCGTATGGGTAATGTAGTAGTTGCCCCCTTCCTCTGGCAGTACGCAAATGCACTAACGTGCACTCCAGTACACCTTGAGTTGGACCCTTGGAATGTTCTAGATGTTTGGGGGGTACTTAAACTGTGCTCAGAGAAAGCATCTTTGAATCTCTCTTGGACAGACCTTCCAGCTGGTACCAGTTTGTAATTGTACAATGTTGAGGAATTTTCAGTAAATACTTTGAAGAGAATCAGTTTGTGTTTGGACTTTTCCATTAACCACACATTGCCCTGAAATCCACTTTAAAAAAGAATACTTTGAACCCTCCAGTGTGTGTGTGTGTGTGTGTGTGTGTTTGTGTGGATGGGTGCGCGCGCGCGTGTGTGGGTGCGTGCGTGCGTGCGCGTGTGCGTGTGCTTGAAAGACATAAAAAGCCGTGTGCAGCACTCTCAAAACGAACTCGATGTTATGCCGAGTTCAGAACACGTTCAAGTCAAAGCATTCTCACAAAGCCAAACGTAGAGTTCATCATGGCAGGGCAGAGTAATTGCCAAATGGAGGGAATGGAGGCGGAGGCTCTGAATGAACTTGCACTAAGAGCTGTATGTCCTTCATAGTGCAGACATTGAAGAACCAGTCCTGCAAGTTAGAATTTTCCCCTGTATTTTCACCAGATTTGCTTTTGTATCTGTGTAAAGGGAAGCAAGCTATAAACAACAGAACAAGAAAAGTCCGATATGATACAGCCCTGACAGCACTTGTATACATTACACAGAGATTAAATAACTACGTCTCAACTTTTACATAGTTACTGTCAACATGTGTTTTTTAGTATTGTATGTAACAAATACACTGACATTGGATGTACACCTTTCCTCGCTCTCCAATCATTTCAGTTCAATTAATTTTTATCTTAGTCAAGAATAAATGTGAGAGACATATCAACCAGAAACACTTCCGCCTCCGGTGTGGGAAGATTCTCGTTTGCAGCGGCCTTGGCCTCACCCAGTGTAACTGAGTCATTTATACCGTCGTAATATGTGGTATTATAATCACACAAAATCTGTGTATACTTACCAAACCTTTGTTAACTTGACATGCTCTGGCTCCAGAGTCAACGTGCGGAACGTCTGTTCAGTTCCTGTTCCCCCACGGTCACTTCCGTGAGTCCCCCTCTATAAATTATGCCGCCCACCTTAATCGCGCGCTTTTGTATTATACATGAGGTAAGCAACGCCGCTTTTCTGTTAGCTTAAACTTACTGTGTAGCATGCTAATGTTACCGGTTATTTTCTTGCCCGGTGCGGGATTCGATACGAGGTGTACTGCACCACAAGGCGACATCACTAACCGCTCGACTAAAGGGTCAGCCCCGGCTAACGGGTCTTATTAGTAGTTTACAGTCGTCACCCTCCCCGGAAGCGCGCCCTCGCGCTTTGTTATTCCCGCGCTCCGAAGAGACTTCTGAGGATCTGCACACTTCCGGATCCCACCGCTGCCACCAATGTAACCGGTTATTTTCTTGCCCGGTGCGGGATTCGATACGGGGTGTACTGCACCACAAGGTGACATCACTAACCGCTCGACTAAAGGGTTCGACCTAGCTAACGGGTCTTATTAGTAGTTTACACTAACATAGTCCTATATCATTTAATTTGTGTAGGGTCCCGGAGGATTTTTTTTCTTTTTATTTTAACTTTGTCAGAATAAACGGAGATTGCCTCCAGAGAGATCCTGGTCTGGGCCAGTTCTTCGAAAACAACGCACACGAGACACCACCGGTTACGCTTGGTGCCGTCCGGCCCGTTGCGTCGAAGGTCAGCGCTTGTCTGGTTCCCGGATACGGCTGCTGACGGCCGGCTCCTCTCTCCTGCCTCCCCTCTCTACGGCTCGGGGAACTGCGCTCTCTTGTGGTTGGTCTTGTAATTTTAGAAGTTTTCCAGCTGAAGGACTGCTAATTAGGCGGAGGAGCCACTGTCACACTTTGAGATTGTAATATCTATTATATAATTTTAAGGGTTTTTATGCTCCATTTTTTATGCTCTGCCGTGCGAGGCTCATATTGTTGAACTACACATTGCTGTTTATAGTGTGCCTTGAGTTTAAAATGTGTGTTTTTTTACTCTTTTTCCCCATTTTTCTTGGTTCTGCCAATACTGCTGCTAGTTTGTAATGTCAGAAGAAGAAACTGTCGAGGTTCGTAATATGGCTGGTCACAGGCATGATGTCACTCTTGAAGTGGGGAGGGGAGAAAAAAAGATTGCTCTTAGAGGTAGGTCTGTTGCCCCCAGCGGTCCCAACTACACAATGCACCAGTCTGTTGTTGTCCCACCATTAGCCCCCACTGTTAGTTCCACACCAATTACCCAATCAGAACCTGAGCCCACACAAGTCATCTCTGTTGAAGCTGTTGGGGACTTGATTACAGATTTGGCTAGACAGATTGGAGATAACATCTCTGCCAGCCTTTGCACTATGCACCAGCCTAGTATTGTCCAGCCTCAGTCTCCTACGAGTCAGTCATGCAGTCACACTGATTTGTCACAGTTGAAGATCGTTGTGCTGTCTGACACCAAAGCTCCACCTTACTTCAGGGGTGACAATGCCGATACGTTCTCTGTTCACGAATGGGAGGACATGATGAAATGTTACCTGGATAGGGTTAAATGTGACACTCATGCTGAAAAGTTTGACCTGATAATGTCGAGACTAACAGACAAGGCTAGGGATGTGGTGAAGGTGTCGCTCCACAGATGCCCTAGGCTGAATGCAACTGAACTGCCCACAGCTGTGTTTGACATTCTGAAAGGTCACTTTAGTGAGCTGTCATACTCAAACTTGCCCATGAAAGATTTCTATAGCACAATTCCTCGAGCTGGTGAGGGTGCCATGGACTACTGGATTCGCCTTAACAAGTCCATCGATGCTGCTGATGAGTGTCTGCGGAGGCGAGGTAGGTCTGTGGAGGATCCCAGTGCGGAAGTGGTCATGATGTTCATTAATCATTGTCCCGAACCCAGTCTCGCCATGTCATTCCAGCTAAAGGCACGTGAGCAGTGGACCACAGCTGAGTTTCAGGAGCGTCTGGTTAGTCACATGAGAGATGTGAGGAAGACAGCAGCCCACTCGTGACACACAGTGGGTTTGTCACCTTACAGTCAGAGCCCTGTGACTGATTGCTTTCACCTTTACGATCCTGGCATGTCTCAAGCTACCTCGGTGGCATATCAGCAATAGCCCCCACCTACCTCTCTGCCTGCTTCTGCCCTGGCTTGCAGTCAGCCTCGGTCAGACAGCATGGTGGTGAACCAATGCAGGCCTGCCTCCTTGTCCATACCTCCCGCTGATGTCTCAGATTCAACTCCAGCTACCAAGCCTGATGTTCAACAGGTTGTAGCTATGTTTTACAAGGTTCTGTACCAGTGCAACACCTCCCTTGCAACCAGTCGAAGGCCAGACAGCCGTCACCAAGTCAACTGTCAGCCAGTCTGTCGTCAGGCTGACGGGCCCTATCACCAGTGGCGCTTGCAGCCGTAATCCTGTACGCACCGTGTGTACATTTTTTTATGATATTGTTCGGGTTTTGTTTTTTTTATGCAAATACATTTGAAGGCTGATGATTAGTGTTAACGTCACTGGCTAATAAAACACGGTGTGTACAGGTCCATGTACGCATGGTGCGCACAGGATTATGGCTGCTGGCACCACTGCCCGTAACCAGCAGGGTTCTGAACCCTTAACATGCAGAGTTTGTGGTTCCAGGGACCACTCAGCCCACACACACTGTAGACTTTATAGATTGTTCCTCAACTGCTTCAGTCCCAGTCATATGAGACATCAGTGCCCATAGATCCCCCATTCCCCAGCCATGCCACCCCCTTCTCCCTCCAATGCTGATTTAAACCAGCCCACCAATGTCGTGAGAGGGGTAGCATTGGCAGTGCTGGTGACACCCTTAGTGAAGAGGAGGATTTGCAGTCAATCTACGTGAACTGCCGTAGTATTCCTTCTGATGACAAAACAGTGATTGTTGTGAGGTTGCATAGAGTGAAAGGAGCTAGCGACCTGTTCTGTGCTCCAGTGTCCATTAGGGGCCAGTCTTCTTTGAAGGGGATGCTCGATTCAGGGAGCATGTCATGCACACTCAGTGTAGAGGCAGAGTCGGACGGGTTGTGGCACCCACATGGGGAGATCGTTGGGTCCCGATGAAGATCCTCAATCTAACAAAAAGACCTGTGACACTGCGCCGCAATGCAAGAGTAGCAGATGTATTTCCTTGTGTTGCTGTGCAGGATCTTCCACTCTCCCATGGGATGAGTAGACCACAGGCTGGTCAGACCGCGGACCCTGTCCTCAACTCAGCTACCACCTCTGTTCTCTCAGTGGCTTAAGGACTGCGGATGGGCAGACATCAACCTTGAAAGCTGTGAAGTGTCAGATGAATGGAAACAGCAGCTGGCTGATCTCGTGCTCACTTAGCAGGATGTTGTCTCCAAGGACAAGCTGGACTGTGGGGAAGCAAAGGAGGTTTCCACTGTATTCATCTCTCTGATGATCACCCTCTCGCCGTGTCCCTCCAGCACGCTATCATAAACTGACAGAGGTGCTGTCTGAGATGGAGTTGAAAGGCATCATCAGTAAGTCAGCCAGTGAATATGCCTCCCCGCTGGCCCTAGTTTGGAAGAAGACAGGAGAATTAAGGATCTGCACTGACTTTCACTGGCTTAAGGCTTGTCAAGGATGCCCACCTAGTGCCCCATTGCAAAACCACTCTACATACTGACTGCAGGACAGAAAAGGAGAACCAAAGGCCCCTTTAATAGGTGGAGAGCTGGTACATTCCGAGAGCTGACTCCTCAGGATTGGAGTCCTGTGTGTGAGAAAGCATTTGAAAATCTGAAAAGCGCACTCCTCAACAGCGTGGTGCTGGCACATCCAGACTTTGACAGGCCTTTCATCCCCTCCACCGATGTTTCCCTTGATGATCTAGGTGCTGTCGTGTCCGAGGTGCCAGCTGGCGAGGAGAGAGCAAGACCCATTGCTTTTGCAAGCAAAACACTCAGTCGCAGTCAAGCCGACTATCCTGCTCACAGGCTGGAGTTCTTGTGGCATATCTGGTCAGACAGCAATCTGCTCACATACATCTTAACCAAGCTGAAGCTTGATGCCTGTGAGCAGCGTTGGGTCTCTAAACTGGCTCCATATTCCTTTGAGATCATACACGTTCCAGGCAGGTTGAATATGGTAGCAGACGCCCTCAGTAGGGACCCATTTGTGAAGTCTTTGGGAGAGCAACTGCTGTGTGAACCTTATTCTGAGCTGCTGGGCCAGGTCTGTGATGTCGATGATGGATGTGTGCAGGACACCCTCCACCTCACCTGCCAGCAAGTCACTGGGAGGTCCCTGTACCTCTGCTGCCATTGAGGTTTCACTGCCTGAAGATGATGTCTCCTCTCTCCTCTTTGGCTCCTATGCAGTGTGCAGCTTTTCTTGCTGACCACCTCACCACCTTGGAACCTCCTGGTCAGGACGTGTTGCATTCCTTGTCTCTTGCTGACCTTCAGTCACACCAGACCATGTCATCTCAAGGGTTAGTCACTATGTTGACAGGAAACGCAGACCCTCCAGACGTGAACGCTGCAATGAGAGTCAGCCAACTCTGAGAGTCCTTAAACAGTGGGATAAACTCACACTCCTGAACGGCATCCTCTATAGCAGGGATGTCAAACTCCAGGCCTCGGGGGCCGCAGTGTCTGCAGGTATTTGTTGCAACCATGCACTACACCACCTGATTAAACTGGTTCCTTTCCCTCCTTGATCCAGGAGGTGAGCTAATTAGTTAAATCAGGTGGTGTAGTGCACGGTTGCAACAAATACCTGCAGACACTGCGGCCCTCGAGGCCTGGAGTTTGACACCCCTGCTCTATAGGGTCACAAAGGACTCCTTGACCAACGGAAGAGGTTTCAGGTTGTTATGCCCGAGTCCCTGAAGGCAGACTCATTGTCAGTGTTCATGACCATGCTGGTCTGACAGTAGGGACCCATGTCTGGTATGACATGGAGAAAGATGTCCACAATCAAGTGAAGTGCTGCCATAGATGCAAAAGCAAAAGTCCTGAGCCTTTTGCGAGGGCTCCACTGGAGAGCATTTAGACCTCCACTTCTCTCGAACTTGTTTGCACCGATTTTTGGTCAGCTGAAGAAAATAACAACAAGTCTCTGGATGTTCTTGTGATCACCGATCACTTCACAAAGCTGGCACATGCTTTTTGCTGTCAGGACCAGACTGCCAAGAGGGTAGCCAAGAAACTGGGATAACTTTTTCTGCAATTATGGCTCCCCGGTGAGCTGATCACTGAGCTCTTGAAGTTGTCAGGACTTGACAAGTTCCATACCTTGCCCTACCACCCTATGGGGAATGGCAGTACAGAGAGGTTTAACCGTACCCTGGGCAAAATGCTGAGATCTTTACCCCTCCGTTCCAAACAGAAATGGCGGCAGATGATCCAAACCATGGCGTTTGTATATAACTGCACTGTTCATGAGACCACCGGATTTGCGCCTTTCTACCTGATGTTTGGGAGAGTCCCTAGGCTGCCGGTTGACCTTCTCTTCAAGAATGTACTCCATGATGTGACCGTGTGTAACTATGATGCTTATGTGAAGTCCCTTCTGGAGGACCTGCACTGTGCCATGGCAGCAGGTCAGAAGAACTGCACAGCTGAGCAGAGACATCAGTTTGACCAGTACAACAAACGGGTCAAAGGTCAGCCTCAGCCTCTCGGTGACTAGGTACTGCTGGCAAACAAGAACATCAGGGGGAAACGTAAGCTTTCTGACAAGTGGGTGCCTGTTGTTTACACCATGGTGGCCTCAAAACCTGCCCTGCATATCTACCGGATCAGGGATGAGGAGGGAAATGAGCGAGTTGTTCACCAGAACTGCTGCTCCAGGTCAACTTCCTGCCCCTGGATGAAGACTTGGACGGTGATGCTGCTCCTATGTCCATGCCTGCCTCTAGTATGGCCAATGCCCCTCCTAAATCCGATTGGAATGAGACTGAGATGTCTAGATTGGACACTGAAGCTGTGACGGTTGAGCCATCCCTTGGTGGTTCGCTCTTGAGTGTTGATGACTGGGATGATGGCAGCACTGCCTCATGGGTCCGTGAGCAGTCGTCTATTGCTGAATCCTCTGGTTCAGACCATTCGCCTCCTCCTTCTGTGGCGGCCTCCCCTGCTTCTGATGATCCTGCCACAGTAGTGGCAGGATCATCCCCAACAGCTTTCCACACTCCTCTACCACAGCAATCACCTGGGCGTTCCAGTCCACCTCAGGCATCAAATGCAGATGGCCAACTTACCTCACCGTTTGTCAGAGTTATTAGGGCAATGTGCCGTTTGATTGAGTCCATGGTACAACTTGAGTCCATTTTAGGGGTTGAACCAAACCGCCATGCTGTTATTCACGTGTGAGTCAGAGTGGCATGCTACTGCCATGTCTTTTTTTCCTTTCTTTTTAGGGTGCATTCTTAGGCCACTCTTTATGTTATCATTGTATATGCTGCTGTGTGAAGCCCAACATTTTTCTTTTCATTTACCCATATTGTTTAGCCTGGGTTTGTGTAGTGTATAAGGCACCTCACTTGTCTATGGAGTATGAAGAGTTCTTGCTAGGCACCAAGCAGGTCTCTAATTCTCTTAACCTTTAGGAAGCTCATATAGCTGGTTCATTCCACTTTATTGTGTTTGTGTTTTCTTTACAGCCAGTGTATTTTGTGCAATTCTAGCACCACCGGTTACAAAAGTACCGGTGTGGGAAGATGGTGGAACGAATTTACATTTACAGCTGCCTCACCCAGTACCGTCCATGCAGTGCCTTTGTCCACGTCTGCATCTAGGTTTGTCTTCGCTTGATCACGAGGAAAGCTGGCAGTGGATCAGCTGGGAGAGCTTTGTTTGCTGTATCCTGTGGGCCCAGGGACCATGGCCCTGCCTGGAGCTGTGCCCGAGGAGGAAACACAGAGAGCAGTCTGGCAGGACGTGGAAGCGGGGCAGGCTAAGCTAACTCATAGCCCATGCAGACCGGCAGTTCTGGTAACACCGAGGGCGGTCTGGTGGCGGCCTCGTCCAGCCTTGACTGTGTTTTTAGTGTCGTCGTGTGGAGTGCGGGGAGGTGTGTCGAAGCTGTCTGGCTGGGAGAGCTGCCGCTGGATCAGCTGAGGGAGCTTGGTCTGCTGGACCCTGTGGGCCCAAGGACCACAGCCTTGAGCAGAGCTGCGCCCAAAGAGGAAACACCGAGGGCGTGTGTAGCGCTATCTATCCTTTTTAACTGTCAAGGACAACGCTCCTGAGTTCTCTATACAACTCGGTATCCAATAAACTATTGAAGTATGTTAACTTCGCTTTTTATGTGTTTAAAGTATGTTCTAAAGGCTCTAAATGTCTTACAGTGTCATCTGGTAACTCCAACTAAAAAGGTTGACTACCCCTTTAAGGCAATCTAACATGGTCTAGACACCTCAATGTGTCACCGAGTAACTTATATTAAAATGGTGGACTAGCCCTTTAAGGTTGTCTCAACATGTCACTTACCATAGCCTAGACACCACAGGAATAAACACACATGAATAATCCACACTCACACAGGTACATAGAATTATATATACAAATGTATTATGAGTAATAATTATTAGAATTAATGAAAGTGATAAGCCTCAATGGCTAACAAGCGTCTGCATTCAGATATACACAAATTAATCAGACTAACACATTAGCATACAGCTCAATAACCCTATAACTAAGCCGGCAATAAAATAAAAGAAAGTCAACCCCCAGTTGCAGGCCTGTTTCTTTATCGGGTACGTTGGGACCCTAAACAGCCCTCTTCGCTCCCCTTGGAAGCCCGCACATCCAACTTGTACTCACAAAGAATGCTCCTCTTTGTCTCGCGCTTCTCACCGCAGCACAGCAGCGAACGTCAGGCAGGCAGCCATCCTAGCTAACTGGCTAGTTAGCCGTTAGCACCATCTCACGGTAGAACCGTGCGCTCGCCTCGGCAGACCAACACGGCAACAGACGACTCCTTCTGCGTTCCTCGATGGTCGCATGAACCCACCACTACACTGTACTGATAACGTTACTTCGCTAAACTAGAAGACGGCCCGACTCACAGTGGGGCAAGCCCCTTACCGCATCCAGTCCATTCGCGCGTCTTGCTGTGCTAGCAACGAACACCGACTGGCTAGCTCGCTCCGTAACGTCGCTGGGTCCACATATGGGACTGACGAGTAGTCAGTTTGTCTCCCAAATCCACACAAACAGTTCCCGGGATGGGTCTCGGTCAGACACCCTCACACATCCCTGTTCACTAAACTTCAATTACATTTCTCTCACCGCAAAATAGCATATAACAACTCGACATCAAACTGCTCCGTTTTTTTCACACAAGGGACGAGAGACCTCCTTCCCTCCTTCCAGTCTGCTCGTGCTGACGTTTTCCGCTGCCCTCTCAACCAATCACATTCAAGGTAAGGTATTCTCTCCACAGCCAACCAATCACAACAATGGTAAGTTTCAACACTAAAATAAATGCATTTCACATTGGTAAACAACTGTTTTGCAGAACAATATCAACAATATAATATATTCATATTCAAAAGGTATACAAAATAACAAACATAGGCCAAACTCTTATCTAATAGTGCAATATAATATATCTAAGGCCTATAATTTAACCACAAGGTTACACGTGGAAGAGGGGCAGGCTAAGCTAACTGCTGGTGTAGCAGGAGTAAAAAGTACCTGCATGTTAGGGTCCATGGTGGTATAGCGGTCTAACCCTGGGGCCCGGGGTTCGCGCCTTGGTCTCGTCAGATCCGACTATGGCCGGATTCGATGAAGCAGCAACAATCGGCAACGCTGTTTTCGGGAAGGAGGCGGAGTCGGCTTGTATTCGTCACGTGAATGCGTCTCTGTGTGTGTCGGAAAAAGCAGTGGTTCGGCCTGGATTCGCCTTGTCATGGAGGTGGCGAGGCGTCTCCTTCGAGACTGCCGGCTGAAAGATGCAGTTGGCGAATGCATGCAGTACGAGGGTTGGTGTTTGAACTAGAATAGGGATCGATTGGCCACTAAATTGGGAGAAAAGAGGAAAAATCAGAAATAAATTAATAAAAAAAATAACTGCATGTTAGTACGTTGAAGTTCGGCAAAATATAATGTTAATGTTCCCAAGGGAGTAATGTTCTCATGGGCTTTGATTATATGGCGCCCTCTTATGGTGTTAGTTGGCACTGGCTGTGATCGCTGTACTCGTCACAATCGTGCCTTTTCTCGCAACCGGTGACGAGAGTGGAGAATCTTTTCTCCGTCCATTTTGGTGAATTAAAATATTATAAACCACTTGAAAATATGATCCACACGCATTAAGGGTTTTATGATTTGTTGTGAAGTGTAATTGTTATAAGGGCTTACTGTAACTGTTTTATCGATATAAATGAGTGGTGTTCTGCAGATTCGCTAGCTAGCTTCCGCAGGCTCGCTAGATAACTGCCGCGCGAGCATTGTCTAGCTCGCGGCTAGTGTTGAATATAATTTGCTTCACGTGAACAGGGGTTGGAGCAGCACAACACTGTGCCAACAGAGTGCTCTTTTTATCACCGGGTATGTTGTACTGTTTAAACGGTGCAAATGCATTCGTTGCATTTGAAGTTCATTGTCTATGCTATGTAAAGATGGTTCTAGTGCCTAGTGTCCAAGCACATGGGAATGGGTTTGCGTACGCGTGATACCAATCAATGTATTGTAACGTGCACGGATAAGTAGACACGTTAGCCCTTGGCAAACGGGTCGGGCCCTTAAGTCGACTGGTTAACTTTGTCGCCCGCGGTGCAGGAGATACGGGTTCACGTCCCGGCTGAGGCAGCGGTTCCCGGACTGCCCCCCTAATTCGCTGCAGTATTGCTAATTTGAAAAATCTATACGATCATTCTGTATTGCCCTTTTCTCGCGACCAGTGACGAGAGTGCGGCTGGAGCAATATTGTAACGTGCATGGATAAGAAGACGCGCTGGCCACTTGGCTCGCGGGTCTGACTCTTTAGTCTAGCGGTTAGCGATGCCTCCTGCGGTGCGGGCGACACGGGTTCGCTTCCCGGCCGCGGCAGTTCCTGTGGTTGCGTTGTCCCCCAAATTCGCTATATTGGTGTCAGAAGTGGGATGGAGCCATCGGAAGCGTAGGCGCCCTGAGGCGTGAAGGAGCTGATATGCTTAAGCGCGGGGTTGCGTTGTCCCCCGAATTCGCTACGATATATTAACAACACTGTGCCAACGGATCTTTCTTTGTATCACCAGATGCAATAAAAACACATGCATGAACCCATACAGCCTGACGAGTCAATTGCTGCTGCACAACACGCAAGCCAAAGACGAGGGGCTACACTAGCCCATGCAGACCGGCAGTTCCGACAGTCATCCTGGCTGGCGTTCGTTCTCCTGGACAGTGTTAGTTTGGATATAAGTGTTCTTGTAGTTTTTGGATGCGTTTGTGTCTTTGCGTTGCACTGCTGTGGGCTGGGGGAAACGACAAAGTGATTCTGATTTCTTATTCTGATTAACATTTACCGAACAAGCTGAACAGTGAAACACAAGGAAAGGAGCTCAAAAGGGTTGCACAATGCACATCATCATGTCTCTACTGCTCTGTCTCCCTAGGCCTCTGGAGTCATCTTGTTCTCTGAAAGCTCAGATTCTGTGACCAATTCAAAGGGATCCTCGGGCATCACCAAAGCAATGGAAGGTTTCAATGAGCTTCTCCACAAACTGCGGGAGGTTCACGAGCGAGAAGTGGAGGGTAAGTGGCAGACGTCTCTACAGCTGTCAAGACATTAACCTATGCCCTTGTCATCATATTCATCATGTCAGCGAAGAATGGCAGACTTACACGGGGGCTGATGGTGCTTTTGAGAAATAGGATATTTATCACCTGCGAATGAATGATGTACTTTGAACTTTTCCAGTGTGGCAGGTGAAGGTCCAGGAGCTGTCGAATAAGAAGGGCTGGTAAGTGAATTCTAATCCAATGCAAGTCAAGTAGATTGAATCAGCTCATCTGGCTACAACGTTTATTGACAGATATGTTTCATCACTCAATTAAGTGACTTCTTTGATTTTCCTACCTGGATTATTGAGCATGCATCAATACAATCCAGTGCAAGGTTTTAGCCATTTGAAAAACACTATTAGGGTAATCAGATCAAATTACATCACAGTTTATCTTGTCATCTTTGTCATGACTGCATGCTTAATGAAGATATCACTGGCTTTTTTATGTTAACGTGCATGCATGCATTTGTGTTCGAGTAGTGATTCAAAACGAATGGAGGAGCTGTTCAGTAGAAACCAGCAGATGAGAGAACAGCACAGGCTACTGACTGAAAACATCAAGACACTGGAAAACAGGTACTGATCTAATGTGTATGTCATGTCTAATATTCAGGTTGCACTAAACACCGATGTTTTCCAGGAGAGGGTATTGAACATGTAGTTGGACTGTGCTTGTGCATATGCATTTGAGAACCATATGGGTGGAGTTAAGTTTAGGCAAATTAAAAGGAAATAGTTCACTTTAGTGTGCTTTTATGAGGTTGACAACAATTGTAGACACACACACACACATATATTTAAATAAATATATATATATAAGCTGATGAGTGCGAGACGCATGAAACAGGTCTGTACTGCAATGCATTAAAACTTTTTCTCCTGTATCCGTGTTGATATGTGTGTGTGTGTGTGTGTGTGTGTGTGTGTGTGTGTGTGTGTGTGTGTGTGTGTGTGTGTGTGTGTGTGTGTGTGTGTGTGTGTGTGTGTGTGTGTGTGTGTATACATGTAAGTAGGTCCATTTCATTTATATAGCACTTTTCACTTATCAAAATGCCAGCCTATGCAAGTGGGTTATTAAAAGTTTTAAAATGTGGTACATACCCAACTGACCTGACCGGGGTGGGGGGGGGGGGTCCATAGTGTTGGAGCTAAAACAGGAAAAACACAGTCCCTCCTTGTTTTGAGCCTGGACCGTGGGACAGTTAAGAGCAACTGGTCAGAAGATCTGAGTAATCTTGGTGCAGAGTATTGGGTTATAAGTTCAGAAATATAAGAGGGTGCCATGCTTTGAATGTGATCAGAATTCAGCTGAAGAATTCAGCTGAATTCTGAAGTGTACAGGAAGCCAGTGTAAGTGGGTCAGAATGTGGGTAATATGGTCTCTTCGTTAGATGTTTGTCAAAAGTCTGGCTGCCGTGTTCTGAAGCAGTCAAGCAACCGCAGACTCTCTTAAATAAGAACATATGAAGTTACATTAATCCAGGCAGCAAGAGATAAAAGCATGGATGATTTGCTCTACGATGTTCTTAACTAATGCTGAACTGATTTGTCAATATTTCTGAGTTGTAAAACAAGACTGGACCAATTTCTTAATGTGATGGTCAACATTCAAGTTTTGATCAAACACAAAACCAAGAGCTCTAGCGGAAAGAAGGTTTCAGATTCCCTGCTAAATGCCAGAGACTAAATGGACTTCTACTGTTTGAAACCTGGACTGGGCCAATAACCAAGATTTCTGTTTTTTCTTTATTCAGCTGTAAAAAATTCAGTGACATCCAATCTTTGATAACAATGAGGCAACAATGTAGAGTATCCAGATTAATAAAATCATCAGATTTAAATGATACATAAAGCTGGGTGTCATCTGCATAGCAGTGGTAGGCAACAATCTTAAACTGATGGATAATATGACCAAGGGGAGGATATACTAGCTGAACAAAATGGGAAGAAGGGTTGAACCTTCTGGGACCCCACAGGACATATGAGCCGACAATGAGACAAAATCATCAATAGCCACTCTGAAAGATCTGTATGTAAGATATGAGGAAAACCAGCTGAGGGCAGTTCCATGTATGCCAACCCAGTGCTTTAGTCTCTCCAGCAAGATGGTATGATCAATAGTGTCAAGCATGGCAGACAAGTCTTACCAATACTAAAATGGAGTGATGACCAGAATGAGCATTCATAAGCACATCATTAGTGACTTTCAGCAGAGTAGTTTCAGTCCTATGAAGCTGGTGAAAACCAGATGGAAATGGGTCTAGAATGTCATTAGCTTCCGCTATTTCCAGTAGTTGTTTAGCAACAGCCTTTTCAATGATTTTTGAGACAAATGGTAATTCAGAGATTGGTCTGTAATTATGGAAGAGTGCTGGATCAAGGCCAGATTTCTTTAAAAGGGCTGGATACAGGTTTGTTTGAAATAGTCAGGGAACAAACCGGAGGACAGACTCATTTACGATACAGAGAAGACAAGGGGCAATGACTTTTAATGCCTCTTTGAACAATCTGGGGGGGTTAAGTGTCAAGGCCACAGGAGGACAAGTGCATGGAAGACACTATCAAGTAGATTATTCAGGGAAATAGAGGTAAATTCACTCAGCAATGTGGTGGGGGCATCTGGAGAAGTTATACATGAGGTAGGGGGCATTACAGAGGCTCTGATACCCTAAACCTTCTCAACAAAATAAGCTAGGAACTTATCACAATCTTCAATAGAACAGACTGAAATGGTTGAAGGGGCAAGGTTTACAAGTCAATGGTGCCAAACGAAGCTCTAGAGCTCTAAGTTTTTCCAGATATGAGGTTGATAAAATATCTAAGACTCTCTATGATTAGTAAATTATAAGACAATAATTCTCTCATATGGAGGAGGTGGACTTATATGTTAGTTTTCTTCCACCATCATTCTGCTCTTCTACATTCTCTTCTGAGCTGGCGAGAATCCTCCCTTACACAAGGTGATGGGTCTGACTGGCACTTTGACCTTGCCTTAATGGGACCACTGTAATCTAAAACCGATGAACATTAAACAAACTGATCAACCAAGCCATTTACATCAAGAAACCGAGTTAAATTACTACACTGAGCAGAGAAAACAGGAAAATGTATCAGAAGGTCTCTCATTAAGGGTGCGAGAGTGAACTATACGTTTTGAGGAAGGAGCAGCTACTTGAAGAGCGATATCCAACAAGACAGTTTTGTGATCAGAGACAAAATCTTTCAAAGCGAGGGCGTTAACAGATAAACCCACAGTAAAAATTAGATCAAGAGAGTGGCCTTGTTTATGTGTGGGATGTGATACATGCTGTTTTAGGTTAAAAGATTCACGTATGGTGCAAGTGCTTAGAATTCAGAAGACTATTAGTGGGGTCATCCACATGTGTTTATAAATGAATACATTGCTAACCCTAACTGTTACACATTCTAGTTTAGAAATACACATTCATACCCACACACTGGTCATAGCATCAGTGTATTTGTGATTGTTATGTCAACTTGTTGTATTTGATGTACAGGTTGAGGGCAGGACTTTGCGACAGGTGTACAGTAACTCAGGACGTGGCAGAGAGGCGACAGCAGGAATACGAGACCTCGCAGATAAAGAGCTTTCAGCACATCTCCATACTGGGTATCCAGTCTGCCTCTGTGCCTTTTCTGCATCTCTACTTGCCTGTCTATCCCTCTAGTTATTGATCTGTATGTATCTGTCTGACGATCTGTCTGTCAATTCATCTACCAGCTATCTGGCAGCAGTCTCACTGCTATCTCACTTATACCACTTCCTCATCAATTCAATTCAATTCAATTTATTGTCATTAAAAACAATGTGCAGGCACATGTTAAAAATGAAATGAGGGCTGTGGCTTCACCAAACATCCTGCATCCTAATAGAACAAGTTGTCTTTTTTCATGTCCACCACAGTCATGTAGGCCAGCTTGGTGATCCAGGCCGTGACTGTGCTTCTGCTCTGTGTTGTAGTGGGTGAGGTGAACAACCTCACCAGGGAGAACAGAAGACTGAGGGAAGAGGTCAGGAACCTGAAAGGAGCGTTGGAGTGAGTACATGAAATTTGAATGTCTGTGACGACCGGTTTCTCTGAATCATCCTGCATGCAGCTGTTTCCTGTGTTCTTTCTTTTAACAGTCTCAAATAATTTCAAGGGTTTTTTTTTCTATTTGATCTCTGTTATTCGTGATTGGCTGGGTTGTTTTCACTGACGTTAGACTACATAAACACGACCTTTCCAGTTCAAGACACCATACAGTATAATATGGATACCATATTATAGCTTTTTATTCTGCTGCCAGTGTGGGAAGATGGCTGCACAAACTTACATTTGCAGCGGCCTCACCCAGTACCATCTATGCAGGGTCTTTGTCCATGTCTGTGTCTAAGTTTGTGTTTTCGTGTGACGGCTGGGAGAGCTGGCGCTGGATCAGCTGGGAGAGCTTGGTCTGCTGCATCCTGTGGGCCCAGGGACCACGACCCTGCCTGGAGCTGCACCCGAGGAGAAAACACCAAGGGCAGTCTGAAAGGATGCGGAAACGGGGCAAGCTAAGTTAACTGCCTGCCCATGCAGACCGGCAGTTCCGATAACACCGAGGGTGGTCTGGCGGTGGCCTCGCCTGGTGTGGACTGTGTTTTTGGTGTCATGGCGTGGAGTGCGGGGGGAGGTGTGTCGAAGGTGTCTGGCTGGGAGGGCTTGGTCTGCTGCGTCCGGTGGGCCCAGGGACCACGGCCATGCTTGGAGCTGCACCCGAGGAGAAAACACTGAGGGTGGTCTGACAAGAAGCAGGGCAGTCTAAGCTAACTGCTAGTCCATGCAGACCGGCAGTCCGACAGTCAACCTGGCGTTCACTCTCTTGGACAGTGATTTTTTTTTGATATGTTGGATATACATATCAAAAAAAAAAGCTGAGGGGGGCATGGGAGTTTGACCAGCCAGTCTACATGTGTTTTGTGGACTCTGAGAAGGCTTACGACTGTGTACCCCGGGGCACTCTGTGGGGGGTACTGCGGGAGTATGGGGTACCGGGGCAGTTGCTACAAGCCATCCAGTCCTTGTATAACCAAAGTGAGAGCTGTGTCCGCATTCTTGGCACAAAGTCAAACACGTTTTCGGTGGGTGTTGGGCTCCGCCAAGGTTGTCCCTTGTCTGCGATTCTGTTTGTGATATTCATGGACAGGATCTCAAGGAGCAGCCAAGGTGAGCAGTGTGTCCGTTTTGGGAACCTCAGAATTGCATCTCTGCTCTTCGCAGATGATGTGGTTTTGTTGGCTTCATCAGAACATGACCTCCAGCGCGCACTGGGGCGGTTTGCAGCTGAGTGTGAAATGGCCGGGGTGAGAGTAAGCACCTCCAAGTCTGAGGCCATGGTTCTCTACCGGAAAATGGTGGATTGGTTGGGGATGAGTTGTTGCCTCAAAGTGAAGGAGATCAAGTATCTCGGGGTCTTGTTCACGATAGAGGGGTAGGCTGGAGCAGGAGATTGACAGGCGGATTGGTGCAGCAGGAGAAGGAGCTGAGCCGGAAGGCAAAGCTCTCAATTTACCAGTCAGTCTTCGTTCCAACCCTCACCTATGGTCATGAGCTTTGGGTAGTGACCGAAAGGGTGAGATGGCGGATACAAGCGGCTGAAATGAGTTTCCCCCGTAGGGTGTCTGGGCTCAGCCTTAGAGGTAGGGTGAGGAGCTCAGACATCCGGAGGGAGCTTGGAGGAGAGCCGCTGCTATCAAAAGGAGCCAGTTGAGATGGTTCGGGCATCTGATCAGGATGCCTCCTGGGCGCCTTCCTTTGGAGGTTTACCGGACACGGTCAACTGAGAGGAGACCCCGGGGTAGACCCAGAATGTGCTAGAGGGACTACATGTCCAATCTTGCCTGGGACCGCATTGGGATCCCCCAGGAGGAGTTGAAGGGTGTTGCTGGGGCGGGGGACGTCTGGAGTGCCCTACTTAGCTTGCTGCCACCACGACCCGACCCCAGAGAAGCGGCTGAAGATGAGATGAGATGATGTTGGATATATGTGTTTGGTTTTTTTTTTATGTTTTTTTCCCCCTTTTTTTCCTCTCCAATTGTACTTGGCCAATTACCCCACTCTTCCGAGCCGTCCCGGTCACTGCCGCACCCCCTCTGCTGATCCGGGGAGGGCTACAGACTAATGTGAAGTCACCAGCCACTTCTTTTCACCTGACAGTGAGGAGTTTCACCACGGAGACATAGTGCGTGGGAGGATCACGCTGCCCCCCCCCCCAAACAGGCGCCCCGACCGACCAGAGGAGGCGCTAGTGCAGCGACCAGGACACGTACCCACATCCGGCTTCCCACCCGCAGACACGCCAACCGTGTCTGCAGGGACGCCCAACCCAGCCGGAGGTAACACGGGGACTCGAACTGGCGATCCCCATGTTGGTCAGCAACAGTGTAGACCACTATGCTACCCGGACGCCCGGATATATGTGATTTTGTCGTGGGGGGGGGTTGTAGTTTGGATACATGTGTTCTTGTAGTTTGGATGTGTTTTTGTCTTTGTGTTGCACTGCTGGGGGCTGGGGAAACGATGTGTGGTTTCATTTCCTGTGCAGGTCCGTGAAATGAAACCACACATAGATGTTCTTGATGTATATTATGATGATTACCATCAAAAAAACACCAAAAGGCCAGCACAGTCCTCTGTAAGAACACAGCACATCGGATGTTTTTCCTGATTTTGTTTCCGTGTGTGTGTGTGTGTGCAGAGGTCAGAACGAACGCTCCTCGAGCAGTACCACCCCTGAGGTCAAGCCATCAAGATCTCCTGACCTTTCACCGCCCGGTGGGCCCATGTCCCTAATCACCACGGCAACCAGTCACACCACCGGCCAGGCAGCAGATGGCGATGTTGCAATGAAAACTGAGCTAGACCAAAGAGCGGAGGGTAAAGAAAGGGCCAGCAGAGGGCATTACTCCTCCTTTGTAGCAATCTTTACATTTGTTTGCTTCCCAGACAGCATCCGGATGTGGGCCACTTCAGGCAGTGATGCGGCACTGATGGCCTTCTTCTGGCCCTGACAAAATGGATGTGAGCCTGAAGTGGCCCACATGTATAATAACAAATATGGCCCAAATATACCAAATCAAATGTGGGCCTTTTTTGGCAAAGATGTGGTGCTCTGGGCAACATGTGATCTGGATGTGACCCTGAAGTCGCCCCGTGTGGTAAATAGTGACTATAGCCCAAATATCACAAAACAAATATGGGCCACCTTTGCCAAATATGTGGCACATGCAGCATTGCTATGGCTTGGTTCTGGCCCAGATCTGTCAAACAGGAGCGGGCCGCCCCAGTGCCATCATTCCATGCGGTATGTGGGCCGGATGAAGTGTCGGGTGTGGGACGGGTCCGGGCCACAACAATTTTGCTGTCTGGGTTGTATATGTTTTGGCTTGGGCTGTCCAGTTGTTCAGCTCATGCGTGCTGTTGGTTCTGTTAGACTCGGTAGACGCCATGGATGAACAGAGACAGATGAGGGGCTGGAACAGGAGCCACTTTGTAAGTGTTTCGAAAAGAATTTGCAAATGATTATGTTAAATAACACTGGTCTACAAAAATGTAGTGTTTTTTTTCTTGCATGGACTTTGGAAACTGTTTTTGACTAATTTTGGGCTGCTGAATCCAAATCTGAGCTCAGGTTTGCTCTATCCCATCAAGTGTTTGTGCTATCTGTACGCTCCTAATTCAGGATTTTATAAAAGTTGACCATCTAGTCTGGCAATCTTGGTGGGGATAAACAGGCCCCCTGTTCATTTCCTAAGTAATTTCATGCTAGGCTGAGTGTTTATTTATTCATTGTAATCATTTTTGCATCTATCGGTCTTCTAACGCAACAGTGTTATTTTAACTTCGAGTGTAAAACTGCTGTTTTCTCGAAAATAATGATTTTTCATAGTTCAAAAACCTGAGGTGATAGGCAAAAACTAACGCCAGATTTGGATTCAGCACCCAAAGGTTAGCTAGAATCCGTTGAAAATCCCCATGCAAGAAAAATGGTGTTGACCAGTGTAATGAATTGTGAAATGTTCTATCAGCAAATAATTAAAACACCCTAATTATGGGGCGTCTGGGTAGCGTGGCGGCCTATTCCATTGCCTACCAACACGGTGATCGGCGGTTCGAATCCCCGTGTTACCTCCGGCTTGGTCGGGCGTCCCTACAGACACAATTGGTCATGTCTGCTAGTGGGAAGCCGGATGTGGGCATGTGTCCTGGTCGCTGCACTGGCGCCTCCTCTGGTCAGTCGGGTCGGGGCTCCTGTTCGGGTTGGGGGTAGCATGACCTCCCACGTGCTACGTCCCCCTGGTGAAACTCCCCACTGTCAGGTGAAAAGAAGCGGCTGGCGACTCCACATGTAGCGGAGGAGGCATGTGGTAGTCTGCAGCCCTCACCGGATCAGCAGAGGGGGTGGAGCAGCGACCGAGACAGCTCGGAAGAGGGGGGTAATTGGCCAAGTACAATTGGGGAGGAAACCCCCCCCCCCAAAAAAAAACGCCCTAATTATGCTGTTCATTTTTTATATGGAATGAGTAAAAGTAGAGGTGGAATATTCCAACCTTTCCACCCGGCCGCGTCTCATTATACATGTCTTTGTATCAGCAGTTGAGACTTTTATGGCTTAGTAACTCTCACCTATGTTGTCCCACATCACACAGGAGTCCTACAAGCCTTTTTCGTTGACTCCATCCACTTCGGTCTCCTGGAGGAAAGAACATGTCACTCAGTCGGGTGCTGGAGACAAGAGGTGAGAGACACGCCTCACAATAATGTCTCATTACACTACAATGTTCAACCCTTTACATACAACTCTGTCTGTCTGTCTGTCTTTCTCCCCGCTTGTGTTACTTGTCCCAGAGCTGGGTTGGATCAGCAATCACCAATCTCCCCCTCCATCCCTCCCCATCTTCTCCTCCTAAAAAGTATTCCTCACTCCTCACCTTCTTCTTCCTCCTCTACCCCCGGAGATGTAAACCCTAGCAGACACGTGCTCCACGCCCCTGTGCCCTGCCGCCCTCGCCCTATCAAGACGGGCCCCTGGCCGCTGTCGGAAGCTGCTGACTGGGTGACCCAGACCAATTCCACGGCCAACAGCCTGGTGGCTCAGTCCAACCACAAATCCAGCTCCCTGCACTTCCCAACCCTGGCCAGCCAACAAGCCAACCACTGCAGCCAGACTGCCCAGAGGAGGAGGCAGGTTCTGGGGCAGATGTGGCCAAGGCACAGCCCCCTTCAGTCCCATCCTAAAGAGAAGGTCATGGTGCTCAGGGTGAGAAGTCTGTCGGAGCAGGAGGAGGGCCAAGCTAGGGCTCCGGAGAAAAAGGCGCCGTGGCCAACCACAACGAGTTCTGAGACGCCGCACGCTGAGGGGGTGTTTGGAGTTGGGCTGAGAGAGGAAAATAACGCGCCTCTGGACCTGTCCGATCGAGGGAGGTCCAAATCCAGCCAATCACCAAAGGGTAATAAGCCCCTAAGTGTGCACGGTGGAGAAAGAGTGGCAGCCATACCAGGCAGTCCATCCTCCTCTTCCTCAAGTCCCTTACTTCCTTCATGCCCCTCGACACTCTCATCCAGCCTCCAACAGGAAACGGGTTCGGGTGACCACAATCTCAAGGTAATTTCACCTCCTCGTTCATCTGGTGTCGTTTACGTCTCTTCTCATGGAGAAAAGCAGAACGGAGGGCTGTGTCTAATATTAGGTGTAATATTGTATATGCGTTTGTTATAAAGGTTTGGTGTGCGCATGCAGACTCAAATACACGCTCAAATAGGGCGTCCGGGTGGCGTGGCGGTCTATTCCATTGCCTACCAACGCGGGGATCGGTGGTTTGACTCCCCGTGTTACCGCTGGCTTGGTCGGGTGTCCCTACAGACACAATTGGTCGTGTCTGGAGGCGGGAAGCCGGATGTGGGTATGTGTCCTGGTCGCTGCACTCTGGTGGGTCAGGGGCGCCTGTTCGAGGGGGAGGGGGAACTGGGGGGAAATAGCGCGATCCTCCCATGTGTTACGTGTCCCCCTGGTGAAACTCCTCACTGTCAGGTGAAAAGAAGCGGCTGGCGACTCCACATGTATGGGAGGAGGCACGTGGTAGTCTGCAGCCCAGAGGGGGTGGAGCAGGGACCCGGACGGCTCGGAAGAGGGGGGTAATTGGCCGGATACAACTGGGCAGTAAAAGAAAAATAATAATAATAATAATGGACACAAATTCTATGACTCACTAATAACAATTGTGATTCCGGTCATGTGCTCCCACACCAGTCTGTAGAAGGACAGGCCGAGGAACCAGATGGAAAAACAGACCAAGCCAGTGAGAAGGTACCAGTCCTCACCATTTCACTTCAGCCAGGTGAGGACTGCCTCTGTGTGTGTGTGTGTGTGTGTGTGTGTGTGTGTGTGTGTGTGTGTGTGTGTGTGTGTGTGTGTGTGTTTGTGTGTGTGTGTGTGTGTGTGTGTGTGTGTGTGTGTGCTAGACTTTAGAATTATAGAATTATACTCATAATTATGCTTATTTTTAATCTGCAACAGTGGTGCTGCTGGAGACTCTGAACTCTGCTCTGCAAGAATCCTCATCTTCAAATGGCAAGGTGAGTCCCCCCCAGTGTGATGGTGTCATCACATCTTTAGTCAGCATAGATAGATAGATAGATAGATAGATAGATAGATAGATAGATAGATAGATAGATAGATAGATAGATAGATAGATAGATAGATAGATAGATAGATAGATAGATAGATAGATAGATAGATAGATAGATAGATAGATAGATAGATAGATAGATAGATAGAAAACATAAATAACATCCATCCATCATCCGAACCACTTATCCTGGTGTCAGGGTCGCAGGGATGCTGGAGCCTATCCCAGCAGTCAATGGATGGCAGGTGGGGAGACAACCTGGACAGGCCGCCGGGCCATCACACAGGGCCGACACACACACACACACACACCTAGGGCAATGTAGTACGGGTGATTCACCTGACCTCATGTCTTTGGACTGTGGGAGGAAACTGGAGCCTCCGGAGGAAACCCACGCAGACACGGGGAGAACATGCAAACTCCACACAGAGGACGACCCAGGACGACTCCCACGGTTGGACTACCCCGGGGCTCGAACCCAGGACCTTCCTGGTGTGAGGTGACCGCACTAACCACTGCGCCAGCGGGCCGCCACACAACAGTTGTGTAGAAGCCTCACAGTTGTGTTTTTGATGGTGTTCTTCATATGTACACCCAGCAGAGCCTTGCCCACTGCGCAGCGAGTCTACTCCATGGCAGCAGGAGCTCGCACATTACTCGCACACCCCTCCCCGAGTACGAGACATTCATCCGAAGGGGGACATGTTGTCCCATCCGAAGTATGTAAGCCCGTTAACAGCACGGCTCTTCCGTTGTCTCATAACTATCATGTGGTCTGCTGCGCCCTGTGGGCCCCGGGACCCGGGCCCTGCCCGGGGCTGCTCCCGAAGAGGAAACACTGAAGGCGGTCTGACAGGACGCGGAAGCGGGGCAGGCTAAGCTAACTGCTAGCCCATGTAGACCGGCAGTTCCGACAGTCATCCTGGCTGGCGTTCGTTCTCTTGGACAGTGATTTTTTTGTCGTTTAGTTTATATATGTGTGTTAGTCTAGATATTTGTTCTTGTAGGTTTTGGATTTGTGTTTCTGTCTTTGTGTTGCGCTGCTGTGGGCTGGCGGAAACGACATGTTGTTTCATGACACGTGAAGTGTTTCTGATTCTAATATTCCCAGTTGGCACCAGCGGCTGATCGGGGCAGCAGCTCGGAGGAGCCGGATGGAGCGGGCAGTGGGTCCAGCTCAGAGTGCGGTCCAGATGCCAAGAGAAAGAAAGCGCGCCTGGACATAAGTACCGACAGAGACTCTGATGGTAGGTGTTTCAGGTCCACCTCGGACTTGCAGGACCAACTCCGCCTTCGGTGGCTGCTGCTGCGAGGCTGTTCCCTGCGCAGCGGCTGTGGTGACAGACAACCGGGGACGTAAACACAGAATGACCCTCTTCCTTCTCCTCCACAGAGATCCAGCAGGAAAGAAAAATGAAGATCAAAATGGAGCCTTGGGAAAAGAGCCCAACCTAAAAAGGAGAGGGATGATGCCCCGTAAGGGGGGTAAGGTTGCGATAGTACAAAGCATATGGACTTCAAACAGAACTTGTGGCACTCCTGTCAGTCTCCTCCTATTACAGTGGATGTAGCCGGCATGTCAAGTATGCCTTTTTCTTTTTTCTTTTTATCCCCAATCGTTTTTGGCCAATTACCCCACTCTTCCGAGCTGTCCCGGTCGCTGCTCCACCCCCTCTGCTGACCTGGGGAGGGCTGCAGGCTACCGCATGCCTCCCCCCATACACGTGGAGTCGCCAGCCGCTTCTTTTCACCTGACAGTGAGGAGTTTCGCCAGGGGGGGCGTAGCATGTGGGGGGATCACGCTATTCCCCCCAGTTCCCGCCCCCCCCCCAAAACAGGCGCCCCGACCGACCAGAGGAGGCGCTAGTGCAGCGACCAGGACACATACCCACATCCGGCTTCCCACCCACGAACACGGCCAGTTGTGTCTGTAGGGACGCCCGACCAAGCCGGAGGTCACACGGGGATTCAAACCGGCGATTCCCATGTTGGCAGGCAACGGAATAGACCGCTACGCTACCTGGACGCCGACGCATGTCAAGTATTTCACAGCCATTTTTTGGTTGAAGGTGGAATCCCCATCCCTAACCTCCTCTGTGTCCTGCCCTACTCCATCCACATTCCCGCTGGGACGCGAAGGGGCATATGCCGGACTTCCTGTTGGGTTTGGGGACAGTAGAGAGAGATCTGTCGTCTGCACAGCCCCGACTTACAACGTCACACATTCTAACACAACACTACACAACACAACACAGTACAGCACAGCACAACACAACACAACACTACACAACACAACACAACACAGCACAACACAGCACAACACTACACAACACAGTACAGCACAACACTACACAACACAGTACAGCACAACACAGCACAACACTACACAACACAGTACAGCACAACACTACACAACACAGTACAGCACAACACTACACAACACAGTACAGCACAACACTACACAACACAGCACAACACAGCACAACACTACACAACACAGTACAGCACAACACTACACAACACAGTACAGCACAACACTACACAACACAGTACAGCACAACACTACACAACACAGTACAGCACAACACAACACAACACAGCACAACACAGCACAACACTACACAACACAGTACAGCACAACACTACACAACACAGTACAGCACAACACTACACAACACGGTACAGCACAACACTACACAACACAGCACAACAGTACACAACACAGTAAAGCACAACACTACACAACACTACACAACACAGTACAGCACAACACTACACAACACAGTACAGCACAACACAGCACAGCACAGCACAACACAACACAACACAGCACAACACAGCACAACACAACACAACATAACACAGCACAACACAACACTACACCACACTACACAACACGACATGCAGGTGTTCTTCTACGTGGTTAAAGGTGAATGTGGTGAGCTCCGTGTGGGGGTGTGTACAGGGATCAGTGTGGGGGTTAGGCTGGCTGTTGTAGAGCTGATGTGTGTCTGTGAGTGAGCAGATTACTGATTAAACTGAGCTTTGTGAGACTGGAACGTGTGTGATGTGTCTGCTTGTGTCCCTTCAGCCATTGTTGTCCACCGGTCTACATTAGATGTGTATCACTGTCACGTCAGCCAACACCACCACCATCCCTCCTGCCAAGGCCTCAGCCATGGCAGCATCCCCTCTCTTCAGCACAGGCCGTCCTCAACGCCTCATCACCTGCACATCACCTCCTCATCACCGCCTCATCACCCCCACATCAGCTCCGTGTCACCTCCTCATCAGCTCCACATCACCTCCACATCACATCACCTCCACATGACCACCTCATCAGCTCCGCATCACCTCCTCATCAGCTCCACCTCACCTCCACATCACATCACCTCCACATCACCTCCACATCACCTCATCACATCCTAATCACCCCCACATCACATCACCTCCTCATCACCTCCTCATCACCTCTACATCCCTTCCAACAGGCAGCTGACATGTGTCAGTCTGAAGAAATTGTCGTGGCTTATGAATCGGTTATGAATGAACTGACTTATGACTCTAAAGACCTGTTCAGCTGAGGACACATGGTTGAGTCCTGCTGACAGCAGTGATTATCCACTGAACTGACCAGGAGCTACTATGAATTCATTCCTCACTTTCTGTCTGACGCTCAAACAGGACTTCACTTGAGGGACAAACTCCTCCTCATTGCTTTAATCTGCACTCCTGTCACATGTGTGTACTTTCTCACCTCGGTCTGTCTACATTCTGCCACAAATAGCAACTTTTCAGCTTTGCTTAGTGTAAATAAGGGACGGACAAAGAAAACAGAGAAGAAAACAGGTTCCTCTTCCTCTTTTTCATTTTCAGAGAACACATATTTTGCAAGTCTTAACTTTCCACTCACAGCTGTGACATGTTTACAGAGGCAGCGAGGAAGGCTGAAGCGGCTCCGCTGGACTCCACCCAAACCTTTTTATACTACACCGCCTTCACAGCCATTTTCTAGGAGCCGTTCAGCCAGTCTTCTCTCAGAAGTGCGGATATTAACATGTATGTGACGTCAGTAAGTAGCAGGAGGAATGGTAATAGGAGATCATACTGATCTCTGATGCCAGCACACTACACTGCATTATGTTCACTGCCGATGTGCCTCGAAGCACCACAGCTACACATCAGCCACTCTGACTACAATAACCCTATAAACCCTATAAATAAACCCTATAAACCCTATAAATAAATCCTATAAATAAACCTTAAAGACCCTATATATGAACCCTATAAATAAACCCTATATGTAAACCCTATAAATACCCCTATATATAAACCCTATAAATTACCCTATATGTAAACACTATAAATAACCCTTTATATAAAGCCTATAAATTACCCTATATGTAAACCCTATAAATAACCCCTATATATAAAGCCTATAAATCACCCTATATGTAAACCCTATAAAGAACCCCTATATATAAACCCTATAAATGACCCTATATGTAAACCCCATAAATAACCTCTATATATAAAGCCTATATATGAACCCTATATATAACCCCTGCCATTCTTGTTTGGCTCAGTTGTAAATGTGCTGCTATAATGTGTTGACACCACTCCAACCAGAGACACACTTTGCTGGTGTATTTTCTCATCAGTCGTGTTTCATTGTCATTTTGCATTTATAGCATGCACTATGGCATACTGTAATGACGTCATAGATGTTCTGTGTTACAGTTTCATGGTTTTGTATCTCTAGCATGCACTATGGCATACTGTAATGACGTCATAGATGTTCTGCGTTACACTGTATCACATTTCACTTTAATGGCTAACTAAGATATGTAAAGCACATATGGCCGATCAGCAGTGTGTGTGTATGTGTGTGTGTGTGTGTGTGTGTGTGTGTGTGTGTGTGTGTGTGTGGTCAGCATGCAACATAAGAGTTGTTGCACCACGAGTGGAGGTGTGGAAACCGGTGGAAACATGAACAGCATCATGGTAGATGTGACCCAAGCAGGATAAGTCTGCAGTCCCTGTGCGTCTGGCGTTGTGTGAGTCTGCAGTCCCTGTGCGGCTGGCGTTGTGTGGGTCTGCAGTCCCTGTGCGTCTGGCGCTGTGTGGGTCTGCAGTCCCTGTGCGGTTCTGTTACATGCATGTGCCTGTATCAAAAACGGCACAGGTTAAAAAGAAGAGATGTTCAGGGTGAGGACAGCATGGCCGGAATACATGACTGCTACTGGTTTCCATAGTTTTGCATATGAAAGAGCCTGTTTGATCCACGTGGAAGAAGGCAGGTACCTGGTCCACACCAGGTACCCGCCCGCCAACACAATATTCCTTATGTGTTACCAGACTGTACGTTACATAATGGCTTTTTAAACAAGGTCTTCATTGAGTTTTCACTGTACATGTCAGCGTTATTATGCAACAAATTACACCGCAGCTCTTAACTTTCAAAAACAACACATGCCCCCACCCCTCACCCCCACACGCACTTGTTCTATCTCAACTTGTATTTAGAGCCAACGTGAATACAAAACATGACAAAACAGTCACACAATTCCTGTTCCCTCTAACAAAATAAAGATATACATAGACAAAGAAAATTACATCACTGCAGCAACGCTTCAAAACGTGCCTCCTTCCCCTTCTGGGGACTGCCCCATGACTCGTACCCTCAGTTCCCCGCTGTCGGAGCCCCCCTGTGTGTTTTATGAACTCCGTGCCTCGTACCCTCAGGTCCTCCCTGTGAGAGCACCCCTTTGTGTTTTATAAACTCCATGCGTCGTACCCTCAGTTCCCCCCTGTGGGAGCCCCCCTGTGTGTTTTATGAACTCCGTGACTCGTACCCTCAGGTCCTCCCTGTGGGAGCCCCCCTGTGTGTTTTATGAACTCCGTGACTCGTACACTGAGGTCCTCCCTGTGAGAGCACCCCTGTGTGTTTTATGAACTCCGTGCCTCGTACCCTCAGGTCCTCCCTGTGGGAGCCCCCCTGTGTGTTTTATGAACTCCGTGACTCGTACCCTCAGGTCCTCCCTGTGGGAGCCCCTCTGTGTGTTTTATAAACTCCGTGCCTCGTATCCTCAGGTCCCCCCTGTTTGAGCCCCCCTGTGGGAGCCCCCCTGTGTGTTTTATAAACTCCGTGCCTCGTACCCTCAGGTTCCCCCTTGTGGGAGCCCCCCTGTGTGTTTTATGAACTCCGTGACTCGTACCCTCAGGTCCTCCCTGTGAGAGCACCCCTTTGTGTTTTATAAACTCCGTGCCTCGTACCCTCAGGCCCCCACTGTGGGAGCCCCCCTGTGTGTTTTATGAACTCCGTGCCTCGTACCCTCAGGTCCTCCCTGTGGGAGCCCCCCTGTGTGTTTTATAAACTCCGTGCCTCGTACCCTCAGGTCCCCCCTGTGGGAGCCCCCCTGCGTGTTTTATGAACTCCATGACTCGTACCCTGAGGTCCTCCCTGTGAGAGCACCGCTGTGTGTTTTATAAACTCCATGCGTCGTACCCTCAGGTCCCCCCTGTGGGAGACCCCTGTGTGTATTATGAACTCCGTGCCTCGTACCCTCAGGTCCCCCCTGTGGGAGCACCCCTGTGTGTTTTATGAACTCCGTGACTCGTACCCTCAGGTCCTCCCTGTGGGAGCCCCCCTGTGTGTTTTATGAACTCCGTGACTCGTACCCTCAGGTCCTCCCTGTGGGAGCCCCTCTGTGTGTTTTATAAACTCCGTGCCTCGTATCCTCAGGTCCCCCCTGTTTGAGCCCCCCTGTGGGAGCCCCCCTGTGTGTTTTATAAACTCCGTGCCTCGTACCCTCAGGTTCCCCCTTGTGGGAGCCCCCCTGTGTGTTTTATGAACTCCGTGACTCGTACCCTCAGGTCCTCCCTGTGAGAGCACCCCTTTGTGTTTTATAAACTCCGTGCCTCGTACCCTCAGGCCCCCACTGTGGGAGCCCCCCTGTGTGTTTTATGAACTCCGTGCCTCGTACCCTCAGGTCCTCCCTGTGGGAGCCCCCCTGTGTGTTTTATAAACTCCGTGCCTCGTACCCTCAGGTCCCCCCTGTGGGAGCCCCCCTGTGTGTTTTATGAACTCCGTGACTCGTACCCTGAGGTCCTCCCTGTGAGAGCACCCCTGTGTGTTTTATAAACTCCATGCGTCGTACCCTCAGGTCCCCCCTGTGAGAGCTCCCCTGTGTGTTTTACAAATTCCATGCCTCGTACCCTCAGGTCCCCCCTGAGGGAGCCCCCCTGAATGTTTTATGAACTCCGTGACTCGTACCGTCAGGTCCTCCCTGTGAGAGCCCCCTTGTGTTTTATAAACTCCATGCGTCGTACCCTCAGGTCCCCCCTGTGGGAGACCCCCTATGTGTTTTATGAACTCCGTGCCTCGTACCGTCAGGTCCTCCCTGTGAGAGCACCCCTTTGTGTTTTATAAACTCCATGCGTCGTACCCTCAGGTCCTCCCTGTGAGAGCACCCCTTTGTGTTTTATAAACTCCATGCGTCGTACCCTCAGGTCCCCCCTGTGGGAGCCCCCCTGTGTGTTTTATGAACTCCGTGACTCGTACCCTCAGGTCCTCCCTGTGGGAGCCCCCCTGTGTGTTTTATGAACTCCGTGACTCCTACCCTGAGGTCCTCCCTGTGAGAGCACCCCTGTGTGTTTTATGAACTCCGTGCCTCGTACCCTCAGGTCCCCCCTGTGGGAGCACCCCTGTGTGTTTTTTGAACTCCGTGACTCGTACCCTCAGGTCCTCCCTGTGGGAGCCCCTCTGTGTGTTTTATAAACTCCGTGCCTCGTATCCTCAGGTCCCCCCTGTTTGAGCCCCCCTGTGGGAGCCCCCCTGTGTGTTTTATAAACTCCGTGCCTCGTACCCTCAGATTCCCCCTTTTGGGAGCCCCCCTGTGTGTTTTATGAACTCCGTGACTCGTACCCTCAGGTCCTCCCTGTGAGAGCACCCCTTTGTGTTTTATAAACTCCGTGCCTCGTACCCTCAGGCCCCCACTGTGGGAGCCCCCCTGTGTGTTTTATGAACTCCGTGCCTCGTACCCTCAGGTCCTCCCTGTGGGAGCCCCCCTGTGTGTTTTATAAACTCCGTGCCTCGTACCCTCAGGTCCCCCCTGTGGGAGCCCCCCTGTGTGTTTTATGAACTCCGTGACTCGTACCCTGAGGTCCTCCCTGTGAGAGCACCCCTGTGTGTTTTATAAACTCCATGCGTCGTACCCTCAGGTCCCCCCTGTGAGAGCTCCCCTGTGTGTTTTACAAATTCCATGCCTCGTACCCTCAGGTCCCCCCTGAGGGAGCCCCCCTGTATGTTTTATGAACTCCGTGACTCGTACCGTCAGGTCCTCCCTGTGAGAGCACCCCTTTGTGTTTTATAAACTCCATGCGTCGTACCCTCAGGTCCCCCCTGTGGGAGACCCCCTATGTGTTTTATGAACTCCGTGCCTCGTACACTCAGGTCCTCCCTGTGGGAGCCCCCCTGTGTGTTTTATAAACTCCGTGCCTCGTACCCTCAGATCCCCCCTGTGGGAGCGCCCCTGTGGGAGCCCCCCTGTGTGTTTTATAAACTCCGTGCCTCGTACCCTCAGGTCCCACTGTGGGAGCCCCCCTGTGTGTTTTATGAACTCCGTGACTCGAACCCTCAGGTCCTCCCTGTAGGAGCCCCCCTGTGTGTTTTATGAACTCCGTGACTCGTACCCTGAGGTCCTCCCTGTGACAGCACCCCTGTGTGTTTTATAAACTCCATGCGTCGTACTCTCAGGTGCCCCCTGTGGGAGCCCCCCTGTGCGTTTTATGAACTCAGTGACTCCTACCCTCAGGTCCCCCCTGTGGGAGCACCCCTGTGTGTTTTTTGAACTCCGTGACTCGTACCCTCAGGTCCCCCCTGTGGGAGCACCCCTGTGTGTTTCATGAACTCCGTGACTCGTACCCTCAGGTCCTCCCTGTGGGAGCCCCCCTTGTGTTTTTTATGAACTCCGTGCCTCGTACCCTCAGGTCCTCCCTGTGGGAGGCCCCTGTGTGTTTTATAAACTCAGTGCATCGTACCCTCAGGTCCCCCCTGTGAGAGCCCCACTGTGTGTTTTATGAACTCCTGTGTGTTTTATGAACTCCGTGCCTCGTACCCTCAGGTCCCCCCTGTGGGAGGCCCCTGTGTGTTTTATGAACTCTGTGACTCGTACCCTCACGTCCTCCCTGTTGGAGCACCCCTATGTGTTTTATAAATTCCGTGCCTCGTACCCTCAGGTCCCCCCTGTGGGAGCGCCCCTGTGGGACCCCCCTGTGTGTTTTATAAACTCCGTGCCTCGTACTTTCAGGTCCCCCCTGTGGGAGCCCCCCTGCGTGTTTTATGAACTCCATGACTCGTACCCTGAGGTCCTCCCTGTGAGAGCACCGCTGTGTGTTTTATAAACTCCATGCGTCGTACCCTCAGGTCCCCCCTGTGGGAGACCCCTGTGTGTATTATGAACTCCGTGCCTCGTACCCTCAGGTCCCCCCTGTGGGAGCACCCCTGTGTGTTTTATGAACTCCGTGACTCGTACCCTCAGGTCCTCCCTGTGGGAGCCCCCATGTGTGTTTTATAAACTCCGCGGCTCGTACCCTCAGGCCCCCCCTGTGGGAGCACCTCTGTGTGTTTTATGAACTCCGTGCCTCGTATCCTGAGGTCCCCCCTGTTTGAGCCCCCCTGTGGGAGACCCCCTGTGTGTTTCATAAACTCCGTGCCTCGTACCCTCAGGTCCCCCCTGTGGGAGCCCCCCTGTGTGTTTTATGAACTCCGTGACTCGTACCCTCAGGTCCTCCCTGTGAGAGCACCCCTGTGTGTTTTATAAACTCCATGCGTCGTACCCTCAGGTCCCCCCTGTGAGAGCACCCCTGTGTGTTTTATAAACTCCATGCCACGTACCCTGAGGTCCTCCCTGTGAGAGCCCCCCTGTGTGTTTTATAAATTCCGTGCCTCGTACCCTCAGGTCCCCCCTGTGGGAGCCCCCCTGTGTGTTTTATGAACTCCATGACTCGTACCCTGAGGTCCTCCCTGTGAGAGCACCGCTGTGTGTTTTATAAACTCCATGCGTCGTACCCTCAGGTCCCCCCTGTGGGAGACCCCCTGTGTGTATTATGAACTCCGTGCCTCGTACCCTCAGGTCCCCCCTGTGGGAGCACCCCTGTGTGTTTTATGAACTCCGTGACTCGTACCCTCAGGTCCTCCCTGTGGGAGCCCCCCTGTGTGTTTTATAAACTCCGCGGCTCGTACCCTCAGGTCCCCCCTGTGGGAGCACCCCTGTGTGTTTTATGAACTCCGTGCCTCGTATCCTGAGGTCCCCCCTGTTTGAGCCCCCCTGTGGGAGCCCCCCTGTGTGTTTCATAAACTCCGTGCCTCGTACCCTCAGGTCCCCCCTGTGGGAGCCCCACTGTGTGTTTTATGAACTCCGTGACTCGTACCCTCAGGTCCTCCCTGTGAGAGCCCCCCTGTGTGTTTTATAAACTCCGTGCCTCGTACCCTCAGGTCCCCCCTCTGGGAGCCCCCCTGTGTGTTTTATAAATTCCGTTCCTCGTACCCTCAGGTCCCCCCTGTGGGAGCCCCCCTGTGTGTTTTATAAACTCCGTGCCTCGTACCCTCAGGTCCCCCCTGTGGGAGCCCCCCTGTGTGTTTTATGAACTCCGTGACTAGAACCCTCAGGTCCTCCCTGTGGGAGCCCCCCTGTGTGTTTTATGAACTCCGTGACTCGTACCCTCAGGTCCTCTCTGTGAGAGCACTCCTGTGTGTTTTATGAACTCCGTGACTCGTACCCTGAGGTCCTCCCTGTGAGAGCCCCCCTGTGTGTTTTATAAACTCCGTGCCTCGTACCCTCAGGTCCCCCCTCTGAGAGCCCCCCTGTGTGTTTTATAAACTCCGTGCCTCGTACCCTCAGGTCCCCCCTGTGGGAGCCCCCCTGTGTGTTTTATGAACTCCGTGACTCGTACCCTCAGGTCCCCCCTGTGGGAGCACCCCTGTGTGTTTTATGAACTCCGTGACTCGTACCCTCAGGTCCTCCCTGTGGGAGCCCCTCTGTGTGTTTTATAAACTCCGTGCCTCGTATCCTCAGGTCCCCCCTGTTTGAGCCCCCCTGTGGGAGCCCCCCTGTGTGTTTTATAAACTCCGTGCCTCGTACCCTCAGGTTCCCCCTTGTGGGAGCCCCCCTGTGTGTTTTTTGAACTCCGTGACTCGTACCCTCAGGTCCTCCCTGTGAGAGCACCCCTTTGTGTTTTATAAACTCCGTGCCTCGTACCCTCAGGCCCCCACTGTGGGAGCCTCCCTGTGTGTTTTATTAACTCCGTGCCTCGTACCCTCAGGTCCTCCCTGTGGGAGCCCCCCTGTGTGTTTTATGAACTCCGTGACTCGTACCCTGAGGTCCTCCCTGTGAGAGCACCCCTGTGTGTTTTATAAACTCCATGCGTCGTACCCTCAGGTCCCCCCTGTGAGAGCTCCCCTGTGTGTTTTACAAATTCCATGCCTCGTACCCTCAGGTCCCCCCTGAGGGAGCCCCCCTGTATGTTTTATGAACTCCGTGACTCGTACCGTCAGGTCCTCCCTGTGAGAGCACCCCTTTGTGTTTTATAAACTCCATGCGTCGTACCCTCAGGTCCCCCCTGTGGGAGCCCCCCTATGTGTTTTATGAACTCCGTGCCTCGTACCCTGAGGTCCTCCCTGTGGGAGCCCCCTGTGTGTTTTATAAACTCCGTGCCTCGTACCCTCAGGTCCCCCCTGTGGGAGCGCCCCTGTGGGAGCCCCCCTGTGTGTTTTATAAACTCCGTGCCTCGTACCCTCAGGTCCCACTGTGGGAGCCCCCCTGTGTGTTTTATGAACTCCGTGACTCGTACCCTCAGGTCCTCCCTGTGAGAGCCCCCCTGTGTGTTTTATGAACTCCGTTACTCGTACCCTGAGGTCCTCCCTGTGACAGCACCCCTGTGTGTTTTATTAACTCCATGCGTCGTACTCTCAGGTCCCCCCTGTGGGAGCCCCCCTGTGCGTTTTATGAACTCAGTGACTCCTACCCTCAGGTCCCCCCTGTGGGAGCACCCCTGTGTGTTTTATGAGCTCCGTGACTCGTACCCTCAGGTCCCCCCTGTGGGAGCACCCCTGTGTGTTTTATGAACTCCGTGACTCGTACCCTGAGGTCCTCCCTGTGAGAGCCCCCCTGTGTGTTTTATAAACTCCGTGCCTCGTACCCTCAGGTCCCCCCTCTGAGAGCCCCCCTGTGTGTTTTATAAACTCCGTGCCTCGTACCCTCAGGTCCCCCCTGTGGGAGCCTCCCTGTGTATTTTATGAACTCCGTGACTCGTACCCTCAGGTCCCCCCTATGGGAGCACCCCTGTGTGTTTTATGAACTCCGTGACTCGTACCCTCAGGTCCTCCCTGTGGGAGCCCCTCTGTGTGTTTTATAAACTCCGTGCCTCGTATCCTCAGGTCCCCCCTGTTTGAGCCCCCCTGTGGGAGCCCCCCTGTGTGTTTTATAAACTGCGTGCCTCGTACCCTCAGGTTCCCCCTTGTGGGAGCCCCCCTGTGTGTTTTTTGAACTCCGTGACTCGTACCCTCAGGTCCTCCCTGTGAGAGCACCCCTTTGTGTTTTATAAACTCCGTGCCTCGTACCCTCAGGCCCCCACTGTGGGAGCCTCCCTGTGTGTTTTATTAACTCCGTGCCTCGTACCCTCAGGTCCTCCCTGTGGGAGCCCCCCTGTGTGTTTTATGAACTCCGTGACTCGTACCCTGAGGTCCTCCCTGTGAGAGCACCCCTGTGTGTTTTATAAACTCCATGCGTCGTACCCTCAGGTCCCCCCTGTGAGAGCTCCCCTGTGTGTTTTACAAATTCCATGCCTCGTACCCTCAGGTCCCCCCTGAGGGAGCCCCCCTGTATGTTTTATGAACTCCGTGACTCGTACCGTCAGGTCCTCCCTGTGAGAGCACCCCTTTGTGTTTTATAAACTCCATGCGTCGTACCCTCAGGTCCCCCCTGTGGGAGCCCCCCTATGTGTTTTATGAACTCCGTGCCTCGTACCCTGAGGTCCTCCCTGTGGGAGCCCCCTGTGTGTTTTATAAACTCCGTGCCTCGTACCCTCAGGTCCCCCCTGTGGGAGCGCCCCTGTGGGAGCCCCCCTGTGTGTTTTATAAACTCCGTGCCTCGTACCCTCAGGTCCCACTGTGGGAGCCCCCCTGTGTGTTTTATGAACTCCGTGACTCGTACCCTCAGGTCCTCCCTGTGAGAGCCCCCCTGTGTGTTTGATGAACTCCGTTACTCGTACCCTGAGGTCCTCCCTGTGACAGCACCCCTGTGTGTTTTATAAACTCCATGCGTCGTACTCTCAGGTCCCCCCTGTGGGAGCCCCCCTGTGCGTTTTATGAACTCAGTGACTCCTACCCTCAGGTCCCCCCTGTGGGAGCACCCCTGTGTGTTTTATGAACTCCGTGACTCGTACCCTCAGGTCCCCCCTGTGGGAGCACCCCTGTGTGTTTTATGAACTCCGTGACTCGTACCCTCAGGTCCTCCCTGTGGGAGCCCCCCTTGTGTTTTTTATGAACTCCGTGCCTCGTACCCTCAGGTCCTCCCTGTGGGAGGCCCCTGTGTGTTTTATAAACTCAGTGCATCGTACCCTCAGGTCCCCCCTGTGAGAGCCCCACTGTGTGTTTTATGAACTCCTGTGTGTTTTATGAACTCCGTGCCTCGTACCCTCAGGTCCCCCCTGTGGGAGCCCCCCTGTGTGTTTTATGAACTCTGTGATTCGTACCCTCACGTCCTCCCTGTTGGAGCACCCCTATGTGTTTTATAAACTCCGTGCCTCGTACCCTCAGGTCCCCCCTGTGGGAGCCCCCCTGTGTGTTTTATGAACTCCATGACTCGTACCCTGAGGTCCTCCCTGTGAGAGCACCGCTGTGTGTTTTATAAACTCCATGCGTCGTACCCTCAGGTCCCCCCTGTGGGAGACCCCCTGTGTGTATTATGAACTCCGTGCCTCGTACCCTCAGGTCCCCCCTGTGGGAGCACCCCTGTGTGTTTTATGAACTCCGTGACTCGTACCCTCAGGTCCTCCCTGTGGGAGCCCCCATGTGTGTTTTATAAACTCCGCGGCTCGTACCCTCAGGCCCCCCCTGTGGGAGCACCTCTGTGTGTTTTATGAACTCCGTGCCTCGTATCCTGAGGTCCCCCCTGTTTGAGCCCCCCTGTGGGAGCCCCCCTGTGTGTTTCATAAACTCCGTGCCTCGTACCCTCAGGTCCCCCCTGTGGGAGCCCCCCTGTGTGTTTTATGAACTCCGTGACTCGTACCCTCAGGTCCTCCCTGTGAGAGCACCCCTGTGTGTTTTATAAACTCCATGCGTCGTACCCTCAGGTCCCCCCTGTGAGAGCACCCCTGTGTGTTTTATAAACTCCATGCCACGTACCCTGAGGTCCTCCCTGTGAGAGCCCCCCTGTGTGTTTTATAAACTCCGTGCCTCGTACCCTCAGGTCCCCCCTGTGGGAGCCCCCCTGTGTGTTTCATGAACTCCATGACTCGTACCCTGAGGTCCTCCCTGTGAGAGCACCGCTGTGTGTTTTATAAACTCCATGCGTCGTACCCTCAGGTCCCCCTTGTGGGAGACCCCCTGTGTGTATTATGAACTCCGTGCCTCGTACCCTCAGGTCCCCCCTGTGGGAGCACCCCTGTGTGTTTTATGAACTCCGTGACTCGTCCCCTCAGGTCCTCCCTGTGGGAGCCCCCCTGTGTGTTTTATAAACTCCGCGGCTCGTGCCCTCAGGTCCCCCTTGTGGGAGCACCCCTGTGTGTTTTAAGAACTCCGTGCCTCGTATCCTGAGGTCCCCCCTGTTTGAGCCCCCCTGTGGGAGCCCCCCTGTGTGTTTCATAAACTCCGTTCCTCGTACCCTCAGGTCCCCCCTGTGGGAGCCCCACTGTGTGTTTTATGAACTCCGTGACTCGTACCCTCAGGTCCTCCCTGTGAGAGCACCCCTGTGTGTTTTATAAACTCCATGCGTCGTACCCTCAGGTCCCCCCTGTGAGAGCACCCCTGTGTGTTTTATAAACTCCATGCCACGTACCCTGAGGTCCTCCCTGTGAGAGCCCCCCTGTGTGTTTTATAAACTCCGTGCCTCGTACCCTCAGGTCCCCCCTCTGGGAGCCCCCCTGTGTGTTTTATAAATTCCGTTCCTCGTACCCTCAGGTCCCCCCTGTGGGAGCCCCCCTGTGTGTTTTATAAACTCCGTGCCTCGTACCCTCAGGTCCCCCCTGTGGGAGCCCCCCTGTGTGTTTTATGAACTCCGTGACTCGAACCCTCAGGTCCTCCCTGTGGGAGCCCCCCTGTGTGTTTTATGAACTCCGTGACTCGTACCCTCAGGTCCTCTCTGTGAGAGCACTCCTGTGTGTTTTATGAACTCCGTGACTCGTACCCTGAGGTCCTCCCTGTGAGAGCCCCCCTGTGTGTTTTATAAACTCCGTGCCTCGTACCCTCAGGTCCCCCCTCTGAGAGCCCCCCTGTGTGTGTTATAAACTCCGTGCCTCGTACCCTCAGGTCCCCCCTGTGGGAGCCCCCCTGTGTGTTTTATGAACTCCGTGACTCGTACCCTCAGGTCCCCCCTATGGGAGCACCCCTGTGTGTTTTATGAACTCCGTGACTCGTACCCTCAGGTCCTCCCTGTGGGAGCCCCTCTGTGTGTTTTATAAACTCCGTGCCTCGTATCCTCAGGTCCCCCCTGTTTGAGCCCCCCTGTGGGAGCCCCCCTGTGTGTTTTATAAACTCCGTCCCTCGTACCCTCAGGTTCCCCCTTGTGGGAGCCCCCCTGTGTGTTTTATGAACTCCGTGACTCGTACCCTCAGGTCCTCCCTGTGAGAGCACCCCTTTGTGTTTTATAAACTCCGTGCCTCGTACCCTCAGGCGCCCACTGTGGGAGCCTCCCTGTGTGTTTTATTAACTCCGTGCCTCGTACCCTCAGGTCCTCCCTGTGGGAGCCCCCCTGTGTGTTTTATAAACTCCGTGACTCGTACCCTGAGGTCCTCCCTGTGAGAGCACCCCTGTGTGTTTTATAAACTCCATGCGTCGTACCCTCAGGTCCCCCCTGTGAGAGCTCCCCTGTGTGTTTTACAAATTCCATGCCTCGTACCCTCAGGTCCCCCCTGAGGGAGCCCCCCTGTATGTTTTATGAACTCCGTGACTCGTACCCTCAGGTCCTCCCTGTGGGAGCCCCCCTATGTGTTTTATGAATTCCGTGCCTCGTACCCTGAGGTCCTCCCTGTGGGAGCCCCCTGTGTGTTTTATAAACTCCGTGCCTCGTACCCTCAGGTCCCCCCTGTGGGAGACCCCCTGTGTGTATTATGAACTCCGTGCCTCGTACCCTCAGGTCCCCCCTGTGGGAGCACCCCTGTGTGTTTTATGAACTCCGTGACTCGTACCCTCAGGTCCTCCCTGTGGGAGCCCCCCTGTGTGTTTTATAAACTCCGCGGATCGTACCCTCAGGTCCCCCCTGTGGGAGCACCCCTGTGTGTTTTATGAACTCCGTGCCTCGTATCCTGAGGTCCCCCCTGTTTGAGCCCCCCTGTGGGAGCCCCCCTGTGTGTTTTATAAATTCCGTTCCTCGTACCCTCAGGTCCCCCCTGTGGGAGCCCCCCTGTGTGTTTTATAAACTCCGTGCCTCGTACCCTCAGGTCCCCGCTGGGGGAGCCCCCCTGTGTGTTTTATAAACTCCGTGCCTCGTACCCTCAGGTCCCACTGTGGGAGCCCCCCTGTGTGTTTTATGAACTCCGTGACTCGTACCCTCAGGTCCTCCCTGTGGGAGCCCCCCTGTGTGTTTTATGAACTCCGTTACTCGTACCCTGAGGTCCTCCCTGTGACAGCACCCCTGTGTGTTTTATAAACTCCATGCGTCGTACTCTCAGGTCCCCCCTGTGGGAGCCCCCCTGTGCGTTTTATGAACTCAGTGACTCCTACCCTCAGGTCCCCCCTGTGGGAGCACCCCTGTGTGTTTTATGAACTCCGTGACTCGTACCCTCAGGTCCCCCCTGTGGGAGCACCCCTGTGTGTTTTATGAACTCCGTGACTCGTACCCTCAGGTCCTCCCTGTGGGAGCCCCCCTTGTGTTTTTTATGAACTCCGTGCCTCGTACCCTCAGGTCCTCCCTGTGGGAGGCCCCTGTGTGTTTTATAAACTCAGTGCATCGTACCCTCAGGTCCCCCCTGTGAGAGCCCCACTGTGTGTTTTATGAACTCCTGTGTGTTTTATGAACTCCGTGCCTCGTACCCTCAGGTCCCCCCTGTGGGAGCCCCCCTGTGTGTTTTATGAACTCTGTGACTCGTACCCTCACGTCCTCCCTGTTGGAGCACCCCTATGTGTTTTATAAATTCCGTGCCTCGTACCCTCAGGTCCCCCCTGTGGGAGCGCCCCTGTGGGACCCCCCTGTGTGTTTTATAAACTCCGTGCCTCGTACTTTCAGGTCCCCCCTGTGGGAGCCCCCCTGCGTGTTTTATGAACTCCATGACTCGTACCCTGAGGTCCTCCCTGTGAGAGCACCGCTGTGTGTTTTATAAACTCCATGCGTCGTACCCTCAGGTCCCCCCTGTGGGAGACCCCTGTGTGTATTATGAACTCCGTGCCTCGTACCCTCAGGTCCCCCCTGTGGGAGCACCCCTGTGTGTTTTATGAACTCCGTGACTCGTACCCTCAGGTCCTCCCTGTGGGAGCCCCCATGTGTGTTTTATAAACTCCGCGGCTCGTACCCTCAGGCCCCCCCTGTGGGAGCACCTCTGTGTGTTTTATGAACTCCGTGCCTCGTATCCTGAGGTCCCCCCTGTTTGAGCCCCCCTGTGGGAGACCCCCTGTGTGTTTCATAAACTCCGTGCCTCGTACCCTCAGGTCCCCCCTGTGGGAGCCCCCCTGTGTGTTTTATGAACTCCGTGACTCGTACCCTCAGGTCCTCCCTGTGAGAGCACCCCTGTGTGTTTTATAAACTCCATGCGTCGTACCCTCAGGTCCCCCCTGTGAGAGCACCCCTGTGTGTTTTATAAACTCCATGCCACGTACCCTGAGGTCCTCCCTGTGAGAGCCCCCCTGTGTGTTTTATAAATTCCGTGCCTCGTACCCTCAGGTCCCCCCTGTGGGAGCCCCCCTGTGTGTTTTATGAACTCCATGACTCGTACCCTGAGGTCCTCCCTGTGAGAGCACCGCTGTGTGTTTTATAAACTCCATGCGTCGTACCCTCAGGTCCCCCCTGTGGGAGACCCCCTGTGTGTATTATGAACTCCGTGCCTCGTACCCTCAGGTCCCCCCTGTGGGAGCACCCCTGTGTGTTTTATGAACTCCGTGACTCGTACCCTCAGGTCCTCCCTGTGGGAGCCCCCCTGTGTGTTTTATAAACTCCGCGGCTCGTACCCTCAGGTCCCCCCTGTGGGAGCACCCCTGTGTGTTTTATGAACTCCGTGCCTCGTATCCTGAGGTCCCCCCTGTTTGAGCCCCCCTGTGGGAGCCCCCCTGTGTGTTTCATAAACTCCGTGCCTCGTACCCTCAGGTCCCCCCTGTGGGAGCCCCACTGTGTGTTTTATGAACTCCGTGACTCGTACCCTCAGGTCCTCCCTGTGAGAGCCCCCCTGTGTGTTTTATAAACTCCGTGCCTCGTACCCTCAGGTCCCCCCTCTGGGAGCCCCCCTGTGTGTTTTATAAATTCCGTTCCTCGTACCCTCAGGTCCCCCCTGTGGGAGCCCCCCTGTGTGTTTTATAAACTCCGTGCCTCGTACCCTCAGGTCCCCCCTGTGGGAGCCCCCCTGTGTGTTTTATGAACTCCGTGACTAGAACCCTCAGGTCCTCCCTGTGGGAGCCCCCCTGTGTGTTTTATGAACTCTGTGACTCGTACCCTCAGGTCCTCTCTGTGAGAGCACTCCTGTGTGTTTTATGAACTCCGTGACTCGTACCCTGAGGTCCTCCCTGTGAGAGCCCCCCTGTGTGTTTTATAAACTCCGTGCCTCGTACCCTCAGGTCCCCCCTCTGAGAGCCCCCCTGTGTGTTTTATAAACTCCGTGCCTCGTACCCTCAGGTCCCCCCTGTGGGAGCCCCCCTGTGTGTTTTATGAACTCCGTGACTCGTACCCTCAGGTCCCCCCTGTGGGAGCACCCCTGTGTGTTTTATGAACTCCGTGACTCGTACCCTCAGGTCCTCCCTGTGGGAGCCCCTCTGTGTGTTTTATAAACTCCGTGCCTCGTATCCTCAGGTCCCCCCTGTTTGAGCCCCCCTGTGGGAGCCCCCCTGTGTGTTTTATAAACTCCGTGCCTCGTACCCTCAGGTTCCCCCTTGTGGGAGCCCCCCTGTGTGTTTTTTGAACTCCGTGACTCGTACCCTCAGGTCCTCCCTGTGAGAGCACCCCTTTGTGTTTTATAAACTCCGTGCCTCGTACCCTCAGGCCCCCACTGTGGGAGCCTCCCTGTGTGTTTTATTAACTCCGTGCCTCGTACCCTCAGGTCCTCCCTGTGGGAGCCCCCCTGTGTGTTTTATGAACTCCGTGACTCGTACCCTGAGGTCCTCCCTGTGAGAGCACCCCTGTGTGTTTTATAAACTCCATGCGTCGTACCCTCAGGTCCCCCCTGTGAGAGCTCCCCTGTGTGTTTTACAAATTCCATGCCTCGTACCCTCAGGTCCCCCCTGAGGGAGCCCCCCTGTATGTTTTATGAACTCCGTGACTCGTACCGTCAGGTCCTCCCTGTGAGAGCACCCCTTTGTGTTTTATAAACTCCATGCGTCGTACCCTCAGGTCCCCCCTGTGGGAGCCCCCCTGTGTGTTTTATGAACTCCGTGACTCGTACCCTCAGGTCCCCCCTGTGGGAGCACCCCTGTGTGTTTTATGAACTCCGTGACTCGTACCCTCAGGTCCTCCCTGTGGGAGCCCCTCTGTGTGTTTTATAAACTCCGTGCCTCGTATCCTCAGGTCCCCCCTGTTTGAGCCCCCCTGTGGGAGCCCCCCTGTGTGTTTTATAAACTCCGTGCCTCGTACCCTCAGGTTCCCCCTTGTGGGAGCCCCCCTGTGTGTTTTTTGAACTCCGTGACTCGTACCCTCAGGTCCTCCCTGTGAGAGCACCCCTTTGTGTTTTATAAACTCCGTGCCTCGTACCCTCAGGCCCCCACTGTGGGAGCCTCCCTGTGTGTTTTATTAACTCCGTGCCTCGTACCCTCAGGTCCTCCCTGTGGGAGCCCCCCTGTGTGTTTTATGAACTCCGTGACTCGTACCCTGAGGTCCTCCCTGTGAGAGCACCCCTGTGTGTTTTATAAACTCCATGCGTCGTACCCTCAGGTCCCCCCTGTGAGAGCTCCCCTGTGTGTTTTACAAATTCCATGCCTCGTACCCTCAGGTCCCCCCTGAGGGAGCCCCCCTGTATGTTTTATGAACTCCGTGACTCGTACCGTCAGGTCCTCCCTGTGAGAGCACCCCTTTGTGTTTTATAAACTCCATGCGTCGTACCCTCAGGTCCCCCCTGTGGGAGCCCCCCTATGTGTTTTATGAACTCCGTGCCTCGTACCCTGAGGTCCTCCCTGTGGGAGCCCCCTGTGTGTTTTATAAACTCCGTGCCTCGTACCCTCAGGTCCCCCCTGTGGGAGCGCCCCTGTGGGAGCCCCCCTGTGTGTTTTATAAACTCCGTGCCTCGTACCCTCAGGTCCCACTGTGGGAGCCCCCCTGTGTGTTTTATGAACTCCGTGACTCGTACCCTCAGGTCCTCCCTGTGAGAGCCCCCCTGTGTGTTTTATGAACTCCGTTACTCGTACCCTGAGGTCCTCCCTGTGACAGCACCCCTGTGTGTTTTATTAACTCCATGCGTCGTACTCTCAGGTCCCCCCTGTGGGAGCCCCCCTGTGCGTTTTATGAACTCAGTGACTCCTACCCTCAGGTCCCCCCTGTGGGAGCACCCCTGTGTGTTTTATGAGCTCCGTGACTCGTACCCTCAGGTCCCCCCTGTGGGAGCACCCCTGTGTGTTTTATGAACTCCGTGACTCGTACCCTGAGGTCCTCCCTGTGAGAGCCCCCCTGTGTGTTTTATAAACTCCGTGCCTCGTACCCTCAGGTCCCCCCTCTGAGAGCCCCCCTGTGTGTTTTATAAACTCCGTGCCTCGTACCCTCAGGTCCCCCCTGTGGGAGCCTCCCTGTGTATTTTATGAACTCCGTGACTCGTACCCTCAGGTCCCCCCTATGGGAGCACCCCTGTGTGTTTTATGAACTCCGTGACTGGTACCCTCAGGTCCTCCCTGTGGGAGCCCCTCTGTGTGTTTTATAAACTCCGTGCCTCGTATCCTCAGGTCCCCCCTGTTTGAGCCCCCCTGTGGGAGCCCCCCTGTGTGTTTTATAAACTGCGTGCCTCGTACCCTCAGGTTCCCCCTTGTGGGAGCCCCCCTGTGTGTTTTTTGAACTCCGTGACTCGTACCCTCAGGTCCTCCCTGTGAGAGCACCCCTTTGTGTTTTATAAACTCCGTGCCTCGTACCCTCAGGCCCCCACTGTGGGAGCCTCCCTGTGTGTTTTATTAACTCCGTGCCTCGTACCCTCAGGTCCTCCCTGTGGGAGCCCCCCTGTGTGTTTTATGAACTCCGTGACTCGTACCCTGAGGTCCTCCCTGTGAGAGCACCCCTGTGTGTTTTATAAACTCCATGCGTCGTACCCTCAGGTCCCCCCTGTGAGAGCTCCCCTGTGTGTTTTACAAATTCCATGCCTCGTACCCTCAGGTCCCCCCTGAGGGAGCCCCCCTGTATGTTTTATGAACTCCGTGACTCGTACCGTCAGGTCCTCCCTGTGAGAGCACCCCTTTGTGTTTTATAAACTCCATGCGTCGTACCCTCAGGTCCCCCCTGTGGGAGCCCCCCTATGTGTTTTATGAACTCCGTGCCTCGTACCCTGAGGTCCTCCCTGTGGGAGCCCCCTGTGTGTTTTATAAACTCCGTGCCTCGTACCCTCAGGTCCCCCCTGTGGGAGCGCCCCTGTGGGAGCCCCCCTGTGTGTTTTATAAACTCCGTGCCTCGTACCCTCAGGTCCCACTGTGGGAGCCCCCCTGTGTGTTTTATGAACTCCGTGACTCGTACCCTCAGGTCCTCCCTGTGAGAGCCCCCCTGTGTGTTTGATGAACTCCGTTACTCGTACCCTGAGGTCCTCCCTGTGACAGCACCCCTGTGTGTTTTATAAACTCCATGCGTCGTACTCTCAGGTCCCCCCTGTGGGAGCCCCCCTGTGCGTTTTATGAACTCAGTGACTCCTACCCTCAGGTCCCCCCTGTGGGAGCACCCCTGTGTGTTTTATGAACTCCGTGACTCGTACCCTCAGGTCCCCCCTGTGGGAGCACCCCTGTGTGTTTTATGAACTCCGTGACTCGTACCCTCAGGTCCTCCCTGTGGGAGCCCCCCTTGTGTTTTTTATGAACTCCGTGCCTCGTACCCTCAGGTCCTCCCTGTGGGAGGCCCCTGTGTGTTTTATAAACTCAGTGCATCGTACCCTCAGGTCCCCCCTGTGAGAGCCCCACTGTGTGTTTTATGAACTCCTGTGTGTTTTATGAACTCCGTGCCTCGTACCCTCAGGTCCCCCCTGTGGGAGCCCCCCTGTGTGTTTTATGAACTCTGTGATTCGTACCCTCACGTCCTCCCTGTTGGAGCACCCCTATGTGTTTTATAAACTCCGTGCCTCGTACCCTCAGGTCCCCCCTGTGGGAGCCCCCCTGTGTGTTTTATGAACTCCATGACTCGTACCCTGAGGTCCTCCCTGTGAGAGCACCGCTGTGTGTTTTATAAACTCCATGCGTCGTACCCTCAGGTCCCCCCTGTGGGAGACCCCCTGTGTGTATTATGAACTCCGTGCCTCGTACCCTCAGGTCCCCCCTGTGGGAGCACCCCTGTGTGTTTTATGAACTCCGTGACTCGTACCCTCAGGTCCTCCCTGTGGGAGCCCCCATGTGTGTTTTATAAACTCCGCGGCTCGTACCCTCAGGCCCCCCCTGTGGGAGCACCTCTGTGTGTTTTATGAACTCCGTGCCTCGTATCCTGAGGTCCCCCCTGTTTGAGCCCCCCTGTGGGAGCCCCCCTGTGTGTTTCATAAACTCCGTGCCTCGTACCCTCAGGTCCCCCCTGTGGGAGCCCCCCTGTGTGTTTTATGAACTCCGTGACTCGTACCCTCAGGTCCTCCCTGTGAGAGCACCCCTGTGTGTTTTATAAACTCCATGCGTCGTACCCTCAGGTCCCCCCTGTGAGAGCACCCCTGTGTGTTTTATAAACTCCATGCCACGTACCCTGAGGTCCTCCCTGTGAGAGCCCCCCTGTGTGTTTTATAAACTCCGTGCCTCGTACCCTCAGGTCCCCCCTGTGGGAGCCCCCCTGTGTGTTTCATGAACTCCATGACTCGTACCCTGAGGTCCTCCCTGTGAGAGCACCGCTGTGTGTTTTATAAACTCCATGCGTCGTACCCTCAGGTCCCCCTTGTGGGAGACCCCCTGTGTGTATTATGAACTCCGTGCCTCGTACCCTCAGGTCCCCCCTGTGGGAGCACCCCTGTGTGTTTTATGAACTCCGTGACTCGTCCCCTCAGGTCCTCCCTGTGGGAGCCCCCCTGTGTGTTTTATAAACTACGCGGCTCGTGCCCTCAGGTCCCCCTTGTGGGAGCACCCCTGTGTGTTTTAAGAACTCCGTGCCTCGTATCCTGAGGTCCCCCCTGTTTGAGCCCCCCTGTGGGAGCCCCCCTGTGTGTTTCATAAACTCCGTTCCTCGTACCCTCAGGTCCCCCCTGTGGGAGCCCCACTGTGTGTTTTATGAACTCCGTGACTCGTACCCTCAGGTCCTCCCTGTGAGAGCACCCCTGTGTGTTTTATAAACTCCATGCGTCGTACCCTCAGGTCCCCCCTGTGAGAGCACCCCTGTGTGTTTTATAAACTCCATGCCACGTACCCTGAGGTCCTCCCTGTGAGAGCCCCCCTGTGTGTTTTATAAACTCCGTGCCTCGTACCCTCAGGTCCCCCCTCTGGGAGCCCCCCTGTGTGTTTTATAAATTCCGTTCCTCGTACCCTCAGGTCCCCCCTGTGGGAGCCCCCCTGTGTGTTTTATAAACTCCGTGCCTCGTACCCTCAGGTCCCCCCTGTGGGAGCCCCCCTGTGTGTTTTATGAACTCCGTGACTCGAACCCTCAGGTCCTCCCTGTGGGAGCCCCCCTGTGTGTTTTATGAACTCCGTGACTCGTACCCTCAGGTCCTCTCTGTGAGAGCACTCCTGTGTGTTTTATGAACTCCGTGACTCGTACCCTGAGGTCCTCCCTGTGAGAGCCCCCCTGTGTGTTTTATAAACTCCGTGCCTCGTACCCTCAGGTCCCCCCTCTGAGAGCCCCCCTGTGTGTGTTATAAACTCCGTGCCTCGTACCCTCAGGTCCCCCCTGTGGGAGCCCCCCTGTGTGTTTTATGAACTCCGTGACTCGTACCCTCAGGTCCCCCCTATGGGAGCACCCCTGTGTGTTTTATGAACTCCGTGACTCGTACCCTCAGGTCCTCCCTGTGGGAGCCCCTCTGTGTGTTTTATAAACTCCGTGCCTCGTATCCTCAGGTCCCCCCTGTTTGAGCCCCCCTGTGGGAGCCCCCCTGTGTGTTTTATAAACTCCGTCCCTCGTACCCTCAGGTTCCCCCTTGTGGGAGCCCCCCTGTGTGTTTTATGAACTCCGTGACTCGTACCCTCAGGTCCTCCCTGTGAGAGCACCCCTTTGTGTTTTATAAACTCCGTGCCTCGTACCCTCAGGCGCCCACTGTGGGAGCCTCCCTGTGTGTTTTATTAACTCCGTGCCTCGTACCCTCAGGTCCTCCCTGTGGGAGCCCCCCTGTGTGTTTTATAAACTCCGTGACTCGTACCCTGAGGTCCTCCCTGTGAGAGCACCCCTGTGTGTTTTATAAACTCCATGCGTCGTACCCTCAGGTCCCCCCTGTGAGAGCTCCCCTGTGTGTTTTACAAATTCCATGCCTCGTACCCTCAGGTCCCCCCTGAGGGAGCCCCCCTGTATGTTTTATGAACTCCGTGACTCGTACCCTCAGGTCCTCCCTGTGGGAGCCCCCCTATGTGTTTTATGAATTCCGTGCCTCGTACCCTGAGGTCCTCCCTGTGGGAGCCCCCTGTGTGTTTTATAAACTCCGTGCCTCGTACCCTCAGGTCCCCCCTGTGGGAGACCCCCTGTGTGTATTATGAACTCCGTGCCTCGTACCCTCAGGTCCCCCCTGTGGGAGCACCCCTGTGTGTTTTATGAACTCCGTGACTCGTACCCTCAGGTCCTCCCTGTGGGAGCCCCCCTGTGTGTTTTATAAACTCCGCGGATCGTACCCTCAGGTCCCCCCTGTGGGAGCACCCCTGTGTGTTTTATGAACTCCGTGCCTCGTATCCTGAGGTCCCCCCTGTTTGAGCCCCCCTGTGGGAGCCCCCCTGTGTGTTTTATAAATTCCGTTCCTCGTACCCTCAGGTCCCCCCTGTGGGAGCCCCCCTGTGTGTTTTATAAACTCCGTGCCTCGTACCCTCAGGTCCCCGCTGGGGGAGCCCCCCTGTGTGTTTTATAAACTCCGTGCCTCGTACCCTCAGGTCCCACTGTGGGAGCCCCCCTGTGTGTTTTATGAACTCCGTGACTCGTACCCTCAGGTCCTCCCTGTGGGAGCCCCCCTGTGTGTTTTATGAACTCCGTTACTCGTACCCTGAGGTCCTCCCTGTGACAGCACCCCTGTGTGTTTTATAAACTCCATGCGTCGTACTCTCAGGTCCCCCCTGTGGGAGCCCCCCTGTGCGTTTTATGAACTCAGTGACTCCTACCCTCAGGTCCCCCCTGTGGGAGCACCCCTGTGTGTTTTATGAACTCCGTGACTCGTACCCTCAGGTCCCCCCTGTGGGAGCACCCCTGTGTGTTTTATGAACTCCGTGACTCGTACCCTCAGGTCCTCCCTGTGGGAGCCCCCCTTGTGTTTTTTATGAACTCCGTGCCTCGTACCCTCAGGTCCTCCCTGTGGGAGGCCCCTGTGTGTTTTATAAACTCAGTGCATCGTACCCTCAGGTCCCCCCTGTGAGAGCCCCACTGTGTGTTTTATGAACTCCTGTGTGTTTTATGAACTCCGTGCCTCGTACCCTCAGGTCCCCCCTGTGGGAGCCCCCCTGTGTGTTTTATGAACTCTGTGACTCGTACCCTCACGTCCTCCCTGTTGGAGCACCCCTATGTGTTTTATAAATTCCGTGCCTCGTACCCTCAGGTCCCCCCTGTGGGAGCGCCCCTGTGGGACCCCCCTGTGTGTTTTATAAACTCCGTGCCTCGTACTTTCAGGTCCCCCCTGTGGGAGCCCCCCTGCGTGTTTTATGAACTCCATGACTCGTACCCTGAGGTCCTCCCTGTGAGAGCACCGCTGTGTGTTTTATAAACTCCATGCGTCGTACCCTCAGGTCCCCCCTGTGGGAGACCCCTGTGTGTATTATGAACTCCGTGCCTCGTACCCTCAGGTCCCCCCTGTGGGAGCACCCCTGTGTGTTTTATGAACTCCGTGACTCGTACCCTCAGGTCCTCCCTGTGGGAGCCCCCATGTGTGTTTTATAAACTCCGCGGCTCGTACCCTCAGGCCCCCCCTGTGGGAGCACCTCTGTGTGTTTTATGAACTCCGTGCCTCGTATCCTGAGGTCCCCCCTGTTTGAGCCCCCCTGTGGGAGACCCCCTGTGTGTTTCATAAACTCCGTGCCTCGTACCCTCAGGTCCCCCCTGTGGGAGCCCCCCTGTGTGTTTTATGAACTCCGTGACTCGTACCCTCAGGTCCTCCCTGTGAGAGCACCCCTGTGTGTTTTATAAACTCCATGCGTCGTACCCTCAGGTCCCCCCTGTGAGAGCACCCCTGTGTGTTTTATAAACTCCATGCCACGTACCCTGAGGTCCTCCCTGTGAGAGCCCCCCTGTGTGTTTTATAAATTCCGTGCCTCGTACCCTCAGGTCCCCCCTGTGGGAGCCCCCCTGTGTGTTTTATGAACTCCATGACTCGTACCCTGAGGTCCTCCCTGTGAGAGCACCGCTGTGTGTTTTATAAACTCCATGCGTCGTACCCTCAGGTCCCCCCTGTGGGAGACCCCCTGTGTGTATTATGAACTCCGTGCCTCGTACCCTCAGGTCCCCCCTGTGGGAGCACCCCTGTGTGTTTTATGAACTCCGTGACTCGTACCCTCAGGTCCTCCCTGTGGGAGCCCCCCTGTGTGTTTTATAAACTCCGCGGCTCGTACCCTCAGGTCCCCCCTGTGGGAGCACCCCTGTGTGTTTTATGAACTCCGTGCCTCGTATCCTGAGGTCCCCCCTGTTTGAGCCCCCCTGTGGGAGCCCCCCTGTGTGTTTCATAAACTCCGTGCCTCGTACCCTCAGGTCCCCCCTGTGGGAGCCCCACTGTGTGTTTTATGAACTCCGTGACTCGTACCCTCAGGTCCTCCCTGTGAGAGCCCCCCTGTGTGTTTTATAAACTCCGTGCCTCGTACCCTCAGGTCCCCCCTCTGGGAGCCCCCCTGTGTGTTTTATAAATTCCGTTCCTCGTACCCTCAGGTCCCCCCTGTGGGAGCCCCCCTGTGTGTTTTATAAACTCCGTGCCTCGTACCCTCAGGTCCCCCCTGTGGGAGCCCCCCTGTGTGTTTTATGAACTCCGTGACTAGAACCCTCAGGTCCTCCCTGTGGGAGCCCCCCTGTGTGTTTTATGAACTCTGTGACTCGTACCCTCAGGTCCTCTCTGTGAGAGCACTCCTGTGTGTTTTATGAACTCCGTGACTCGTACCCTGAGGTCCTCCCTGTGAGAGCCCCCCTGTGTGTTTTATAAACTCCGTGCCTCGTACCCTCAGGTCCCCCCTCTGAGAGCCCCCCTGTGTGTTTTATAAACTCCGTGCCTCGTACCCTCAGGTCCCCCCTGTGGGAGCCCCCCTGTGTGTTTTATGAACTCCGTGACTCGTACCCTCAGGTCCCCCCTGTGGGAGCACCCCTGTGTGTTTTATGAACTCCGTGACTCGTACCCTCAGGTCCTCCCTGTGGGAGCCCCTCTGTGTGTTTTATAAACTCCGTGCCTCGTATCCTCAGGTCCCCCCTGTTTGAGCCCCCCTGTGGGAGCCCCCCTGTGTGTTTTATAAACTCCGTGCCTCGTACCCTCAGGTTCCCCCTTGTGGGAGCCCCCCTGTGTGTTTTTTGAACTCCGTGACTCGTACCCTCAGGTCCTCCCTGTGAGAGCACCCCTTTGTGTTTTATAAACTCCGTGCCTCGTACCCTCAGGCCCCCACTGTGGGAGCCTCCCTGTGTGTTTTATTAACTCCGTGCCTCGTACCCTCAGGTCCTCCCTGTGGGAGCCCCCCTGTGTGTTTTATGAACTCCGTGACTCGTACCCTGAGGTCCTCCCTGTGAGAGCACCCCTGTGTGTTTTATAAACTCCATGCGTCGTACCCTCAGGTCCCCCCTGTGAGAGCTCCCCTGTGTGTTTTACAAATTCCATGCCTCGTACCCTCAGGTCCCCCCTGAGGGAGCCCCCCTGTATGTTTTATGAACTCCGTGACTCGTACCGTCAGGTCCTCCCTGTGAGAGCACCCCTTTGTGTTTTATAAACTCCATGCGTCGTACCCTCAGGTCCCCCCTGTGGGAGCCCCCCTATGTGTTTTATGAACTCCGTGCCTCGTACCCTGAGGTCCTCCCTGTGGGAGCCCCCTGTGTGTTTTATAAACTCCGTGCCTCGTACCCTCAGGTCCCCCCTGTGGGAGCGCCCCTGTGGGAGCCCCCCTGTGTGTTTTATAAACTCCGTGCCTCGTACCCTCAGGTCCCACTGTGGGAGCCCCCCTGTGTGTTTTATGAACTCCGTGACTCGTACCCTCAGGTCCTCCCTGTGAGAGCCCCCCTGTGTGTTTTATGAACTCCGTTACTCGTACCCTGAGGTCCTCCCTGTGACAGCACCCCTGTGTGTTTTATTAACTCCATGCGTCGTACTCTCAGGTCCCCCCTGTGGGAGCCCCCCTGTGCGTTTTATGAACTCAGTGACTCCTACCCTCAGGTCCCCCCTGTGGGAGCACCCCTGTGTGTTTTATGAGCTCCGTGACTCGTACCCTCAGGTCCCCCCTGTGGGAGCACCCCTGTGTGTTTTATGAACTCCGTGACTCGTACCCTGAGGTCCTCCCTGTGAGAGCCCCCCTGTGTGTTTTATAAACTCCGTGCCTCGTACCCTCAGGTCCCCCCTCTGAGAGCCCCCCTGTGTGTTTTATAAACTCCGTGCCTCGTACCCTCAGGTCCCCCCTGTGGGAGCCTCCCTGTGTATTTTATGAACTCCGTGACTCGTACCCTCAGGTCCCCCCTATGGGAGCACCCCTGTGTGTTTTATGAACTCCGTGACTCGTACCCTCAGGTCCTCCCTGTGGGAGCCCCTCTGTGTGTTTTATAAACTCCGTGCCTCGTATCCTCAGGTCCCCCCTGTTTGAGCCCCCCTGTGGGAGCCCCCCTGTGTGTTTTATAAACTCCGTGCCTCGTACCCTCAGGTTCCCCCTTGTGGGAGCCCCCCTGTGTGTTTTTTGAACTCCGTGACTCGTACCCTCAGGTCCTCCCTGTGAGAGCACCCCTTTGTGTTTTATAAACTCCGTGCCTCGTACCCTCAGGCCCCCACTGTGGGAGCCTCCCTGTGTGTTTTATTAACTCCGTGCCTCGTACCCTCAGGTCCTCCCTGTGGGAGCCCCCCTGTGTGTTTTATGAACTCCGTGACTCGTACCCTGAGGTCCTCCCTGTGAGAGCACCCCTGTGTGTTTTATAAACTCCATGCGTCGTACCCTCAGGTCCCCCCTGTGAGAGCTCCCCTGTGTGTTTTACAAATTCCATGCCTCGTACCCTCAGGTCCCCCCTGAGGGAGCCCCCCTGTATGTTTTATGAACTCCGTGACTCGTACCGTCAGGTCCTCCCTGTGAGAGCACCCCTTTGTGTTTTATAAACTCCATGCGTCGTACCCTCAGGTCCCCCCTGTGGGAGCCCCCCTATGTGTTTTATGAACTCCGTGCCTCGTACCCTGAGGTCCTCCCTGTGGGAGCCCCCTGTGTGTTTTATAAACTCCGTGCCTCGTACCCTCAGGTCCCCCCTGTGGGAGCGCCCCTGTGGGAGCCCCCCTGTGTGTTTTATAAACTCCGTGCCTCGTACCCTCAGGTCCCACTGTGGGAGCCCCCCTGTGTGTTTTATGAACTCCGTGACTCGTACCCTCAGGTCCTCCCTGTGAGAGCCCCCCTGTGTGTTTTATGAACTCCGTTACTCGTACCCTGAGGTCCTCCCTGTGACAGCACCCCTGTGTGTTTTATAAACTCCATGCGTCGTACTCTCAGGTCCCCCCTGTGGGAGCCCCCCTGTGCGTTTTATGAACTCAGTGACTCCTACCCTCAGGTCCCCCCTGTGGGAGCACCCCTGTGTGTTTTATGAACTCCGTGACTCGTACCCTCAGGTCCCCCCTGTGGGAGCACCCCTGTGTGTTTTATGAACTCCGTGACTCGTACCCTCAGGTCCTCCCTGTGGGAGCCCCCCTTGTGTTTTTTATGAACTCCGTGCCTCGTACCCTCAGGTCCTCCCTGTGGGAGGCCCCTGTGTGTTTTATAAACTCAGTGCATCGTACCCTCAGGTCCCCCCTGTGAGAGCCCCACTGTGTGTTTTATGAACTCCTGTGTGTTTTATGAACTCCGTGCCTCGTACCCTCAGGTCCCCCCTGTGGGAGCCCCCCTGTGTGTTTTATGAACTCTGTGATTCGTACCCTCACGTCCTCCCTGTTGGAGCACCCCTATGTGTTTTATAAACTCCGTGCCTCGTACCCTCAGGTCCCCCCTGTGGGAGCCCCCCTGTGTGTTTTATGAACTCCATGACTCGTACCCTGAGGTCCTCCCTGTGAGAGCACCGCTGTGTGTTTTATAAACTCCATGCGTCGTACCCTCAGGTCCCCCCTGTGGGAGACCCCCTGTGTGTATTATGAACTCCGTGCCTCGTACCCTCAGGTCCCCCCTGTGGGAGCACCCCTGTGTGTTTTATGAACTCCGTGACTCGTACCCTCAGGTCCTCCCTGTGGGAGCCCCCATGTGTGTTTTATAAACTCCGCGGCTCGTACCCTCAGGCCCCCCCTGTGGGAGCACCTCTGTGTGTTTTATGAACTCCGTGCCTCGTATCCTGAGGTCCCCCCTGTTTGAGCCCCCCTGTGGGAGCCCCCCTGTGTGTTTCATAAACTCCGTGCCTCGTACCCTCAGGTCCCCCCTGTGGGAGCCCCCCTGTGTGTTTTATGAACTCCGTGACTCGTACCCTCAGGTCCTCCCTGTGAGAGCACCCCTGTGTGTTTTATAAACTCCATGCGTCGTACCCTCAGGTCCCCCCTGTGAGAGCACCCCTGTGTGTTTTATAAACTCCATGCCACGTACCCTGAGGTCCTCCCTGTGAGAGCCCCCCTGTGTGTTTTATAAACTCCGTGCCTCGTACCCTCAGGTCCCCCCTGTGGGAGCCCCCCTGTGTGTTTCATGAACTCCATGACTCGTACCCTGAGGTCCTCCCTGTGAGAGCACCGCTGTGTGTTTTATAAACTCCATGCGTCGTACCCTCAGGTCCCCCTTGTGGGAGACCCCCTGTGTGTATTATGAACTCCGTGCCTCGTACCCTCAGGTCCCCCCTGTGGGAGCACCCCTGTGTGTTTTATGAACTCCGTGACTCGTCCCCTCAGGTCCTCCCTGTGGGAGCCCCCCTGTGTGTTTTATAAACTCCGCGGCTCGTGCCCTCAGGTCCCCCTTGTGGGAGCACCCCTGTGTGTTTTAAGAACTCCGTGCCTCGTATCCTGAGGTCCCCCCTGTTTGAGCCCCCCTGTGGGAGCCCCCCTGTGTGTTTCATAAACTCCGTTCCTCGTACCCTCAGGTCCCCCCTGTGGGAGCCCCACTGTGTGTTTTATGAACTCCGTGACTCGTACCCTCAGGTCCTCCCTGTGAGAGCACCCCTGTGTGTTTTATAAACTCCATGCGTCGTACCCTCAGGTCCCCCCTGTGAGAGCACCCCTGTGTGTTTTATAAACTCCATGCCACGTACCCTGAGGTCCTCCCTGTGAGAGCCCCCCTGTGTGTTTTATAAACTCCGTGCCTCGTACCCTCAGGTCCCCCCTCTGGGAGCCCCCCTGTGTGTTTTATAAATTCCGTTCCTCGTACCCTCAGGTCCCCCCTGTGGGAGCCCCCCTGTGTGTTTTATAAACTCCGTGCCTCGTACCCTCAGGTCCCCCCTGTGGGAGCCCCCCTGTGTGTTTTATGAACTCCGTGACTCGAACCCTCAGGTCCTCCCTGTGGGAGCCCCCCTGTGTGTTTTATGAACTCCGTGACTCGTACCCTCAGGTCCTCTCTGTGAGAGCACTCCTGTGTGTTTTATGAACTCCGTGACTCGTACCCTGAGGTCCTCCCTGTGAGAGCCCCCCTGTGTGTTTTATAAACTCCGTGCCTCGTACCCTCAGGTCCCCCCTCTGAGAGCCCCCCTGTGTGTGTTATAAACTCCGTGCCTCGTACCCTCAGGTCCCCCCTGTGGGAGCCCCCCTGTGTGTTTTATGAACTCCGTGACTCGTACCCTCAGGTCCCCCCTATGGGAGCACCCCTGTGTGTTTTATGAACTCCGTGACTCGTACCCTCAGGTCCTCCCTGTGGGAGCCCCTCTGTGTGTTTTATAAACTCCGTGCCTCGTATCCTCAGGTCCCCCCTGTTTGAGCCCCCCTGTGGGAGCCCCCCTGTGTGTTTTATAAACTCCGTCCCTCGTACCCTCAGGTTCCCCCTTGTGGGAGCCCCCCTGTGTGTTTTATGAACTCCGTGACTCGTACCCTCAGGTCCTCCCTGTGAGAGCACCCCTTTGTGTTTTATAAACTCCGTGCCTCGTACCCTCAGGCGCCCACTGTGGGAGCCTCCCTGTGTGTTTTATTAACTCCGTGCCTCGTACCCTCAGGTCCTCCCTGTGGGAGCCCCCCTGTGTGTTTTATAAACTCCGTGACTCGTACCCTGAGGTCCTCCCTGTGAGAGCACCCCTGTGTGTTTTATAAACTCCATGCGTCGTACCCTCAGGTCCCCCCTGTGAGAGCTCCCCTGTGTGTTTTACAAATTCCATGCCTCGTACCCTCAGGTCCCCCCTGAGGGAGCCCCCCTGTATGTTTTATGAACTCCGTGACTCGTACCCTCAGGTCCTCCCTGTGGGAGCCCCCCTATGTGTTTTATGAATTCCGTGCCTCGTACCCTGAGGTCCTCCCTGTGGGAGCCCCCTGTGTGTTTTATAAACTCCGTGCCTCGTACCCTCAGGTCCCCCCTGTGGGAGACCCCCTGTGTGTATTATGAACTCCGTGCCTCGTACCCTCAGGTCCCCCCTGTGGGAGCACCCCTGTGTGTTTTATGAACTCCGTGACTCGTACCCTCAGGTCCTCCCTGTGGGAGCCCCCCTGTGTGTTTTATAAACTCCGCGGATCGTACCCTCAGGTCCCCCCTGTGGGAGCACCCCTGTGTGTTTTATGAACTCCGTGCCTCGTATCCTGAGGTCCCCCCTGTTTGAGCCCCCCTGTGGGAGCCCCCCTGTGTGTTTTATAAATTCCGTTCCTCGTACCCTCAGGTCCCCCCTGTGGGAGCCCCCCTGTGTGTTTTATAAACTCCGTGCCTCGTACCCTCAGGTCCCCGCTGGGGGAGCCCCCCTGTGTGTTTTATAAACTCCGTGCCTCGTACCCTCAGGTCCCACTGTGGGAGCCCCCCTGTGTGTTTTATGAACTCCGTGACTCGTACCCTCAGGTCCTCCCTGTGGGAGCCCCCCTGTGTGTTTTATGAACTCCGTTACTCGTACCCTGAGGTCCTCCCTGTGACAGCACCCCTGTGTGTTTTATAAACTCCATGCGTCGTACTCTCAGGTCCCCCCTGTGGGAGCCCCCCTGTGCGTTTTATGAACTCAGTGACTCCTACCCTCAGGTCCCCCCTGTGGGAGCACCCCTGTGTGTTTTATGAACTCCGTGACTCGTACCCTCAGGTCCCCCCTGTGGGAGCACCCCTGTGTGTTTTATGAACTCCGTGACTCGTACCCTCAGGTCCTCCCTGTGGGAGCCCCCCTTGTGTTTTTTATGAACTCCGTGCCTCGTACCCTCAGGTCCTCCCTGTGGGAGGCCCCTGTGTGTTTTATAAACTCAGTGCATCGTACCCTCAGGTCCCCCCTGTGAGAGCCCCACTGTGTGTTTTATGAACTCCTGTGTGTTTTATGAACTCCGTGCCTCGTACCCTCAGGTCCCCCCTGTGGGAGCCCCCCTGTGTGTTTTATGAACTCTGTGACTCGTACCCTCACGTCCTCCCTGTTGGAGCGCCCCTGTGGGACCCCCCTGTGTGTTTTATAAACTCCGTGCCTCGTACCCTCAGATCCCCCCTGTGGGAGCCCCCCTGTGTGTTTTATGAACTCCGTGACTCGTACCCTGAGGTCCTCCCTGTGAGAGCACCGCTGTGTGTTTTATAAACTCCATGCGTCGTACCCTCAGGTCCCCCCTGTGGGAGACCCCCTGTGTGTATTATGAACTCCGTGCCTCGTACCCTCAGGTCCCCCCTGTGGGAGCACCCCTGTGTGTTTTATGAACTCCGTGACTCGTACCCTCAGGTCCTCCCTGTGGGAGCCCCCCTGTGTGTTTTATAAACTCCGCGGCTCGTACCCTCAGGTCCCCCCTGTGGGAGCACCCCTGTGTGTTTTATGAACTCCGTGCCTCGTATCCTGAGGTCCCCCCTGTTTGAGCCCCCCTGTGGGAGCCCCCCTGTGTGTTTTATAAATTCCGTTCCTCGTACCCTTAGGTCCCCCCTGTGGGAGCCCCCCTGTGTGTTTTATAAACTCCGTGCCTCGTACCCTCAGGTCCCCGCTGGGGGAGCCCCCCTGTGTGTTTTATAAACTCCGTGCCTCGTACCCTCAGGTCCTCCCTGTGGGAGCCCCCCTGTGTGTTTTATGAACTCCGTTACTCGTACCCTGAGGTCCTCCCTGTGACAGCACCCCTGTGTGTTTTATAAACTCCATGCGTCGTACTCTCAGGTCCCCCCTGTGGGAGCCCCCCTGTGCGTTTTATGAACTCAGTGACTCCTACCCTCAGGTCCCCCCTGTGGGAGCACCCCTGTGTGTTTTATGAACTCCGTGACTCGTACCCTCAGGTCCCCCCTGTGGGAGCACCCCTGTGTGTTTTATGAACTCCGTGACTCGTACCCTCAGGTCCTCCCTGTGGGAGCCCCCCTTGTGTTTTTTATGAACTCCGTGCCTCGTACCCTCAGGTCCTCCCTGTGGGAGGCCCCTGTGTGTTTTATAAACTCAGTGCATCGTACCCTCAGGTCCCCCCTGTGAGAGCCCCACTGTGTGTTTTATGAACTCCTGTGTGTTTTATGAACTCCGTGCCTCGTACCCTCAGGTCCCCCCTGTGGGAGCCCCCCTGTGTGTTTTATGAACTCTGTGACTCGTACCCTCACGTCCTCCCTGTTGGAGCACCCCTATGTGTTTTATAAATTCCGTGCCTCGTACCCTCAGGTCCCCCCTGTGGGAGCGCCCCTGTGGCACCCCCCTGTGTGTTTTATAAACTCCGTGCCTCGTACCCTCAGGTCCCCCCTGTGGGAGCCCCCCTGTGTGTTTTATGAACTCCGTGACTCGTACCCTGAGGTCCTCCCTGTGAGAGCACCGCTGTGTGTTTTATAAACTCCATGCTTCGTACCCTCAGGTCCCCCCTGTGGGAGACCCCCTGTGTGTATTATGAACTCCGTGCCTCGTACCCTCAGGTCCCCCCTGTGGGAGCACCCCTGTGTGTTTTATGAATTCCGTGACTCGTACCCTCAGGTCCTCCCTTTGGGAGCCCCCCTGTGTGTTTTATAAACTCCGCGGCTCGTACCCTCAGGTCCCCCCTGTGGGAGCACCCCTGTGTGTTTTATGAACTCCGTGCCTCGTATCCTGAGGTCCCCCCTGTTTGAGCCCCCCTGTGGGAGCCCCCCTGTGTGTTTTATAAATTCCGTTCCTCGTACCCTCAGGTCCCCCCTGTGGGAGCCCCCCTGTGTGTTTTATAAACTCCGTGCCTCGTACCCTCAGGTCCCCCCTGTGGGAGCCCCCCTGTGTGTTTTATGAACTCCGTGACTCGAACCCTCAGGTCCTCCCTGTGGGAGCCCCCCTGTGTGTTTTATGAACTCCGTGACTCGTACCCTCAGGTCCCCCCTGTGGGAGCGCCCCTGTGGGACCCCCCTGTGTGTTTTATAAACTCCGTGCCTCGTACCCTCAGGTCCCCCCTGTGGGAGCCCCCCTGTGTGTTTTATGAACTCCATGACTCGTACCCTGAGGTCCTCCCTGTGAGAGCACCGCTGTGTGTTTTATAAACTCCATGCGTCGTACCCTCAGGTCCCCCCTGTGGGAGACCCCCTGTGTGTATTATGAACTCCGTGCCTCGTACCCTCAGGTCCCCCCTGTGGGAGCACCCCTGTGTGTTTTATGAACTCCGTGACTCGTACCCTCAGGTCCTCCCTGTGGGAGCCCCCATGTGTGTTTTATAAACTCCGCGGCTCGTACCCTCAGGCCCCCCCTGTGGGAGCACCTCTGTGTGTTTTATGAACTCCGTGCCTCGTATCCTGAGGTCCCCCCTGTTTGAGCCCCCCTGTGGGAGCCCCCCTGTGTGTTTCATAAACTCCGTGCCTCGTACCCTCAGGTCCCCCCTGTTGGAGCCCCCCTGTGTGTTTTATGAACTCCGTGACTCGTACCCTCAGGTCCTCCCTGTGAGAGCACCCCTGTGTGTTTTATAAACTCCATGCGTCGTACCCTCAGGTCCCCCCTGTGAGAGCACCCCTGTGTGTTTTATAAACTCCATGCCACGTACCCTGAGGTCCTCCCTGTGAGAGCCCCCCTGTGTGTTTTATAAACTCCGTGCCTCGTACCCTCAGGTCCCCCCTGTGGGAGCCCCCCTGTGTGTTTTATGAACTCCATGACTCGTACCCTGAGGTCCTCCCTGTGAGAGCACCGCTGTGTGTTTTATAAACTCCATGCGTCGTACCCTCAGGTCCCCCCTGTGGGAGACCCCCTGTGTGTATTATGAACTCCGTGCCTCGTACCCTCAGGTCCCCCCTGTGGGAGCACCCCTGTGTGTTTTATGAACTCCGTGACTCGTACCCTCAGGTCCTCCCTGTGGGAGGCCCCTGTGTGTTTTATAAACTCAGTGCATCGTACCCTCAGGTCCCCCCTGTGAGAGCCCCACTGTGTGTTTTATGAACTCCTGTGTGTTTTATGAACTCCGTGCCTCGTACCCTCAGGTCCCCCCTGTGGGAGCCCCCCTGTGTGTTTTATGAACTCCGTGACTCGAACCCTCAGGTCCTCCCTGTGGGAGCCCCCCTGTGTGTTTTATGAACTCCGTGACTCGTACCCTCAGGTCCCCCCTGTGGGAGCGCCCCTGTGGGACCCCCCTGTGTGTTTTATAAACTCCGTGCCTCGTACCCTCAGGTCCCCCCTGTGGGAGCCCCCCTGTGTGTTTTATGAACTCCATGACTCGTACCCTGAGGTCCTCCCTGTGAGAGCACCGCTGTGTGTTTTATAAACTCCATGCGTCGTACCCTCAGGTCCCCCCTGTGGGAGACCCCCTGTGTGTATTATGAACTCCGTGCCTCGTACCCTCAGGTCCCCCCTGTGGGAGCACCCCTGTGTGTTTTATGAACTCCGTGACTCGTACCCTCAGGTCCTCCCTGTGGGAGCCCCCATGTGTGTTTTATAAACTCCACGGCTCGTACCCTCAGGCCCCCCCTGTGGGAGCACCTCTGTGTGTTTTATGAACTCCGTGCCTCGTATCCTGAGGTCCCCCCTGTTTGAGCCCCCCTGTGGGAGCCCCCCTGTGTGTTTCATAAACTCCGTGCCTCGTACCCTCAGGTCCCCCCTGTTGGAGCCCCCCTGTGTGTTTTATGAACTACGTGACTCGTACCCTCAGGTCCTCCCTGTGAGAGCACCCCTGTGTGTTTTATAAACTCCATGCGTCGTACCCTCAGGTCCCCCCTGTGAGAGCACCCCTGTGTGTTTTATAAACTCCATGCCACGTACCCTGAGGTCCTCCCTGTGAGAGCCCCCCTGTGTGTTTTATAAACTCCGTGCCTCGTACCCTCAGGTCCCCCCTGTGGGAGCCCCCCTGTGTGTTTTATGAACTCCATGACTCGTACCCTGAGGTCCTCCCTGTGAGAGCACCGCTGTGTGTTTTATAAACTCCATGCGTCGTACCCTCAGGTCCCCCCTGTGGGAGACCCCCTGTGTGTATTATGAACTCCGTGCCTCGTACCCTCAGGTCCCCCCTGTGGGAGCACCCCTGTGTGTTTTATGAACTCCGTGACTCGTACCCTCAGGTCCTCCCTGTGGGAGGCCCCTGTGTGTTTTATAAACTCAGTGCATCGTACCCTCAGGTCCCCCCTGTGAGAGCCCCACTGTGTGTTTTATGAACTCCTGTGTGTTTTATGAACTCCGTGCCTCGTACCCTCAGGTCCCCCCTGTGGGAGCCCCCCTGTGTGTTTTATGAACTCCGTGACTCGAACCCTCAGGTCCTCCCTGTGGGAGCCCCCCTGTGTGTTTTATGAACTCCGTGACTCGTACCCTCAGGTCCCCCCTGTGGGAGCGCCCCTGTGGGACCCCCCTGTGTGTTTTATAAACTCCGTGCCTCGTACCCTCAGGTCCCCCCTGTGGGAGCCCCCCTGTGTGTTTTATGAACTCCATGACTCCTACCCTGAGGTCCTCCCTGTGAGAGCACCGCTGTGTGTTTTATAAACTCCATGCGTCGTACCCTCAGGTCCCCCCTGTGGGAGACCCCCTGTGTGTATTATGAACTCCGTGCCTCGTACCCTCAGGTCCCCCCTGTGGGAGCACCCCTGTGTGTTTTATGAACTCCGTGACTCGTACCCTCAGGTCCTCCCTGTGGGAGCCCCCATGTGTGTTTTATAAACTCCGCGGCTCGTACCCTCAGGCCCCCCCTGTGGGAGCACCTCTGTGTGTTTTATGAACTCCGTGCCTCGTATCCTGAGGTCCCCCCTGTTTGAGCCCCCCTGTGGGAGCCCCCCTGTGTGTTTCATAAACTCCGTGCCTCGTACCCTCAGGTCCCCCCTGTTGGAGCCCCCCTGTGTGTTTTATGAACTCCGTGACTCGTACCCTCAGGTCCTCCCTGTGAGAGCACCCCTGTGTGTTTTATAAACTCCATGCGTCGTACCCTCAGGTCCCCCCTGTGAGAGCACCCCTGTGTGTTTTATAAACTCCATGCCACGTACCCTGAGGTCCTCCCTGTGAGAGCCCCCCTGTGTGTTTTATAAACTCCGTGCCTCGTACCCTCAGGTCCCCCCTGTGGGAGCCCCCCTGTGTGTTTTATGAACTCCATGACTCGTACCCTGAGGTCCTCCCTGTGAGAGCACCGCTGTGTGTTTTATAAACTCCATGCGTCGTACCCTCAGGTCCCCCTTGTGGGAGACCCCCTGTGTGTATTATGAACTCCGTGCCTCGTACCCTCAGGTCCCCCCTGTGGGAGCACCCCTGTGTGTTTATGAACTCCGTGACTCGTACCCTCAGGTCCTCCCTGTGGGAGGCCCCTGTGTGTTTTATAAACTCAGTGCATCGTACCCTCAGGTCCCCCCTGTGAGAGCCCCACTGTGTGTTTTATGAACTCCTGTGTGTTTTATGAACTCCGTGCCTCGTACCCTCAGGTCCCCCCTGTGGGAGCCCCCCTGTGTGTTTTATGAACTCTGTGACTCGTACCCTCACGTCCTCCCTGTTGGAGCACCCCTATGTGTTTTATAAATTCCGTGCCTCGTACCCTCAGGTCCCCCCTGTGGGAGCGCCCCTGTGGGAGCCCCCCTGTGTGTTTTATGAACTCCATGACTCGTACCCTGAGGTCCTCCCTGCGAGAGCACCGCTGTGTGTTTTATAAACTCCATGCGTCGTACCCTCAGGTCCCCCCTGTGGGAGACCCCCTGTGTGTATTATGAACTCCGTGCCTCGTACCCTCAGGTCCCCCCTGTGGGAGCACCCCTGTGTGTTTTATGAACTCCGTGACTCGTACCCTCAGGTCCTCCCTGTGGGAGCCCCCATGTGTGTTTTATAAACTCCGCGGCTCGTACCCTCAGGCCCCCCCTGTGGGAGCACCTCTGTGTGTTTTATGAACTCCGTGCCTCGTATCCTGAGGTCCCCCCTGTTTGAGCCCCCCTGTGGGAGCCCCCCTGTGTGTTTCATAAACTCCGTGCCTCGTACCCTCAGGTCCCCCCTGTGGGAGCCCCCCTGTGTGTTTTATGAACTCCGTGACTCGTACCCTCAGGTCCTCCCTGTGAGAGCACCCCTGTGTGTTTTATAAACTCCATGCGTCGTACCCTCAGGTCCCCCCTGTGAGAGCACCCCTGTGTGTTTTATAAACTCCATGCCACGTACCCTGAGGTCCTCCCTGTGAGAGCCCCCCTGTGTGTTTTATAAACTCCGTGCCTCGTACCCTCAGGTCCCCCCTGTGGGAGCCCCCCTGTGTGTTTCATGAACTCCATGACTCGTACCCTGAGGTCCTCCCTGTGAGAGCACCGCTGTGTGTTTTATAAACTCCATGCGTCGTACCCTCAGGTCCCCCTTGTGGGAGACCCCCTGTGTGTATTATGAACTCCGTGCCTCGTACCCTCAGGTCCCCCCTGTGGGAGCACCCCTGTGTGTTTTATGAACTCCGTGACTCGTCCCCTCAGGTCCTCCCTGTGGGAGCCCCCCTGTGTGTTTTATAAACTCCGCGGCTCGTGCCCTCAGGTCCCCCTTGTGGGAGCACCCCTGTGTGTTTTAAGAACTCCGTGCCTCGTATCCTGAGGTCCCCCCTGTTTGAGCCCCCCTGTGGGAGCCCCCCTGTGTGTTTCATAAACTCCGTGCCTCGTACCCTCAGGTCCCCCCTGTGGGAGCCCCACTGTGTGTTTTATGAACTCCGTGACTCGTACCCTCAGGTCCTCCCTGTGAGAGCACCCCTGTGTGTTTTATAAACTCCATGCGTCGTACCCTCAGGTCCCCCCTGTGAGAGCACCCCTGTGTGTTTTATAAACTCCATGCCACGTACCCTGAGGTCCTCCCTGTGAGAGCCCCCCTGTGTGTTTTATAAACTCCGTGCCTCGTACCCTCAGGTCCCCCCTCTGGGAGCCCCCCTGTGTGTTTTATAAATTCCGTTCCTCGTACCCTCAGGTCCCCCCTGTGGGAGCCCCCCTGTGTGTTTTATAAACTCCGTGCCTCGTACCCTCAGGTCCCCCCTGTGGGAGCCCCCCTGTGTGTTTTATGAACTCCGTGACTCGAACCCTCAGGTCCTCCCTGTGGGAGCCCCCCTGTGTGTTTTATGAACTCCGTGACTCGTACCCTCAGGTCCTCTCTGTGAGAGCACTCCTGTGTGTTTTATGAACTCCGTGACTCGTACCCTGAGGTCCTCCCTGTGAGAGCCCCCCTGTGTGTTTTATAAACTCCGTGCCTCGTACCCTCAGGTCCCCCCTCTGAGAGCCCCCCTGTGTGTGTTATAAACTCCGTGCCTCGTACCCTCAGGTCCCCCCTGTGGGAGCCCCCCTGTGTGTTTTATGAACTCCGTGACTCGTACCCTCAGGTCCCCCCTATGGGAGCACCCCTGTGTGTTTTATGAACTCCGTGACTCGTACCCTCAGGTCCTCCCTGTGGGAGCCCCTCTGTGTGTTTTATAAACTCCGTGCCTCGTATCCTCAGGTCCCCCCTGTTTGAGCCCCCCTGTGGGAGCCCCCCTGTGTGTTTTATAAACTCCGTGCCTCGTACCCTCAGGTTCCCCCTTGTGGGAGCCCCCCTGTGTGTTTTATGAACTCCGTGACTCGTACCCTCAGGTCCTCCCTGTGAGAGCACCCCTTTGTGTTTTATAAACTCCGTGCCTCGTACCCTCAGGCGCCCACTGTGGGAGCCTCCCTGTGTGTTTTATTAACTCCGTGCCTCGTACCCTCAGGTCCTCCCTGTGGGAGCCCCCCTGTGTGTTTTATGAACTCCGTGACTCGTACCCTGAGGTCCTCCCTGTGAGAGCACCCCTGTGTGTTTTATAAACTCCATGCGTCGTACCCTCAGGTCCCCCCTGTGAGAGCTCCCCTGTGTGTTTTACAAATTCCATGCCTCGTACCCTCAGGTCCCCCCTGAGGGAGCCCCCCTGTATGTTTTATGAACTCCGTGACTCGTACCCTCAGGTCCTCCCTGTGGGAGCCCCCCTATGTGTTTTATGAACTCCGTGCCTCGTACCCTGAGGTCCTCCCTGTGGGAGCCCCCTGTGTGTTTTATAAACTCCGTGCCTCGTACCCTCAGGTCCCCCCTGTGGGAGACCCCCTGTGTGTATTATGAACTCCGTGCCTCGTACCCTCAGGTCCCCCCTGTGGGAGCACCCCTGTGTGTTTTATGAACTCCGTGACTCGTACCCTCAGGTCCTCCCTGTGGGAGCCCCCCTGTGTGTTTTATAAACTCCGCGGATCGTACCCTCAGGTCCCCCCTGTGGGAGCACCCCTGTGTGTTTTATGAACTCCGTGCCTCGTATCCTGAGGTCCCCCCTGTTTGAGCCCCCCTGTGGGAGCCCCCCTGTGTGTTTTATAAATTCCGTTCCTCGTACCCTCAGGTCCCCCCTGTGGGAGCCCCCCTGTGTGTTTTATAAACTCCGTGCGTCGTACCCTCAGGTCCCCGCTGGGGGAGCCCCCCTGTGTGTTTTATAAACTCCGTGCCTCGTACCCTCAGGTCCCACTGTGGGAGCCCCCCTGTGTGTTTTATGAACTCCGTGACTCGTACCCTCAGGTCCTCCCTGTGGGAGCCCCCCTGTGTGTTTTATGAACTCCGTTACTCGTACCCTGAGGTCCTCCCTGTGACAGCACCCCTGTGTGTTTTATAAACTCCATGCGTCGTACTCTCAGGTCCCCCCTGTGGGAGCCCCCCTGTGCGTTTTATGAACTCAGTGACTCCTACCCTCAGGTCCCCCCTGTGGGAGCACCCCTGTGTGTTTTATGAACTCCGTGACTCGTACCCTCAGGTCCCCCCTGTGGGAGCCCCCCTGTGTGTTTCATAAACTCCGTGCCTCGTACCCTCAGGTCCCCCCTGTTGGAGCCCCCCTGTGTGTTTTATGAACTCCGTGACTCGTACCCTCAGGTCCTCCCTGTGAGAGCACCCCTGTGTGTTTTATAAACTCCATGCGTCGTACCCTCAGGTCCCCCCTGTGAGAGCACCCCTGTGTGTTTTTTAAACTCCATGCCACGTACCCTGAGGTCCTCCCTGTGAGACCCCCCCTGTGTGTTTTATAAACTCCGTGCCTCGTACCCTCAGGTCCGCCCTGTGGGAGCCCCCCTGTGTGTTTTATGAACTCCATGACTCGTACCCTGAGGTCCTCCCTGTGAGAGCACCGCTGTGTGTTTTATAAACTCCATGCGTCGTACCCTCAGGTCCCCCCTGTGGGAGACCCCCTGTGTGTATTATGAACTCCGTGCCTCGTACCCTCAGGTCCCCCCTGTGGGAGCACCCCTGTGTGTTTATGAACTCCGTGACTCGTACCCTCAGGTCCTCCCTGTGGGAGGCCCCTGTGTGTTTTATAAACTCAGTGCATCGTACCCTCAGGTCCCCCCTGTGAGAGCCCCACTGTGTGTTTTATGAACTCCTGTGTGTTTTATGAACTCCGTGCCTCGTACCCTCAGGTCCCCCCTGTGGGAGCCCCCCTGTGTGTTTTATGAACTCTGTGACTCGTACCCTCACGTCCTCCCTGTTGGAGCACCCCTATGTGTTTTATAAATTCCGTGCCTCGTACCCTCAGGTCCCCCCTGTGGGAGCGCCCCTGTGGGAGCCCCCCTGTGTGTTTTATGAACTCCATGACTCGTACCCTGAGGTCCTCCCTGCGAGAGCACCGCTGTGTGTTTTATAAACTCCATGCGTCGTACCCTCAGGTCCCCCCTGTGGGAGACCCCCTGTGTGTATTATGAACTCCGTGCCTCGTACCCTCAGGTCCCCCCTGTGGGAGCACCCCTGTGTGTTTTATGAACTCCGTGACTCGTACCCTCAGGTCCTCCCTGTGGGAGCCCCCATGTGTGTTTTATAAACTCCGCGGCTCGTACCCTCAGGCCCCCCCTGTGGGAGCACCTCTGTGTGTTTTATGAACTCCGTGCCTCGTATCCTGAGGTCCCCCCTGTTTGAGCCCCCCTGTGGGAGCCCCCCTGTGTGTTTCATAAACTCCGTGCCTCGTACCCTCAGGTCCCCCCTGTGGGAGCCCCCCTGTGTGTTTTATGAACTCCGTGACTCGTACCCTCAGGTCCCCCCTGTGGGAGCACCCCTGTGTGTTTTATGAACTCCGTGACTCGTCCCCTCAGGTCCTCCCTGTGGGAGCCCCCCTGTGTGTTTTATAAACTCCGCGGCTCGTGCCCTCAGGTCCCCCTTGTGGGAGCACCCCTGTGTGTTTTAAGAACTCCGTGCCTCGTATCCTGAGGTCCCCCCTGTTTGAGCCCCCCTGTGGGAGCCCCCCTGTGTGTTTCATTAACTCCGTGCCTCGTACCCTCAGGTCCCCCCTGTGGGAGCCCCACTGTGTGTGAACTCCGTGACTCGTACCCTCAGGTCCTCCCTGTGAGAGCACCCCTGTGTGTTTTATAAACTCCATGCGTCGTACCCTCAGGTCCCCCCTGTGAGAGCACCCCTGTGTGTTTTATAAACTCCATGCCACGTACCCTGAGGTCCTCCCTGTGAGAGCCCCCCTGTGTGTTTTATAAACTCCGTGCCTCGTACCCTCAGGTCCCCCCTCTGGGAGCCCCCCTGTGTGTTTTATAAATTCCGTTCCTCGTACCCTCAGGTCCCCCCTGTGGGAGCCCCCCTGTGTGTTTTATAAACTCCGTGCCTCGTACCCTCAGGTCCCCCCTGTGGGAGCCCCCCTGTGTGTTTTATGAACTCCGTGACTCGAACCCTCAGGTCCTCCCTGTGGGAGCCCCCCTGTGTGTTTTATGAACTCCGTGACTCGTACCCTCAGGTCCTCTCTGTGAGAGCACTCCTGTGTGTTTTATGAACTCCGTGACTCGTACCCTGAGGTCCTCCCTGTGAGAGCCCCCCTGTGTGTTTTATAAACTCCGTGCCTCGTACCCTCAGGTCCCCCCTCTGAGAGCCCCCCTGTGTGTGTTATAAACTCCGTGCCTCGTACCCTCAGGTCCCCCCTGTGGGAGCCCCCCTGTGTGTTTTATGAACTCCGTGACTCGTACCCTCAGGTCCCCCCTATGGGAGCACCCCTGTGTGTTTTATGAACTCCGTGACTCGTACCCTCAGGTCCTCCCTGTGGGAGCCCCTCTGTGTGTTTTATAAACTCCGTGCCTCGTATCCTCAGGTCCCCCCTGTTTGAGCCCCCCTGTGGGAGCCCCCCTGTGTGTTTTATAAACTCCGTGCCTCGTACCCTCAGGTTCCCCCTTGTGGGAGCCCCCCTGTGTGTTTTATGAACTCCGTGACTCGTACCCTCAGGTCCTCCCTGTGAGAGCACCCCTTTGTGTTTTATAAACTCCGTGCCTCGTACCCTCAGGCGCCCACTGTGGGAGCCTCCCTGTGTGTTTTATTAACTCCGTGCCTCGTACCCTCAGGTCCTCCCTGTGGGAGCCCCCCTGTGTGTTTTATGAACTCCGTGACTCGTACCCTGAGGTCCTCCCTGTGAGAGCACCCCTGTGTGTTTTATAAACTCCATGCGTCGTACCCTCAGGTCCCCCCTGTGAGAGCTCCCCTGTGTGTTTTACAAATTCCATGCCTCGTACCCTCAGGTCCCCCCTGAGGGAGCCCCCCTGTATGTTTTATGAACTCCGTGACTCGTACCCTCAGGTCCTCCCTGTGGGAGCCCCCCTATGTGTTTTATGAACTCCGTGCCTCGTACCCTGAGGTCCTCCCTGTGGGAGCCCCCTGTGTGTTTTATAAACTCCGTGCCTCGTACCCTCAGGTCCCCCCTGTGGGAGACCCCCTGTGTGTATTATGAACTCCGTGCCTCGTACCCTCAGGTCCCCCCTGTGGGAGCACCCCTGTGTGTTTTATGAACTCCGTGACTCGTACCCTCAGGTCCTCCCTGTGGGAGCCCCCCTGTGTGTTTTATAAACTCCGCGGATCGTACCCTCAGGTCCCCCCTGTGGGAGCACCCCTGTGTGTTTTATGAACTCCGTGCCTCGTATCCTGAGGTCCCCCCTGTTTGAGCCCCCCTGTGGGAGCCCCCCTGTGTGTTTTATAAATTCCGTTCCTCGTACCCTCAGGTCCCCCCTGTGGGAGCCCCCCTGTGTGTTTTATAAACTCCGTGCGTCGTACCCTCAGGTCCCCGCTGGGGGAGCCCCCCTGTGTGTTTTATAAACTCCGTGCCTCGTACCCTCAGGTCCCACTGTGGGAGCCCCCCTGTGTGTTTTATGAACTCCGTGACTCGTACCCTCAGGTCCTCCCTGTGGGAGCCCCCCTGTGTGTTTTATGAACTCCGTTACTCGTACCCTGAGGTCCTCCCTGTGACAGCACCCCTGTGTGTTTTATAAACTCCATGCGTCGTACTCTCAGGTCCCCCCTGTGGGAGCCCCCCTGTGCGTTTTATGAACTCAGTGACTCCTACCCTCAGGTCCCCCCTGTGGGAGCACCCCTGTGTGTTTTATGAACTCCGTGACTCGTACCCTCAGGTCCCCCCTGTGGGAGCACCCCTGTGTGTTTTATGAACTCCGTGACTCGTACCCTCAGGTCCTCCCTGTGGGAGCCCCCCTTGTGTTTTTTATGAACTCCGTGCCTCGTACCCTCAGGTCCTCCCTGTGGGAGGCCCCTGTGTGTTTTATAAACTCAGTGCATCGTACCCTCAGGTCCCCCCTGTGAGAGCCCCACTGTGTGTTTTATGAACTCCTGTGTGTTTTATGAACTCCGTGCCTCGTACCCTCAGGTCCCCCCTGTGGGAGCCCCCCTGTGTGTTTTATGAACTCTGTGACTCGTACCCTCACGTCCTCCCTGTTGGAGCACCCCTATGTGTTTTATAAATTCCGTGCCTCGTACCCTCAGGTCCCCCCTGTGGGAGCGCCCCTGTGGCACCCCCCTGTGTGTTTTATAAACTCCGTGCCTCGTACCCTCAGGTCCCCCCTGTGGGAGCCCCCCTGTGTGTTTTATGAACTCCGTGACTCGTACCCTGAGGTCCTCCCTGTGAGAGCACCGCTGTGTGTTTTATAAACTCCATGCGTCGTACCCTCAGGTCCCCCCTGTGGGAGACCCCCTGTGTGTATTATGAACTCCGTGCCTCGTACCCTCAGGTCCCCCCTGTGGGAGCACCCCTGTGTGTTTTATGAATTCCGTGACTCGTACCCTCAGGTCCTCCCTTTGGGAGCCCCCCTGTGTGTTTTATAAACTCCGCGGCTCGTACCCTCAGGTCCCCCCTGTGGGAGCACCCCTGTGTGTTTTATGAACTCCGTGCCTCGTATCCTGAGGTCCCCCCTGTTTGAGCCCCCCTGTGGGAGCCCCCCTGTGTGTTTTATAAATTCCGTTCCTCGTACCCTCAGGTCCCCCCTGTGGGAGCCCCCCTGTGTGTTTTATAAACTCCGTGCCTCGTACCCTCAGGTCCCCCCTGTGGGAGCCCCCCCGTGTGTTTTATGAACTCCGTGACTCGAACCCTCAGGTCCTCCCTGTGGGAGCCCCCCTGTGTGTTTTATGAACTCCGTGACTCGTACCCTCAGGTCCCCCCTGTGGGAGCGCCCCTGTGGGACCCCCCTGTGTGTTTTATAAACTCCGTGCCTCGTACCCTCAGGTCCCCCCTGTGGGAGCCCCCCTGTGTGTTTTATGAACTCCATGACTCGTACCCTGAGGTCCTCCCTGTGAGAGCACCGCTGTGTGTTTTATAAACTCCATGCGTCGTACCCTCAGGTCCCCCCTGTGGGAGACCCCCTGTGTGTATTATGAACTCCGTGCCTCGTACCCTCAGGTCCCCCCTGTGGGAGCACCCCTGTGTGTTTTATGAACTCCGTGACTCGTACCCTCAGGTCCTCCCTGTGGGAGCCCCCATGTGTGTTTTATAAACTCCGCGGCTCGTACCCTCAGGCCCCCCCTGTGGGAGCACCTCTGTGTGTTTTATGAACTCCGTGCCTCGTATCCTGAGGTCCCCCCTGTTTGAGCCCCCCTGTGGGAGCCCCCCTGTGTGTTTCATAAACTCCGTGCCTCGTACCCTCAGGTCCCCCCTGTTGGAGCCCCCCTGTGTGTTTTATGAACTCCGTGACTCGTACCCTCAGGTCCTCCCTGTGAGAGCACCCCTGTGTGTTTTATAAACTCCATGCGTCGTACCCTCAGGTCCCCCCTGTGAGAGCACCCCTGTGTGTTTTATAAACTCCATGCCACGTACCCTGAGGTCCTCCCTGTGAGAGCCCCCCTGTGTGTTTTATAAACTCCGTGCCTCGTACCCTCAGGTCCCCCCTGTGGGAGCCCCCCTGTGTGTTTTATGAACTCCATGACTCGTACCCTGAGGTCCTCCCTGTGAGAGCACCGCTGTGTGTTTTATAAACTCCATGCGTCGTACCCTCAGGTCCCCCCTGTGGGAGACCCCCTGTGTGTATTATGAACTCCGTGCCTCGTACCCTCAGGTCCCCCCTGTGGGAGCACCCCTGTGTGTTTTATGAACTCCGTGACTCGTACCCTCAGGTCCTCCCTGTGGGAGGCCCCTGTGTGTTTTATAAACTCAGTGCATCGTACCCTCAGGTCCCCCCTGTGAGAGCCCCACTGTGTGTTTTATGAAAACCTGTGTGTTTTATGAACTCCGTGCCTCGTACCCTCAGGTCCCCCCTGTGGGAGCCCCCCTGTGTGTTTTATGAACTCCGTGACTCGAACCCTCAGGTCCTCCCTGTGGGAGCCCCCCTGTGTGTTTTATGAACTCCGTGACTCGTACCCTCAGGTCCCCCCTGTGGGAGCGCCCCTGTGGGACCCCCCTGTGTGTTTTATAAACTCCGTGCCTCGTACCCTCAGGTCCCCCCTGTGGGAGCCCCCCTGTGTGTTTTATGAACTCCATGACTCGTACCCTGAGGTCCTCCCTGTGAGAGCACCGCTGTGTGTTTTATAAACTCCATGCGTCGTACCCTCAGGTCCCCCCTGTGGGAGACCCCCTGTGTGTATTATGAACTCCGTGCCTCGTACCCTCAGGTCCCCCCTGTGGGAGCACCCCTGTGTGTTTTATGAACTCCGTGACTCGTACCCTCAGGTCCTCCCTGTGGGAGCCCCCATGTGTGTTTTATAAACTCCGCGGCTCGTACCCTCAGGCCCCCCCTCTGGGAGCACCTCTGTGTGTTTTATGAACTCCGTGCCTCGTATCCTGAGGTCCCCCCTGTTTGAGCCCCCCTGTGGGAGCCCCCCTGTGTGTTTCATAAACTCCGTGCCTCGTACCCTCAGGTCCCCCCTGTTGGAGCCCCCCTGTGTGTTTTATGAACTCCGTGACTCGTACCCTCAGGTCCTCCCTGTGAGAGCACCCCTGTGTGTTTTATAAACTCCATGCGTCGTACCCTCAGGTCCCCCCTGTGAGAGCACCCCTGTGTGTTTTATAAACTCCATGCCACGTACCCTGAGGTCCTCCCTGTGAGAGCCCCCCTGTGTGTTTTATAAACTCCGTGCCTCGTACCCTCAGGTCCCCCCTGTGGGAGCCCGCCTGTGTGTTTTATGAACTCCATGACTCGTACCCTGAGGTCCTCCCTGTGAGAGCACCGCTGTGTGTTTTATAAACTCCATGCGTCGTACCCTCAGGTCCCCCCTGTGGGAGACCCCCTGTGTGTATTATGAACTCCGTGCCTCGTACCCTCAGGTCCCCCCTGTGGGAGCACCCCTGTGTGTTTATGAACTCCGTGACTCGTACCCTCAGGTCCTCCCTGTGGGAGGCCCCTGTGTGTTTTATAAACTCAGTGCATCGTACCCTCAGGTCCCCCCTGTGAGAGCCCCACTGTGTGTTTTATGAACTCCTGTGTGTTTTATGAACTCCGTGCCTCGTACCCTCAGGTCCCCCCTGTGGGAGCCCCCCTGTGTGTTTTATGAACTCTGTGACTCGTACCCTCACGTCCTCCCTGTTGGAGCACCCCTATGTGTTTTATAAATTCCGTGCCTCGTACCCTCAGGTCCCCCCTGTGGGAGCGCCCCTGTGGGACCCCCCTGTGTGTTTTATAAACTCCGTGCCTCGTACCCTCAGGTCCCCCCTGTGGGAGCCCCCCTGTGTGTTTTATGAACTCCGTGACTCGTACCCTGAGGTCCTCCCTGTGAGAGCACCGCTGTGTGTTTTATAAACTCCAGGCGTCGTACCCTCAGGTCCCCTCTGTGGGAGACCCCCTGTGTGTATTATGAACTCCGTGCCTCGTACCCTCAGGTCCCCCCTGTGGGAGCACCCCTGTGTGTTTTATGAACTCCGTGACTCATACCCTCAGGTCCTCCCTGTGGGAGCCCCCCTGTGTGTTTTATAAACTCCGCGGCTCGTACCCTCAGGTCCCCCCTGTGGGAGCACCCCTGTGTGTTTTATGAACTCCGTGCCTCGTATCCTGAGGTCCCCCCTGTTTGAGCCCCCCTGTGGGAGCCCCCCTGTGTTTTTTATAAATTCCGTTCCTCGTACCCTCAGGTCCCCCCTGTGGGAGCCCCCCTGTGTGTTTTATAAACTCCGTGCCTCGTACCCTCAGGTCCCCCCTGTGGGAGCCCCCCTGTGTGTTTTATAAACTCCGTGCCTCGTACCCTCAGGTCCCACTGTGGGAGCCCCCCTGTGTGTTTTATGAACTCCGTGACTCGTACCCTCAGGTCCTCCCTGTGGGAGCCCCCCTGTGTGTTTTATGAACTCCGTTACTCGTACCCTGAGGTCCTCCCTGTGACAGCACCCCTGTGTGTTTTATGAAGTCCGTGCCTCGTATCCTCAGGTCCCCCCTGTTTGAGCCCCCCTGTGGGAGCCCCCCTGTGTGCTTTGTAAACTCCGTGCCTCGTACCCTCAGTTCCCCCCTGTGGGAGCCCCCCTGTGTGTTTTATGAACTCCGTGTCTCGTACCTTCAGGTCCCCCCTGTGGGAGTCCCCCTGTGGGAGCCCCCCTGTGTGTTTTATAAACTCCGTTCCTCGTACCCTCAGGTCCCCCCTGTGGGAGCCCACTGTGTGTTTTATAAACTCCGTGTGTCGTATCCTCAGGTCCCCCCTGTGGGAGCACCCCTGTGTGTTTTATAAACTCCATGCGTCGTACCCTCAGGTCCCCCCTGTCGGAGCCCCCCTGTGTGTTTTATGAACTCCGTGCCTCGTACCCTCAGGTCCTCCCTGTGGGAGCCCCCCTGTGTGTTTTATAAACTCTGTGCCTCGTACCCTCAGGTCCCCCCTGTGGGAGCACCCCTGTGTGTTTTATGAACTCCGTGCCTCGTACCCTCAGGTCCTCCCTGTGGGAGCCCCCCTGTGTGTTTTATAAACTCCGTGGCTCGTACCCTCAGGTCCCCCCAGTGGGTGCACCCCTGTGTGTTTTATGAACTCCGTGCCTCGTATCCTCAGGTCCCCCCTGTTTGAGCCCCCCTGTGGGAGCCCCCCTGTGTGTTTTATAAACTCCGCGCCTCGTACCCTCAGGTCCCCCCTGTGGGAGCCCCCCTGTGTGTTTTATGAACTCAGTGACTCGTACCCTCAGGTCCCCCCTGTGGGAGCCCCCCTGTGTGTTTTATGAACTCAGTGACTCGTACCCTCAGGTCCCAACTGTGGGAGCCCCCCTGTGTGTTTTATGAACTCCGTGACTCCTACCCTGAGGTCCCAACTGTGGGAGCACCCCTGTGTGTTTTATGAACTCCGTGCCTCGTACCCTCAGGTCCTCCCTGTGGGAGCCTCCCTGTGTGTTTTATGAACTCCGTGCCTCGTACCCTCAGGTCCCCCCTGTGGGAGCACCCCTGTGTGTTTTATGAACTCCGTGCCTCTTATCCTCAGGTCCCCCCTGTTTGAGCCCCCCTGTGGGAGCCCCCCTGTGTGTTTTATGAACTCCGTGCCTCGTACCCTGAGGTCCTCCCTGTGAGAGCACCCCTGTGTGTTTTATAAACTCCATGCGTCGTACCCTCAGGTCCCCCCTGTGAGAGCTCCCCTGTGTGTTTTACAAATTCCATGCCTCGTACCCTCAGGTCCCCCCTGAGGGAGCCCCCCTGTATGTTTTATGAACTCCGTGACTCGTACCCTGAGGTCCTCCCTGTGGGAGCCCCCTGTGTGTTTTATAAACTCCGTGCCTCGTACCCTCAGGTCCCCCCTGTGGGAGACCCCCTGTGTGTATTATGAACTCCGTGCCTCGTACCCTCAGGTCCCCCCTGTGGGAGCACCCCTGTGTGTTTTATGAACTCCGTGACTCGTACCCTCAGGTCCTCCCTGTGGGAGCCCCCCTGTGTGTTTTATAAACTCCGCGGATCGTACCCTCAGGTCCCCCCTGTGGGAGCACCCCTGTGTGTTTTATGAACTCCGTGCCTCGTATCCTGAGGTCCCCCCTGTTTGAGCCCCCCTGTGGGAGCCCCCCTGTGTGTTTTATAAATTCCGTTCCTCGTACCCTCAGGTCCCCCCTGTGGGAGCCCCCCTGTGTGTTTTATAAACTCCGTGCCTCGTACCCTCAGGTCCCCGATGGGGGAGCCCCCCTGTGTGTTTTATAAACTCCGTGCCTCGTACCCTCAGGTCCCACTGTGGGAGCCCCCCTGTGTGTTTTATGAACTCCGTGACTCGTACCCTCAGGTCCTCCCTGTGGGAGCCCCCCTGTGTGTTTTATGAACTCCGTTACTCGTACCCTGAGGTCCTCCCTGTGACAGCACCCCTGTGTGTTTTATAGACTCCATGCGTCGTACTCTCAGGTCCCCCCTGTGGGAGCCCCCCTGTGCGTTTTATGAACTCAGTGACTCCTACCCTCAGGTCCCCCCTGTGGGAGCACCCCTGTGTGTTTTATGAACTCCGTGACTCGTACCCTCAGGTCCCCCCTGTGGGAGCACCCCTGTGTGTTTTATGAACTCCGTGACTCGTACCCTCAGGTCCTCCCTGTGGGAGCCCCCCTTGTGTTTTTTATGAACTCCGTGCCTCGTACCCTCAGGTCCTCCCTGTGGGAGGCCCCTGTGTGTTTTATAAACTCAGTGCATCGTACCCTCAGGTCCCCCCTGTGAGAGCCCCACTGTGTGTTTTATGAACTCCTGTGTGTTTTATGAACTCCGTGCCTCGTACCCTCAGGTCCCCCCTGTGGGAGCCCCCCTGTGTGTTTTATGAACTCTGTGACTCGTACCCTCACGTCCTCCCTGTTGGAGCACCCCTATGTGTTTTATAAATTCCGTGCCTCGTACCCTCAGGTCCCCCCTGTGGGAGCGCCCCTGTGGGACCCCCCTGTGTGTTTTATAAACTCCGTGCCTCGTACCCTCAGATCCCCCCTGTGGGAGCCCCCCTGTGTGTTTTATGAACTCCGTGACTCGTACCCTGAGGTCCTCCCTGTGAGAGCACCGCTGTGTGTTTTATAAACTCCATGCGTCGTACCCTCAGGTCCCCCCTGTGGGAGACCCCCTGTGTGTATTATGAACTCCGTGCCTCGTACCCTCAGGTCCCCCCTGTGGGAGCACCCCTGTGTGTTTTATGAACTCCGTGACTCGTACCCTCAGGTCCTCCCTGTGGGAGCCCCCCTGTGTGTTTTATAAACTCCGCGGCTCGTACCCTCAGGTCCCCCCTGTGGGAGCACCCCTGTGTGTTTTATGAACTCCGTGCCTCGTATCCTGAGGTCCCCCCTGTTTGAGCCCCCCTGTGGGAGCCCCCCTGTGTGTTTTATAAATTCCGTTCCTCGTACCCTTAGGTCCCCCCTGTGGGAGCCCCCCTGTGTGTTTTATAAACTCCGTGCCTCGTACCCTCAGGTCCCCGCTGGGGGAGCCCCCCTGTGTGTTTTATAAACTCCGTGCCTCGTACCCTCAGGTCCCACTGTGGGAGCCCCCCTGTGTGTTTTATGAACTCCGTGACTCGTACCCTCAGGTCCTCCCTGTGGGAGCCCCCCTGTGTGTTTTATGAACTCCGTTACTCGTACCCTGAGGTCCTCCCTGTGACAGCACCCCTGTGTGTTTTATAAACTCCATGCGTCGTACTCTCAGGTCCCCCCTGTGGGAGCCCCCCTGTGCGTTTTATGAACTCAGTGACTCCTACCCTCAGGTCCCCCCTGTGGGAGCACCCCTGTGTGTTTTATGAACTCCGTGACTCGTACCCTCAGGTCCCCCCTGTGGGAGCACCCCTGTGTGTTTTATGAACTCCGTGACTCGTACCCTCAGGTCCTCCCTGTGGGAGCCCCCCTTGTGTTTTTTATGAACTCCGTGCCTCGTACCCTCAGGTCCTCCCTGTGGGAGGCCCCTGTGTGTTTTATAAACTCAGTGCATCGTACCCTCAGGTCCCCCCTGTGAGAGCCCCACTGTGTGTTTTATGAACTCCTGTGTGTTTTATGAACTCCGTGCCTCGTACCCTCAGGTCCCCCCTGTGGGAGCCCCCCTGTGTGTTTTATGAACTCTGTGACTCGTACCCTCACGTCCTCCCTGTTGGAGCACCCCTATGTGTTTTATAAATTCCGTGCCTCGTACCCTCAGGTCCCCCCTGTGGGAGCGCCCCTGTGGCACCCCCCTGTGTGTTTTATAAACTCCGTGCCTCGTACCCTCAGGTCCCCCCTGTGGGAGCCCCCCTGTGTGTTTTATGAACTCCGTGACTCGTACCCTGAGGTCCTCCCTGTGAGAGCACCGCTGTGTGTTTTATAAACTCCATGCGTCGTACCCTCAGGTCCCCCCTGTGGGAGACCCCCTGTGTGTATTATGAACTCCGTGCCTCGTACCCTCAGGTCCCCCCTGTGGGAGCACCCCTGTGTGTTTTATGAATTCCGTGACTCGTACCCTCAGGTCCTCCCTTTGGGAGCCCCCCTGTGTGTTTTATAAACTCCGCGGCTCGTACCCTCAGGTCCCCCCTGTGGGAGCACCCCTGTGTGTTTTATGAACTCCGTGCCTCGTATCCTGAGGTCCCCCCTGTTTGAGCCCCCCTGTGGGAGCCCCCCTGTGTGTTTTATAAATTCCGTTCCTCGTACCCTCAGGTCCCCCCTGTGGGAGCCCCCCTGTGTGTTTTATAAACTCCGTGCCTCGTACCCTCAGGTCCCCCCTGTGGGAGCCCCCCTGTGTGTTTTATGAACTCCGTGACTCGAACCCTCAGGTCCTCCCTGTGGGAGCCCCCCTGTGTGTTTTATGAACTCCGTGACTCGTACCCTCAGGTCCCCCCTGTGGGAGCGCCCCTGTGGGACCCCCCTGTGTGTTTTATAAACTCCGTGCCTCGTACCCTCAGGTCCCCCCTGTGGGAGCCCCCCTGTGTGTTTTATGAACTCCATGACTCGTACCCTGAGGTCCTCCCTGTGAGAGCACCGCTGTGTGTTTTATAAACTCCATGCGTCGTACCCTCAGGTCCCCCCTGTGGGAGACCCCCTGTGTGTATTATGAACTCCGTGCCTCGTACCCTCAGGTCCCCCCTGTGGGAGCACCCCTGTGTGTTTTATGAACTCCGTGACTCGTACCCTCAGGTCCTCCCTGTGGGAGCCCCCATGTGTGTTTTATAAACTCCGCGGCTCGTACCCTCAGGCCCCCCCTGTGGGAGCACCTCTGTGTGTTTTATGAACTCCGTGCCCCGTATCCTGAGGTCCCCCCTGTTTGAGCCCCCCTGTGGGAGCCCCCCTGTGTGTTTCATAAACTCCGTGCCTCGTACCCTCAGGTCCCCCCTGTTGGAGCCCCCCTGTGTGTTTTATGAACTCCGTGACTCGTACCCTCAGGTCCTCCCTGTGAGAGCACCCCTGTGTGTTTTATAAACTCCATGCGTCGTACCCTCAGGTCCCCCCTGTGAGAGCACCCCTGTGTGTTTTATAAACTCCATGCCACGTACCCTGAGGTCCTCCCTGTGAGAGCCCCCCTGTGTGTTTTATAAACTCCGTGCCTCGTACCCTCAGGTCCCCCCTGTGGGAGCCCCCCTGTGTGTTTTATGAACTCCATGACTCGTACCCTGAGGTCCTCCCTGTGAGAGCACCGCTGTGTGTTTTATAAACTCCATGCGTCGTACCCTCAGGTCCCCCCTGTGGGAGACCCCCTGTGTGTATTATGAACTCCGTGCCTCGTACCCTCAGGTCCCCCCTGTGGGAGCACCCCTGTGTGTTTTATGAACTCCGTGACTCGTACCCTCAGGTCCTCCCTGTGGGAGGCCCCTGTGTGTTTTATAAACTCAGTGCATCGTACCCTCAGGTCCCCCCTGTGAGAGCCCCACTGTGTGTTTTATGAACTCCTGTGTGTTTTATGAACTCCGTGCCTCGTACCCTCAGGTCCCCCCTGTGGGAGCCCCCCTGTGTGTTTTATGAACTCCGTGACTCGAACCCTCAGGTCCTCCCTGTGGGAGCCCCCCTGTGTGTTTTATGAACTCCGTGACTCGTACCCTCAGGTCCCCCCTGTGGGAGCGCCCCTGTGGGACCCCCCTGTGTGTTTTATAAACTGCGTGCCTCGTACCCTCAGGTCCCCCCTGTGGGAGCCCCCCTGTGTGTTTTATGAACTCCATGACTCGTACCCTGAGGTCCTCCCTGTGAGAGCACCGCTGTGTGTTTTATAAACTCCATGCGTCGTACCCTCAGGTCCCCCCTGTGGGAGACCCCCTGTGTGTATTATGAACTCCGTGCCTCGTGCCCTCAGGTCCCCCCTGTGGGAGCACCCCTGTGTGTTTTATGAACTCCGTGACTCGTACCCTCAGGTCCTCCCTGTGGGAGCCCCCATGTGTGTTTTATAAACTCCGCGGCTCGTACCCTCAGGCCCCCCCTGTGGGAGCACCTCTGTGTGTTTTATGAACTCCGTGCCTCGTATCCTGAGGTCCCCCCTGTTTGAGCCCCCCTGTGGGAGCCCCCCTGTGTGTTTCATAAACTCCGTGCCTCGTACCCTCAGGTCCCCCCTGTTGGAGCCCCCCTGTGTGTTTTATGAACTCCGTGACTCGTACCCTCAGGTCCTCCCTGTGAGAGCACCCCTGTGTGTTTTATAAACTCCATGCGTCGTACCCTCAGGTCCCCCCTGTGAGAGCACCCCTGTGTGTTTTATAAACTCCATGCCACGTACCCTGAGGTCCTCCCTGTGAGAGCCCCCCTGTGTGTTTTATAAACTCCGTGCCTCGTACCCTCAGGTCCCCCCTGTGGGAGCCCCCCTGTGTGTTTTATGAACTCCATGACTCGTACCCTGAGGTCCTCCCTGTGAGAGCACCGCTGTGTGTTTTATAAACTCCATGCGTCGTACCCTCAGGTCCCCCCTGTGGGAGACCCCCTGTGTGTATTATGAACTCCGTGCCTCGTACCCTCAGGTCTCCCCTGTGGGAGCACCCCTGTGTGTTTTATGAACTCCGTGACTCGTACCCTCAGGTCCTCCCTGTGGGAGGCCCCTGTGTGTTTTATAAACTCAGTGCATCGTACCCTCAGGTCCCCCCTGTGAGAGCCCCACTGTGTGTTTTATGAACTCCTGTGTGTTTTATGAACTCCGTGCCTCGTACCCTCAGGTCCCCCCTGTGGGAGCCCCCCTGTGTGTTTTATGAACTCCGTGACTCGAACCCTCAGGTCCTCCCTGTGGGAGCCCCCCTGTGTGTTTTATGAACTCCGTGACTCGTACCCTCAGGTCCCCCCTGTGGGAGCGCCCCTGTGGGACCCCCCTGTGTGTTTTATAAACTCCGTGCCTCGTACCCTCAGGTCCCCCCTGTGGGAGCCCCCCTGTGTGTTTTATGAACTCCATGACTCGTACCCTGAGGTCCTCCCTGTGAGAGCACCGCTGTGTGTTTTATAAACTCCATGCGTCGTACCCTCAGGTCCCCCCTGTGGGAGACCCCCTGTGTGTATTATGAACTCCGTGCCTCGTACCCTCAGGTCCCCCCTGTGGGAGCACCCCTGTGTGTTTTATGAACTCCGTGACTCGTACCCTCAGGTCCTCCCTGTGGGAGCCCCCATGTGTGTTTTATAAACTCCGCGGCTCGTACCCTCAGGCCCCCCCTGTGGGAGCACCTCTGTGTGTTTTATGAACTCCGTGCCTCGTATCCTGAGGTCCCCCCTGTTTGAGCCCCCCTGTGGGAGCCCCCCTGTGTGTTTCATAAACTCCGTGCCTCGTACCCTCAGGTCCCCCCTGTTGGAGCCCCCCTGTGTGTTTTATGAACTCCGTGACTCGTACCCTCAGGTCCTCCCTGTGAGAGCACCCCTGTGTGTTTTATAAACTCCATGCGTCGTACCCTCAGGTCCCCCCTGTGAGAGCACCCCTGTGTGTTTTATAAACTCCATGCCACGTACCCTGAGTTCCTCCCTGTGAGAGCCCCCCTGTGTGTTTTATAAACTCCGTGCCTCGTACCCTCAGGTCCCCCCTGTGGGAGCCCCCCTGTGTGTTTTATGAACTCCATGACTCGTACCCTGAGGTCCTCCCTGTGAGAGCACCGCTGTGTGTTTTATAAACTCCATGCGTCGTACCCTCAGGTCCCCCCTGTGGGAGACCCCCTGTGTGTATTATGAACTCCGTGCCTCGTACCCTCAGGTCCCCCCTGTGGGAGCACCCCTGTGTGTTTTATGAACTCCGTGACTCGTACCCTCAGGTCCTCCCTGTGGGAGGCCCCTGTGTGTTTTATAAACTCAGTGCATCGTACCCTCAGGTCCCCCCTGTGAGAGCCCCACTGTGTGTTTTATGAACTCCTGTGTGTTTTATGAACTCCGTGCCTCGTACCCTCAGGTCCCCCCTGTGGGAGCCCCCCTGTGTGTTTTATGAACTCCGTGACTCGAACCCTCAGGTCCTCCCTGTGGGAGCCCCCCTGTGTGTTTTATGAACTCCGTGACTCGTACCCTCAGGTCCCCCCTGTGGGAGCGCCCCTGTGGGACCCCCCTGTGTGTTTTATAAACTCCGTGCCTCGTACCCTCAGGTCCCCCCTGTGGGAGCCCCCCTGTGTGTTTTATGAACTCCATGACTCGTACCCTGAGGTCCTCCCTGTGAGAGCACCGCTGTGTGTTTTATAAACTCCATGCGTCGTACCCTCAGGTCCCCCCTGTGGGAGACCCCCTGTGTGTATTATGAACTCCGTGCCTCGTACCCTCAGGTCCCCCCTGTGGGAGCACCCCTGTGTGTTTTATGAACTCCGTGACTCGTACCCTCAGGTCCTCCCTGTGGGAGCCCCCATGTGTGTTTTATAAACTCCGCGGCTCGTACCCTCAGGCCCCCCCTGTGGGAGCACCTCTGTGTGTTTTATGAACTCCGTGCCTCGTATCCTGAGGTCCCCCCTGTTTGAGCCCCCCTGTGGGAGCCCCCCTGTGTGTTTCATAAACTCCGTGCCTCGTACCCTCAGGTCCCCCCTGTTGGAGCCCCCCTGTGTGTTTTATGAACTCCGTGACTCGTACCCTCAGGTCCTCCCTGTGAGAGCACCCCTGTGTGTTTTATAAACTCCATGCGTCGTACCCTCAGGTCCTCCCTGTGAGAGCCCCCCTGTGTGTTTTATAAACTCCGTGCCTCGTACCCTCAGGTCCCCCCTGTGGGAGCCCCCCTGTGTGTTTTATGAACTCCATGACTCGTACCCTGAGGTCCTCCCTGTGAGAGCACCGCTGTGTGTTTTATAAACTCCATGCGTCGTACCCTCAGGTCCCCCCTGTGGGAGACCCCCTGTGTGTATTATGAACTCCGTGCCTCGTACCCTCAGGTCCCCCCTGTGGGAGCACCCCTGTGTGTTTATGAACTCCGTGACTCGTACCCTCAGGTCCTCCCTGTGGGAGGCCCCTGTGTGTTTTATAAACTCAGTGCATCGTACCCTCAGGTCCCCCCTGTGAGAGCCCCACTGTGTGTTTTATGAACTCCTGTGTGTTTTATGAACTCCGTGCCTCGTACCCTCAGGTCCCCCCTGTGGGAGCCCCCCTGTGTGTTTTATGAACTCTGTGACTCGTACCCTCACGTCCTCCCTGTTGGAGCACCCCTATGTGTTTTATAAATTCCGTGCCTCGTACCCTCAGGTCCCCCCTGTGGGAGCGCCCCTGTGGGACCCCCCTGTGTGTTTTATAAACTCCGTGCCTCGTACCCTCAGGTCCCCCCTGTGGGAGCCCCCCTGTGTGTTTTATGAACTCCGTGACTCGTACCCTGAGGTCCTCCCTGTGAGAGCACCGCTGTGTGTTTTATAAACTCCAGGCGTCGTACCCTCAGGTCCCCCCTGTGGGAGACCCCCTGTGTGTATTATGAACTCCGTGCCTCGTACCCTCAGGTCCCCCCTGTGGGAGCACCCCTGTGTGTTTTATGAACTCCGTGACTCATACCCTCAGGTCCTCCCTGTGGGAGCCCCCCTGTGTGTTTTATAAACTCCGCGGCTCGTACCCTCAGGTCCCCCCTGTGGGAGCACCCCTGTGTGTTTTATGAACTCCGTGCCTCGTATCCTGAGGTCCCCCCTGTTTGAGCCCCCCTGTGGGAGCCCCCCTGTGTTTTTTATAAATTCCGTTCCTCGTACCCTCAGGTCCCCCCTGTGGGAGCCCCCCTGTGTGTTTTATAAACTCCGTGCCTCGTACCCTCAGGTCCCCCCTGTGGGAGCCCCCCTGTGTGTTTTATAAACTCCGTGCCTCGTACCCTCAGGTCCCACTGTGGGAGCCCCCCTGTGTGTTTTATGAACTCCGTGACTCGTACCCTCAGGTCCTCCCTGTGGGAGCCCCCCTGTGTGTTTTATGAACTCCGTTACTTGTACCCTGAGGTCCTCCCTGTGACAGCACCCCTGTGTGTTTTATGAAGTCCGTGCCTCGTATCCTCAGGTCCCCCCTGTTTGAGCCCCCCTGTGGGAGCCCCCCTGTGTGCTTTGTAAACTCCGTGCCTCGTACCCTCAGTTCCCCCCTGTGGGAGCCCCCCTGTGTGTTTTATGAACTCCGTGTCTCGTACCTTCAGGTCCCCCCTGTGGGAGTCCCCCTGTGGGAGCCCCCCTGTGTGTTTTATAAACTCCGTTCCTCGTACCCTCAGGTCCCCCCTGTGGGAGCCCACTGTGTGTTTTATAAACTCCGTGTGTCGTATCCTCAGGTCCCCCCTGTGGGAGCACCCCTGTGTGTTTTATAAACTCCATGCGTCGTACCCTCAGGTCCCCCCTGTCGGAGCCCCCCTGTGTGTTTTATGAACTCCGTGCCTCGTACCCTCAGGTCCTCCCTGTGGGAGCCCCCCTGTGTGTTTTATAAACTCTGTGCCTCGTACCCTCAGGTCCCCCCTGTGGGAGCACCCCTGTGTGTTTTATGAACTCCGTGCCTCGTACCCTCAGGTCCTCCCTGTGGGAGCCCCCCTGTGTGTTTTATAAACTCCGTGGCTCGTACCCTCAGGTCCCCCCAGTGGGTGCACCCCTGTGTGTTTTATGAACTCCGTGCCTCGTATCCTCAGGTCCCCCCTGTTTGAGCCCCCCTGTGGGAGCCCCCCTGTGTGTTTTATAAACTCCGCGCCTCGTACCCTCAGGTCCCCCCTGTGGGAGCCCCCCTGTGTGTTTTATGAACTCAGTGACTCGTACCCTCAGGTCCCCCCTGTGGGAGCCCCCCTGTGTGTTTTATGAACTCAGTGACTCGTACCCTCAGGTCCCAACTGTGGGAGCCCCCCTGTGTGTTTTATGAACTCCGTGACTCCTACCCTGAGGTCCCAACTGTGGGAGCACCCCTGTGTGTTTTATGAACTCCGTGCCTCGTACCCTCAGGTCCTCCCTGTGGGAGCCTCCCTGTGTGTTTTATGAACTCCGTGCCTCGTACCCTCAGGTCCCCCCTGTGGGAGCACCCCTGTGTGTTTTATGAACTCCGTGCCTCTTATCCTCAGGTCCCCCCTGTTTGAGCCCCCCTGTGGGAGCCCCCCTGTGTGTTTTATGAACTCCGTGCCTCGTACCCTCAGGTCCTCCCTGTGGGAGCCCCCCTGTGTGTTTTATAAACTCCGTGCCTCGTACCCTCAGGTCCCACCTGTGGGAGCCCCCCGTGTGTTTTATGAACTCCGTGCCTCGTACCCTGAGGTCCCCCCTGTGGGAGCACCCCTGTGTGTTTTATGAACTCCGTGCCTCGTACCCTCAGGTCCTCCCTGTGGGAGCCCCCCTGTGTGCTTTATAAACTCCGTGGCTCGTACCCTCAGGTCCCCCCAGTGGGAGCACCCCTGTGTGTTTTATGAACTCCGTGCCTCGTATCCTCAGGTCCCCCCTGTTTGAGCCCCCCTGTGGGAGCCCCCCTGTGTGTTTTATAAACTCCGCGCCTCGTAACCTCAGGTCCCCCCTGTGGGAGCCCCCCTGTGTGTTTTATGAACTCAGTGACTCGTACGCTCAGGTCCTCCCTGTGGGAGCCCCCCTGTGTGATTTATGAACTCCATGACTCGTACCCTCAGGTCCTCCCTGTGAGAGCACCCCTTTGTGTTTTATTAACTCCATGCGTCGTACCCTCAGGTCCCCCCTGTGGGAGCCCCCCTATGTGTTTAATGACTCCGTGCCTCGTACCCTCAGGTCCTCCCTCTGGGAGCCTTCCTGTGGGTTTTATAAACTCCGTGCCTCGTACCCTCAGGTCCCAACTGTGGGAGCCCCCCTGTGTGTTTTATGAACTCCGTGACTCCTACCCTGAGGTCCCAACTGTGGGAGCACCCCTGTGTGTTTTATGAACTCCGTGCCTCGTACCCTCAGGTCCTCCCTGTGGGAGCCTCCCTGTGTGTTTTATGAACTCCGTGCCTCGTACCCTCAGGTCCCCCCTGTGGGAGCACCCCTGTGTGTTTTATGAACTCCGTGCCTCTTATCCTCAGGTCCCCCCTGTTTGAGCCCCCCTGTGGGAGCCCCCCTGTGTGTTTTATGAACTCCGTGCCTCGTACCCTCAGGTCCTCCCTGTGGGAGCCCCCCTGTGTGTTTTATAAACTCCGTGCCTCGTACCCTCAGGTCCCACCTGTGGGAGCCCCCCGTGTGTTTTATGAACTCCGTGCCTCGTACCCTGAGGTCCCCCCTGTGGGAGCACCCCTGTGTGTTTTATGAACTCCGTGCCTCGTACCCTCAGGTCCTCCCTGTGGGAGCCCCCCTGTGTGTTTTATAAACTCCGTGGCTCGTACCCTCAGGTCCCCCCAGTGGGAGCACCCCTGTGTGTTTTATGAACTCCGTGCCTCGTATCCTCAGGTCCCCCCTGTTTGAGCCCCCCTGTGGGAGCCCCCCTGTGTGTTTTATAAACTCCGCGCCTCGTAACCTCAGGTCCCCCCTGTGGGAGCCCCCCTGTGTGTTTTATGAACTCAGTGACTCGTACGCTCAGGTCCTCCCTGTGGGAGCCCCCCTGTGTGATTTATGAACTCCATGACTCGTACCCTCAGGTCCTCCCTGTGAGAGCACCCCTTTGTGTTTTATTAACTCCATGCGTCGTACCCTCAGGTCCCCCCTGTGGGAGCCCCCCTATGTGTTTAATGACTCCGTGCCTCGTACCCTCAGGTCCTCCCTCTGGGAGCCTTCCTGTGGGTTTTATAAACTCCGTGCCTCGTACCCTCAGGTCCCAACTGTGGGAGCCCCCCTGTGTGTTTTATGAACTCCGTGACTCCTACCCTGAGGTCCCAACTGTGGGAGCCCCCCTGTGTGTTTTATGAACTCCTTGCCTCGTACCCTCAGGTCCCAACTGTGGGAGCCCCCCTGTGTGTTTTATGAACTCCGTGCCTCGTACCCTCAGGTCCTCCCTCTGGGAGCCTTCCTGTGGGTTTTATAAACTCCGTGCCTCGTACCCTCAGGTCCCAACTGTGAGAGCCCCCCTGTGTGTTTTATGAACTCAGTGACTCGTACCCTCAGGTCCTCCCTGTGGGAGCCCCCCTGTGTGATTTATGAACTCCGTGACTCGTACCCTCAGGTCCTCCCTGTGAGAGCACCCCTTTGTGTTTTATAAACTCCATGCGTCGTACCCTCAGGTCCCCCCTGTGGGAGCCCCCCTGTGTGTTTTATGACTCCGTGCCTCGTACCCTCAGGTCCTCCCTGTGGGAGCCCTCCTGTGGGTTTTATAAACTCCGTGCCTCGTACCCTCAGGTCCCAACTGTGGGAGCCCCCCTGTGTGTTTTATGAACTCCGTGACTCCTACCCTGAGGTCCCAACTGTGGGAGCACCCCTGTGTGTTTTATGAACTCCGTGCCTCGTACCCTCAGGTCCTCCCTGTGGGAGCCTCCCTGTGTGTTTTATGAACTCCGTGCCTCGTACCCTCAGGTCCCCCCTGTGGGAGCACCCCTGTGTGTTTTATGAACTCCGTGCCTCTTATCCTCAGGTCCCCCCTGTTTGAGCCCCCCTGTGGGAGCCCCCCTGTGTGTTTTATGAACTCCGTGCCTCGTACCCTCAGGTCCTCCCTGTGGGAGCCCCCCTGTGTGTTTTATAAACTCCGTGCCTCGTACCCTCAGGTCCCACCTGTGGGAGCCCCCCGTGTGTTTTATGAACTCCGTGCCTCGTACCCTGAGGTCCCCCCTGTGGGAGCACCCCTGTGTGTTTTATGAACTCCGTGCCTCGTACCCTCAGGTCCTCCCTGTGGGAGCCCCCCTGTGTGTTTTATAAACTCCGTGGCTCGTACCCTCAGGTCCCCCCAGTGGGAGCACCCCTGTGTGTTTTATGAACTCCGTGCCTCGTATCCTCAGGTCCCCCCTGTTTGAGCCCCCCTGTGGGAGCCCCCCTGTGTGTTTTATAAACTCCGCGCCTCGTAACCTCAGGTCCCCCCTGTGGGAGCCCCCCTGTGTGTTTTATGAACTCAGTGACTCGTACGCTCAGGTCCTCCCTGTGGGAGCCCCCCTGTGTGATTTATGAACTCCATGACTCGTACCCTCAGGTCCTCCCTGTGAGAGCACCCCTTTGTGTTTTATTAACTCCATGCGTCGTACCCTCAGGTCCCCCCTGTGGGAGCCCCCCTATGTGTTTAATGACTCCGTGCCTCGTACCCTCAGGTCCTCCCTCTGGGAGCCTTCCTGTGGGTTTTATAAACTCCGTGCCTCGTACCCTCAGGTCCCAACTGTGGGAGCCCCCCTGTGTGTTTTATGAACTCCGTGACTCCTACCCTGAGGTCCCAACTGTGGGAGCCCCCCTGTGTGTTTTATGAACTCCTTGCCTCGTACCCTCAGGTCCCAACTGTGGGAGCCCCCCTGTGTGTTTTATGAACTCCGTGCCTCGTACCCTCAGGTCCTCCCTCTGGGAGCCTTCCTGTGGGTTTTATAAACTCCGTGCCTCGTACCCTCAGGTCCCAACTGTGAGAGCCCCCCTGTGTGTTTTATGAACTCAGTGACTCGTACCCTCAGGTCCTCCCTGTGGGAGCCCCCCTGTGTGATTTATGAACTCCGTGACTCGTACCCTCAGGTCCTCCCTGTGAGAGCACCCCTTTGTGTTTTATAAACTCCATGCGTCGTACCCTCAGGTCCCCCCTGTGGGAGCCCCCCTGTGTGTTTTATGACTCCGTGCCTCGTACCCTCAGGTCCTCCCTGTGGGAGCCCTCCTGTGGGTTTTATAAACTCCGTGCCTCGTACCCTCAGGTCCCAACTGTGGGAGCCCCCCTGTGTGTTTTATGAACTCCGTGACTCGTACCCTGAGGTCCTCCCTGTGAGAGCCCCCCTGTGTGTTTTACAAACTCCGTGCCTCGTACCCTCAGGTCCCCCCTGTGGGAGCACCCCTGTGTGTTTTATGAACTCCGTGCCTCGTACCCTCAGGTCCTCCCTGTGGGAGCCCCCCTGTGTGTTTTATAAACTCCGTGCCTCGTACCCTCAGGTCCACCCTGTGGGAGCACCCCTGTGTGTTTTATAAACTCCATGCGTCGTACCCTCAGGTCCCACCTGTCGGAGCCCCCCTGTGTGTTTTATGAATTCCGTGCCTCTTATCCTCAGGTCCCCCCTGTTTGAGCCCCCCTGTGGGAGCCCCCCTGTGTGTATTATGAACTCCGTGCCTCGTACCCTCAGGTCCTCCCTGTGGGAGCCCCCCTCTGTGTTTTATAAACTCCGTACCTCGTACCCTCAGGTCCCCCCTGTGGGAGCCCCCCTGTGTGTTTTATGAACTCCGTGCCGCGTACCCTCAGGTCCCCCCTGTGGGAGCCCCCCTGTGTGTTTTATGAACTCCGTGCCTCGTACCCTCAGGTCCTCCCTGTGGGAGCCCCCCTGTGTGTTTTATGAACTCCGTGGCTCGTACCCTCAGGTCCCCCCTGTGGGAGCACCCCTGTGTGTTTTATGAACTCCGTGCCTCGTATCCTCAGGTCCCCCCTGTTTGAGCCCCCCTGTGGGAGCCCCCCTGTGTGTTTTATAAACTCCGCGCATCGTACCATCAGGTCCCCCCTGTGGGAGCCCCCCTGTGTGTTTTATGAACTCCGTGCCTCGTACCCTCAGGTCCTCCCTGTGGGAGCCCCCCTGTGTGTTTTATGAACTCCGTGCCTCGTACCCTCAGGTCCCCCCTGTGGGAGCACCCCTGTGTGTTTTATGAACTCCGTGCCTCTTATCCTCAGGTCCCACCTTTTTGAGCCCCCCTGTGTGTTTTATGAACTCCGTGCCTCGTACCCTCAGGTCCCCCCTGTGGGAGCCCCCCTGTGTGTTTTATGAACTCCGTGCCTCGTACCCTCAGGTCCTCCCTGTGGGAGCCCCCCTGTGTGTTTTATAAACTCCGTGCCTCGTACCCTCAGGTCCCCCCTGTGGGAGCACCCCTGTGTGTTTTATGAACTCCGTGCCTCGTACCCTCAGGTCCTCCCTGTGGGAGCCTCCCTGTGTGTTTTATGAACTCCGTGCCTCGTACCCTCAGGTCCTCCCTGTGGGAGCACCCCTGTGTGTTTTATGAACTCCGTGCCTCTTATCCTCAGGTCCCCCCTGTTTGAGCCCCCCTGTGGGAGCCCCCCTGTGTGTTTTATGAACTCCGTGCCTCGTACCCTCAGGTCCTCCCTGTGGGAGCCCCCCTGTGTGTTTTATAAACTCCGTGCCTCGTACCCTCAGGTCCCACCTGTGGGAGCCCCCCGTGTGTTTTATGAACTCCGTGCCTCGTACCCTCAGGTCCCCCCTGTGGGAGCACCCCTGTGTGTTTTATGAACCCCGTGCCTCGTACCCTCAGGTCCTCCCTGTGGGAGCCCCCCTGTGTGTTTTATAAACTCCGTGGCTCGTACCCTCAGGTCCCCCCTGTGGGAGCACCCCTGTGTGTTTTATGAACTCCGTGCCTCGTATCCTCAGGTCCCCCCTGTTTGAGCCCCCCTGTGGGAGCCCCCCTGTGTGTTTTATAAACTCCGCGCCTCGTAACCTCAGGTCCCCCCTGTGGGAGCCCCCCTGTGTGTTTTATGAACTCAGTGACTCGTACGCTCAGGTCCTCCCTGTGGGAGCCCACTGTGTGTTTTATAAACTCCGTGTGTCGTATCCTCAGGTCCCCCCTGTGGGAGCACCCCTGTGTGTTTTATAAACTCCATGCGTCGTACCCTCAGGTCCCCCCTGTCGGAGCCCCCCTGTGTGTTTTATGAACTCCGTGCCTCGTACCCTCAGGTCCCCCCTGTGGGAGCACCCCTGTGTGTTTTATGAACTCAGTGACTCGTACCCTCAGGTCCCCCCTGTGGGAGCCCCCCTGTGTGTTTTATGAACTCAGTGACTCGTACCCTCAGGTCCCAACTGTGGGAGCCCCCCTGTGTGTTTAATGAACTCCGTGACTCGTACCCTGAGGTCCCAACTGTGGGAGCCCCCCTGTGTGTTTTATGAACTCCGTGCCTCGTACCCTCAGGTCCCAACTGTGAGAGCCCCCCTGTGTGTTTTATGAACTCCGTGTCTCGTACCCTCAGGTCCTCCCTCTGGGAGCCTTCCTGTGGGTTTTATAAACTCCGTGCCTCGTACCCTCAGGTCCCAACTGTGAGAGCCCCCCTGTGTGTTTTATGAACTCAGTGACTCATACCCTCAGGTCCTCCCTGTGGGAGCCCCCCTGTGTGATTTATGAACTCCGTGACTCGTACCCTCAGGTCCTCCCTGTGAGAGCACCCCTTTGTGTTTTATAAACTCCATGCGTCGTACCCTCAGGTCCCCCCTGTGGGAGCCCCCCATGTGTGTTTTATGACTCCGTGCCTCGTACCCTCAGGTCCCAACTGTGGGAGCCCCCCTGTGTGTTTTATGAACTCCGTGACTCGTACCCCGAGGTCCTCCCTGTGGGAACCCCCCTGTGTGTTTTATAAACTCCGTGCCTCGTACCCTCAGGTCCCCCCTATGGGAGCACCCCTGTGTGTTTTATGAACTCCGTGCCTCGTACCCTCAGGTCCTCCCTGTGAGAGCCACCCTGTGTGTTTTATGACTCCGTGCCTCGTACCCTCAGGTCCTCCCTCTGGGAGCCTTCCTGTGGGTTTTATAAACTCCGTGCCTCGTACCCTCAGGTCCCAACTGTGGGAGCCCCCCTGTGTGTTTTATGAACTCCGTGACCCGTACCCTGAGGTCCTCCCTGTGAGAGCCCCCCTGTGTGTTTTATAAACTCCGTGCCTCGTACCCTCAGGTCCCCCCTGTGGGAGCCCCCCTGTGTGTTTTATAAACTCCATGCCTCGTACCCTCAGGTCCCCCCTGTGGGAGCCACCCTGTGTGTTTTATGAACTCCGTGACTCGTACCCTCAGGTCCCCCCTGTGGGAGCCCCCCTGTGTGTTTTATGAACTCAGTGACTCGTACCCTCAGGTCCTCCCTGTGGGAGCCCCCCAGTGTGATTTATGAACTCCGTGACTGGTACCCTCAGGTCCTCCCTGTGAGAGCACCCCTTTGTGTTTTATAAACTCCATGCGTCGTACCCTCAGGTCCCCCCTGTGGGAGCCCCCCTGTGTGTTTTATGACTCCGTGCCTCGTACACTCAGGTCCTCCCTGTGGGAGCACCCCTGTGGGAGCCCCCCTGTGTGTTTTATGAACTCCGTGCCTCTTATCCTCAGGTCCCCCCTGTTTGAGCCCCCCTGTGGGAGCCCCCCTGTGTGTTTTATGAACTCCGTGCCTCGTACCCTCAGGTCCTCCCTGTGGGAGCCCCCCTGTGTGTTTTATAAACTCCGTGCCTCGTACCCTCAGGTCCCCCCTGTGGGAGCCCCCCTGTGTGTATTATGAACTCCGTGCCTCGTACCCTCAGGTCCCCCCTGTAGGAGCACCCCTGTGTGTTTTATGAACTCCGTGCCTCGTACCCTCAGGTCCTCCCTGTGGGAGCCCCCCTGTGTGTTTTATGAACTCCGTGGCTCGTACCCTCAGGTCCCCCCTGTGGGAGCACCCCTGTGTGTTTTATGAACTCCGTGCCTCGTATCCTCAGGTCCCCCCTGTTTGAGCCCCCCTGTGGGAGCCCCCCTGTGTGTTTTATAAACTCCGCGCCTCGTACCCTCAGGTCCCCCCTGTGGGAGCCCCCCTGTGTGTTTTATGAACTCAGTGACACGTACCCTCAGGTCCTCCCTGTGGGAGCCCCCCTGTGTGATTTATGAACTCCGTGACTCGTACCCTCAGGTCCTCCTTGTGAGAGCACCCCTTTGTGTTTTATAAACTCCATGCGTCGTACCCTCAGGTCCCCCCTGTGGGAGCCCCCCTATATGTTTAATGACTCCGTGCCTCGTACCCTCAGGTCCTCCCTGTGGGAGCCTTCCTGTGGGTTTTATAAACTCCGTGCCTCTTACCCTCAGGTCCCAACTGTGGGAGCCCCCCTGTGTGTTTTATGAACTTCGTGACTCGTACCCTGAGGTCCTCCCTGTGAGAGCCCCCCTGTGTGTTTTATAAGCTCCGTGCCTCGTACCCTCAGGTCCCCCCTGTGGGAGCCCCCCTGTGTGTTTTATAAATTCCCTGCCTCGTACCCTCAGGTCCCCCCTGTGGGAGCCCCCCTGTGTGTTTTATGAACTCCGTGTCTCGTACCTTCAGGTCCCCCCTGTGGGAGTCCCCCTGTGGGAGCCCCCCATGTGTGTTTTATAAACTCCGCGCCTCTTACCCTCAGGTCCCCCCTGTGGGAGCACCCCTGTGTGTTTTATGAACTCCGTGCCTCGTACCCTCAGGTCCTCCCTGTGGGAGCCCCCCTGTGTGATTTATGAACTCCGTGACTCGTACCCTCAGGTCCTCCCTGTGAGAGCACCCCTTTGTGTTTTATAAACTCCATGCGTCGTACCCTCAGGTCCCCCCTGTGGAAGCCCCCCTGTGTGTTTTATGAACTCAGTGACTCGTACCCTCAGGTCCTCCCTGTGGGAGCCCCCTGTGTGATTTATGAACTCCGTGACTCGTACCCTCAGGTCCTCCCTGTGAGAGCACCCCTTTGTGTTTTATAAACTCCATGCGTCGTACCCTCAGGTCCCCCCCTGTGGGAGCCCCCCTATGTGTTTAATGACTCCGTGCCTCGTACCCTCAGGTCCTCCCTCTGGGAACCTTCCTGTGGTTTTTATAAACTCCGTGCCTCGTACCCTCAGGTCCCAACTGTGGGAGCCCCCCTGTGTGCTTTATGAACTCCGTGACTCGTACCCTGAGGTCCTCCCTGTGAGAGCCCCCCTGTGTGTTTTATAAACTCCGTGGCTCGTACCCTCAGGTCCCCCCTGTGGGAGCACCCCTGTGTGTTTTATGAACTCCGTGCCTCGTACCCTCAGGTCCTCCCTGTGGGAGCCTCCCTGTGTGTTTTATGAACTCCGTGCCTCGTACCCTCAGTTCCCCCCTGTGGGAGCACCCCTGTGTGTTTTATGAACTCCGTGCCTCTTATCCTCAGGTCCCCCCTGTTTGAGCCCCCCTGTGGGAGCCCCCCTGTGTGTTTTATGAACTCCGTGCCTCGTACCCTCAGGTCCTCCCTGTGGGAGCCCCCCTGTGTTTTTTATAAACTCCGTGCCTCGTACCCTCAGGTCCCACCTGTGGGAGCCCCCCGTGTGTTTTATGAACTCCGTGCCTCGTACCCTGAGGTCCCCCCTGTGGGAGCACCCCTTTGTGTTTTATGAACTCCGTGCCTCGTACCCTCAGGTCCTCCCTGTGGGAGCCCCCCTGTGTGTTTTATAAACTCCGTGGCTCGTACCCTCAGGTCCCCCCAGTGGGAGCACCCCTGTGTGTTTTATGAACTCCGTGCCTCGTATCCTCAGGTCCCCCCTGTTTGAGCCCCCCTGTGGGAGCCCCCCTGTGTGTTTTATAAACTCCGCGCCTCGTAACCTCAGGTCCCCCCTGTGGGAGCCCCCCTGTGTGTTTTATGAACTCAGTGACTCGTACGCTCAGGTCCTCCCTGTGGGAGCCCCCCTGTGTGATTTATGAACTCCATGACTCGTACCCTCAGGTCCTCCCTGTGAGAGCACCCCTTTGTGTTTTATTAACTCCATGCGTCGTACCCTCAGGTCCCCCCTGTGGGAGCCCCCCTATGTGTTTAATGACTCCGTGCCTCGTACCCTCAGGTCCCCCCTGTGGGAGCCCCCCTGTGTGTTTTATGAACTCCTTGCCTCGTACCCTCAGGTCCCAACTGTGGGAGCCCCCCTGTGTGTTTTATGAACTCCGTGCCTCGTACCCTCAGGTCCTCCCTCTGGGAGCCTTCCTGTGGGTTTTATAAACTCCGTGCCTCGTACCCTCAGGTCCCAACTGTGAGAGCCCCCCTGTGTGTTTTATGAACTCAGTGACTCGTACCCTCAGGTCCTCCCTGTGGGAGCCCCCCTGTGTGATTTATGAACTCCGTGACTCGTACCCTCAGGTCCTCCCTGTGAGAGCACCCCTTTGTGTTTTATAAACTCCATGCGTCGTACCCTCAGGTCCCCCCTGTGGGAGCCCCCCTGTGTGTTTTATGACTCCGTGCCTCGTACCCTCAGGTCCTCCCTGTGGGAGCCCTCCTGTGGGTTTTATAAACTCCGTGCCTCGTACCCTCAGGTCCCAACTGTGGGAGCCCCCCTGTGTGTTTTATGAACTCCGTGACTCGTACCCTGAGGTCCTCCCTGTGAGAGCCCCCCTGTGTGTTTTACAAACTCCGTGCCTCGTACCCTCAGGTCCCCCCTGTGGGAGCACCCCTGTGTGTTTTATGAACTCCGTGCCTCGTACCCTCAGGTCCTCCCTGTGAGAGCCACCCTGTGTGTTTTATGACTCCGTGCCTCGTACCCTCAGGTCCTCCCTCTGGGAGCCTTCCTGTGGGTTTTATAAACTCCGTGCCTCGTACCCTCAGGTCCCAACTGTGGGAGCCCCCCTGTGTGTTTTATGAACTCCGTGACCCGTACCCTGAGGTCCTCCCTGTGAGAGCCCCCCTGTGTGTTTTATAAACTCCGTGCCTCGTACCCTCAGGTCCCCCCTGTGGGAGCCCCCCTGTGTGTTTTATAAACTCCATGCCTCGTACCCTCAGGTCCCCCCTGTGGGAGCCACCCTGTGTGTTTTATGAACTCCGTGACTCGTACCCTCAGGTCCCCCCTGTGGGAGCCCCCCTGTGTGTTTTATGAACTCAGTGACTCGTACCCTCAGGTCCTCCCTGTGGGAGCCCCCCAGTGTGATTTATGAACTCCGTGACTGGTACCCTCAGGTCCTCCCTGTGAGAGCACCCCTTTGTGTTTTATAAACTCCATGCGTCGTACCCTCAGGTCCCCCCTGTGGGAGCCCCCCTGTGTGTTTTATGACTCCGTGCCTCGTACACTCAGGTCCTCCCTGTGGGAGCACCCCTGTGGGAGCCCCCCTGTGTGTTTTATGAACTCCGTGCCTCTTATCCTCAGGTCCCCCCTGTTTGAGCCCCCCTGTGGGAGCCCCCCTGTGTGTTTTATGAACTCCGTGCCTCGTACCCTCAGGTCCTCCCTGTGGGAGCCCCCCTGTGTGTTTTATAAACTCCGTGCCTCGTACCCTCAGGTCCCCCCTGTGGGAGCCCCCCTGTGTGTATTATGAACTCCGTGCCTCGTACCCTCAGGTCCCCCCTGTAGGAGCACCCCTGTGTGTTTTATGAACTCCGTGCCTCGTACCCTCAGGTCCTCCCTGTGGGAGCCCCCCTGTGTGTTTTATGAACTCCGTGGCTCGTACCCTCAGGTCCCCCCTGTGGGAGCACCCCTGTGTGTTTTATGAACTCCGTGCCTCGTATCCTCAGGTCCCCCCTGTTTGAGCCCCCCTGTGGGAGCCCCCCTGTGTGTTTTATAAACTCCGCGCCTCGTACCCTCAGGTCCCCCCTGTGGGAGCCCCCCTGTGTGTTTTATGAACTCAGTGACACGTACCCTCAGGTCCTCCCTGTGGGAGCCCCCCTGTGTGATTTATGAACTCCGTGACTCGTACCCTCAGGTCCTCCTTGTGAGAGCACCCCTTTGTGTTTTATAAACTCCATGCGTCGTACCCTCAGGTCCCCCCTGTGGGAGCCCCCCTATATGTTTAATGACTCCGTGCCTCGTACCCTCAGGTCCTCCCTGTGGGAGCCTTCCTGTGGGTTTTATAAACTCCGTGCCTCTTACCCTCAGGTCCCAACTGTGGGAGCCCCCCTGTGTGTTTTATGAACTTCGTGACTCGTACCCTGAGGTCCTCCCTGTGAGAGCCCCCCTGTGTGTTTTATAAGCTCCGTGCCTCGTACCCTCAGGTCCCCCCTGTGGGAGCCCCCCTGTGTGTTTTATAAATTCCCTGCCTCGTACCCTCAGGTCCCCCCTGTGGGAGCCCCCCTGTGTGTTTTATGAACTCCGTGTCTCGTACCTTCAGGTCCCCCCTGTGGGAGTCCCCCTGTGGGAGCCCCCCATGTGTGTTTTATAAACTCCGCGCCTCTTACCCTCAGGTCCCCCCTGTGGGAGCACCCCTGTGTGTTTTATGAACTCCGTGCCTCGTACCCTCAGGTCCTCCCTGTGGGAGCCCCCCTGTGTGATTTATGAACTCCGTGACTCGTACCCTCAGGTCCTCCCTGTGAGAGCACCCCTTTGTGTTTTATAAACTCCATGCGTCGTACCCTCAGGTCCCCCCTGTGGAAGCCCCCCTGTGTGTTTTATGAACTCAGTGACTCGTACCCTCAGGTCCTCCCTGTGGGAGCCCCCTGTGTGATTTATGAACTCCGTGACTCGTACCCTCAGGTCCTCCCTGTGAGAGCACCCCTTTGTGTTTTATAAACTCCATGCGTCGTACCCTCAGGTCCCCCCCTGTGGGAGCCCCCCTATGTGTTTAATGACTCCGTGCCTCGTACCCTCAGGTCCTCCCTCTGGGAACCTTCCTGTGGTTTTTATAAACTCCGTGCCTCGTACCCTCAGGTCCCAACTGTGGGAGCCCCCCTGTGTGCTTTATGAACTCCGTGACTCGTACCCTGAGGTCCTCCCTGTGAGAGCCCCCCTGTGTGTTTTATAAACTCCGTGGCTCGTACCCTCAGGTCCCCCCTGTGGGAGCACCCCTGTGTGTTTTATGAACTCCGTGCCTCGTACCCTCAGGTCCTCCCTGTGGGAGCCTCCCTGTGTGTTTTATGAACTCCGTGCCTCGTACCCTCAGTTCCCCCCTGTGGGAGCACCCCTGTGTGTTTTATGAACTCCGTGCCTCTTATCCTCAGGTCCCCCCTGTTTGAGCCCCCCTGTGGGAGCCCCCCTGTGTGTTTTATGAACTCCGTGCCTCGTACCCTCAGGTCCTCCCTGTGGGAGCCCCCCTGTGTTTTTTATAAACTCCGTGCCTCGTACCCTCAGGTCCCACCTGTGGGAGCCCCCCGTGTGTTTTATGAACTCCGTGCCTCGTACCCTGAGGTCCCCCCTGTGGGAGCACCCCTGTGTGTTTTATGAACTCCGTGCCTCGTACCCTCAGGTCCTCCCTGTGGGAGCCCCCCTGTGTGTTTTATAAACTCCGTGGCTCGTACCCTCAGGTCCCCCCAGTGGGAGCACCCCTGTGTGTTTTATGAACTCCGTGCCTCGTATCCTCAGGTCCCCCCTGTTTGAGCCCCCCTGTGGGAGCCCCCCTGTGTGTTTTATAAACTCCGCGCCTCGTAACCTCAGGTCCCCCCTGTGGGAGCCCCCCTGTGTGTTTTATGAACTCAGTGACTCGTACGCTCAGGTCCTCCCTGTGGGAGCCCCCCTGTGTGATTTATGAACTCCATGACTCGTACCCTCAGGTCCTCCCTGTGAGAGCACCCCTTTGTGTTTTATTAACTCCATGCGTCGTACCCTCAGGTCCCCCCTGTGGGAGCCCCCCTATGTGTTTAATGACTCCGTGCCTCGTACCCTCAGGTCCCCCCTGTGGGAGCCCCCCTGTGTGTTTTATGAACTCCTTGCCTCGTACCCTCAGGTCCCAACTGTGGGAGCCCCCCTGTGTGTTTTATGAACTCCGTGCCTCGTACCCTCAGGTCCTCCCTCTGGGAGCCTTCCTGTGGGTTTTATAAACTCCGTGCCTCGTACCCTCAGGTCCCAACTGTGAGAGCCCCCCTGTGGGTTTTATGAACTCAGTGACTCGTACCCTCAGGTCCTCCCTGTGGGAGCCCCCCTGTGTGATTTATGAACTCCGTGACTCGTACCCTCAGGTCCTCCCTGTGAGAGCACCCCTTTGTGTTTTATAAACTCCATGCGTCGTACCCTCAGGTCCCCCCTGTGGGAGCCCCCCTGTGTGTTTTATGACTCCGTGCCTCGTACCCTCAGGTCCTCCCTGTGGGAGCCCTCCTGTGGGTTTTATAAACTCCGTGCCTCGTACCCTCAGGTCCCAACTGTGGGAGCCCCCCTGTGTGTTTTATGAACTCCGTGACTCGTACCCTGAGGTCCTCCCTGTGAGAGCCCCCCTGTGTGTTTTACAAACTCCGTGCCTCGTACCCTCAGGTCCCCCCTGTGGGAGCACCCCTGTGTGTTTTATGAACTCCGTGCCTCGTACCCTCAGGTCCTCCCTGTGGGAGCCCCCCTGTGTGTTTTATAAACTCCGTGCCTCGTACCCTCAGGTCCACCCTGTGGGAGCACCCCTGTGTGTTTTATAAACTCCATGCGTCGTACCCTCAGGTCCCACCTGTCGGAGCCCCCCTGTGTGTTTTATGAATTCCGTGCCTCTTATCCTCAGGTCCCCCCTGTTTGAGCCCCCCTGTGGGAGCCCCCCTGTGTGTATTATGAACTCCGTGCCTCGTACCCTCAGGTCCTCCCTGTGGGAGCCCCCCTCTGTGTTTTATAAACTCCGTACCTCGTACCCTCAGGTCCCCCCTGTGGGAGCCCCCCTGTGTGTTTTATGAACTCCGTGCCTCGTACCCTCAGGTCCTCCCTGTGGGAGCCCCCCTGTGTGTTTTATAAACTCCGTGCCTCGTACCCTCAGGTCCACCCTGTGGGAGCACCCCTGTGTGTTTTATAAACTCCATGCGTCGTACCCTCAGGTCCCACCTGTCGGAGCCCCCCTGTGTGTTTTATGAATTCCGTGCCTCTTATCCTCAGGTCCCCCCTGTTTGAGCCCCCCTGTGGGAGCCCCCCTGTGTGTATTATGAACTCCGTGCCTCGTACCCTCAGGTCCTCCCTGTGGGAGCCCCCCTCTGTGTTTTATAAACTCCGTACCTCGTACCCTCAGGTCCCCCCTGTGGGAGCCCCCCTGTGTGTTTTATGAACTCCGTGCCTCGTACCCTCAGGTCCCCCCTGTGGGAGCCCCCCTGTATGTTTTATGAACTCCGTGCCTCGTACCCTCAGGTCCTCCCTGTGGGAGCCCCCCTGTGTGTTTTATGAACTCCGTGGCTCGTACCCTCAGGTCCCCCCTGTGGGAGCACCCCTGTGTGTTTTATGAACTCCGTGCCTCGTATCCTCAGGTCCCCCCTGTTTGAGCCCCCCTGTGGGAGCCCCCCTGTGTGTTTTATAAACTCCGCGCATCGTACCATCAGGTCCCCCCTGTGGGAGCCCCCCTGTGTGTTTTATGAACTCCGTGCCTCGTACCCTCAGGTCCTCCCTGTGGGAGCCCCCCTGTGTGTTTTATGAACTCCGTGCCTCGTACCCTCAGGTCCCCCCTGTGGGAGCACCCCTGTGTGTTTTATGAACTCCGTGACTCTTATCCTCAGGTCCCACCTTTTTGAGCCCCCCTGTGTGTTTTATGAACTCCGTGCCTCGTACCCTCAGGTCCCCCCTGTGGGAGCCCCCCTGTGTGTTTTATGAACTCCGTGCCTCGTACCCTCAGGTCCTCCCTGTGGGAGCCCCCCTGTGTGTTTTATAAACTCCGTGCCTCGTACCCTCAGGTCCCCCCTGTGGGAGCACCCCTGTGTGTTTTATGAACTCCGTGCCTCGTACCCTCAGGTCCTCCCTGTGGGAGCCTCCCTGTGTGTTTTATGAACTCCGTGCCTCGTACCCTCAGGTCCTCCCTGTGGGAGCACCCCTGTGTGTTTTATGAACTCCGTGCCTCTTATCCTCAGGTCCCCCCTGTTTGAGCCCCCCTGTGGGAGCCCCCCTGTGTGTTTTATGAACTCCGTGCCTCGTACCCTCAGGTCCTCCCTGTGGGAGCCCCCCTGTGTGTTTTATAAACTCCGTGCCTCGTACCCTCAGGTCCCACCTGTGGGAGCCCCCCGTGTGTTTTATGAACTCCGTGCCTCGTACCCTCAGGTCCCCCCTGTGGGAGCACCCCTGTGTGTTTTATGAACTCCGTGCCTCGTACCCTCAGGTCCTCCCTGTGGGAGCCCCCCTGTGTGTTTTATAAACTCCGTGGCTCGTACCCTCAGGTCCCCCCTGTGGGAGCACCCCTGTGTGTTTTATGAACTCCGTGCCTCGTATCCTCAGGTCCCCCCTGTTTGAGCCCCCCTGTGGGAGCCCCCCTGTGTGTTTTATAAACTCCGCGCCTCGTAACCTCAGGTCCCCCCTGTGGGAGCCCCCCTGTGTGTTTTATGAACTCAGTGACTCGTACGCTCAAGTCCTCCCTGTGGGAGCCCCCCTGTGTGATTTATGAACTCCATGACTCGTACCCTCAGGTCCTCCCTGTGAGAGCACCCCTTTGTGTTTTATTAACTCCATGCGTCGTACCCTCAGGTCCCCCCTGTGGGAGCCCCCCTATGTGTTTAATGACTCCGTGCCTCGTACCCTCAGGTCCTCCCTCTGGGAGCCTTCCTGTGGGTTTTATAAACTCCGTGCCTCGTACCCTCAGGTCCCAACTGTGGGAGCCCCCCTGTGTGTTTTATGAACTCCGTGACTCCTACCCTGAGGTCCCAACTGTGGGAGCCCCCCTGTGTGTTTTATGAACTCCTTGCCTCGTACCCTCAGGTCCCAACTGTGGGAGCCCCCCTGTGTGTTTTATGAACTCCGTGCCTCGTACCCTCAGGTCCTCCCTCTGGGAGCCTTCCTGTGGGTTTTATAAACTCCGTGCCTCGTACCCTCAGGTCCCAACTGTGAGAGCCCCCCTGTGTGTTTTATGAACTCAGTGACTCGTACCCTCAGGTCCTCCCTGTGGGAGCCCCCCTGTGTGATTTATGAACTCCGTGACTCGTACCCTCAGGTCCTCCCTGTGAGAGCACCCCTTTGTGTTTTATAAACTCCATGCGTCGTACCCTCAGGTCCCCCCTGTGGGAGCCCCCCTGTGTGTTTTATGACTCCGTGCCTCGTACCCTCAGGTCCTCCCTGTGGGAGCCCTCCTGTGGGTTTTATAAACTCCGTGCCTCGTACCCTCAGGTCCCAACTGTGGGAGCCCCCCTGTGTGTTTTATGAACTCCGTGACTCGTACCCTGAGGTCCTCCCTGTGAGAGCCCCCCTGTGTGTTTTACAAACTCCGTGCCTCGTACCCTCAGGTCCCCCCTGTGGGAGCACCCCTGTGTGTTTTATGAACTCCGTGCCTCGTACCCTCAGGTCCTCCCTGTGGGAGCCCCCCTGTGTGTTTTATAAACTCCGTGCCTCGTACCCTCAGGTCCACCCTGTGGGAGCACCCCTGTGTGTTTTATAAACTCCATGCGTCGTACCCTCAGGTCCCACCTGTCGGAGCCCCCCTGTGTGTTTTATGAATTCCGTGCCTCTTATCCTCAGGTCCCCCCTGTTTGAGCCCCCCTGTGGGAGCCCCCCTGTGTGTATTATGAACTCCGTGCCTCGTACCCTCAGGTCCTCCCTGTGGGAGCCCCCCTCTGTGTTTTATAAACTCCGTACCTCGTACCCTCAGGTCCCCCCTGTGGGAGCCCCCCTGTGTGTTTTATGAACTCCGTGCCTCGTACCCTCAGGTCCCCCCTGTGGGAGCCCCCCTGTGTGTTTTATGAACTCCGTGCCTCGTACCCTCAGGTCCTCCCTGTGGGAGCCCCCCTGTGTGTTTTATGAACTCCGTGGCTCGTACCCTCAGGTCCCCCCTGTGGGAGCACCCCTGTGTGTTTTATGAACTCCGTGCCTCGTATCCTCAGGTCCCCCTTGTTTGAGCCCCCCTGTGGGAGCCCCCCTGTGTGTTTTATAAACTCCGCGCATCGTACCATCAGGTCCCCCCTGTGGGAGCCCCGCTGTGTGTTTTATGAACTCCGTGCCTCGTACCCTCAGGTCCTCCCTGTGGTAGCCCCCCTGTGTGTTTTATGAACTCCGTGCCTCGTACCCTCAGGTCCCCCCTGTGGGAGCACCCCTGTGTGTTTTATGAACTCCGTGCCTCTTATCCTCAGGTCCCACCTGTTTGAGCCCCCCTGTGTGTTTTATGAACTCCGTGCCTCGTACCCTCAGGTCCCCCCTGTGGGAGCACCCCTGTGTGTTTTATGAACTCCGTGCCTCGTATCCTCAGGTCCCCCCTGTTTGAGCCCCCCTGTGGGAGCCCCCCTGTGTGTTTTATAAACTCCGCGCCTCGTAACCTCAGGTCCCCCCTGTGGGAGCCCCCCTGTGTGTTTTATGAACTCAGTGACTCGTACGCTCAGGTCCTCCCTGTGGGAGCCCCCCTGTGTGATTTATGAACTCCATGACTCGTACCCTCAGGTCCTCCCTGTGAGAGCACCCCTTTGTGTTTTATTAACTCCATGCGTCGTACCCTCAGGTCCCCCCTGTGGGAGCCCCCCTATGTGTTTAATGACTCCGTGCCTCGTACCCTCAGGTCCTCCCTCTGGGAGCCTTCCTGTGGGTTTTATAAACTCCGTGCCTCGTACCCTCAGGTCCCAACTGTGGGAGCCCCCCTGTGTGTTTTATGAACTCCGTGACTCCTACCCTGAGGTCCCAACTGTGGGAGCCCCCCTGTGTGTTTTATGAACTCCTTGCCTCGTACCCTCAGGTCCCAACTGTGGGAGCCCCCCTGTGTGTTTTATGAACTCCGTGCCTCGTACCCTCAGGTCCTCCCTCTGGGAGCCTTCCTGTGGGTTTTATAAACTCCGTGCCTCGTACCCTCAGGTCCCAACTGTGAGAGCCCCCCTGTGTGTTTTATGAACTCAGTGACTCGTACCCTCAGGTCCTCCCTGTGGGAGCCCCCCTGTGTGATTCATGAACTCCGTGACTCGTACCCTCAGGTCCTCCCTGTGAGAGCACCCCTTTGTGTTTTATAAACTCCATGCGTCGTACCCTCAGGTCCCCCCTGTGGGAGCCCCCCTGTGTGTTTTATGACTCCGTGCCTCGTACCCTCAGGTCCTCCCTGTGGGAGCCCTCCTGTGGGTTTTATAAACTCCGTGCCTCGTACCCTCAGGTCCCAACTGTGGGAGCCCCCCTGTGTGTTTTATGAACTCCGTGACTCGTACCCTGAGGTCCTCCCTGTGAGAGCCCCCCTGTGTGTTTTACAAACTCCGTGCCTCGTACCCTCAGGTCCTCCCTGTGGGAGCCCCCCTGTGTGTTTTATAAACTCCGTGCCTCGTACCCTCAGGTCCACCCTGTGGGAGCACCCCTGTGTGTTTTATAAACTCCATGCGTCTTACCCTCAGGTCCCACCTGTCGGAGCCCCCCTGTGTGTTTTATGAACTCCGTGCCTCTTATCCTCAGGTCCCCCCTGTTTGAGCCCCCCTGTGGGAGCCCCCCTGTGTGTTTTATGAACTCCGTGCCTCGTACCCTCAGGTCCTCCCTGTGGGAGCCCCCCTGTGTGTTTTATAAACTCCGTGCCTCGTACCCTCAGGTCCCCCCTGTGGGAGCACCCCTGTGTGTTTTATGAACTCCGTGCCTCGTACCCTCAGGTCCTCCCTGTGGGAGCCTCCCTGTGTGTTTTATGAACTCCGTGCCTCGTACCCTCAGGTCCTCCCTGTGGGAGCACCCCTGTGTGTTTTATGAACTCCGTGCCTCTTATCCTCAGGTCCCCCCTGTTTGAGCCCCCCTGTGGGAGCCCCCCTGTGTGTTTTATGAACTCCGTGCCTCGTACCCTCAGGTCCTCCCTGTGGGAGCCCCCCTGTGTGTTTTATAAACTCCGTGCCTCGTACCCTCAGGTCCCACCTGTGGGAGCCCCCCGTGTGTTTTATGAACTCCGTGCCTCGTACCCTCAGGTCCCCCCTGTGGGAGCACCCCTGTGTGTTTTATGAACTCCGTGCCTCGTACCCTCAGGTCCTCCCTGTGGGAGCCCCCCTGTGTGTTTTATAAACTCCGTGGCTCGTACCCTCAGGTCCCCCCTGTGGGAGCACCCCTGTGTGTTTTATGAACTCCGTGCCTCGTATCCTCAGGTCCCCCTGTTTGAGCCCCCCTGTGGGAGCCCCCCTGTGTGTTTTATAAACTCCGCGCCTCGTAACCTCAGGTCCCCCCTGTGGGAGCCCCCCTGTGTGTTTTATGAACTCAGTGACTCGTACGCTCAGGTCCTCCCTGTGGGAGCCCCCCTGTGTGATTTATGAACTCCATGACTCGTACCCTCAGGTCCTCCCTGTGAGAGCACCCCTTTGTGTTTTATTAACTCCATGCGTCGTACCCTCAGGTCCCCCCTGTGGGAGCCCCCCTATGTGTTTAATGACTCCGTGCCTCGTACCCTCAGGTCCTCCCTCTGGGAGCCTTCCTGTGGGTTTTATAAACTCCGTGCCTCGTACCCTCAGGTCCCAACTGTGGGAGCCCCCCTGTGTGTTTTATGAACTCCGTGACTCCTACCCTGAGGTCCCAACTGTGGGAGCCCCCCTGTGTGTTTTATGAACTCCTTGCCTCGTACCCTCAGGTCCCAACTGTGGGAGCCCCCCTGTGTGTTTTATGAACTCCGTGCCTCGTACCCTCAGGTCCTCCCTCTGGGAGCCTTCCTGTGGGTTTTATAAACTCCGTGCCTCGTACCCTCAGGTCCCAACTGTGAGAGCCCCCCTGTGTGTTTTATGAACTCAGTGACTCGTACCCTCAGGTCCTCCCTGTGGGAGCCCCCCTGTGTGATTCATGAACTCCGTGACTCGTACCCTCAGGTCCTCCCTGTGAGAGCACCCCTTTGTGTTTTATAAACTCCATGCGTCGTACCCTCAGGTCCCCCCTGTGGGAGCCCCCCTGTGTGTTTTATGACTCCGTGCCTCGTACCCTCAGGTCCTCCCTGTGGGAGCCCTCCTGTGGGTTTTATAAACTCCGTGCCTCGTACCCTCAGGTCCCAACTGTGGGAGCCCCCCTGTGTGTTTTATGAACTCCGTGACTCCTACCATGAGGTCCCAACTGTGGGAGCCCCCCTGTGTGTTTTATGAACTCCTTGCCTCGTACCCTCAGGTCCCAACTGTGGGAGCCCCCCTGTGTGTTTTATGAACTCCGTGCCTCGTACCCTCAGGTCCTCCCTCTGGGAGCCTTCCTGTGGGTTTTATAAACTCCGTGCCTCGTACCCTCAGGTCCCAACTGTGAGAGCCCCCCTGTGTGTTTTATGAACTCAGTGACTCGTACCCTCAGGTCCTCCCTGTGGGAGCCCCCCTGTGTGATTCATGAACTCCGTGACTCGTACCCTCAGGTCCTCCCTGTGAGAGCACCCCTTTGTGTTTTATAAACTCCATGCGTCGTACCCTCAGGTCCCCCCTGTGGGAGCCCCCCTGTGTGTTTTATGACTCCGTGCCTCGTACCCTCAGGTCCTCCCTGTGGGAGCCCTCCTGTGGGTTTTATAAACTCCGTGCCTCGTACCCTCAGGTCCCAACTGTGGGAGCCCCCCTGTGTGTTTTATGAACTCCGTGACTCGTACCCTGAGGTCCTCCCTGTGAGAGCCCCCCTGTGTGTTTTACAAACTCCGTGCCTCGTACCCTCAGGTCCTCCCTGTGGGAGCCCCCCTGTGTGTTTTATAAACTCCGTGCCTCGTACCCTCAGGTCCACCCTGTGGGAGCACCCCTGTGTGTTTTATAAACTCCATGCGTCTTACCCTCAGGTCCCACCTGTCGGAGCCCCCCTGTGTGTTTTATGAACTCCGTGCCTCTTATCCTCAGGTCCCCCCTGTTTGAGCCCCCCTGTGGGAGCCCCCCTGTGTGTTTTATGAACTCCGTGCCTCGTACCCTCAGGTCCTCCCTGTGGGAGCCCCCCTGTGTGTTTTATAAACTCCGTGCCTCGTACCCTCAGGTCCCCCCTGTGGGAGCACCCCTGTGTGTTTTATGAACTCCGTGCCTCGTACCCTCAGGTCCTCCCTGTGGGAGCCTCCCTGTGTGTTTTATGAACTCCGTGCCTCGTACCCTCAGGTCCTCCCTGTGGGAGCACCCCTGTGTGTTTTATGAACTCCGTGCCTCTTATCCTCAGGTCCCCCCTGTTTGAGCCCCCCTGTGGGAGCCCCCCTGTGTGTTTTATGAACTCCGTGCCTCGTACCCTCAGGTCCTCCCTGTGGGAGCCCCCCTGTGTGTTTTATAAACTCCGTGCCTCGTACCCTCAGGTCCCACCTGTGGGAGCCCCCCGTGTGTTTTATGAACTCCGTGCCTCGTACCCTCAGGTCCCCCCTGTGGGAGCACCCCTGTGTGTTTTATGAACTCCGTGCCTCGTACCCTCAGGTCCTCCCTGTGGGAGCCCCCCTGTGTGTTTTATAAACTCCGTGACTCGTACCCTCAGGTCCCCCCTGTGGGAGCACCCCTGTGTGTTTTATGAACTCCGTGCCTCGTATCCTCAGGTCCCCCCTGTTTGAGCCCCCCTGTGGGAGCCCCCCTGTGTGTTTTATAAACTCCGCGCCTCGTAACCTCAGGTCCCCCCTGTGGGAGCCCCCCTGTGTGTTTTATGAACTCAGTGACTCGTACGCTCAGGTCCTCCCTGTGGGAGCCCCCCTGTGTGATTTATGAACTCCATGACTCGTACCCTCAGGTCCTCCCTGTGAGAGCACCCCTTTGTGTTTTATTAACTCCATGCGTCGTACCCTCAGGTCCCCCCTGTGGGAGCCCCCCTATGTGTTTAATGACTCCGTGCCTCGTACCCTCAGGTCCTCCCTCTGGGAGCCTTCCTGTGGGTTTTATAAACTCCGTGCCTCGTACCCTCAGGTCCCAACTGTGGGAGCCCCCCTGTGTGTTTTATGAACTCCGTGACTCCTACCCTGAGGTCCCAACTGTGGGAGCCCCCCTGTGTGTTTTATGAACTCCTTGCCTCGTACCCTCAGGTCCCAACTGTGGGAGCCCCCCTGTGTGTTTTATGAACTCCGTGCCTCGTACCCTCAGGTCCTCCCTCTGGGAGCCTTCCTGTGGGTTTTATAAACTCCGTGCCTCGTACCCTCAGGTCCCAACTGTGAGAGCCCCCCTGTGTGTTTTATGAACTCAGTGACTCGTACCCTCAGGTCCTCCCTGTGGGAGCCCCCCTGTGTGATTCATGAACTCCGTGACTCGTACCCTCAGGTCCTCCCTGTGAGAGCACCCCTTTGTGTTTTATAAACTCCATGCGTCGTACCCTCAGGTCCCCCCTGTGGGAGCCCCCCTGTGTGTTTTATGACTCCGTGCCTCGTACCCTCAGGTCCTCCCTGTGGGAGCCCTCCTGTGGGTTTTATAAACTCCGTGCCTCGTACCCTCAGGTCCCAACTGTGGGAGCCCCCCTGTGTGTTTTATGAACTCCGTGACTCGTACCCTGAGGTCCTCCCTGTGAGAGCCCCCCTGTGTGTTTTACAAACTCCGTGCCTCGTACCCTCAGGTCCTCCCTGTGGGAGCCCCCCTGTGTGTTTTATAAACTCCGTGCCTCGTACCCTCAGGTCCACCCTGTGGGAGCACCCCTGTGTGTTTTATAAACTCCATGCGTCTTACCCTCAGGTCCCACCTGTCGGAGCCCCCCTGTGTGTTTTATGAACTCCGTGCCTCTTATCCTCAGGTCCCCCCTGTTTGAGCCCCCCTGTGGGAGCCCCCCTGTGTGTTTTATGAACTCCGTGCCTCGTACCCTCAGGTCCTCCCTGTGGGAGCCCCCCTGTGTGTTTTATAAACTCCGTGCCTCGTACCCTCAGGTCCCCCCTGTGGGAGCACCCCTGTGTGTTTTATGAACTCCGTGCCTCGTACCCTCAGGTCCTCCCTGTGGGAGCCTCCCTGTGTGTTTTATGAACTCCGTGCCTCGTACCCTCAGGTCCTCCCTGTGGGAGCACCCCTGTGTGTTTTATGAACTCCGTGCCTCTTATCCTCAGGTCCCCCCTGTTTGAGCCCCCCTGTGGGAGCCCCCCTGTGTGTTTTATGAACTCCGTGCCTCGTACCCTCAGGTCCTCCCTGTGGGAGCCCCCCTGTGTGTTTTATAAACTCCGTGCCTCGTACCCTCAGGTCCCACCTGTGGGAGCCCCCCGTGTGTTTTATGAACTCCGTGCCTCGTACCCTCAGGTCCCCCCTGTGGGAGCACCCCTGTGTGTTTTATGAACTCCGTGCCTCGTACCCTCAGGTCCTCCCTGTGGGAGCCCCCCTGTGTGTTTTATAAACTCCGTGGCTCGTACCCTCAGGTCCCCCCTGTGGGAGCACCCCTGTGTGTTTTATGAACTCCGTGCCTCGTATCCTCAGGTCCCCCTGTTTGAGCCCCCCTGTGGGAGCCCCCCTGTGTGTTTTATAAACTCCGCGCCTCGTAACCTCAGGTCCCCCCTGTGGGAGCCCCCCTGTGTGTTTTATGAACTCAGTGACTCGTACGCTCAGGTCCTCCCTGTGGGAGCCCCCCTGTGTGATTTATGAACTCCATGACTCGTACCCTCAGGTCCTCCCTGTGAGAGCACCCCTTTGTGTTTTATTAACTCCATGCGTCGTACCCTCAGGTCCCCCCTGTGGGAGCCCCCCTATGTGTTTAATGACTCCGTGCCTCGTACCCTCAGGTCCTCCCTCTGGGAGCCTTCCTGTGGGTTTTATAAACTCCGTGCCTCGTACCCTCAGGTCCCAACTGTGGGAGCCCCCCTGTGTGTTTTATGAACTCCGTGACTCCTACCCTGAGGTCCCAACTGTGGGAGCCCCCCTGTGTGTTTTATGAACTCCTTGCCTCGTACCCTCAGGTCCCAACTGTGGGAGCCCCCCTGTGTGTTTTATGAACTCCGTGCCTCGTACCCTCAGGTCCTCCCTCTGGGAGCCTTCCTGTGGGTTTTATAAACTCCGTGCCTCGTACCCTCAGGTCCCAACTGTGAGAGCCCCCCTGTGTGTTTTATGAACTCAGTGACTCGTACCCTCAGGTCCTCCCTGTGGGAGCCCCCCTGTGTGATTCATGAACTCCGTGACTCGTACCCTCAGGTCCTCCCTGTGAGAGCACCCCTTTGTGTTTTATAAACTCCATGCGTCGTACCCTCAGGTCCCCCCTGTGGGAGCCCCCCTGTGTGTTTTATGACTCCGTGCCTCGTACCCTCAGGTCCTCCCTGTGGGAGCCCTCCTGTGGGTTTTATAAACTCCGTGCCTCGTACCCTCAGGTCCCAACTGTGGGAGCCCCCCTGTGTGTTTTATGAACTCCGTGACTCCTACCATGAGGTCCCAACTGTGGGAGCCCCCCTGTGTGTTTTATGAACTCCTTGCCTCGTACCCTCAGGTCCCAACTGTGGGAGCCCCCCTGTGTGTTTTATGAACTCCGTGCCTCGTACCCTCAGGTCCTCCCTCTGGGAGCCTTCCTGTGGGTTTTATAAACTCCGTGCCTCGTACCCTCAGGTCCCAACTGTGAGAGCCCCCCTGTGTGTTTTATGAACTCAGTGACTCGTACCCTCAGGTCCTCCCTGTGGGAGCCCCCCTGTGTGATTCATGAACTCCGTGACTCGTACCCTCAGGTCCTCCCTGTGAGAGCACCCCTTTGTGTTTTATAAACTCCATGCGTCGTACCCTCAGGTCCCCCCTGTGGGAGCCCCCCTGTGTGTTTTATGACTCCGTGCCTCGTACCCTCAGGTCCTCCCTGTGGGAGCCCTCCTGTGGGTTTTATAAACTCCGTGCCTCGTACCCTCAGGTCCCAACTGTGGGAGCCCCCCTGTGTGTTTTATGAACTCCGTGACTCGTACCCTGAGGTCCTCCCTGTGAGAGCCCCCCTGTGTGTTTTACAAACTCCGTGCCTCGTACCCTCAGGTCCTCCCTGTGGGAGCCCCCCTGTGTGTTTTATAAACTCCGTGCCTCGTACCCTCAGGTCCACCCTGTGGGAGCACCCCTGTGTGTTTTATAAACTCCATGCGTCTTACCCTCAGGTCCCACCTGTCGGAGCCCCCCTGTGTGTTTTATGAACTCCGTGCCTCTTATCCTCAGGTCCCCCCTGTTTGAGCCCCCCTGTGGGAGCCCCCCTGTGTGTTTTATGAACTCCGTGCCTCGTACCCTCAGGTCCTCCCTGTGGGAGCCCCCCTGTGTGTTTTATAAACTCCGTGCCTCGTACCCTCAGGTCCCCCCTGTGGGAGCACCCCTGTGTGTTTTATGAACTCCGTGCCTCGTACCCTCAGGTCCTCCCTGTGGGAGCCTCCCTGTGTGTTTTATGAACTCCGTGCCTCGTACCCTCAGGTCCTCCCTGTGGGAGCACCCCTGTGTGTTTTATGAACTCCGTGCCTCTTATCCTCAGGTCCCCCCTGTTTGAGCCCCCCTGTGGGAGCCCCCCTGTGTGTTTTATGAACTCCGTGCCTCGTACCCTCAGGTCCTCCCTGTGGGAGCCCCCCTGTGTGTTTTATAAACTCCGTGCCTCGTACCCTCAGGTCCCACCTGTGGGAGCCCCCCGTGTGTTTTATGAACTCCGTGCCTCGTACCCTCAGGTCCCCCCTGTGGGAGCACCCCTGTGTGTTTTATGAACTCCGTGCCTCGTACCCTCAGGTCCTCCCTGTGGGAGCCCCCCTGTGTGTTTTATAAACTCCGTGACTCGTACCCTCAGGTCCCCCCTGTGGGAGCACCCCTGTGTGTTTTATGAACTCCGTGCCTCGTATCCTCAGGTCCCCCCTGTTTGAGCCCCCCTGTGGGAGCCCCCCTGTGTGTTTTATAAACTCCGCGCCTCGTAACCTCAGGTCCCCCCTGTGGGAGCCCCCCTGTGTGTTTTATGAACTCAGTGACTCGTACGCTCAGGTCCTCCCTGTGGGAGCCCCCCTGTGTGATTTATGAACTCCATGACTCGTACCCTCAGGTCCTCCCTGTGAGAGCACCCCTTTGTGTTTTATTAACTCCATGCGTCGTACCCTCAGGTCCCCCCTGTGGGAGCCCCCCTATGTGTTTAATGACTCCGTGCCTCGTACCCTCAAGTCCTCCCTCTGGGAGCCTTCCTGTGGGTTTTATAAACTCCGTGCCTCGTACCCTCAGGTCCCAACTGTGGGAGCCCCCCTGTGTGTTTTATGAACTCCGTGACTCCTACCCTGAGGTCCCAACTGTGGGAGCCCCCCTGTGTGTTTTATGAACTCCTTGCCTCGTACCCTCAGGTCCCAACTGTGGGAGCCCCCCTGTGTGTTTTATGAACTCCGTGCCTCGTACCCTCAGGTCCTCCCTCTGGGAGCCTTCCTGTGGGTTTTATAAACTCCGTGCCTCGTACCCTCAGGTCCCAACTGTGAGAGCCCCCCTGTGTGTTTTATGAACTCAGTGACTCGTACCCTCAGGTCCTCCCTGTGGGAGCCCCCCTGTGTGATTCATGAACTCCGTGACTCGTACCCTCAGGTCCTCCCTGTGAGAGCACCCCTTTGTGTTTTATAAACTCCATGCGTCGTACCCTCAGGTCCCCCCTGTGGGAGCCCCCCTGTGTGTTTTATGACTCCGTGCCTCGTACCCTCAGGTCCTCCCTGTGGGAGCCCTCCTGTGGGTTTTATAAACTCCGTGCCTCGTACCCTCAGGTCCCAACTGTGGGAGCCCCCCTGTGTGTTTTATGAACTCCGTGACTCGTACCCTGAGGTCCTCCCTGTGAGAGCCCCCCTGTGTGTTTTACAAACTCCGTGCCTCGTACCCTCAGGTCCTCCCTGTGGGAGCCCCCCTGTGTGTTTTATAAACTCCGTGCCTCGTACCCTCAGGTCCACCCTGTGGGAGCACCCCTGTGTGTTTTATAAACTCCATGCGTCTTACCCTCAGGTCCCACCTGTCGGAGCCCCCCTGTGTGTTTTATGAACTCCGTGCCTCTTATCCTCAGGTCCCCCCTGTTTGAGCCCCCCTGTGGGAGCCCCCCTGTGTGTTTTATGAACTCCGTGCCTCGTACCCTCAGGTCCCCCCTGTGGGAGCCCCCCTGTGTGTTTTATGAACTCCGTGCCTCGTACCCTCAGGTCCCCCCTGTGGGAGCCCCCCTGTGTGTTTTATGAACTCCGTGCCTCGTACCCTCAGGTCCTCCCTGTGGGAGCCCCCCTGTGTGTTTTATGAACTCCGTGGCTCGTACCCTCAGGTCCCCCCTGTGGGAGCACCCCTGTGTGTTTTATGAACTCCGTGCCTCGTATCCTCAGGTCCCCCCTGTTTGAGCCCCCCTGTGGGAGCCCCCCTGTGTGTTTTATAAACTCCGCGCATCGTACCATCAGGTCCCCCCTGTGGGAGCCCCCCTGTGTGTTTTATGAACTCCGTGCCTCGTACCCTCAGGTCCCCCCTGTGGGAGCCCCCCTGTGTGTTTTATGAACTCCGTGCCTCGTACCCTCAGGTCCTCCCTGTGGGAGCCCCCCTGTGTGTTTTATAAACTCCGTGCCTCGTACCCTCAGGTCCCCCCTGTGGGAGCACCCCTGTGTGTTTTATAAACTCCGTGCCTCGTACCCTCAGGTCCTCCCTGTGGGAGCCCCCCTGTGTGTTTTATGAACTCCGTGCCTCGTACCCTCAGGTCCCCCCTGTGGGAGCACCCCTGTGTGTTTTATGAACTCCGTGCCTCTTATCCTCAGGTCCCTCCTGTTTGAGCCCCCCTGTGTGTTTTATGAACTCCGTGCCTCGTACCCTCAGGTCCCCCCTGTGGGAGCACCCCTGTGTGTTTTATGAACTCCGTGCCTCTTATCCTCAGGTCCCCCCTGTTTGAGCCCCCCTGTGGGAGCCCCCCTGTGTGTTTTATGAACTCCGTGCCTCGTATCCTCAGGTCCTCCCTGTGGGAGCCCCCCTGTGTGTTTTATGAACTCCGTGCCTCGTACCCTCAGGTCCCCCCTGTGGGAGCCCCCCTGTGTGTTTTATGAACTCCGTGCCTCGTACCCTCAGGTCCCCCCTGTGGGAGCCCCCCTGTGTGTTTTATGAACTCCGTGCCTCGTACCCTCAGGTCCTCCCTGTGGGAGCCCCCCTGTGTGTTTTATAAACTCCGTGGCTCATACCCTCAGGTCCCCCCAGTGGGAGCACCCCTGTGTGTTTTATGAACTCCGTGCCTCGTATCCTCAGGTCCCCCCTGTTTGAGCCCCCCTGTGGGAGCCCCCCTGTGTGTTTTATAAACTCCGCGCCTCGTACCCTCAGGTCCCCCCTGTGGGAGCCCCCCTGTGTGTTTTATGAACTCAGTGACTCGTACCCTCAGGTCCTCCCTGTGGGAGCCCCCCTGTGTGATTTATGAACTCCGTGACTCGTACCCTCAGGTCCTCCCTGTGAGAGCACCCCTTTGTGTTTTATTAACTCCATGCGTCGTATCCTCAGGTCCCCCCTGTGGGAGCCCCCCTATGTGTTTAATGACTCCGTGCCTCGTACCCTCAGGTCCTCCCTCTGGGAGCCTTCCTGTGGGTTTTATAAACTCCGTGCCTCGTACCCTCAGGTCCCAACTGTGGGAGCCCCCCTGTGTGTTTTATGAACTCCGTGACTCGTACCCTGAGTTCCCCCCTGTGGGAGCACCCCTGTGTGTTTTATGAACTCCGTGCCTCGTACCCTCAGGTCCTCCCTGTGGGAGCCCCCCTGTGTGTTTTATGAACTCCTTGGCTCGTACCCTCAGGTCCCCCCTGTGGGAGCACCCCTGTGTGTTTTATGAACTCCGTGCCTCGTATCCTCAGGTCCCCCCTGTTTGAGCCCCCCTGTGGGACCCACCCTGTGTGTTTTATAAACTCCGCGCCTCGTACCCTCAGGTCCCCCCTGTGGGAGCCCCCCTGTGTGTTTTATGAACTCCGTGCCTCGTACCCTCAGGTCCTCCGTGTGGGAGCCCCCCTGTGTGTTTTATGAACTCCGTGGCTCGTACCCTCAGGTCCCCCCTGTGGGAGCACACCTGTGTGTTTTATGAACTCCGTGCCTCGTATCCTCAGGTCCCCCCTCTTTGAGCCCCCCTGTGGGAGCCCCCCTGTGTGTTTTATAAACTCCGCGCCTCGTACCCTCAGGTCCCCCCTGTGGGAGCCCCCCTGTGTGTTTTATGAACTCCGTGCCTCTTATCCTCAGGTCCCCCCTGTTTGAGCCCCCCTTTGTGTTTTATGAACTCCGTGCCTCGTACCCTCAGGTCCCCCCTGTGGGAGCCCCACTGTGTGTTTCATGAACTCCGTGCCTCGTACCCTCAGGTCCACCCTGTGGGAGCCCCCCTGTGTGTTTTATAAACTCCGTGCCTCGTACCCTCAGGTCCCCCCTGTGGGAGCACCCCTGTGTGTTTTATGAACTCCGTGCCTCGTACCCTCAGGTCCTCCTTGTGGGAGCCCCCCTGTGTGTTTTATGAACTCCGTGCCTCGTACCCTCAGGTCCCCCCTGTGGGAGCACCCCTGTGTGTTTTATGAACTCCGTGCCTCTTATCCTCAGGTCCCCCCTGTTTGAGCCCCCCTGTGTGTTTTATGAACTCCGTGCCTCGTACCCTCAGGTCCCCCCTGTGGGAGCACCCCTGTGTGTTTTATGAACTCCGTGCCTCGTATCCTCAGGTCCTCCCTGTGGGAGCCCCCCTGTGTGTTTAATGAACTCCGTGCCTCGTACCCTCAGGTCCCCCCTGTGGGAGCCCCCCTGTGTGTTTTATGAACTCCGTGCCTCGTACCCTCAGGTCCTCCCTGTGGGAGCCCCCCTGTGTGTTTTATAAACTCCGTGGCTCATACCCTCAGGTCCCCCCAGTGGGAGCACCCCTGTGTGTTTTATGAACTCCGTGCCTCGTATCCTCAGGTCCCCCCTGTTTGAGCCCCCCTGTGGGAGCCCCCCTGTGTGTTTTATAAACTCCGCGCCTCGTACCCTCAGGTCCCCCCTGTGGGAGCCCCCCTGTGTGTTTTATGAACTCAGTGACTCGTACCCTCAGGTCCTCCCTGTGGGAGCCCCCCTGTGTGATTTATGAACTCCGTGACTCGTACCCTCAGGTCCTCCCTGTGAGAGCACCCCTTTGTGTTTTATGAACTCCATGCGTCGTATCCTCAGGTCCCCCCTGTGGGAGCCCCCCTATGTGTTTAATGACTCCGTGCCTCGTACCCTCAGGTCCTCCCTCTGGGAGCCTTCCTGTGGGTTTTATAAACTCCGTGCCTCGTACCCTCAGGTCCCAACTGTGGGAGCCCCCCTGTGTGTTTTATGATCTCCGTGACTCGTACCCTGAGGTCCCAACTGTGGGAGCCCCCCTGTGTGTTTTATGAACTCCGTGCCTCGTACCCTCAGGTCCCAACTGTGGGAGCCCCCCTGTGTGTTTTATGAACACCGTGCCTCGTACCCTCAGGTCCTCCCTCTGGGAGCCTTCCTGTGGGTTTTATAAACTCCGTGCCTCGTACCCTCAGGTCCCAACTGTGAGAGCCCCCCTGTGTGTTTTATGAACTCAGTGACTCGTACCCTCAGGTCCTCCCTGTGGGAGCCCCCCTATGTGATTTATGAACTCCGTGACTCGTACCTTCAGGTCCTCCCTGTGATAGCACCCCTTTGTGTTTTATAAACTCCATGCGTCGTACCCTCAGGTCCCCCCTGTGGGAGCCCCCCTGTGTGTTTTATGACTCCGTGCCTCGTACCCTCAGGTCCTCCCTGTGGGAGCCCTCCTGTGGGTTTTATAAACTCCGTGCCTCGTACCCTCAGGTCCCAACTGTGGGAGCCCCCCTGTGTGTTTTATGAACTCCGTGTCTCGTACCTTCAGGTCCCCCCTGTGGGAGTCCCCCTGTGGGAGCCCCCCTGTGTGTTTTATAAACTCCGTTCCTCGTACCCTCAGGTCCCCCCTGTGGGAGCCCCCCTGTGTGTTTTATAAACTCCGTGTGTCGTATCCTCAGGTCCCCCCTGTGGGAGCACCCCTGTGTGTTTTATAAACTCCATGCGTCGTACCCTCAGGTCCCCCCTGTTGGAGCCCCCCTGTGTGTTTTATGAACTCCGTGCCTCGTACCCTCAGGTCCTCCCTGTGGGAGCCCCCCTGTGGGTTTTATAAACTCCGTGCCTCGTACCCTCAGGTCCCAACTGTGGGAGCCCCCCTGTGTGTTTTATGATCTCCGTGACTCGTACCCTGAGGTCCCAACTGTGGGAGCCCCCCTGTGTGTTTTATGAACTCCGTGCCTCGTACCCTCAGGTCCCAACTGTGGGAGCCCCCCTGTGTGTTTTATGAACACCGTGCCTCGTACCCTCAGGTCCTCCCTCTGGGAGCCTTCCTGTGGGTTTTATAAACTCCGTGCCTCGTACCCTCAGGTCCCAACTTTGAGAGCCCCCCTGTGTGTTTTATGAACTCAGTGACTCGTACCCTCAGGTCCTCCCTGTGGGAGCCCCCCTATGTGATTTATGAACTCCGTGACTCGTACCTTCAGGTCCTCCCTGTGATAGCACCCCTTTGTGTTTTATAAACTCCATGCGTCGTACCCTCAGGTCCCCCCTGTGGGAGCCCCCCTGTGTGTTTTATGACTCCGTGCCTCGTACCCTCAGGTCCTCCCTGTGGGAGCCCTCCTGTGGGTTTTATAAACTCCGTGCCTCGTACCCTCAGGTCCCAACTGTGGGAGCCCCCCTGTGTGTTTTATGAACTCCGTGTCTCGTACCTTCAGGTCCCCCCTGTGGGAGTCCCCCTGTGGGAGCCCCCCTGTGTGTTTTATAAACTCCGTTCCTCGTACCCTCAGGTCCCCCCTGTGGGAGCCCCCCTGTGTGTTTTATAAACTCCGTGTGTCGTATCCTCAGGTCCCCCCTGTGGGAGCACCCCTGTGTGTTTTATAAACTCCATGCGTCGTACCCTCAGGTCCCCCCTGTTGGAGCCCCCCTGTGTGTTTTATGAACTCCGTGCCTCGTACCCTCAGGTCCTCCCTGTGGGAGCCCCCCTGTGTGTTTTATAAACTCCGTGCCTCGTACCCTCAGGTCCCCCCTGTGGGAGCACCCCTGTCTGTTTTATGAACTCCGTGCCTCGTACCCTCAGGTCCTCCCTGTGGGAGCCCCCCTGTGTGTTTTATGAACTCCGTGCCTCGTACCCTCAGGTCCCCCCTGTGGGAGCCCCCCTGTGTGTTTTATGAGCTCCGTGCCTCTTATCCTCAGGTCCCCCCTGTTTGAGCCCCCCTGTGGGAGCCCCCCTGTGTGTTTTATAAACTCCGCGCCTCGTACCCTCAGGTCCCCCCTGTGGGAGCCCCCCTGTGTGTTTTATGAACTCAGTGACTCGTACCCTCAGGTCCCCCCTGTGGGAGCCCCCCTGTGTGTTTTATGAACTCAGTGACTCGTACCCTCAGGTCCCAACTGTGGGAGCCCCCCTGTGTGTTTTATGAACTCCGTGACTCGTACCCTGAGGTCCCAACTGTGGGAGCCCCCCAGTGTGTTTTATGAACTCCGTGCCTCCTACCCTCAGGTCCCAACTGTGGGAGCCCCCCTGTGTGTTTTATGAACTCCGTGCCTCGTACCCTCAGGTCCTCCCTCTGGGAGCCTTCCTGTGGGTTTTATAAACTCCGTGCCTCGTACCCTCAGGTCCCAACTGTGAGAGCCCCCCTGTGTGTTTTATGAACTCCGTGACTCGTACCCTCAGGTCCTCCCTGTGAGAGCACCCCTTTGTGTTTTATAAACTCCATGCGTCGTACCCTGAGGTCCCCCCTGTGGGAGCCCCCCATGTGTGTTTTATGACTCCGTGCCTCGTACCCTCAGGTCCTCCCTGTGGGAGCCCTCCTGTGGGTTTTATAAACTCCGTGCCTCGTACCCTCAGGTCCCAACTGTGGGAGCCCCCCTGTGTGTTTTATGAACTCCGTGACTCGTACCCTGAGGTCCTCCCTGTGGGAGCCCCCCTGTGTGTTTTATAAACTCCGTGCCTCGTACCCTCAGGTCCCCCCTCTGGGAGCACCCCTGTGTGTTTTATGAACTCCGTGCCTCGTACACTCAGGTCCTCCCTGTGAGAGCACCCCTTTGTGTTTTATAAAATCCATGCGTCGTACCCTCAGGTCCCCCCTGTGGGAGCCCCCCTATGTGTTTAATGACTCCGTGCCTCGTACCCTCAGGTCCTCCCTTTGGGAGCCTTCCTGTGGGTTTTATAAACTCCGTGCCTCGTACCCTCAGGTCCCAACTGTGGGAGCCCCCCTGTGTGTTTTATGAACTCCGTGACTCGTACCCTGAGGTCCTCCCTGTGAGAGCCCCCTTGTGTGTTTTATAAACTCCGTGCCTCGTACCCTCAGGTCCCCCCTGTGGGAGCCCCCCTGTGTGTTTTATAAACTCCGTGGCTCATACCCTCAGGTCCCCCCAGTGGGAGCACCCCTGTGTGTTTTATGAACTCCGTGCCTCGTATCCTCAGGTCCCCCCTGTTTGAGCCCCCCTGTGGGAGCCCCCCTGTGTGTTTTATAAACTCCGCGCCTCGTACCCTCAGGTCCCCCCTGTGGGAGCCCCCCTGTGTGTTTTATGAACTCAGTGACTCGTACCCTCAGGTCCTCCCTGTGGGAGCCCCCCTGTGTGATTTATGAACTCCGTGACTCGTACCCTCAGGTCCTCCCTGTGAGAGCACCCCTTTGTGTTTTATGAACTCCATGCGTCGTATCCTCAGGTCCCCCCTGTGGGAGCCCCCCTATGTGTTTAATGACTCCGTGCCTCGTACCCTCAGGTCCTCCCTCTGGGAGCCTTCCTGTGGGTTTTATAAACTCCGTGCCTCGTACCCTCAGGTCCCAACTGTGGGAGCCCCCCTGTGTGTTTTATGATCTCCGTGACTCGTACCCTGAGGTCCCAACTGTGGGAGCCCCCCTGTGTGTTTTATGAACTCCGTGCCTCGTACCCTCAGGTCCCAACTGTGGGAGCCCCCCTGTGTGTTTTATGAACACCGTGCCTCGTACCCTCAGGTCCTCCCTCTGGGAGCCTTCCTGTGGGTTTTATAAACTCCGTGCCTCGTACCCTCAGGTCCCAACTGTGAGAGCCCCCCTGTGTGTTTTATGAACTCAGTGACTCGTACCCTCAGGTCCTCCCTGTGGGAGCCCCCCTATGTGATTTATGAACTCCGTGACTCGTACCTTCAGGTCCTCCCTGTGATATCACCCCTTTGTGTTTTATAAACTCCATGCGTCGTACCCTCAGGTCCCCCCTGTGGGAGCCCCCCTGTGTGTTTTATGACTCCGTGCCTCGTACCCTCAGGTCCTCCCTGTGGGAGCCCTCCTGTGGGTTTTATAAACTCCGTGCCTCTTACCCTCAGGTCCCAACTGTGGGAGCCCCCCTGTGTGTTTTATGAACTCCGTGTCTCGTACCTTCAGGTCCCCCCTGTGGGAGTCCCCCTGTGGGAGCCCCCCTGTGTGTTTTATAAACTCCGTTCCTCGTACCCTCAGGTCCCCCCTGTGGGAGCCCCCCTGTGTGTTTTATAAACTCCGTGTGTCGTATCCTCAGGTCCCCCCTGTGGGAGCACCCCTGTGTGTTTTATAAACTCCATGCGTCGTACCCTCAGGTCCCCCCTGTTGGAGCCCCCCTGTGTGTTTTATGAACTCCGTGCCTCGTACCCTCAGGTCCTCCCTGTGGGAGCCCCCCTGTGTGTTTTATAAACTCCGTGCCTCGTACCCTCAGGTCCCCCCTGTGGGAGCACCCCTGTGTGTTTTATGAACTCCGTGCCTCGTACCCTCAGGTCCTCCCTGTGGGAGCCCCCCTGTGTGTTTTATGAACTCCGTGCCTCGTACCCTCAGGTCCCCCCTGTGGGAGCCCCCCTGTGTGTTTTATGAGCTCCGTGCCTCTTATCCTCAGGTCCCCCCTGTTTGAGCCCCCCTGTGGGAGCCCCCCTGTGTGTTTTATAAACTCCGCGCCTCGTACCCTCAGGTCCCCCCTGTGGGAGCCCCCCTGTGTGTTTTATGAACTCAGTGACTCGTACCCTCAGGTCCCCCCTGTGGGAGCCCCCCTGTGTGTTTTATGAACTCAGTGACTCGTACCCTCAGGTCCCAACTCTGGGAGCCCCCCTGTGTGTTTTATGAACTCCGTGACTCGTACCCTGAGGTCCCAACTGTGGGAGCCCCCCTGTGTGTTTTATGAACTCCGTGCCTCGTACCCTCAGGTCCCAACTGTGGGAGCCCCCCTGTGTGTTTTATGAACTCCGTGCCTCGTACCCTCAGGTCCTCCCTCTGGGAGCCTTCCTGTGGGTTTTATAAACTCCGTGCCTCGTACCCTCAGGTCCCAACTGTGAGAGCCCCCCTGTGTGTTTTATGAACTCCGTGACTCGTACCCTCAGGTCCTCCCTGTGAGAGCACCCCTTTGTGTTTTATAAACTCCATGCGTCGTACCCTGAGGTCCCCCCTGTGGGAGCCCCCCATGTGTGTTTTATGACTCCGTGCCTCGTACCCTCAGGTCCTCCCTGTGGGAGCCCTCCTGTGGGTTTTATAAACTCCGTGCCTCGTACCCTCAGGTCCCAACTGTGGGAGCCCCCCTGTGTGTTTTATGAACTCCGTGACTCGTACCCTGAGGTCCTCCCTGTGGGAGCCCCCCTGTGTGTTTTATAAACTCCGTGCCTCGTACCCTCAGGTCCCCCCTCTGGGAGCACCCCTGTGTGTTTTATGAACTCCGTGCCTCGTACCCTCAGGTCCTCCCTGTGAGAGCACCCCTTTGTGTTTTATAAAATCCATGCGTCGTACCCTCAGGTCCCCCCTGTGGGAGCCCCCCTATGTGTTTAATGACTCCGTGCCTCGTACCCTCAGGTCCTCCCTCTGGGAGCCTTCCTGTGGGTTTTATAAACTCCGTGCCTCGTACCCTCAGGTCCCAACTGTGGGAGCCCCCCTGTGTGTTTTATGAACTCCGTGACTCGTACCCTGAGGTCCTCCCTGTGAGAGCCCCCTTGTGTGTTTTATAAACTCCGTGCCTCGTACCCTCAGGTCCCCCCTGTGGGAGCCCCCCTGTGTGTTTTATGAACTCAGTGACTCGTACCCTCAGGTCCTCCCTGTGGGAGCCCCCCAGTGTGATTTATGAACTCCGTGACTCGTACCCTCAGGTCCTCCCTGTGAGAGCACCCCTTTGTGTTTTATAAACTCCATGCGTCGTACCCTCAGGTCCCCCCTGTGGGAGCCCCCCTGTGTGTTTTATGACTCCGTGCCTCGTACACTCAGGTCCTCCCTGTGGGAGCACCCCTGTGGGAGCCCCCCTGTGTGTTTTATGAACTCCGTGCCTCTTATCATCAGGTCCCCCCTGTTTGAGCCCCCCTGTGGGAGCCCCCCTGTGTGTTTTATAAACTCCGCGCCTCGTACCCTCAGGTCCCAACTGTGGGAGCCCCCCTGTGTGTTTTATGAACTCCGTGACTCGTACCCTGAGGTCCCCCCTGTGGGAGCACCCCTGTGTGTTTTATGAACTCCGTGCCTCGTACCCTCAGGTCCTCCCTGTGGGAGCCCCCCTGTGTGTTTTATGAACTCCGTGGCTCGTACCCTCAGGTCCCCCCTGTGGGAGCACCCCTGTGTGTTTTATGAACTCCGTGCCTCGTATCCTCAGGTCCCCCCTGTTTGAGCCCCCCTGTGGGACCCACCCTGTGTGTTTTATAAACTCCGCGCCTCGTACCCTCAGGTCCCCCCTGTGGGAGCCCCCCTGTGTGTTTTATGAACTCCGTCCCTCGTACCCTCAGGTCCTCCCTGTGGGAGCCCCCCTGTGTGTTTTATGAACTCCGTGGCTCGTACCCTCAGGTCCCCCCTGTGGGAGCACCCCTGTGTGTTTTATGAACTCCGTGCCTCGTATCCTCAGGTCCCCCCTCTTTGAGCCCCCCTGTGGGAGCCCCCCTGTGTGTTTTATAAACTCCGCGCCTCGTACCCTCAGGCCCCCCCTTTCGGAGCACCCCTGTGTGTTTTATGAACTCCGTGCCTCTTATCCTCAGGTCCCCCCTGTTTGAGCCCCCCTGTGTGTTTTATGAACTCCGTGCCTCGTACCCTCAGGCCCCCCCTTTCGGAGCACCCCTGTGTGTTTTATGAACTCCGTGCCTCTTATCCTCAGGTCCCCCCTGTTTGAGCCCCCCTTTGTGTTTTATGAACTCCGTGCCTCGTACCCTCAGGTCCCCCCTGTGGGAGCCCCACTGTGTGTTTCATGAACTCCGTGCCTCGTACCCTCAGGTCCTCCCTGTGGGAGCCCCCCTGTGTGTTTTATAAACTCCGTGCCTCGTACCCTCAGGTCCCCCCTGTAGGAGCACCCCTGTGTGTTTTATGAACTCCGTGCCTCGTACCCTCAGGTCCTCCTTGTGGGAGCCCCCCTGTGTGTTTTATGAACTCCGTGCCTCGTACCCTCAGGTCCCCCCTGTGGGAGCACCCCTGTGTGTTTTATGAACTCCGTGCCTCTTATCCTCAGGTCCCCCCTGTTTGAGCCCCCCTGTGTGTTTTATGAACTCCGTGCCTCGTACCCTCAGGTCCCCCCTGTGGGAGCACCCCTGTGTGTTTTATGAACTCCGTGCCTCGTATCCTCAGGTCCTCCCTCTGGGAGCCCCCCTGTGTGTTTAATGAACTCCGTGCCTCGTACCCTCAGGTCCCCCCTGTGGGAGCCCCCCTGTGTGTTTCATGAACTCCGTGCCTCGTACCCTCAGGTCCCCCCTGTGGGAGCACCCCTGTGTGTTTTATGAACTCCGTGCCTCGTACCCTCAGGTCCTCCCTGTGGGAGCCCCTCTGTGTGTTTTATAAACTCCGTGGCTCATACCCTCAGGTCCCCCCAGTGGGAGCACCCCTGTGTGTTTTATGAACTCCGTGCCTCGTATCCTCAGGTCCCCCCTGTTTGAGCCCCCCTGTGGGAGCCCCCCTGTGTGTTTTATAAACTCCGCGCCTCGTACCCTCAGGTCCCCCCTGTGGGAGCCCCCCTGTGTGTTTTATGAACTCAGTGACTCGTACCCTCAGGTCCTCCCTGTGGGAGCCCCCCTGTGTGATTTATGAACTCCGTGACTCGTACCCTCAGGTCCTCCCTGTGAGAGCACCCCTTTGTGTTTTATGAACTCCATGCGTCGTATCCTCAGTTCCCCCCTGTGGGAGCCCCCCTATGTGTTTAATGACTCCGTGCCTCGTACCCTCAGGTCCTCCCTCTGGGAGCCTTCCTGTGGGTTTTATAAACTCCGTGCCTCGTACCCTCAGGTCCCAACTGTGGGAGCCCCCCTGTGTGTTTTATGATCTCCGTGACTCGTACCCTGAGGTCCCAACTGTGGGAGCCCCCCTGTGTGTTTTATGAACTCCGTGCCTCGTACCCTCAGGTCCCAACTGTGGGAGCCCCCCTGTGTGTTTTATGAACACCGTGCCTCGTACCCTCAGGTCCTCCCTCTGGGAGCCTTCCTGTGGGTTTTATAAACTCCGTGCCTCGTACCCTCAGGTCCCAACTGTGAGAGCCCCCCTGTGTGTTTTATGAACTCAGTGACTCGTACCCTCAGGTCCTCCCTGTGGGAGCCCCCCTATGTGATTTATGAACTCCGTGACTCCTACCTTCAGGTCCTCCCTGTGATAGCACCCCTTTGTGTTTTATAAACTCCATGCGTCGTACCCTCAGGTCCCCCCTGTGGGAGCCCCCCTGTGTGTTTTATGACTCCGTGCCTCGTACCCTCAGGTCCTCCCTGTGGGAGCCCTCCTGTGGGTTTTATAAACTCCGTGCCTCGTACCCTCAGGTCCCAACTGTGGGAGCCCCCCTGTGTGTTTTATGAACTCCGTGTCTCGTACCTTCAGGTCCCCCCTGTGGGAGTCCCCCTGTGGGAGCCCCCCTGTGTGTTTTATAAACTCCGTTCCTCGTACCCTCAGGTCCCCCCTGTGGGAGCCCCCGTGTGTGTTTTATAAACTCCGTGTGTCGTATCCTCAGGTCCCCCCTGTGGGAGCACCCCTGTGTGTTTTATAAACTCCATGCGTCGTACCCTCAGGTCCCCCCTGTTGGAGCCCCCCTGTGTGTTTTATGAACTCCGTGCCTCGTACCCTCAGGTCCTCCCTGTGGGAGCCCCCCTGTGTGTTTTATAAACTCCGTGCCTCGTACCCTCAGGTCCCCCCTGTGGGAGCACCCCTGTGTGTTTTATGAACTCCGTGCCTCGTACCCTCAGGTCCTCCCTGTGGGAGCCCCCCTGTGTGTTTTATGAACTCCGTGCCTCGTACCCTCAGGTCCCCCCTGTGGGAGCCCCCCTGTGTGTTTTATGAGCTCCGTGCCTCTTATCCTCAGGTCCCCCCTGTTTGAGCCCCCCTGTGGGAGCCCCCCTGTGTGTTTTATAAACTCCGCGCCTCGTACCCTCAGGTCCCCCCTGTGGGAGCCCCCCTGTGTGTTTTATGAACTCAGTGACTCGTACCCTCAGGTCCCCCCTGTGGGAGCCCCCCTGTGTGTTTTATGAACTCAGTGACTCGTACCCTCAGGTCCCAACTGTGGGAGCCCCCCTGTGTGTTTTATGAACTCCGTGACTCGTACCCTGAGGTCCCAACTGTGGGAGCCCCCCTGTGTGTTTTATGAACTCCGTGCCTCGTACCCTCAGGTCCTCCCTCTGGGAGCCTTCCTGTGGGTTTTATAAACTCCGTGCCTCGTACCCTCAGGTCCCAACTGTGAGAGCCCCCCTGTGTGTTTTATGAACTCCGTGACTCGTACCCTCAGGTCCTCCCTGTGAGAGCACCCCTTTGTGTTTTATAAACTCCATGCGTCGTACCCTGAGGTCCCCCCTGTGGGAGCCCCCCATGTGTGTTTTATGACTCCGTGCCTCGTACCCTCAGGTCCTCCCTGTGGGAGCCCTCCTGTGGGTTTTATAAACTCCGTGCCTCGTACCCTCAGGTCCCAACTATGGGAGCCCCCCTGTGTGTTTTATGAACTCCGTGACTCGTACCCTGAGGTCCTCCCTGTGGGAGCCCCCCTGTGTGTTTTATAAACTCCGTGCCTCGTACCCTCAGGTCCCCCCTGTGGGAGCCCCCCTGTGTGTTTTATGAACTCAGTGACTCGTACCCTCAGGTCCTCCCTGTGGGAGCCCCCCTATGTGATTTATGAACTCCGTGACTCGTACCTTCAGGTCCTCCCTGTGATAGCACCCCTTTGTGTTTTATAAACTCCATGCGTCGTACCCTCAGGTCCCCCCTGTGGGAGCCCCCCTGTGTGTTTTATGACTCCGTGCCTCGTACCCTCAGGTCCTCCCTGTGGGAGCCCTCCTGTGGGTTTTATAAACTCCGTGCCTCGTACCCTCAGGTCCCAACTGTGGGAGCCCCCCTGTGTGTTTTATGAACTCCGTGTCTCGTACCTTCAGGTCCCCCCTGTGGGAGTCCCCCTGTGGGAGCCCCCCTGTGTGTTTTATAAACTCCGTTCCTCGTACCCTCAGGTCCCCCCTGTGGGAGCCCCCCTGTGTGTTTTATAAACTCCGTGTGTCGTATCCTCAGGTCCCCCCTGTGGGAGCACCCCTGTGTGTTTTATAAACTCCATGCGTCGTACCCTCAGGTCCCCCCTGTTGGAGCCCCCCTGTGTGTTTTATGAACTCCGTGCCTCGTACCCTCAGGTCCTCCCTGTGGGAGCCCCCCTGTGTGTTTTATAAACTCCGTGCCTCGTACCCTCAGGTCCCCCCTGTGGGAGCACCCCTGTGTGTTTTATGAACTCCGTGCCTCGTACCCTCAGGTCCTCCCTGTGGGAGCCCCCCTGTGTGTTTTATGAACTCCGTGCCTCGTACCCTCAGGTCCCCCCTGTGGGAGCCCCCCTGTGTGTTTTATGAGCTCCGTGCCTCTTATCCTCAGGTCCCCCCTGTTTGAGCCCCCCTGTGGGAGCCCCCCTGTGTGTTTTATAAACTCCGCGCCTCGTACCCTCAGGTCCCCCCTGTGGGAGCCCCCCTGTGTGTTTTATGAACTCAGTGACTCGTACCCTCAGGTCCCCCCTGTGGGAGCCCCCCTGTGTGTTTTATGAACTCAGTGACTCGTACCCTCAGGTCCCAACTGTGGGAGCCCCCCTGTGTGTTTTATGAACTCCGTGACTCGTACCCTGAGGTCCCAACTGTGGGAGCCCCCCTGTGTGTTTTATGAACTCCGTGCCTCGTACCCTCAGGTCCCAACTGTGGGAGCCCCCCTGTGTGTTTTATGAACTCCGTGCCTCGTACCCTCAGGTCCTCCCTCTGGGAGCCTTCCTGTGGGTTTTATAAACTCCGTGCCTCGTACCCTCAGGTCCCAACTGTGAGAGCCCCCCTGTGTGTTTTATGAACTCCGTGACTCGTACCCTCAGGTCCTCCCTGTGAGAGCACCCCTTTGTGTTTTATAAACTCCATGCGTCGTACCCTGAGGTCCCCCCTGTGGGAGCCCCCCATGTGTGTTTTATGACTCCGTGCCTCGTACCCTCAGGTCCTCCCTGTGGGAGCCCTCCTGTGGGTTTTATAAACTCCGTGCCTCGTACCCTCAGGTCCCAACTGTGGGAGCCCCCCTGTGTGTTTTATGAACTCCGTGACTCGTACCCTGAGGTCCTCCCTGTGGGAGCCCCCCTGTGTGTTTTATAAACTCCGTGCCTCGTACCCTCAGGTCCCCCCTCTGGGAGCACCCCTGTGTGTTTTATGAACTCCGTGCCTCGTACCCTCAGGTCCTCCCTGTGAGAACACCCCTTTGTGTTTTATAAAATCCATGCGTCGTACCCTTAGGTCCCCCCTGTGGGAGCCCCCCTATGTGTTTAATGACTCCGTGCCTCGTACCCTCAGGTCCTCCCTCTGGGAGCCTTCCTGTGGGTTTTATAAACTCCGTGCCTCGTACCCTCAGGTCCCAACTGTGGGAGCCCCCCTGTGTGTTTTATGAACTCCGTGACTCGTACCCTGAGGTCCTCCCTGTGAGAGCCCCCTTGTGTGTTTTATAAACTCCGTGCCTCGTACCCTCAGGTCCCCCCTGTGGGAGCCCCCCTGTGTGTTTTATGAACTCAGTGACTCGTACCCTCAGGTCCTCCCTGTGGGAGCCCCCCAGTGTGATTTATGAACTCCGTGACTCGTACCCTCAGGTCCTCCCTGTGAGAGCACCCCTTTGTGTTTTATAAACTCCATGCGTCGTACCCTCAGGTCCCCCCTGTGGGAGCCCCCCTGTGTGTTTTATGACTCCGTGCCTCGTACACTCAGGTCCTCCCTGTGGGAGCACCCCTGTGGGAGCCCCCCTGTGTGTTTTATGAACTCCGTGCCTCTTATCATCAGGTCCCCCCTGTTTGAGCCCCCCTGTGGGAGCCCCCCTGTGTGTTTTATAAACTCCGTGCCTCGTACCCTCAGGTCCCCCCTGTGGGAGCCCCCCTGTGTGTTTTATAAATTCCATGCCTCGTACCCTCAGGTTCCCCCTGTGGGAGCCCCCTTGTGTGTTTTATGAACTCCGTGTCTCGTACCTTCAGGTCCCCCCTGTGGGAGTCCCCCTGTGGGAGCCCCCCTGTGTGTTTTGTAAACTCCGTTCCTCGTACCCTCAGGTCCCCCCTGTGGGAGCACCCCTGTGTGTTTTATGAACTCCGTGGCTCGTACCCTCAGTTCCTCCCTGTGAGAGCCCCCCTGTGTGTTTTATAAACTCCGTGCCCAGTACCCTCAGGTCCCCCTGTGGGAGCCCCCCTGTGTGTTTTATAAATTCCATGCCTCGTACCCTCAGGTCCCCCCTGTGGGAGCCCCCCTGTGTGTTTTATGAACTCCGTGTCTCGTACCTTCAGGTCCCCCCTGTGGGAGTCCCCCTGTGGGAGCCCCCCTGTGTGTTTTGTAAACTCCGTTCCTCGTACCCTCAGGTCCCCCCTGTGGGAGCACCCCTGTGTGTTTTATGAACTCCGTGCCTCGTACCCTCAGGTCCTCCCTGTGGGAGCCCCCCTGTGTGTTTTATGAACTCCGTGCCTCGTACCCTCAGGTCCCCCCTGTGGGAGCACCCCTGTGTGTTTTATGAACTCCGTGCCTCTTATCCTCAGGTCCCCCCTGTTTGAGCCCCCCTGTGGGAGCCCCCCTGTGTGTTTTATGAACTCCGTGCCTCGTACCCTCAGGTCCTCCCTGTGGGAGCCCCCCTGTGTGTTTTATAAACTCCGTGCCTCGTACCCTCAGGTCCCCCCTGTGGGAGCCCCCCTGTGTGTTTTATGAACTCCGTGCCTCGTACCCTCAGGTCCCCCCTGTGGGAGCACCCCTGTGTGTTTTATGAACTCCGTGCCTCGTACCCTCAGGTCCTCCCTGTGGGAGCCCCCCTGGGTGTTTTATAAACTCCGTTGCTCGTACCCTCAGGTCCCCCCTGTGGGAGCACCCCTGTGTGTTTTATGAACTCCGTGCCTCGTATCCTCAGGTCCCCCCTGTTTGAGCCCCCCTGTGGGAGCCCCCCTGTGTGTTTTATAAACTCCGCGCCTCGTACCCTCAGGTCCCCCCTGTGGGAGCCCCCCTGTGTTTTTTATGAACTCAGTGACTCGTACCCTACGGTCCTCCCTGTGGGAGCCCCCCTGTGTGATTTATGAACTCCGTGACTCGTACCCTCAGGTCCTCCCTGTGAGAGCACCCCTTTGTGTTTTATAAACTCCATGCGTCGTACCCTCAGGTCCCCCCTGTGGGAGCCCCCCTGTGTGTTTTATGAACTCAGTGACTCGTACCCTCAGGTCCCCCCTGTGGGAGCACCCCTGTGTGTTTTATGAACTCCGTGCCTCTTATCCTCAGGTCCCCCCTGTTTGAGCCCCCCTGTGGGAGCCCCCCTGTGTGTTTTATGAACTCCGTGCCTCGTACCCTCAGGTCCTCCCTGTGGGAGCCCCCCTGTGTGTTTTATAAACTCCGTGCCTCGTACCCTCAGGTCCCCCCTGTGGGAGCCCCCCTGTGTGTTTTATGAACTCCGTGCCTCGTACCCTCAGGTCCCCCCTGTGGGAGCACCCCTGTATGTTTTATGAACTCCGTGCCTCGTACCCTCAGGTCCTCCCTATGGGAGCCCCCCTGTGTGTTTTATAAACTCCGTGGCTCGTACCCTCAGGTCCCCCCAGTGGGAGCACCCCTGTGTGTTTTATGAACTCCGTGCCTCGTATCCTCAGGTCCCCCCTGTTTGAGCCCCCCTGTGGGAGCCCCCCTGTGTGTTTTATAAACTACGCGCCTCGTACCCTCAGGTCCCCCCTGTGGGAGCCCCCCTGTGTGTTTTATGAACTCAGTGACTCGTACCCTCAGGTCCTCCCTGTGGGAGCCCCCCTGTGTGATTTATGAACTCCATGACTCGTACCCTCAGGTCCTCCCTGTGAGAGCACCCCTTTGTGTTTTATTAACTCCATGCGTCGTACCCTCAGGTCCCCCCTGTGGGAGCCCCCCTATGTGTTTAATGACTCCGTGCCTCGTACCCTCAGGTCCTCCCTCTGGGAGCCTTCCTGTGGGTTTTATAAACTCCGTGCCTCGTACCCTCAGGTCCCAACTGTGGGAGCCTCCCTTTGTGTTTTATGAACTCCGTGACTCCTACCCTGAGGTCCCAACTGTGGGAGCCCCCCTGTGTGTTTTATGAACTCCTTGCCTCGTACCCTCAGGTCCTCCCTGTGGGAGCCCCCCTGTGTGATTTATGAACTCCGTGACTCGTACCCTCAGGTCCTCCCTGTGAGAGCACCCCTTTGTGTTTTATAAACTCCATGCGTCGTACCCTCAGGTCCCCCCTGTGGGAGCCCCCCTGTGTGTTTTATGACTCCGTGCCTCGTACACTCAGGTCCTCCCTGTGGGAGCCCTCCTGTGGGTTTTATAAACTCCGTGCCTCGTACCCTCAGGTCCCAACTGTGGGAGCCCCCATGTGTGTTTTATGAACTCCGTGACTCGTACCCTGAGGTCCTCCCTGTGAGAGCCCCCCTGTGTGTTTTATAAACTCCGTGCCTCGTACCCTCAGGTCCCCCCTGTGGGAGCACCCCTGTGTGTTTTATGAACTCCGTGCCTCGTACCCTCAGGTCCTCCCTGTGGGAGCCCCCCTGTGTGTTTTATAAACTCCGTGCTTCGTACCCTCAGGTCCACCCTGTGGGAGCACCCCTGTGTGTTTTATAAACTCCATGCGTCGTACCCTCAGGTCCCACCTGTCGGAGCCCCCCTGTGTGTTTTATGAATTCCGTGCCTCGTACCCTCAGGTCCTCCCTGTGGGAGCCCCCCTGTGTGTTTTATGAACTCCGTGACTCGTACCCTGACGTCCTCCCTGTGAGAGCCCCCTTGTGTGTTTTATAAACTCCGTGCCTCGTACCCTCAGGTCCCCCCTGTGGGATCCCCCCTGTGTGTTTTATAAACTCCATGCCTCGTACCCTCAGGTCCCCCTTGTGGGAGCCACCCTGTGTGTTTTATGAACTCCGTGACTCGTACCCTCAGGTCCCCCCTGTGGGAGCCCCCCTGTGTGTTTTATGAACTCAGTGACTCGTACCCTCAGGTCCTCCCTGTGGGAGCCCCCCAGTGTGATTTATGAACTCCGTGACTCGTACCCTCAGGTCCTCCCTGTGAGAGCACCCCTTTGTGTTTTATAAACTCCATGCGTCGTACCCTCAGGTCCCCCCTGTGGGACCCCCCCTGTGTGTTTTATGACTCCGTGCCTCGTACACTCATGTCCTCCCTGTGGGAGCACCCCTGTGGGAGCCCCCCTGTGTGTTTTATTAACTCCGTGCCTCTTATCCTCAGGTCCCCCCTGTTTGAGCCCCCCTGTGGGAGCCCCCCTGTGTGTTTTATAAACTCCGTGCCTCGTACCCTCAGTTCCCCCCTGTGGGAGCCCCCCTGTGTGTTTTATAAATTCCATGCCTCGTACCCTCAGGTCCTCCCTGTGAGAGCCCCCCTGTGTGTTTTATAAACTCCGTGCCTCGTACCCTCAGGTCCCCCCTGTGGGAGCCCCCCTGTGTGTTTTATGAACTCCGTGTCTCGTACCTTCAGGTCCCCCCTGTGGGAGTCCCCCTGTGGGAGCCCCCCTGTGTGTTTTGTAAACTCCGTTCCTCGTACCCTCAGGTCCCCCCTGTGGGAGCACCCCTGTGTGTTTTATGAACTCCGTGCCTCGTACCCTCAGGTCCTCCCTGTGGAAGCACCCCTGTGTGTTTTATGAACTCCGTGCCTCGTACCCTCAGGTCCCCCCTGTGGGAGCACCCCTGTGTGTTTTATGAACTCCGTGCCTCTTATCCTCAGGTCCCCCCTGTTTGAGCCCCCCTGTGGGAGCCCCCCTGTGTGTTTTATGAACTCCGTGCCTCGTACCCTCAGGTCCTCCCTGTGGGAGCCCCCCTGTGTGTTTTATAAACTCCGTGCCTCGTACCCTCAGGTCCCCCCTGTGGGAGCCCCCCTGTGTGTTTTATGAACTCCGTGCCTCGTACGCTCAGGTCCCCCCTGTGGGAGCACCCCTGTGTGTTTTATGAACTCCGTGCCTCGTACCCTTAGGTCCTCCCTGTGGGAGCCCCCCTGTGTGTTTTATAAACTCCGTGGCTCGTACCCTCAGGTCCCCCCTGTGGGAGCACCCCTGTGTGTTTTATGAACTCCGCGCCTCGTATCCTCAGGTCCCCCCTGTTTGAGCCCCCCTGTGGGAGCCCCCCTGTGTGTTTTATAAACTCCGCGCCTCGTACCCTCAGGTCCCCCCTGTGGGAGCCCCCCTGTGTGTTTTATGAACTCAGTGACTCGTACCCTCAGGTCCTCCCTGTGGGAGCCCCCCTGTGTGTTTTATGAACTCCGTGCCTCGTACCCTCAGGCCCCCCCTTTCGGAGCACCCCTGTGTGTTTTATGAACTCCGTGCCTCTTATCCTCAGGTCCCCCCTGTTTGAGCCCCCCTTTGTGTTTTATGAACTCCGTGCCTCGTACCCTCAGGTCCCCCCTGTGGGAGCCCCACTGTGTGTTTCATGAACTCCGTGCCTCGTACCCTCAGGTCCTCCCTGTGGGAGCCCCCCTGTGTGTTTTATAAACTCCGTGCCTCGTACCCTCAGGTCCCCCCTGTGGGAGCACCCCTGTGTGTTTTATGAACTCCGTGCCTCGTACCCTCAGGTCCTCCTTGTGGGAGCCCCCCTGTGTGTTTTATGAACTCCGTGCCTCGTACCCTCAGGTCCCCCCTGTGGGAGCACCCCTGTGTGTTTTATGAACTCCGTGCCTCTTATCCTCAGGTCCCCCCTGTTTGAGCCCCCCTGTGTGTTTTATGAACTCCGTGCCTCGTACCCTCAGGTCCCCCCTGTGGGAGCACCCCTGTGTGTTTTATGAACTCCGTGCCTCGTATCCTCAGGTCCTCCCTGTGGGAGCCCCCCTGTGTGTTTAATGAACTCCGTGCCTCGTACCCTCAGGTCCCCCCTGTGGGAGCCCCCCTGTGTGTTTTATGAACTCCGTGCCTCGTACCCTCAGGTCCCCCCTGTGGGAGCACCCCTGTGTGTTTTATGAACTCCGTGCCTCGTACCCTCAGGTCCTCCCTGTGGGAGCCCCCCTGTGTGTTTTATAAACTCCGTGGCTCATACCCTCAGGTCCCCCCAGTGGGAGCACCCCTGTGTGTTTTATGAACTCCGTGCCTCGTATCCTCAGGTCCCCCCTGTTTGAGCCCCCCTGTGGGAGCCCCCCTGTGTGTTTTATGAACTCAGTGACTCGTACCCTCAGGTCCTCCCTGTGGGAGCCCCCCTGTGTGATTTATGAACTCCGTGACTCGTACCCTCAGGTCCTCCCTGTGAGAGCACCCCTTTGTGTTTTATGAACTCCATGCGTCGTATCCTCAGGTCCCCCCTGTGGGAGCCCCCCTATGTGTTTAATGACTCCGTGCCTCGTACCCTCAGGTCCTCCCTCTGGGAGCCTTCCTGTGGGTTTTATAAACTCCGTGCCTCGTACCCTCAGGTCCCAACTGTGGGAGCCCCCCTGTGTGTTTTATGATCTCCGTGACTCGTACCCTGAGGTCCCAACTGTGGGAGCCCCCCTGTGTGTTTTATGAACTCCGTGCCTCGTACCCTCAGGTCCCAACTGTGGGAGCCCCCCTGTGTGTTTTATGAACACCTTGCCTCGTACCCTCAGGTCCTCCCTCTGGGAGCCTTCCTGTGGGTTTTATAAACTCCGTGCCTCGTACCCTCAGGTCCCAACTGTGAGAGCCCCCCTGTGTGTTTTATGAACTCAGTGACTCGTACCCTCAGGTCCTCCCTGTGGGAGCCCCCCTATGTGATTTATGAACTCCGTGACTCGTACCTTCAGGTCCTCCCTGTGATAGCACCCCTTTGTGTTTTATAAACTCCATGCGTCGTACCCTCAGGTCCCCCCTGTGGGAGCCCCCCTGTGTGTTTTATGACTCCGTGCCTCGTACCCTCAGGTCCTCCCTGTGGGAGCCCTCCTGTGGGTTTTATAAACTCCGTGCCTCGTACCCTCAGGTCCCAACTGTGGGAGCCCCCCTGTGTGTTTTATGAACTCCGTGTCTCGTACCTTCAGGTCCCCCCTGTGGGAGTCCCCCTGTGGGAGCCCCCCTGTGTGTTTTATAAACTCCGTTCCTCGTACCCTCAGGTCCCCCCTGTGGGAGCCCCCCTGTGTGTTTTATAAACTCCGTGTGTCGTATCCTCAGGTCCCCCCTGTGGGAGCACCCCTGTGTGTTTTATAAACTCCATGCGTCGTACCCTCAGGTCCCCCCTGTTGGAGCCCCCCTGTGTGTTTTATGAACTCCGTGCCTCGTACCCTCAGGTCCTCCCTGTGGGAGCCCCCCTGTGTGTTTTATAAACTCCGTGCCTCGTACCCTCAGGTCCCCCCTGTGGGAGCACCCCTGTGTGTTTTATGAACTCCGTGCCTCGTACCCTCAGGTCCTCCCTGTGGGAGCCCCCCTGTGTGTTTTATGAACTCCGTGCCTCGTACCCTCAGGTCCCCCCTGTGGGAGCCCCCCTGTGTGTTTTATGAGCTCCGTGCCTCTTATCCTCAGGTCCCCCCTGTTTGAGCCCCCCTGTGGGAGCCCCCCTGTGTGTTTTATAAACTCCGCGCCTCGTACCCTCAGGTCCCCCCTGTGGGAGCCCCCCTGTGTGTTTTATGAACTCAGTGACTCGTACCCTCAGGTCCCCCCTGTGGGAGCCCCCCTGTGTGTTTTATGAAATCAGTGACTCGTACCCTCAGGTCCCAACTGTGGGAGCCCCCCTGTGTGTTTTATGAACTCCGTGACTCGTACCCTGAGGTCCCAACTGTGGGAGCCCCCCTGTGTGTTTTATGAACTCCGTGCCTCGTACCCTCAGGTCCCAACTGTGGGAGCCCCCCTGTGTGTTTTATGAACTCCGTGCCTCGTACCCTCAGGTCCTCCCTCTGGGAGCCTTCCTGTGGGTTTTATAAACTCCGTGCCTCGTACCCTCAGGTCCCAACTGTGAGAGCCCCCCTGTGTGTTTTATGAACTCCGTGACTCGTACCCTCAGGTCCTCCCTGTGAGAGCACCCCTTTGTGTTTTATAAACTCCATGCGTCGTACGCTGAGGTCCCCCCTGTGGGAGCCCCCCATGTGTGTTTTATGACTCCGTGCCTCGTACCCTCAGGTCCTCCCTGTGGGAGCCCTCCTGTGGGTTTTATAAACTCCGTGCCTCGTACCCTCAGGTCCCAACTGTGGGAGCCCCCCTGTGTGTTTTATGAACTCCGTGACTCGTACCCTGAGGTCCTCCCTGTGGGAGCCCCCCTGTGTGTTTTATAAACTCCGTGCCTCGTACCCTCAGGTCCCCCCTCTGGGAGCACCCCTGTGTGTTTTATGAACTCCGTGCCTCGTACCCTCAGGTCCTCCCTGTGAGAGCACCCCTTTGTGTTTTATAAAATCCATGCGTCGTACCCTCAGGTCCCCCCTGTGGGAGCCCCCCTGTGTGTTTTATGACTCCGTGCCTCGTACACTCAGGTCCTCCCTGTGGGAGCACCCCTGTGGGAGCCCCCCTGTGTGTTTTATGAACTCCGTGCCTCTTATCCTCAGGTCCCCCCTGTTTGAGCCCCCCTGTGGGAGCCCCCCTGTGTGTTTTATAAACTCCGCGCCTCGTACCCTCAGGTCCCCCCTGTGGGAGCCCCCCTGTGTGTTTTATGAACTCAGTGACTCGTACCCTCAGGTCCCCCCTGTGGGAGCCCCCCTGTGTGTTTTATGAACTCAGTGACTCGTACCCTCAGGTCCCAACTGTGGGAGCCCCCCTGTGTGTTTTATGAACTCCGTGACTCGTACCCTGAGGTCCCAACTGTGGGAGCCCCCCTGTGTGTTTTATGAACTCCGTGCCTCGTACCCTCGGGTCCCAACTGTGGGAGCCCCCCTGTGTGTTTTATGAACTCCGTGCCTCGTACCCTCAGGTCCTCCCTCTGGGAGCCTTCCTGTGGGTTTTATAAACTCCGTGCCTCGTACCCTCAGGTCCCAACTGTGAGAGCCCCCCTGTGTGTTTTATGAACTCCGTGACTCGTACCCTCAGGTCCTCCCTGTGAGAGCACCCCTTTGTGTTTTATAAACTCCATGCGTCGTACCCTGAGGTCCCCCCTGTGGGAGCCCCCCATGTGTGTTTTATGACTCCGTGCCTCGTACCCTCAGGTCCCCCCTGTTTGAGCCCCCCTGTGGGAGCCCCCCTGTGTGTTTTATAAACTCCGTGCCTCGTACCCTCAGTTCCCCCCTGTGGGAGCCCCCCTGTGTGTTTTATAAATTCCATGCCTCGTACCCTCAGGTCCTCCCTGTGAGAGCCCCCCTGTGTGTTTTATAAACTCCGTGCCTCGTACCCTCAGGTCCCCCCTGTGGGAGCCCCCCTGTGTGTTTTATGAACTCCGTGTCTCGTACCTTCAGGTCCCCCCTGTGGGAGTCCCCCTGTGGGAGCCCCCCTGTGTGTTTTGTAAACTCCGTTCCTCGTACCCTCAGGTCCCCCCTGTGGGAGCACCCCTGTGTGTTTTATGAACTCCGTGCCTCGTACCCTCAGGTCCTCCCTGTGGAAGCACCCCTGTGTGTTTTATGAACTCCGTGCCTCGTACCCTCAGGTCCCCCCTGTGGGAGCACCCCTGTGTGTTTTATGAACTCCGTGCCTCTTATCCTCAGGTCCCCCCTGTTTGAGCCCCCCTGTGGGAGCCCCCCTGTGTGTTTTATGAACTCCGTGCCTCGTACCCTCAGGTCCTCCCTGTGGGAGCCCCCCTGTGTGTTTTATAAACTCCGTGCCTCGTACCCTCAGGTCCCCCCTGTGGGAGCCCCCCTGTGTGTTTTATGAACTCCGTGCCTCGTACGCTCAGGTCCCCCCTGTGGGAGCACCCCTGTGTGTTTTATGAACTCCGTGCCTCGTACCCTTAGGTCCTCCCTGTGGGAGCCCCCCTGTGTGTTTTATAAACTCCGTGGCTCGTACCCTCAGGTCCCCCCTGTGGGAGCACCCCTGTGTGTTTTATGAACTCCGCGCCTCGTATCCTCAGGTCCCCCCTGTTTGAGCCCCCCTGTGGGAGCCCCCCTGTGTGTTTTATAAACTCCGCGCCTCGTACCCTCAGGTCCCCCCTGTGGGAGCCCCCCTGTGTGTTTTATGAACTCAGTGACTCGTACCCTCAGGTCCTCCCTGTGGGAGCCCCCCTGTGTGTTTTATGAACTCCGTGCCTCGTACCCTCAGGCCCCCCCTTTCGGAGCACCCCTGTGTGTTTTATGAACTCCGTGCCTCTTATCCTCAGGTCCCCCCTGTTTGAGCCCCCCTTTGTGTTTTATGAACTCCGTGCCTCGTACCCTCAGGTCCCCCCTGTGGGAGCCCCACTGTGTGTTTCATGAACTCCGTGCCTCGTACCCTCAGGTCCTCCCTGTGGGAGCCCCCCTGTGTGTTTTATAAACTCCGTGCCTCGTACCCTCAGGTCCCCCCTGTGGGAGCACCCCTGTGTGTTTTATGAACTCCGTGCCTCGTACCCTCAGGTCCTCCTTGTGGGAGCCCCCCTGTGTGTTTTATGAACTCCGTGCCTCGTACCCTCAGGTCCCCCCTGTGGGAGCACCCCTGTGTGTTTTATGAACTCCGTGCCTCTTATCCTCAGGTCCCCCCTGTTTGAGCCCCCCTGTGTGTTTTATGAACTCCGTGCCTCGTACCCTCAGGTCCCCCCTGTGGGAGCACCCCTGTGTGTTTTATGAACTCCGTGCCTCGTATCCTCAGGTCCTCCCTGTGGGAGCCCCCCTGTGTGTTTAATGAACTCCGTGCCTCGTACCCTCAGGTCCCCCCTGTGGGAGCCCCCCTGTGTGTTTTATGAACTCCGTGCCTCGTACCCTCAGGTCCCCCCTGTGGGAGCACCCCTGTGTGTTTTATGAACTCCGTGCCTCGTACCCTCAGGTCTTCCCTGTGGGAGCCCCCCTGTGTGTTTTATAAACTCCGTGGCTCATACCCTCAGGTCCCCCCAGTGGGAGCACCCCTGTGTGTTTTATGAACTCCGTGCCTCGTATCCTCAGGTCCCCCCTGTTTGAGCCCCCCTGTGGGAGCCCCCCTGTGTGTTTTATGAACTCAGTGACTCGTACCCTCAGGTCCTCCCTGTGGGAGCCCCCCTGTGTGTTTTATGATCTCCGTGACTCGTACCCTGAGGTCCCAACTGTGGGAGCCCCCCTGTGTGTTTTATGAACTCCGTGCCTCGTACCCTCAGGTCCCAACTGTGGGAGCCCCCCTGTGTGTTTTATGAACACCGTGCCTCGTACCCTCAGGTCCTCCCTCTGGGAGCCTTCCTGTGGGTTTTATAAACTCCGTGCCTCGTACCCTCAGGTCCCAACTGTGAGAGCCCCCCTGTGTGTTTTATGAACTCAGTGACTCGTACCCTCAGGTCCTCCCTGTGGGAGCCCCCCTATGTGATTTATGAACTCCGTGACTCGTACCTTCAGGTCCTCCCTGTGATAGCACCCCTTTGTGTTTTATAAACTCCATGCGTCGTACCCTCAGGTCCCCCCTGTGGGAGCCCCCCTGTGTGTTTTATGACTCCGTGCCTCGTACCCTCAGGTCCTCCCTGTGGGAGCCCTCCTGTGGGTTTTATAAACTCCGTGCCTCGTACCCTCAGGTCCCAACTGTGGGAGCCCCCCTGTGTGTTTTATGAACTCCGTGTCTCGTACCTTCAGGTCCCCCCTGTGGGAGTCCCCCTGTGGGAGCCCCCCTGTGTGTTTTATAAACTCCGTTCCTCGTACCCTCAGGTCCCCCCTGTGGGAGCCCCCCTGTGTGTTTTATAAACTCCGTGTGTCGTATCCTCAGGTCCCCCCTGTGGGAGCACCCCTGTGTGTTTTATAAACTCCATGCGTCGTACCCTCAGGTCCCCCCTGTTGGAGCCCCCCTGTGTGTTTTATGAACTCCGTGCCTCGTACCCTCAGGTCCTCCCTGTGGGAGCCCCCCTGTGTGTTTTATAAACTCCGTGCCTCGTACCCTCAGGTCCCCCCTGTGGGAGCACCCCTGTGTGTTTTATGAACTCCGTGCCTCGTACCCTCAGGTCCTCCCTGTGGGAGCCCCCCTGTGTGTTTTATGAACTCCGTGCCTCGTACCCTCAGGTCCCCCCTGTGGGAGCCCCCCTGTGTGTTTTATGAGCTCCGTGCCTCTTATCCTCAGGTCCCCCCTGTTTGAGCCCCCCTGTGGGAGCCCCCCTGTGTGTTTTATAAACTCCGCGCCTCGTACCCTCAGGTCCCCCCTGTGGGAGCCCCCCTGTGTGTTTTATGAACTCAGTGACTCGTACCCTCAGGTCCCCCCTGTGGGAGCCCCCCTGTGTGTTTTATGAAATCAGTGACTCGTACCCTCAGGTCCCAACTGTGGGAGCCCCCCTGTGTGTTTTATGAACTCCGTGACTCGTACCCTGAGGTCCCAACTGTGGGAGCCCCCCTGTGTGTTTTATGAACTCCGTGCCTCGTACTCTCAGGTCCCAACTGTGGGAGCCCCCCTGTGTGTTTTATGAACTCCGTGCCTCGTACCCTCAGGTCCTCCCTCTGGGAGCCTTCCTGTGGGTTTTATAAACTCCGTGCCTCGTACCCTCAGGTCCCAACTGTGAGAGCCCCCCTGTGTGTTTTATGAACTCCGTGACTCGTACCCTCAGGTCCTCCCTGTGAGAGCACCCCTTTGTGTTTTATAAACTCCATGCGTCGTACCCTGAGGTCCCCCCTGTGGGAGCCCCCCATGTGTGTTTTATGACTCCGTGCCTCGTACCCTCAGGTCCTCCCTGTGGGAGCCCTCCTGTGGGTTTTATAAACTCCGTGCCTCGTACCCTCAGGTCCCAACTGTGGGAGCCCCCCTGTGTGTTTTATGAACTCCGTGACTCGTACCCTGAGGTCCTCCCTGTGGGAGCCCCCCTGTGTGTTTTATAAACTCCGTGCCTCGTACCCTCAGGTCCCCCCTCTGGGAGCACCCCTGTGTGTTTTATGAACTCCGTGCCTCGTACCCTCAGGTCCTCCCTGTGAGAGCACCCCTTTGTGTTTTATAAAATCCATGCGTCGTACCCTCAGGTCCCCCCTGTGGGAGCCCCCCTATGTGTTTAATGACTCCGTGCCTCGTACCCTCAGGTCCTCCCTCTGGGAGCCTTCCTGTGGGTTTTATAAACTCCGTGCCTCGTACCCTCAGGTCCCAACTGTGGGAGCCCCCCTGTGTGTTTTATGAACTCAGTGACCCGTACCCTCAGGTCCCCCCTGTGGGAGCCCCCCTGTGTGTTTTATGAACTCAGTGACTCGTACCCTCAGGTCCTCCCTGTGGGAGCCCCCCAGTGTGATTTATGAACTCCGTGACTCGTACCCTCAGGTCCTCCCTGTGAGAGCACCCCTTTGTGTTTTATAAACTCCATGCGTCGTACCCTCAGGTCCCCCCTGTGGGAGCCCCCCTGTGTGTTTTATGACTCCGTGCCTCGTACACTCAGGTCCTCCCTGTGGGAGCACCCCTGTGGGAGCCCCCCTGTGTGTTTTATGAACTCCGTGCCTCTTATCCTCAGGTCCCCCCTGTTTGAGCCCCCCTGTGGGAGCCCCCCTGTGTGTTTTATAAACTCCGCGCCTCGTACCCTCAGGTCCCCCTTGTGGGAGCCCCCCTGTGTGTTTTATGAACTCAGTGACTCGTACCCTCAGGTCCCCCCTGTGGGAGCCCCCCTGTGTGTTTTATGAACTCAGTGACTCGTACCCTCAGGTCCCAACTGTGGGAGCCCCCCTGTGTGTTTTATGAACTCCGTGACTCGTACCCTGAGGTCCCAACTGTGGGAGCCCCCCTGTGTGTTTTATGAACTCCGTGCCTCGTACCCTCAGGTCCCAACTGTGGGAGCCCCCCTGTGTGTTTTATGAACTCCGTGCCTCGTACCCTCAGGTCCTCCCTCTGGGAGCCTTCCTGTGGGTTTTATAAACTCCGTGCCTCGTACCCTCAGGTCCCAACTGTGAGAGCCCCCCTGTGTGTTTTATGAACTCCGTGACTCGTACCCTCAGGTCCTCCCTGTGAGAGCACCCCTTTGTGTTTTATAAACTCCATGCGTCGTACCCTGAGGTCCCCCCTGTGGGAGCCCCCCATGTGTGTTTTATGACTCCGTGCCTCGTACCCTCAGGTCCTCCCTGTGGGAGCCCTCCTGTGGGTTTTATAAACTCCGTGCCTCGTACCCTCAGGTCCCAACTGTGGGAGCCCCCCTGTGTGTTTTATGAACTCCGTGACTCGTACCCTGAGGTCCTCCCTGTGGGAGCCCCCCTGTGTGTTTTATAAACTCCGTGCCTCGTACCCTCAGGTCCCCCCTCTGGGAGCACCCCTGTGTGTTTTATGAACTCCGTGCCTCGTACCCTCAGGTCCTCCCTGTGAGAGCACCCCTTTGTGTTTTATAAAATCCATGCGTCGTACCCTCAGGTCCCCCCTGTGGGAGCCCCCCTATGTGTTCAATGACTCCGTGCCTCGTACCCTCAGGTCCTCCCTCTGGGAGCCTTCCTGTGGGTTTTATAAACTCCGTGCCTCGTACCCTCAGGTCCCAACTGTGGGAGCCCCCCTGTGTGTTTTATGAACTCAGTGACCCGTACCCTCAGGTCCCCCCTGTGGGAGCCCCCCTGTGTGTTTTATGAACTCAGTGACTCGTACCCTCAGGTCCTCCCTGTGGGAGCCCCCCAGTGTGATTTATGAACTCCGTGACTCGTACCCTCAGGTCCTCCCTGTGAGAGCACCCCTTTGTGTTTTATAAACTCCATGCGTCGTACCCTCAGGTCCCCCCTGTGGGAGCCCCCCTGTGTGTTTTATGACTCCGTGCCTCGTACACTCAGGTCCTCCCTGTGGGAGCACCCCTGTGGGAGCCCCCCTGTGTGTTTTATGAACTCCGTGCCTCTTATCATCAGGTCCCCCCTGTTTGAGCCCCCCTGTGGGAGCCCCCCTGTGTGTTTTGTAAACTCCGTTCCTCGTACCCTCAGGTCCCCCCTGTGGGAGCACCCCTGTGTGTTTTATGAACTCCGTGGCTCGTACCCTCAGTTCCTCCCTGTGAGAGCCCCCCTGTGTGTTTTATAAACTCCGTGCCCAGTACCCTCAGGTCCCCCTGTGGGAGCCCCCCTGTGTGTTTTATAAATTCCATGCCTCGTACCCTCAGGTCCCCCCTGTGGGAGCCCCCCTGTGTGTTTTATGAACTCCGTGTCTCGTACCTTCAGGTCCCCCCTGTGGGAGTCCCCCTGTGGGAGCCCCCCTGTGTGTTTTGTAAACTCCGTTCCTCGTACCCTCAGGTCCCCCCTGTGGGAGCACCCCTGTGTGTTTTATGAACTCCGTGCCTCTTATCCTCAGGTCCCCCCTGTTTGAGCCCCCCTGTGGGAGCCCCCCTGTGTGTTTTATGAACTCCGTGCCTCGTACCCTCAGGTCCTCCCTGTGGGAGCCCCCCTGTGTGTTTTATAAACTCCGTGCCTCGTACCCTCAGGTCCCCCCTGTGGGAGCCCCCCTGTGTGTTTTATGAACTCCGTGCCTCGTACCCTCAGGTCCCCCCTGTGGGAGCACCCCTGTGTGTTTTATGAACTCCGTGGCTCGTACCCTCAGTTCCTCCCTGTGAGAGCCCCCCTGTGTGTTTTATAAACTCCGTGCCCAGTACCCTCAGGTCCCCCTGTGGGAGCCCCCCTGTGTGTTTTATAAATTCCATGCCTCGTACCCTCAGGTCCCCCCTGTGGGAGCCCCCCTGTGTGTTTTATGAACTCCGTGTCTCGTACCTTCAGGTCCCCCCTGTGGGAGTCCCCCTGTGGGAGCCCCCCTGTGTGTTTTGTAAACTCCGTTCCTCGTACCCTCAGGTCCCCCCTGTGGGAGCACCCCTGTGTGTTTTATGAACTCCGTGCCTCTTATCCTCAGGTCCCCCCTGTTTGAGCCCCCCTGTGGGAGCCCCCCTGTGTGTTTTATGAACTCCGTGCCTCGTACCCTCAGGTCCTCCCTGTGGGAGCCCCCCTGTGTGTTTTATAAACTCCGTGCCTCGTACCCTCAGGTCCCCCCTGTGGGAGCCCCCCTGTGTGTTTTATGAACTCCGTGCCTCGTACCCTCAGGTCCCCCCTGTGGGAGCACCCCTGTGTGTTTTATGAACTCCGTGCCTCGTACCCTCAGGTCCTCCCTGTGGGAGCCCCCCTGGGTGTTTTATAAACTCCGTTGCTCGTACCCTCAGGTCCCCCCTGTGGGAGCCCCCCTGTGTGTTTTATGAACTCCGTGCCTCGTATCCTCAGGTCCCCCCTGTTTGAGCCCCCCTGTGGGAGCCCCCCTGTGTGTTTTATAAACTCCGCGCCTCGTACCCTCAGGTCCCCCCTGTGGGAGCCCCCCTGTGTTTTTTATGAACTCAGTGACTCGTACCCTCAGGTCCTCCCTGTGGGAGCCCCCCTGTGTGATTTATGAACTCCGTGACTCGTACCCTCAGGTCCTCCCTGTGAGAGCACCCCTTTGTGTTTTATAAACTCCATGCGTCGTACCCTCAGGTCCCCCCTGTGGGAGCCCCCCTGTGTGTTTTATGAACTCAGTGACTCGTACCCTCAGGTCCCCCCTGTGGGAGCACCCCTGTGTGTTTTATGAACTCCGTGCCTCTTATCCTCAGGTCCCCCCTGTTTGAGCCCCCCTGTGGGAGCCCCCCTGTGTGTTTTATGAACTCCGTGCCTCGTACCCTCAGGTCCTCCCTGTGGGAGCCCCCCTGTGTGTTTTATAAACTCCGTGCCTCGTACCCTCAGGTCCCCCCTGTGGGAGCCCCCCTGTGTGTTTTATGAACTCCGTGCCTCGTACCCTCAGGTCCCCCCTGTGGGAGCACCCCTGTGTGTTTTATGAACTCCGTGCCTCGTACCCTCAGGTCCTCCCTATGGGAGCCCCCCTGTGTGTTTTATAAACTCCGTGGCTCGTACCCTCAGGTCCCCCCAGTGGGAGCACCCCTGTGTGTTTTATGAACTCCGTGCCTCGTATCCTCAGGTCCCCCCTGTTTGAGCCCCCCTGTGGGAGCCCCCCTGTGTGTTTTATAAACTACGCGCCTCGTACCCTCAGGTCCCCCCTGTGGGAGCCCCCCTGTGTGTTTTATGAACTCAGTGACTCGTACCCTCAGGTCCTCCCTGTGGGAGCCCCCCTGTGTGATTTATGAACTCCATGACTCGTACCCTCAGGTCCTCCCTGTGAGAGCACCCCTTTGTGTTTTATTAACTCCATGCGTCGTACCCTCAGGTCCCCCCTGTGGGAGCCCCCCTATGTGTTTAATGACTCCGTGCCTCGTACCCTCAGGTCCTCCCTCTGGGAGCCTTCCTGTGGGTTTTATAAACTCCGTGCCTCGTACCCTCAGGTCCCAACTGTGGGAGCCTCCCTGTGTGTTTTATGAACTCCGTGACTCCTACCCTGAGGTCCCAACTGTGGGAGCCCCCCTGTGTGTTTTATGAACTCCTTGCCTCGTACCCTCAGGTCCTCCCTGTGGGAGCCCCCCTGTGTGATTTATGAACTCCGTGACTCGTACCCTCAGGTCCTCCCTGTGAGAGCACCCCTTTGTGTTTTATAAACTCCATGCGTCGTACCCTCAGGTCCCCCCTGTGGGAGCCCCCCTGTGTGCTTTATGACTCCGTGCCTCGTACACTCAGGTCCTCCCTGTGGGAGCCCTCCTGTGGGTTTTATAAACTCCGTGCCTCGTACCCTCAGGTCCCAACTGTGGGAGCCCCCATGTGTGTTTTATGAACTCCGTGACTCGTACCCTGAGGTCCTCCCTGTGAGAGCCCCCCTGTGTGTTTTATAAACTCCGTGCCTCGTACCCTCAGGTCCCCCCTGTGGGAGCACCCCTGTGTGTTTTATGAACTCCGTGCCTCGTACCCTCAGGTCCTCCCTGTGGGAGCCCCCCTGTGTGTTTTATAAACTCCGTGCTTCGTACCCTCAGGTCCACCCTGTGGGAGCACCCCTGTGTGTTTTATAAACTCCATGCGTCGTACCCTCAGGTCCCACCTGTCGGAGCCCCCCTGTGTGTTTTATGAATTCCGTGCCTCGTACCCTCAGGTCCTCCCTGTGGGAGCCCCCCTGTGTGTTTTAGGAACTCCGTGACTCGTACCCTGAGGTCCTCCCTGTGAGAGCCCCCATGTGTGTTTTATGAACTCCGTGACTCGTACCCTGAGGTCCTCCCTGTGAGAGCACCCCTGTGTGTTTTATGAACTCCGTGCCTCGTATCCTCAGGTCCCCCCTGTTTGAGCCCCCCTGTGGGAGCCCCCCTGTGTGTTTTATAAACTCCGCGCCTCGTACCCTCAGGTCCCCCCTGTGGGAGCCCCCCTGTGTTTTTTATGAACTCAGTGACTCGTACCCTACGGTCTTCCCTGTGGGAGCCCCCCTGTGTGATTTATGAACTCCGTGACTCGTACCCTCAGGTCCTGCCTGTGAGAGCACCCCTTTGTGTTTTATAAACTCCATGCGTCGTACCCTCAGGTCCCCCCTGTGGGAGCCCCCCTGTGTGTTTTATGAACTCAGTGACTCGTACCCTCAGGTCCCCCCTGTGGGAGCACCCCTGTGTGTTTTATGAACTCCGTGCCTCTTATCCTCAGGTCCCCCCTGTTTGAGCCCCCCTGTGGGAGCCCCCCTGTGTGTTTTATGAACTCCGTGCCTCGTACCCTCAGGTCCTCCCTGTGGGAGCCCCCCTGTGTGTTTTATAAACTCCGTGCCTCGTACCCTCAGGTCCCCCCTGTGGGAGCCCCCCTGTGTGTTTTATGAACTCCGTGCCTCGTACCCTCAGGTCCCCCCTGTGGGAGCACCCCTGTATGTTTTATGAACTCCGTGCCTCGTACCCTCAGGTCCTCCCTATGGGAGCCCCCCTGTGTGTTTTATAAACTCCGTGGCTCGTACCCTCAGGTCCCCCCAGTGGGAGCACCCCTGTGTGTTTTATGAACTCCGTGCCTCGTATCCTCAGGTCCCCCCTGTTTGAGCCCCCCTGTGGGAGCCCCCCTGTGTGTTTTATAAACTACGCGCCTCGTACCCTCAGGTCCCCCCTGTGGGAGCCCCCCTGTGTGTTTTATGAACTCAGTGACTCGTACCCTCAGGTCCTCCCTGTGGGAGCCCCCCTGTGTGATTTATGAACTCCATGACTCGTACCCTCAGGTCCTCCCTGTGAGAGCACCCCTTTGTGTTTTATTAACTCCATGCGTCGTACCCTCAGGTCCCCCCTGTGGGAGCCCCCCTATGTGTTTAATGACTCCGTGCCTCGTACCCTCAGGTCCTCCCTCTGGGAGCCTTCCTGTGGGTTTTATAAACTCCGTGCCTCGTACCCTCAGGTCCCAACTGTGGGAGCCTCCCTGTGTGTTTTATGAACTCCGTGACTCCTACCCTGAGGTCCCAACTGTGGGAGCCCCCCTGTGTGTTTTATGAACTCCTTGCCTCGTACCCTCAGGTCCTCCCTGTGGGAGCCCCCCTGTGTGATTTATGAACTCCGTGACTCGTACCCTCAGGTCCTCCCTGTGAGAGCACCCCTTTGTGTTTTATAAACTCCATGCGTCGTACCCTCAGGTCCCCCCTGTGGGAGCCCCCCTGTGTGCTTTATGACTCCGTGCCTCGTACACTCAGGTCCTCCCTGTGGGAGCCCTCCTGTGGGTTTTATAAACTCCGTGCCTCGTACCCTCAGGTCCCAACTGTGGGAGCCCCCATGTGTGTTTTATGAACTCCGTGACTCGTACCCTGAGGTCCTCCCTGTGAGAGCCCCCCTGTGTGTTTTATAAACTCCGTGCCTCGTACCCTCAGGTCCCCCCTGTGGGAGCACCCCTGTGTGTTTTATGAACTCCGTGCCTCGTACCCTCAGGTCCTCCCTGTGGGAGCCCCCCTGTGTGTTTTATAAACTCCGTGCTTCGTACCCTCAGGTCCACCCTGTGGGAGCACCCCTGTGTGTTTTATAAACTCCATGCGTCGTACCCTCAGGTCCCACCTGTCGGAGCCCCCCTGTGTGTTTTATGAATTCCGTGCCTCGTACCCTCAGGTCCTCCCTGTGGGAGCCCCCCTGTGTGTTTTAGGAACTCCGTGACTCGTACCCTCAGGTCCCCCCTGTGGGAGCCCCCCTGTGTGTTTTATGAACTCAGTGACTCGTACCCTCAGGTCCTCCCTGTGGGAGCCCCCCAGTGTGATTTATGAACTCCGTGACTCGTACCCTCAGGTCCTCCCTGTGAGAGCACCCCTTTGTGTTTTATAAACTCCATGCGTCGTACCCTCAGGTCCCCCCTGTGGGACCCCCCCTGTGTGTTTTATGACTCCGTGCCTCGTACACTCATGTCCTCCCTGTGGGAGCACCCCTGTGGGAGCCCCCCTGTGTGTTTTATTAACTCCGTGCCTCTTATCCTCAGGTCCCCCCTGTTTGAGCCCCCCTGTGGGAGCCCCCCTGTGTGTTTTATAAACTCCGTGCCTCGTACCCTCAGTTCCCCCCTGTGGGAGCCCCCCTGTGTGTTTTATAAATTCCATGCCTCGTACCCTCAGGTCGTCCCTGTGAGAGCCCCCCTGTGTGTTTTATAAACTCCGTGCCTCGTACCCTCAGGTCCCCCCTGTGGGAGCCCCCCTGTGTGTTTTATGAACTCCGTGTCTCGTACCTTCAGGTCCCCCCTGTGGGAGTCCCCCTGTGGGAGCCCCCCTGTGTGTTTTGTAAACTCCGTTCCTCGTACCCTCAGGTCCCCCCTGTGGGAGCACCCCTGTGTGTTTTATGAACTCCGTGCCTCGTACCCTCAGGTCCTCCCTGTGGAAGCACCCCTGTGTGTTTTATGAACTCCGTGCCTCGTACCCTCAGGTCCCCCCTGTGGGAGCACCCCTGTGTGTTTTATGAACTCCGTGCCTCTTATCCTCAGGTCCCCCCTGTTTGAGCCCCCCTGTGGGAGCCCCCCTGTGTGTTTTATGAACTCCGTGCCTCGTACCCTCAGGTCCTCCCTGTGGGAGCCCCCCTGTGTGTTTTATAAACTCCGTGCCTCGTACCCTCAGGTCCCCCCTGTGGGAGCCCCCCTGTGTGTTTTATGAACTCCGTGCCTCGTACGCTCAGGTCCCCCCTGTGGGAGCACCCCTGTGTGTTTTATGAACTCCGTGCCTCGTACCCTTAGGTCCTCCCTGTGGGAGCCCCCCTGTGTGTTTTATAAACTCCGTGGCTCTTACCCTCAGGTCCCCCCTGTGGGAGCACCCCTGTGTGTTTTATGAACTCCGCGCCTCGTATCCTCAGGTCCCCCCTGTTTGAGCCCCCCTGTGGGAGCCCCCCTGTGTGTTTTATAAACTCCGCGCCTCGTACCCTCAGGTCCCCCCTGTGGGAGCCCCCCTGTGTGTTTTATGAACTCAGTGACTCGTACCCTCAGGTCCTCCCTGTGGGAGCCCCCCTGTGTGTTTTATGAACTCCGTGCCTCGTACCCTCAGGCCCCCCCTTTCGGAGCACCCCTGTGTGTTTTATGAACTCCGTGCCTCTTATCCTCAGGTCCCCCCTGTTTGAGCCCCCCTTTGTGTTTTATGAACTCCGTGCCTCGTACCCTCAGGTCCCCCCTGTGGGAGCCCCACTGTGTGTTTCATGAACTCCGTGCCTCGTACCCTCAGGTCCTCCCTGTGGGAGCCCCCCTGTGTGTTTTATAAACTCCGTGCCTCGTACCCTCAGGTCCCCCCTGTGGGAGCACCCCTGTGTGTTTTATGAACTCCGTGCCTCGTACCCTCAGGTCCTCCTTGTGGGAGCCCCCCTGTGTGTTTTATGAACTCCGTGCCTCGTACCCTCAGGTCCCCCCTGTGGGAGCACCCCTGTGTGTTTTATGAACTCCGTGCCTCTTATCCTCAGGTCCCCCCTGTTTGAGCCCCCCTGTGTGTTTTATGAACTCCGTGCCTCGTACCCTCAGGTCCCCCCTGTGGGAGCACCCCTGTGTGTTTTATGAACTCCGTGCCTCGTATCCTCAGGTCCTCCCTGTGGGAGCCCCCCTGTGTGTTTAATGAACTCCGTGCCTCGTACCCTCAGGTCCCCCCTGTGGGAGCCCCCCTGTGTGTTTTATGAACTCCGTGCCTCGTACCCTCAGGTCCCCCCTGTGGGAGCACCCCTGTGTGTTTTATGAACTCCGTGCCTCGTACCCTCAGGTCCTCCCTGTGGGAGCCCCCCTGTGTGTTTTATAAACTCCGTGGCTCATACCCTCAGGTCCCCCCAGTGGGAGCACCCCTGTGTGTTTTATGAACTCCGTGCCTCGTATCCTCAGGTCCCCCCTGTTTGAGCCCCCCTGTGGGAGCCCCCCTGTGTGTTTTATGAACTCAGTGACTCGTACCCTCAGGTCCTCCCTGTGGGAGCCCCCCTGTGTGTTTTATAAACTCCGTGCCTCGTACCCTCAGGTCCCCCCTGTGGGAGCACCCCTGTGTGTTTTATGAACTCCGTGCCTCGTACCCTCAGGTCCTCCCTGTGGGAGCCCCCCTGTGTGTTTTATAAACTCCGTGCTTCGTACCCTCAGGTCCACCCTGTGGGAGCACCCCTGTGTGTTTTATAAACTCCATGCGTCGTACCCTCAGGTCCCACCTGTCGGAGCCCCCCTGTGTGTTTTATGAATTCCGTGCCTCGTACCCTCAGGTCCTCCCTGTGGGAGCCCCCCTGTGTGTTTTAGGAACTCCGTGACTCGTACCCTCAGGTCCCCCCTGTGGGAGCCCCCCTGTGTGTTTTATGAACTCAGTGACTCGTACCCTCAGGTCCTCCCTGTGGGAGCCCCCCAGTGTGATTTATGAACTCCGTGACTCGTACCCTCAGGTCCTCCCTGTGAGAGCACCCCTTTGTGTTTTATAAACTCCATGCGTCGTACCCTCAGGTCCCCCCTGTGGGACCCCCCCTGTGTGTTTTATGACTCCGTGCCTCGTACACTCATGTCCTCCCTCTGGGAGCACCCCTGTGGGAGCCCCCCTGTGTGTTTTATTAACTCCGTGCCTCTTATCCTCAGGTCCCCCCTGTTTGAGCCCCCCTGTGGGAGCCCCCCTGTGTGTTTTATAAACTCCGTGCCTCGTACCCTCAGTTCCCCCCTGTGGGAGCCCCCCTGTGTGTTTTATAAATTCCATGCCTCGTACCCTCAGGTCGTCCCTGTGAGAGCCCCCCTGTGTGTTTTATAAACTCCGTGCCTCGTACCCTCAGGTCCCCCCTGTGGGAGCCCCCCTGTGTGTTTTATGAACTCCGTGTCTCGTACCTTCAGGTCCCCCCTGTGGGAGTCCCCCTGTGGGAGCCCCCCTGTGTGTTTTGTAAACTCCGTTCCTCGTACCCTCAGGTCCCCCCTGTGGGAGCACCCCTGTGTGTTTTATGAACTCCGTGCCTCGTACCCTCAGGTCCTCCCTGTGGAAGCACCCCTGTGTGTTTTATGAACTCCGTGCCTCGTACCCTCAGGTCCCCCCTGTGGGAGCACCCCTGTGTGTTTTATGAACTCCGTGCCTCTTATCCTCAGGTCCCCCCTGTTTGAGCCCCCCTGTGGGAGCCCCCCTGTGTGTTTTATGAACTCCGTGCCTCGTACCCTCAGGTCCTCCCTGTGGGAGCCCCCCTGTGTGTTTTATAAACTCCGTGCCTCGTACCCTCAGGTCCCCCCTGTGGGAGCCCCCCTGTGTGTTTTATGAACTCCGTGCCTCGTACGCTCAGGTCCCCCCTGTGGGAGCACCCCTGTGTGTTTTATGAACTCCGTGCCTCGTACCCTTAGGTCCTCCCTGTGGGAGCCCCCCTGTGTGTTTTATAAACTCCGTGGCTCGTACCCTCAGGTCCCCCCTGTGGGAGCACCCCTGTGTGTTTTATGAACTCCGCGCCTCGTATCCTCAGGTCCCCCCTGTTTGAGCCCCCCTGTGGGAGCCCCCCTGTGTGTTTTATAAACTCCGCGCCTCGTACCCTCAGGTCCCCCCTGTGGGAGCCCCCCTGTGTGTTTTATGAACTCAGTGACTCGTACCCTCAGGTCCTCCCTGTGGGAGCCCCCCTGTGTGTTTTATGAACTCCGTGCCTCGTACCCTCAGGCCCCCCCTTTCGGAGCACCCCTGTGTGTTTTATGAACTCCGTGCCTCTTATCCTCAGGTCCCCCCTGTTTGAGCCCCCCTTTGTGTTTTATGAACTCCGTGCCTCGTACCCTCAGGTCCCCCCTGTGGGAGCCCCACTGTGTGTTTCATGAACTCCGTGCCTCGTACCCTCAGGTCCTCCCTGTGGGAGCCCCCCTGTGTGTTTTATAAACTCCGTGCCTCGTACCCTCAGGTCCCCCCTGTGGGAGCACCCCTGTGTGTTTTATGAACTCCGTGCCTCGTACCCTCAGGTCCTCCTTGTGGGAGCCCCCCTGTGTGTTTTATGAACTCCGTGCCTCGTACCCTCAGGTCCCCCCTGTGGGAGCACCCCTGTGTGTTTTATGAACTCCGTGCCTCTTATCCTCAGGTCCCCCCTGTTTGAGCCCCCCTGTGTGTTTTATGAACTCCGTGCCTCGTACCCTCAGGTCCCCCCTGTGGGAGCACCCCTGTGTGTTTTATGAACTCCGTGCCTCGTATCCTCAGGTCCTCCCTGTGGGAGCCCCCCTGTGTGTTTAATGAACTCCGTGCCTCGTACCCTCAGGTCCCCCCTGTGGGAGCCCCCCTGTGTGTTTTATGAACTCCGTGCCTCGTACCCTCAGGTCCCCCCTGTGGGAGCACCCCTGTGTGTTTTATGAACTCCGTGCCTCGTACCCTCAGGTCCTCCCTGTGGGAGCCCCCCTGTGTGTTTTATAAACTCCGTGGCTCATACCCTCAGGTCCCCCCAGTGGGAGCACCCCTGTGTGTTTTATGAACTCCGTGCCTCGTATCCTCAGGTCCCCCCTGTTTGAGCCCCCCTGTGGGAGCCCCCCTGTGTGTTTTATGAACTCAGTGACTCGTACCCTCAGGTCCTCCCTGTGGGAGCCCCCCTGTGTGTTTTATAAACTCCGTGCCTCGTACCCTCAGGTCCCCCCTGTGGGAGCACCCCTGTGTGTTTTATGAACTCCGTGCCTCGTACCCTCAGGTCCTCCCTGTGGGAGCCCCCCTGTGTGTTTTATAAACTCCGTGCTTCGTACCCTCAGGTCCACCCTGTGGGAGCACCCCTGTGTGTTTTATAAACTCCATGCGTCGTACCCTCAGGTCCCACCTGTCGGAGCCCCCCTGTGTGTTTTATGAATTCCGTGCCTCGTACCCTCAGGTCCTCCCTGTGGGAGCCCCCCTGTGTGTTTTAGGAACTCCGTGACTCGTACCCTCAGGTCCCCCCTGTGGGAGCCCCCCTGTGTGTTTTATGAACTCAGTGACTCGTACCCTCAGGTCCTCCCTGTGGGAGCCCCCCAGTGTGATTTATGAACTCCGTGACTCGTACCCTCAGGTCCTCCCTGTGAGAGCACCCCTTTGTGTTTTATAAACTCCATGCGTCGTACCCTCAGGTCCCCCCTGTGGGACCCCCCCTGTGTGTTTTATGACTCCGTGCCTCGTACACTCATGTCCTCCCTGTGGGAGCACCCCTGTGGGAGCCCCCCTGTGTGTTTTATTAACTCCGTGCCTCTTATCCTCAGGTCCCCCCTGTTTGAGCCCCCCTGTGGGAGCCCCCCTGTGTGTTTTATAAACTCCGTGCCTCGTACCCTCAGTTCCCCCCTGTGGGAGCCCCCCTGTGTGTTTTATAAATTCCATGCCTCGTACCCTCAGGTCGTCCCTGTGAGAGCCCCCCTGTGTGTTTTATAAACTCCGTGCCTCGTACCCTCAGGTCCCCCCTGTGGGAGCCCCCCTGTGTGTTTTATGAACTCCGTGTCTCGTACCTTCAGGTCCCCCCTGTGGGAGTCCCCCTGTGGGAGCCCCCCTGTGTGTTTTGTAAACTCCGTTCCTCGTACCCTCAGGTCCCCCCTGTGGGAGCACCCCTGTGTGTTTTATGAACTCCGTGCCTCGTACCCTCAGGTCCTCCCTGTGGAAGCACCCCTGTGTGTTTTATGAACTCCGTGCCTCGTACCCTCAGGTCCCCCCTGTGGGAGCACCCCTGTGTGTTTTATGAACTCCGTGCCTCTTATCCTCAGGTCCCCCCTGTTTGAGCCCCCCTGTGGGAGCCCCCCTGTGTGTTTTATGAACTCCGTGCCTCGTACCCTCAGGTCCTCCCTGTGGGAGCCCCCCTGTGTGTTTTATAAACTCCGTGCCTCGTACCCTCAGGTCCCCCCTGTGGGAGCCCCCCTGTGTGTTTTATGAACTCCGTGCCTCGTACGCTCAGGTCCCCCCTGTGGGAGCACCCCTGTGTGTTTTATGAACTCCGTGCCTCGTACCCTTAGGTCCTCCCTGTGGGAGCCCCCCTGTGTGTTTTATAAACTCCGTGGCTCGTACCCTCAGGTCCCCCCTGTGGGAGCACCCCTGTGTGTTTTATGAACTCCGCGCCTCGTATCCTCAGGTCCCCCCTGTTTGAGCCCCCCTGTGGGAGCCCCCCTGTGTGTTTTATAAACTCCGCGCCTCGTACCCTCAGGTCCCCCCTGTGGGAGCCCCCCTGTGTGTTTTATGAACTCAGTGACTCGTACCCTCAGGTCCTCCCTGTGGGAGCCCCCCTGTGTGTTTTATGAACTCCGTGCCTCGTACCCTCAGGCCCCCCCTTTCGGAGCACCCCTGTGTGTTTTATGAACTCCGTGCCTCTTATCCTCAGGTCCCCCCTGTTTGAGCCCCCCTTTGTGTTTTATGAACTCCGTGCCTCGTACCCTCAGGTCCCCCCTGTGGGAGCCCCACTGTGTGTTTCATGAACTCCGTGCCTCGTACCCTCAGGTCCTCCCTGTGGGAGCCCCCCTGTGTGTTTTATAAACTCCGTGCCTCGTACCCTCAGGTCCCCCCTGTGGGAGCACCCCTGTGTGTTTTATGAACTCCGTGCCTCGTACCCTCAGGTCCTCCTTGTGGGAGCCCCCCTGTGTGTTTTATGAACTCCGTGCCTCGTACCCTCAGGTCCCCCCTGTGGGAGCACCCCTGTGTGTTTTATGAACTCCGTGCCTCTTATCCTCAGGTCCCCCCTGTTTGAGCCCCCCTGTGTGTTTTATGAACTCCGTGCCTCGTACCCTCAGGTCCCCCCTGTGGGAGCACCCCTGTGTGTTTTATGAACTCCGTGCCTCGTATCCTCAGGTCCTCCCTGTGGGAGCCCCCCTGTGTGTTTAATGAACTCCGTGCCTCGTACCCTCAGGTCCCCCCTGTGGGAGCCCCCCTGTGTGTTTTATGAACTCCGTGCCTCGTACCCTCAGGTCCCCCCTGTGGGAGCACCCCTGTGTGTTTTATGAACTCCGTGCCTCGTACCCTCAGGTCCTCCCTGTGGGAGCCCCCCTGTGTGTTTTATAAACTCCGTGCTTCGTACCCTCAGGTCCACCCTGTGGGAGCACCCCTGTGTGTTTTATAAACTCCATGCGTCGTACCCTCAGGTCCCACCTGTCGGAGCCCCCCTGTGTGTTTTATGAATTCCGTGCCTCGTACCCTCAGGTCCTCCCTGTGGGAGCCCCCCTGTGTGTTTTAGGAACTCCGTGACTCGTACCCTCAGGTCCCCCCTGTGGGAGCCCCCCTGTGTGTTTTATGAACTCAGTGACTCGTACCCTCAGGTCCTCCCTGTGGGAGCCCCCCAGTGTGATTTATGAACTCCGTGACTCGTACCCTCAGGTCCTCCCTGTGAGAGCACCCCTTTGTGTTTTATAAACTCCATGCGTCGTACCCTCAGGTCCCCCCTGTGGGACCCCCCCTGTGTGTTTTATGACTCCGTGCATCGTACACTCATGTCCTCCCTGTGGGAGCACCCCTGTGGGAGCCCCCCTGTGTGTTTTATTAACTCCGTGCCTCTTATCCTCAGGTCCCCCCTGTTTGAGCCCCCCTGTGGGAGCCCCCCTGTGTGTTTTATAAACTCCGTGCCTCGTACCCTCAGTTCCCCCCTGTGGGAGCCCCCCTGTGTGTTTTATAAATTCCATGCCTCGTACCCTCAGGTCGTCCCTGTGAGAGCCCCCCTGTGTGTTTTATAAACTCCGTGCCTCGTACCCTCAGGTCCCCCCTGTGGGAGCCCCCCTGTGTGTTTTATGAACTCCGTGTCTCGTACCTTCAGGTCCCCCCTGTGGGAGTCCCCCTGTGGGAGCCCCCCTGTGTGTTTTGTAAACTCCGTTCCTCGTACCCTCAGGTCCCCCCTGTGGGAGCACCCCTGTGTGTTTTATGAACTCCGTGCCTCGTACCCTCAGGTCCTCCCTGTGGAAGCACCCCTGTGTGTTTTATGAACTCCGTGCCTCGTACCCTCAGGTCCCCCCTGTGGGAGCACCCCTGTGTGTTTTATGAACTCCGTGCCTCTTATCCTCAGGTCCCCCCTGTTTGAGCCCCCCTGTGGGAGCCCCCCTGTGTGTTTTATGAACTCCGTGCCTCGTACCCTCAGGTCCTCCCTGTGGGAGCCCCCCTGTGTGTTTTATAAACTCCGTGCCTCGTACCCTCAGGTCCCCCCTGTGGGAGCCCCCCTGTGTGTTTTATGAACTCCGTGCCTCGTACGCTCAGGTCCCCCCTGTGGGAGCACCCCTGTGTGTTTTATGAACTCCGTGCCTCGTACCCTTAGGTCCTCCCTGTGGGAGCCCCCCTGTGTGTTTTATAAACTCCGTGGCTCGTACCCTCAGGTCCCCCCTGTGGGAGCACCCCTGTGTGTTTTATGAACTCCGCGCCTCGTATCCTCAGGTCCCCCCTGTTTGAGCCCCCCTGTGGGAGCCCCCCTGTGTGTTTTATAAACTCCGCGCCTCGTACCCTCAGGTCCCCCCTGTGGGAGCCCCCCTGTGTGTTTTATGAACTCAGTGACTCGTACCCTCAGGTCCTCCCTGTGGGAGCCCCCCTGTGTGTTTTATGAACTCCGTGCCTCGTACCCTCAGGCCCCCCCTTTCGGAGCACCCCTGTGTGTTTTATGAACTCCGTGCCTCTTATCCTCAGGTCCCCCCTGTTTGAGCCCCCCTTTGTGTTTTATGAACTCCGTGCCTCGTACCCTCAGGTCCCCCCTGTGGGAGCCCCACTGTGTGTTTCATGAACTCCGTGCCTCGTACCCTCAGGTCCTCCCTGTGGGAGCCCCCCTGTGTGTTTTATAAACTCCGTGCCTCGTACCCTCAGGTCCCCCCTGTGGGAGCACCCCTGTGTGTTTTATGAACTCCGTGCCTCGTACCCTCAGGTCCTCCTTGTGGGAGCCCCCCTGTGTGTTTTATGAACTCCGTGCCTCGTACCCTCAGGTCCCCCCTGTGGGAGCACCCCTGTGTGTTTTATGAACTCCGTGCCTCTTATCCTCAGGTCCCCCCTGTTTGAGCCCCCCTGTGTGTTTTATGAACTCCGTGCCTCGTACCCTCAGGTCCCCCCTGTGGGAGCACCCCTGTGTGTTTTATGAACTCCGTGCCTCGTATCCTCAGGTCCTCCCTGTGGGAGCCCCCCTGTGTGTTTAATGAACTCCGTGCCTCGTACCCTCAGGTCCCCCCTGTGGGAGCCCCCCTGTGTGTTTTATGAACTCCGTGCCTCGTACCCTCAGGTCCCCCCTGTGGGAGCACCCCTGTGTGTTTTATGAACTCCGTGCCTCGTACCCTCAGGTCCTCCCTGTGGGAGCCCCCCTGTGTGTTTTATAAACTCCGTGGCTCATACCCTCAGGTCCCCCCAGTGGGAGCACCCCTGTGTGTTTTATGAACTCCGTGCCTCGTATCCTCAGGTCCCCCCTGTTTGAGCCCCCCTGTGGGAGCCCCCCTGTGTGTTTTATGAACTCAGTGACTCGTACCCTCAGGTCCTCCCTGTGGGAGCCCCCCTGTGTGTTTTATAAACTCCGTGCCTCGTACCCTCAGGTCCCCCCTGTGGGAGCACCCCTGTGTGTTTTATGAACTCCGTGCCTCGTACCCTCAGGTCCTCCCTGTGGGAGCCCCCCTGTGTGTTTTATAAACTCCGTGCTTCGTACCCTCAGGTCCACCCTGTGGGAGCACCCCTGTGTGTTTTATAAACTCCATGCGTCGTACCCTCAGGTCCCACCTGTCGGAGCCCCCCTGTGAGTTTTATGAATTCCGTGCCTCGTACCCTCAGGTCCTCCCTGTGGGAGCCCCCCTGTGTGTTTTAGGAACTCCGTGACTCGTACCCTCAGGTCCCCCCTGTGGGAGCCCCCCTGTGTGTTTTATGAACTCAGTGACTCGTACCCTCAGGTCCTCCCTGTGGGAGCCCCCCAGTGTGATTTATGAACTCCGTGACTCGTACCCTCAGGTCCTCCCTGTGAGAGCACCCCTTTGTGTTTTATAAACTCCATGCGTCGTACCCTCAGGTCCCCCCTGTGGGACCCCCCCTGTGTGTTTTATGACTCCGTGCCTCGTACACTCATGTCCTCCCTGTGGGAGCACCCCTGTGGGAGCCCCCCTGTGTGTTTTATTAACTCCGTGCCTCTTATCCTCAGGTCCCCCCTGTTTGAGCCCCCCTGTGGGAGCCCCCCTGTGTGTTTTATAAACTCCGTGCCTCGTACCCTCAGTTCCCCCCTGTGGGAGCCCCCCTGTGTGTTTTATAAATTCCATGCCTCGTACCCTCAGGTCGTCCCTGTGAGAGCCCCCCTGTGTGTTTTATAAACTCCGTGCCTCGTACCCTCAGGTCCCCCCTGTGGGAGCCCCCCTGTGTGTTTTATGAACTCCGTGTCTCGTACCTTCAGGTCCCCCCTGTGGGAGTCCCCCTGTGGGAGCCCCCCTGTGTGTTTTGTAAACTCCGTTCCTCGTACCCTCAGGTCCCCCCTGTGGGAGCACCCCTGTGTGTTTTATGAACTCCGTGCCTCGTACCCTCAGGTCCTCCCTGTGGAAGCACCCCTGTGTGTTTTATGAACTCCGTGCCTCGTACCCTCAGGTCCCCCCTGTGGGAGCACCCCTGTGTGTTTTATGAACTCCGTGCCTCTTATCCTCAGGTCCCCCCTGTTTGAGCCCCCCTGTGGGAGCCCCCCTGTGTGTTTTATGAACTCCGTGCCTCGTACCCTCAGGTCCTCCCTGTGGGAGCCCCCCTGTGTGTTTTATAAACTCCGTGCCTCGTACCCTCAGGTCCCCCCTGTGGGAGCCCCCCTGTGTGTTTTATGAACTCCGTGCCTCGTACGCTCAGGTCCCCCCTGTGGGAGCACCCCTGTGTGTTTTATGAACTCCGTGCCTCGTACCCTTAGGTCCTCCCTGTGGGAGCCCCCCTGTGTGTTTTATAAACTCCGTGGCTCGTACCCTCAGGTCCCCCCTGTGGGAGCACCCCTGTGTGTTTTATGAACTCCGCGCCTCGTATCCTCAGGTCCCCCCTGTTTGAGCCCCCCTGTGGGAGCCCCCCTGTGTGTTTTATAAACTCCGCGCCTCGTACCCTCAGGTCCCCCCTGTGGGAGCCCCCCTGTGTGTTTTATGAACTCAGTGACTCGTACCCTCAGGTCCTCCCTGTGGGAGCCCCCCTGTGTGTTTTATGAACTCCGTGCCTCGTACCCTCAGGCCCCCCCTTTCGGAGCACCCCTGTGTGTTTTATGAACTCCGTGCCTCTTATCCTCAGGTCCCCCCTGTTTGAGCCCCCCTTTGTGTTTTATGAACTCCGTGCCTCGTACCCTCAGGTCCCCCCTGTGGGAGCCCCACTGTGTGTTTCATGAACTCCGTGCCTCGTACCCTCAGGTCCTCCCTGTGGGAGCCCCCCTGTGTGTTTTATAAACTCCGTGCCTCGTACCCTCAGGTCCCCCCTGTGGGAGCACCCCTGTGTGTTTTATGAACTCCGTGCCTCGTACCCTCAGGTCCTCCTTGTGGGAGCCCCCCTGTGTGTTTTATGAACTCCGTGCCTCGTACCCTCAGGTCCCCCCTGTGGGAGCACCCCTGTGTGTTTTATGAACTCCGTGCCTCTTATCCTCAGGTCCCCCCTGTTTGAGCCCCCCTGTGTGTTTTATGAACTCCGTGCCTCGTACCCTCAGGTCCCCCCTGTGGGAGCACCCCTGTGTGTTTTATGAACTCCGTGCCTCGTATCCTCAGGTCCTCCCTGTGGGAGCCCCCCTGTGTGTTTAATGAACTCCGTGCCTCGTACCCTCAGGTCCCCCCTGTGGGAGCCCCCCTGTGTGTTTTATGAACTCCGTGCCTCGTACCCTCAGGTCCCCCCTGTGGGAGCACCCCTGTGTGTTTTATGAACTCCGTGCCTCGTACCCTCAGGTCCTCCCTGTGGGAGCCCCCCTGTGTGTTTTATAAACTCCGTGGCTCATACCCTCAGGTCCCCCCAGTGGGAGCACCCCTGTGTGTTTTATGAACTCCGTGCCTCGTATCCTCAGGTCCCCCCTGTTTGAGCCCCCCTGTGGGAGCCCCCCTGTGTGTTTTATGAACTCAGTGACTCGTACCCTCAGGTCCTCCCTGTGGGAGCCCCCCTGTGTGATTTATGAACTCCGTGACTCGTACCCTCAGGTCCTCCCTGTGAGAGCACCCCTGTGTGTTTTATGAACTCCATGCGTCGTATCCTCAGGTCCCCCCTGTGGGAGCCCCCCTATGTGTTTAATGACTCCGTGCCTCGTACCCTCAGGTCCTCCCTCTGGGAGCCTTCCTGTGGGTTTTATAAACTCCGTGCCTCGTACCCTCAGGTCCCAACTGTGGGAGCCCCCCTGTGTGTTTTATGATCTCCGTGACTCGTACCCTGAGGTCCCAACTGTGGGAGCCCCCCTGTGTGTTTTATGAACTCCGTGCCTCGTACCCTCAGGTCCCAACTGTGGGAGCCCCCCTGTGTGTTTTATGAACACCGTGCCTCGTACCCTCAGGTCCTCCCTCTGGGAGCCTTCCTGTGGGTTTTATAAACTCCGTGCCTCGTACCCTCAGGTCCCAACTGTGAGAGCCCCCCTGTGTGTTTTATGAACTCAGTGACTCGTACCCTCAGGTCCTCCCTGTGGGAGCCCCCCTATGTGATTTATGAACTCCGTGACTCGTACCTTCAAGTCCTCCCTGTGATAGCACCCCTTTGTGTTTTATAAACTCCATGCGTCGTACCCTCAGGTCCCCCCTGTGGGAGCCCCCCTGTGTGTTTTATGACTCCGTGCCTCGTACCCTCAGGTCCTCCCTGTGGGAGCCCTCCTGTGGGTTTTATAAACTCCGTGCCTCGTACCCTCAGGTCCCAACTGTGGGAGCCCCCCTGTGTGTTTTATGAACTCCGTGTCTCGTACCTTCAGGTCCCCCCTGTGGGAGTCCCCCTGTGGGAGCCCCCCTGTGTGTTTTATAAACTCCGTTCCTCGTACCCTCAGGTCCCCCCTGTGGGAGCCCCCCTGTGTGTTTTATAAACTCCGTGTGTCGTATCCTCAGGTCCCCCCTGTGGGAGCACCCCTGTGTGTTTTATAAACTCCATGCGTCGTACCCTCAGGTCCCCCCTGTTGGAGCCCCCCTGTGTGTTTTATGAACTCCGTGCCTCGTACCCTCAGGTCCTCCCTGTGGGAGCCCCCGTGTGTGTTTTATAAACTCCGTGCCTCGTACCCTCAGGTCCCCCCTGTGGGAGCACCCCTGTGTGTTTTATGAACTCCGTGCCTCGTACCCTCAGGTCCTCCCTGTGGGAGCCCCCCTGTGTGTTTTATGAACTCCGTGCCTCGTACCCTCAGGTCCCCCCTGTGGGAGCCCCCCTGTGTGTTTTATGAGCTCCGTGCCTCTTATCCTCAGGTCCCCCCTGTTTGAGCCCCCCTGTGGGAGCCCCCCTGTGTGTTTTATAAACTCCGCCCCTCGTACCCTCAGGTCCCCCCTGTGGGAGCCCCCCTGTGTGTTTTATGAACTCAGTGACTCGTACCCTCAGGTCCCCCCTGTGGGAGCCCCCCTGTGTGTTTTATGAACTCAGTGACTCGTACCCTCAGGTCCCAACTGTGGGAGCCCCCCTGTGTGTTTTATGAACTCCGTGACTCGTACCCTGAGGTCCCAACTGTGGGAGCCCCCCTGTGTGTTTTATGAACTCCGTGCCTCGTACCCTCAGGTCCCAACTGTGGGAGCCCCCCTGTGTGTTTTATGAACTCCGTGCCTCGTACCCTCAGGTCCTCCCTCTGGGAGCCTTCCTGTGGGTTTTATAAACTCCGTGCCTCGTACCCTCAGGTCCCAACTGTGAGAGCCCCCCTGTGTGTTTTATGAACTCCCTGACTCGTACCCTCAGGTCCTCCCTGTGAGAGCACCCCTTTGTGTTTTATAAACTCCATGCGTCGTACCCTGAGGTTCCCCCTGTGGGAGCCCCCCATGTGTGTTTTATGACTCCGTGCCTCGTACCCTCAGGTCCTCCCTGTGGGAGCCCTCCTGTGGGTTTTATAAACTCCGTGCCTCGTACCCTCAGGTCCCAACTGTGGGAGCCCCCCTGTGTGTTTTATGAACTCCGTGACTCGTACCCTGAGGTCCTCCCTGTGGGAGCCCCCCTGTGTGTTTTATAAACTCCGTGCCTCGTACCCTCAGGTCCCCCCTCTGGGAGCACCCCTGTGTGTTTTATGAACTCCGTGCCTCGTACCCTCAGGTCCTCCCTGTGAGAGCACCCCTTTGTGTTTTATAAAATCCATGCGTCGTACCCTCAGGTCCCCCCTGTGGGAGCCCCCCTATGTGTTTAATGACTCCGTGCCTCGTACCCTCAGGTCCTCCCTCTGGGAGCCTTCCTGTGGGTTTTATAAACTCCGTGCCTCGTACCCTCAGGTCCCAACTGTGGGAGCCCCCCTGTGTGTTTTATGAACTCCGTGACTCGTACCCTGAGGTCCTCCCTGTGAGAGCCCCCTTGTGTGTTTTATAAACTCCGTGCCTCGTACCCTCAGGTCCCCCCTGTGGGAGCCCCCCTGTGTGTTTTATGAACTCAGTGACTCGTACCCTCAGGTCCTCCCTGTGGGAGCCCCCCAGTGTGATTTATGAACTCCGTGACTCGTACCCTCAGGTCCTCCCTGTGAGAGCACCCCTTTGTGTTTTATAAACTCCATGCGTCGTACCCTCAGGTCCCCCCTGTGGGAGCCCCCCTGTGTGTTTTATGACTCCGTGCCTCGTACACTCAGGTCCTCCCTGTGGGAGCACCCCTGTGGGAGCCCCCCTGTGTGTTTTATGAACTCCGTGCCTCTTATCATCAGGTCCCCCCTGTTTGAGCCCCCCTGTGGGAGCCCCCCTGTGTGTTTTGTAAACTCCGTTCCTCGTACCCTCAGGTCCCCCCTGTGGGAGCACCCCTGTGTGTTTTATGAACTCCGTGGCTCGTACCCTCAGTTCCTCCCTGTGAGAGCCCCCCTGTGGGTTTTATAAACTCCGTGCCTCGTACCCTCAGGTCCCAACTGTGGGAGCCCCCCTGTGTGTTTTATGAACTCCGTGCCTCGTATCCTCAGGTCCCCCCTGTTTGAGCCCCCCTGTGGGAGCCCCCCTGTGTGTTTTATAAACTCCGCGCCTCGTACCCTCAGGTCCCCCCTGTGGGAGCCCCCCTGTGTTTTTTATGAACTCAGTGACTCGTACCCTCAGGTCCTCCCTGTGGGAGCCCCCCTGTGTGATTTATGAACTCCGTGACTCGTACCCTCAGGTCCTCCCTGTGAGAGCACCCCTTTGTGTTTTATAAACTCCATGCGTCGTACCCTCAGGTCCCCCCTGTGGGAGCCCCCCTGTGTGTTTTATGAACTCAGTGACTCGTACCCTCAGGTCCCCCCTGTGGGAGCACCCCTGTGTGTTTTATGAACTCCGTGCCTCTTATCCTCAGGTCCCCCCTGTTTGAGCCCCCCTGTGGGAGCCCCCCTGTGTGTTTTATGAACTCCGTGCCTCGTACCCTCAGGTCCTCCCTGTGGGAGCCCCCCTGTGTGTTTTATAAACTCCGTGCCTCGTACCCTCAGGTCCCCCCTGTGGGAGCCCCCCTGTGTGTTTTATGAACTCCGTGCCTCGTACCCTCAGGTCCCCCCTGTGGGAGCACCCCTGTGTGTTTTATGAACTCCGTGCCTCGTACCCTCAGGTCCTCCCTATGGGAGCCCCCCTGTGTGTTTTATAAACTCCGTGGCTCGTACCCTCAGGTCCCCCCAGTGGGAGCACCCCTGTGTGTTTTATGAACTCCGTGCCTCGTATCCTCAGGTCCCCCCTGTTTGAGCCCCCCTGTGGGAGCCCCCCTGTGTGTTTTATAAACTACGCGCCTCGTACCCTCAGGTCCCCCCTGTGGGAGCCCCCCTGTGTGTTTTATGAACTCAGTGACTCGTACCCTCAGGTCCTCCCTGTGGGAGCCCCCCTGTGTGTTTTATGAACTCCGTGCCTCGTACCCTCAGGCCCCCCCTTTCGGAGCACCCCTGTGTGTTTTATGAACTCCGTGCCTCTTATCCTCAGGTCCCCCCTGTTTGAGCCCCCCTTTGTGTTTTATGAACTCCGTGCCTCGTACCCTCAGGTCCCCCCTGTGGGAGCCCCACTGTGTGTTTCATGAACTCCGTGCCTCGTACCCTCAGGTCCTCCCTGTGGGAGCCCCCCTGTGTGTTTTATAAACTCCGTGCCTCGTACCCTCAGGTCCCCCCTGTGGGAGCACCCCTGTGTGTTTTATGAACTCCGTGCCTCGTACCCTCAGGTCCTCCTTGTGGGAGCCCCCCTGTGTGTTTTATGAACTCCGTGCCTCGTACCCTCAGGTCCCCCCTGTGGGAGCACCCCTGTGTGTTTTATGAACTCCGTGCCTCTTATCCTGAGGTCCCCCCTGTTTGAGCCCCCCTGTGTGTTTTATGAACTCCGTGCCTCGTACCCTCAGGTCCCCCCTGTGGGAGCACCCCTGTGTGTTTTATGAACTCCGTGCCTCGTATCCTCAGGTCCTCCCTGTGGGAGCCCCCCTGTGTGTTTAATGAACTCCGTGCCTCGTACCCTCAGGTCCCCCCTGTGGGAGCCCCCCTGTGTGTTTTATGAACTCCGTGCCTCGTACCCTCAGGTCCCCCCTGTGGGAGCACCCCTGTGTGTTTTATGAACTCCGTGCCTCGTACCCTCAGGTCCTCCCTGTGGGAGCCCCCCTGTGTGTTTTATAAACTCCGTGGCTCATACCCTCAGGTCCCCCCAGTGGGAGCACCCCTGTGTGTTTTATGAACTCCGTGCCTCGTATCCTCAGGTCCCCCCTGTTTGAGCCCCCCTGTGGGAGCCCCCCTGTGTGTTTTATGAACTCAGTGACTCGTACCCTCAGGTCCTCCCTGTGGGAGCCCCCCTGTGTGATTTATGAACTCCGTGACTCGTACCCTCAGGTCCTCCCTGTGAGAGCACCCCTGTGTGTTTTATGAACTCCATGCGTCGTATCCTCAGGTCCCCCCTGTGGGAGCCCCCCTATGTGTTTAATGACTCCGTGCCTCGTACCCTCAGGTCCTCCCTCTGGGAGCCTTCCTGTGGGTTTTATAAACTCCGTGCCTCGTACCCTCAGGTCCCAACTGTGGGAGCCCCCCTGTGTGTTTTATGATCTCCGTGACTCGTACCCTGAGGTCCCAACTGTGGGAGCCCCCCTGTGTGTTTTATGAACTCCGTGCCTCGTACCCTCAGGTCCCAACTGTGGGAGCCCCCCTGTGTGTTTTATGAACACCGTGCCTCGTACCCTCAGGTCCTCCCTCTGGGAGCCTTCCTGTGGGTTTTATAAACTCCGTGCCTCGTACCCTCAGGTCCCAACTGTGAGAGCCCCCCTTTGTGTTTTATAAACTCCATGCGTCGTACCCTCAGGTCCCCCCTGTGGGAGCCCCCCTGTGTGTTTTATGACTCCGTGCCTCGTACCCTCAGGTCCTCCCTGTGGGAGCCCTCCTGTGGGTTTTATAAACTCCGTGCCTCGTACCCTCAGGTCCCAACTGTGGGAGCCCCCCTGTGTGTTTTATGAACTCCGTGTCTCGTACCTTCAGGTCCCCCCTGTGGGAGTCCCCCTGTGGGAGCCCCCCTGTGTGTTTTATAAACTCCGTTCCTCGTACCCTCAGGTCCCCCCTGTGGGAGCCCCCCTGTGTGTTTTATAAACTCCGTGTGTCGTATCCTCAGGTCCCCCCTGTGGGAGCACCCCTGTGTGTTTTATAAACTCCATGCGTCGTACCCTCAGGTCCCCCCTGTTGGAGCCCCCCTGTGTGTTTTATGAACTCCGTGCCTCGTACCCTCAGGTCCTCCCTGTGGGAGCCCCCCTGTGTGTTTTATAAACTCCGTGCCTCGTACCCTCAGGTCCCCCCTGTGGGAGCACCCCTGTGTGTTTTATGAACTCCGTGCCTCGTACCCTCAGGTCCTCCCTGTGGGAGCCCCCCTGTGTGTTTTATGAACTCCGTGCCTCGTACCCTCAGGTCCCCCCTGTGGGAGCCCCCCTGTGTGTTTTATGAGCTCCGTGCCTCTTATCCTCAGGTCCCCCCTGTTTGAGCCCCCCTGTGGGAGCCCCCCTGTGTGTTTTATAAACTCCGCGCCTCGTACCCTCAGGTCCCCCCTGTGGGAGCCCCCCTGTGTGTTTTATGAACTCAGTGACTCGTACCCTCAGGTCCCCCCTGTGGGAGCCCCCCTGTGTGTTTTATGAACTCAGTGACTCGTACCCTCAGGTCCCAACTGTGGGAGCCCCCCTGTGTGTTTTATGAACTCCGTGACTCGTACCCTGAGGTCCCAACTGTGGGAGCCCCCCTGTGTGTTTTATGAACTCCGTGCCTCGTACCCTCAGGTCCCAACTGTGGGAGCCCCCCTGTGTGTTTTATGAACTCCGTGCCTCGTACCCTCAGGTCCTCCCTCTGGGAGCCTTCCTGTGGGTTTTATAAACTCCGTGCCTCGTACCCTCAGGTCCCAACTGTGAGAGCCCCCCTGTGTGTTTTATGAACTCCCTGACTCGTACCCTCAGGTCCTCCCTGTGAGAGCACCCCTTTGTGTTTTATAAACTCCATGCGTCGTACCCTGAGGTTCCCCCTGTGGGAGCCCCCCATGTGTGTTTTATGACTCCGTGCCTCGTACCCTCAGGTCCTCCCTGTGGGAGCCCTCCTGTGGGTTTTATAAACTCCGTGCCTCGTACCCTCAGGTCTCAACTGTGGGAGCCCCCCTGTGTGTTTTATGAACTCCGTGACTCGTACCCTGAGGTCCTCCCTGTGGGAGCCCCCCTGTGTGTTTTATAAACTCCGTGCCTCGTACCCTCAGGTCCCCCCTCTGGGAGCACCCCTGTGTGTTTTATGAACTCCGTGCCTCGTACCCTCAGGTCCTCCCTGTGAGAGCACCCCTTTGTGTTTTATAAAATCCATGCGTCGTACCCTCAGGTCCCCCCTGTGGGAGCCCCCCTATGTGTTTAATGACTCCGTGCCTCGTACCCTCAGGTCCTCCCTCTGGGAGCCTTCCTGTGGGTTTTATAAACTCCGTGCCTCGTACCCTCAGGTCCCAACTGTGGGAGCCCCCCTGTGTGTTTTATGAACTCCGTGACTCGTACCCTGAGGTCCTCCCTGTGAGAGCCCCCTTGTGTGTTTTATAAACTCCGTGCCTCGTACCCTCAGGTCCCCCCTGTGGGAGCCCCCCTGTGTGTTTTATGAACTCAGTGACTCGTACCCTCAGGTCCTCCCTGTGGGAGCCCCCCAGTGTGATTTATGAACTCCGTGACTCGTACCCTCAGGTCCTCCCTGTGAGAGCACCCCTTTGTGTTTTATAAACTCCATGCGTCGTACCCTCAGGTCCCCCCTGTGGGAGCCCCCCTGTGTGTTTTATGACTCCGTGCCTCGTACACTCAGGTCCTCCCTGTGGGAGCACCCCTGTGGGAGCCCCCCTGTGTGTTTTATGAACTCCGTGCCTCTTATCATCAGGTCCCCCCTGTTTGAGCCCCCCTGTGGGAGCCCCCCTGTGTGTTTTGTAAACTCCGTTCCTCGTACCCTCAGGTCCCCCCTGTGGGAGCACCCCTGTGTGTTTTATGAACTCCGTGGCTCGTACCCTCAGTTCCTCCCTGTGAGAGCCCCCCTGTGGGTTTTATAAACTCCGTGCCTCGTACCCTCAGGTCCCAACTGTGGGAGCCCCCCTGTGTGTTTTATGAACTCCGTGCCTCGTATCCTCAGGTCCCCCCTGTTTGAGCCCCCCTGTGGGAGCCCCCCTGTGTGTTTTATAAACTCCGCGCCTCGTACCCTCAGGTCCCCCCTGTGGGAGCCCCCCTGTGTTTTTTATGAACTCAGTGACTCGTACCCTCAGGTCCTCCCTGTGGGAGCCCCCCTGTGTGATTTATGAACTCCGTGACTCGTACCCTCAGGTCCTCCCTGTGAGAGCACCCCTTTGTGTTTTATAAACTCCATGCGTCGTACCCTCAGGTCCCCCCTGTGGGAGCCCCCCTGTGTGTTTTATGAACTCAGTGACTCGTACCCTCAGGTCCCCCCTGTGGGAGCACCCCTGTGTGTTTTATGAACTCCGTGCCTCTTATCCTCAGGTCCCCCCTGTTTGAGCCCCCCTGTGGGAGCCCCCCTGTGTGTTTTATGAACTCCGTGCCTCGTACCCTCAGGTCCTCCCTGTGGGAGCCCCCCTGTGTGTTTTATAAACTCCGTGCCTCGTACCCTCAGGTCCCCCCTGTGGGAGCCCCCCTGTGTGTTTTATGAACTCCGTGCCTCGTACCCTCAGGTCCCCCCTGTGGGAGCACCCCTGTGTGTTTTATGAACTCCGTGCCTCGTACCCTCAGGTCCTCCCTATGGGAGCCCCCCTGTGTGTTTTATAAACTCCGTGGCTCGTACCCTCAGGTCCCCCCAGTGGGAGCACCCCTGTGTGTTTTATGAACTCCGTGCCTCGTATCCTCAGGTCCCCCCTGTTTGAGCCCCCCTGTGGGAGCCCCCCTGTGTGTTTTATAAACTACGCGCCTCGTACCCTCAGGTCCCCCCTGTGGGAGCCCCCCTGTGTGTTTTATGAACTCAGTGACTCGTACCCTCAGGTCCTCCCTGTGGGAGCCCCCCTGTGTGATTTATGAACTCCATGACTCGTACCCTCAGGTCCTCCCTGTGAGAGCACCCCTTTGTGTTTTATTAACTCCATGCGTCGTACCCTCAGGTCCCCCCTGTGGGAGCCCCCCTATGTGTTTAATGACTCCGTGCCTCGTACCCTCAGGTCCTCCCTCTGGGAGCCTTCCTGTGGGTTTTATAAACTCCGTGCCTCGTACCCTCAGGTCCCCCCTGTGGGAGCCCCCCTGTGTGTTTTATGAACTCAGTGACTCGTACCCTCAGGTCCCCCCTGTGGGAGCACCCCTGTGTGTTTTATGAACTCCGTGCCTCGTATCCTCAGGTCCTCCCTGTGGGAGCCCCCCTGTGTGTTTAATGAACTCCGTGCCTCGTACCCTCAGGTCCCCCCTGTGGGAGCCCCCCTGTGTGTTTTATGAACTCCGTGCCTCGTACCCTCAGGTCCCCCCTGTGGGAGCACCCCTGTGTGTTTTATGAACTCCGTGCCTCGTACCCTCAGGTCCTCCCTGTGGGAGCCCCCCTGTGTGTTTTATAAACTCCGTGGCTCATACCCTCAGGTCCCCCCAGTGGGAGCACCCCTGTGTGTTTTATGAACTCCGTGCCTCGTACCCTCAGGTCCCCCCTGTGGGAGCCCCCCTGTGTGTTTTATGAACTCCGTGCCTCGTACCCTCAGGTCCCCCCTGTGGGAGCACCCCTGTGTGTTTTATGAACTCCGTGCCTCGTACCCTCAGGTCCTCCCTATGGGAGCCCCCCTGTGTGTTTTATAAACTCCGTGGCTCGTACCCTCAGGTCCCCCCAGTGGGAGCACCCCTGTGTGTTTTATGAACTCCGTGCCTCGTATCCTCAGGTCCCCCCTGTTTGAGCCCCCCTGTGGGAGCCCCCCTGTGTGTTTTATAAACTACGCGCCTCGTACCCTCAGGTCCCCCCTGTGGGAGCCCCCCTGTGTGTTTTATGAACTCAGTGACTCGTACCCTCAGGTCCTCCCTGTGGGAGCCCCCCTGTGTGATTTATGAACTCCATGACTCGTACCCTCAGGTCCTCCCTGTGAGAGCACCCCTTTGTGTTTTATTAACTCCATGCGTCGTACCCTCAGGTCCCCCCTGTGGGAGCCCCCCTATGTGTTTAATGACTCCGTGCCTCGTACCCTCAGGTCCTCCCTCTGGGAGCCTTCCTGTGGGTTTTATAAACTCCGTGCCTCGTACCCTCAGGTCCCCCCTGTGGGAGCCCCCCTGTGTGTTTTATGAACTCAGTGACTCGTACCCTCAGGTCCCCCCTGTGGGAGCACCCCTGTGTGTTTTATGAACTCCGTGCCTCGTATCCTCAGGTCCTCCCTGTGGGAGCCCCCCTGTGTGTTTAATGAACTCCGTGCCTCGTACCCTCAGGTCCCCCCTGTGGGAGCCCCCCTGTGTGTTTTATGAACTCCGTGCCTCGTACCCTCAGGTCCCCCCTGTGGGAGCACCCCTGTGTGTTTTATGAACTCCGTGCCTCGTACCCTCAGGTCCTCCCTGTGGGAGCCCCCCTGTGTGTTTTATAAACTCCGTGGCTCATACCCTCAGGTCCCCCCAGTGGGAGCACCCCTGTGTGTTTTATGAACTCCGTGCCTCGTATCCTCAGGTCCCCCCTGTTTGAGCCCCCCTGTGGGAGCCCCCCTGTGTGTTTTATGAACTCAGTGACTCGTACCCTCAGGTCCTCCCTGTGGGAGCCCCCCTGTGTGATTTATGAACTCCGTGACTCGTACCCTCAGGTCCTCCCTGTGAGAGCACCCCTGTGTGTTTTATGAACTCCATGCGTCGTATCCTCAGGTCCCCCCTGTGGGAGCCCCCCTATGTGTTTAATGACTCCGTGCCTCGTACCCTCAGGTCCTCCCTCTGGGAGCCTTCCTGTGGGTTTTATAAACTCCGTGCCTCGTACCCTCAGGTCCCAACTGTGGGAGCCCCCCTGTGTGTTTTATGATCTCCGTGACTCGTACCCTGAGGTCCCAACTGTGGGAGCCCCCCTGTGTGTTTTATGAACTCCGTGCCTCGTACCCTCAGGTCCCAACTGTGGGAGCCCCCCTGTGTGTTTTATGAACACCGTGCCTCGTACCCTCAGGTCCTCCCTCTGGGAGCCTTCCTGTGGGTTTTATAAACTCCGTGCCTCGTACCCTCAGGTCCCAACTGTGAGAGCCCCCCTGTGTGTTTTATGAACTCAGTGACTCGTACCCTCAGGTCCTCCCTGTGGGAGCCCCCCTATGTGATTTATGAACTCCGTGACTCGTACCTTCAGGTCCTCCCTGTGATAGCACCCCTTTGTGTTTTATAAACTCCATGCGTCGTACCCTCAGGTCCCCCCTGTGGGAGCCCCCCTGTGTGTTTTATGACTCCGTGCCTCGTACCCTCAGGTCCTCCCTGTGGGAGCCCTCCTGTGGGTTTTATAAACTCCGTGCCTCGTACCCTCAGGTCCCAACTGTGGGAGCCCCCCTGTGTGTTTTATGAACTCCGTGTCTCGTACCTTCAGGTCCCCCCTGTGGGAGTCCCCCTCTGGGAGCCCCCCTGTGTGTTTTATAAACTCCGTTCCTCGTACCCTCAGGTCCCCCCTGTGGGAGCCCCTCTGTGTGTTTTATAAACTCCGTGTGTCGTATCCTCAGGTCCCCCCTGTGGGAGCACCCCTGTGTGTTTTATAAACTCCATGCGTCGTACCCTCAGGTCCCCCCTGTTGGAGCCCCCCTGTGTGTTTTATGAACTCCGTGCCTCGTACCCTCAGGTCCCCCCTGTGGGAGCCCCCCTGTGTGTTTTATAAACTCCGTGCCTCGTACCCTCAGGTCCCCCCTGTGGGAGCACCCCTGTGTGTTTTATGAACTCCGTGCCTCGTACCCTCAGGTCCTCCCTGTGGGAGCCCCCCTGTGTGTTTTATGAACTCCGTGCCTCGTACCCTCAGGTCCCCCCTGTGGGAGCCCCCCTGTGTGTTTTATGAGCTCCGTGCCTCTTATCCTCAGGTCCCCCCTGTTTGAGCCCCCCTGTGGGAGCCCCCCTGTGTGTTTTATAAACTCCGCGCCTCGTACCCTCAGGTCCCCCCTGTGGCAGCCCCCCTGTGTGTTTTATGAACTCAGTGACTCGTACCCTCAGGTCCCCCCTGTGGGAGCCCCCCTGTGTGTTTTATGAACTCAGTGACTCGTACCCTCAGGTCCCAACTGTGGGAGCCCCCCTGTGTGTTTTATGAACTCCGTGACTCGTACCCTGAGGTCCCAACTGTGGGAGCCCCCCTGTGTGTTTTATGAGCTCCGTGCCTCGTACCCTCAGGTCCCAACTGTGGGAGCCCCCCTGTGTGTTTTATGAACTCCGTGCCTCGTACCCTCAGGTCCTCCCTCTGGGAGCCTTCCTGTGGGTTTTATAAACTCCGTGCCTCGTACCCTCAGGTCCCAACTGTGAGAGCCCCCCTGTGTGTTTTATGAACTCCCTGACTCGTACCCTCAGGTCCTCCCTGTGAGAGCACCCCTTTGTGTTTTATAAACTCCATGCGTCGTACCCTGAGGTTCCCCCTGTGGGAGCCCCCCATGTGTGTTTTATGACTCCGTGCCTCGTACCCTCAGGTCCTCCCTGTGGGAGCCCTCCTGTGGGTTTTATAAACTCCGTGCCTCGTACCCTCAGGTCCCAACTGTGGGAGCCCCCCTGTGTGTTTTATGAACTCCGTGACTCGTACCCTGAGGTCCTCCCTGTGGGAGCCCCCCTGTGTGTTTTATAAACTCCGTGCCTCGTACCCTCAGGTCCCCCCTCTGGGAGCACCCCTGTGTGTTTTATGAACTCCGTGCCTCGTACCCTCAGGTCCTCCCTGTGAGAGCACCCCTTTGTGTTTTATAAAATCCATGCGTCGTACCCTCAGGTCCCCCCTGTGGGAGCCCCCCTATGTGTTTAATGACTCCGTGCCTCGTACCCTCAGGTCCTCCCTCTGGGAGCCTTCCTGTGGGTTTTATAAACTCCGTGCCTCGTACACTCAGGTCCCAACTGTGGGAGCCCCCCTGTGTGTTTTATGAACTCCGTGACTCGTACCCTGAGGTCCTCCCTGTGAGAGCCCCCTTGTGTGTTTTATAAACTCCGTGCCTCGTACCCTCAGGTCCCCCCTGTGGGAGCCCCCCTGTGTGTTTTATGAACTCAGTGACTCGTACCCTCAGGTCCTCCCTGTGGGAGCCCCCCAGTGTGATTTATGAACTCCGTGACTCGTACCCTCAGGTCCTCCCTGTGAGAGCACCCCTTTGTGTTTTATAAACTCCATGCGTCGTACCCTCAGGTCCCCCCTGTGGGAGCCCCCCTGTGTGTTTTATGACTCCGTGCCTCGTACACTCAGGTCCTCCCTGTGGGAGCACCCCTGTGGGAGCCCCCCTGTGTGTTTTATGAACTCCGTGCCTCTTATCATCAGGTCCCCCCTGTTTGAGCCCCCCTGTGGGAGCCCCCCTGTGTGTTTTGTAAACTCCGTTCCTCGTACCCTCAGGTCCCCCCTGTGGGAGCACCCCTGTGTGTTTTATGAACTCCGTGGCTCGTACCCTCAGTTCCTCCCTGTGAGAGCCCCCCTGTGGGTTTTATAAACTCCGTGCCTCGTACCCTCAGGTCCCAACTGTGGGAGCCCCCCTGTGTGTTTTATGAACTCCGTGCCTCGTATCCTCAGGTCCCCCCTGTTTGAGCCCCCCTGTGGGAGCCCCCCTGTGTGTTTTATAAACTCCGCGCCTCGTACCCTCAGGTCCCCCCTGTGGGAGCCCCCCTGTGTTTTTTATGAACTCAGTGACTCGTACCCTCAGGTCCTCCCTGTGGGAGCCCCCCTGTGTGATTTATGAACTCCGTGACTCGTACCCTCAGGTCCTCCCTGTGAGAGCACCCCTTTGTGTTTTATAAACTCCATGCGTCGTACCCTCAGGTCCCCCCTGTGGGAGCCCCCCTGTGTGTTTTATGAACTCAGTGACTCGTACCCTCAGGTCCCCCCTGTGGGAGCACCCCTGTGTGTTTTATGAACTCCGTGCCTCTTATCCTCAGGTCCCCCCTGTTTGAGCCCCCCTGTGGGAGCCCCCCTGTGTGTTTTATGAACTCCGTGCCTCGTACCCTCAGGTCCTCCCTGTGGGAGCCCCCCTGTGTGTTTTATAAACTCCGTGCCTCGTACCCTCAGGTCCCCCCTGTGGGAGCCCCCCTGTGTGTTTTATGAACTCCGTGCCTCGTACCCTCAGGTCCCCCCTGTGGGAGCACCCCTGTGTGTTTTATGAACTCCGTGCCTCGTACCCTCAGGTCCTCCCTATGGGAGCCCCCCTGTGTGTTTTATAAACTCCGTGGCTCGTACCCTCAGGTCCCCCCAGTGGGAGCACCCCTGTGTGTTTTATGAACTCCGTGCCTCGTATCCTCAGGTCCCCCCTGTTTGAGCCCCCCTGTGGGAGCCCCCCTGTGTGTTTTATAAACTACGCGCCTCGTACCCTCAGGTCCCCCCTGTGGGAGCCCCCCTGTGTGTCTTATGAACTCAGTGACTCGTACCCTCAGGTCCTCCCTGTGGGAGCCCCCCTGTGTGATTTATGAACTCCATGACTCGTACCCTCAGGTCCTCCCTGTGAGAGCACCCCTTTGTGTTTTATTAACTCCATGCGTCGTACCCTCAGGTCCCCCCTGTGGGAGCCCCCCTATGTGTTTAATGACTCCGTGCCTCGTACCCTCAGGTCCTCCCTCTGGGAGCCTTCCTGTGGGTTTTATAAACTCCGTGCCTCGTACCCTCAGGTCCCAACTGTGGGAGCCTCCCTGTGTGTTTTATGAACTCCGTGACTCCTACCCTGAGGTCCCAACTGTGGGAGCCCCCCTGTGTGTTTTATGAACTCCTTCCCTCGTACCCTCAGGTCCTCCCTGTGGGAGCCCCCCTGTGTGATTTATGAACTCCGTGACTCGTACCCTCAGGTCCTCCCTGTGAGAGCACCCCTTTGTGTTTTATAAACTCCATGCGTCGTACCCTCAGGTCCCCCCTGTGGGAGCCCCCCTGTGTGTTTTATGACTCCGTGCCTCGTACACTCAGGTCCTCCCTGTGGGAGCCCTCCTGTGGGTTTTATAAACTCCGTGCCTCGTACCCTCAGGTCCCAACTGTGGGAGCCCCCATGTGTGTTTTATGAACTCCGTGACTCGTACCCTGAGGTCCTCCCTGTGAGAGCCCCCCTGTGTGTTTTATAAACTCCGTGCCTCGTACCCTCAGGTCCCCCCTGTGGGAGCACCCCTGTGTGTTTTATGAACTCCGTGCCTCGTACCCTCAGGTCCTCCCTGTGGGAGCCCCCCTGTGTGTTTTATAAACTCCGTGCTTCGTACCCTCAGGTCCACCCTGTGGGAGCCCCCCTGTGTGTTTTATGAATTCCCTGCCTCGTACCCTCAGGTCCTCCCTGTGGGAGCCCCCCTGTGTGTTTTATGAACTCCGTGACTCGTACCCTGAGGTCCTCCCTGTGAGAGCCCCCTTGTGTGTTTTATAAACTCCGTGCCTCGTACCCTCAGGTCCCCCCTGTGGGATCCCCCCTGTGTGTTTTATAAACTCCATGCCTCGTACCCTCAGGTCCCCCTTGTGGGAGCCACCCTGTGTGTTTTATGAACTCCGTGACTCGTACTCTCAGGTCCCCCCTGTGGGAGCCCCCCTGTGTGTTTTATGAACTCAGTGACTCGTACCCTCAGGTCCTCCCTGTGGGAGCCCCCCAGTGTGATTTATGAACTCCGTGACTCGTACCCTCAGGTCCTCCCTGTGAGAGCACCCCTTTGTGTTTTATAAACTCCATGCGTCGTACCCTCAGGTCCCCCCTGTGGGACCCCCCCTGTGTGTTTTATGACTCCGTGCCTCGTACACTCATGTCCTCCCTGTGGGAGCACCCCTGTGGGAGCCCCCCTGTGTGTTTTATTAACTCCGTGCCTCTTATCCTCAGGTCCCCCCTGTTTGAGCCCCCCTGTGGGAGCCCCCCTGTGTGTTTTATAAACTCCGTGCCTCGTACCCTCAGTTCCCCCCTGTGGGAGCCCCCCTGTGTGTTTTATAAATTCCATGCCTCGTACCCTCAGGTCCCCCCTGTGGGAGCCCCCCTGTGTGTTTTATGAACTCCGTGTCTCGTACCTTCAGGTCCCCCCTGTGGGAGTCCCCCTGTGGGAGCCCCCCTGTGTGTTTTGTAAACTTCGTTCCTCGTACCCTCAGGTCCCCCCTGTGGGAGCACCCCTGTGTGTTTTATGAACTCCGTGCCTCGTACCCTCAGGTCCTCCCTGTGAGAGCCCCCCTGTGTGTTTTATAAACTCCGTGCCTCGTACCCTCAGGTCCCCCTGTGGGAGCCCCCCTGTGTGTTTTATAAATTCCATGCCTCGTACCCTCAGGTCCCCCCTGTGGGAGCCCCCCTGTGTGTTTTATGAACTCCGTGTCTCGTACCTTCAGGTCCCCCCTGTGGGAGTCCCCCTGTGGGAGCCCCCCTGTGTGTTTTGTAAACTCCGTTCCTCGTACCCTCAGGTCCCCCCTGTGGGAGCACCCCTGTGTGTTTTATGAACTCCGTGCCTCGTACCCTCAGGTCCTCCCTGTGGAAGCACCCCTGTGTGTTTTATGAACTCCGTGCCTCGTACCCTCAGGTCCCCCCTGTGGGAGCACCCCTGTGTGTTTTATGAACTCCGTGCCTCTTATCCTCAGGTCCCCCCTGTTTGAGCCCCCCTGTGGGAGCCCCCCTGTGTGTTTTATGAACTCCGTGCCTCGTACCCTCAGGTCCTCCCTGTGGGAGCCCCCCTGTGTGTTTTATAAACTCCGTGCCTCGTACCCTCAGGTCCCCCCTGTGGGAGCCCCCCTGTGTGTTTTATGAACTCCGTGCCTCGTACGCTCAGGTCCCCCCTGTGGGAGTACCCCTGTGTGTTTTATGAACTCCGTGCCTCGTACCCTTAGGTCCTCCCTGTGGGAGCCCCCCTGTTTGTTTTATAAACTCCGTGGCTCGTACCCTCAGGTTCCCCCTGTGGGAGCACCCCTGTGTGTTTTATGAACTCCGCGCCTCGTATCCTCAGGTCCCCCCTGTTTGAGCCCCCCTGTGGGAGCCCCCCTGTGTGTTTTATAAACTCCGCGCCTCGTACCCTCAGGTCCCCCCTGTGGGAGCCCCCCTGTGTGTTTTATGAACTCAGTGACTCGTACCCTCAGGTCCTCCCTGTGGGAGCCCCCCTGTGTGATTTATGAACTCCGTGACTCGTACCCTCAGGTCCTCCCTTTGAGAGCACCCCTTTGTGTTTTATAAACTCCATGCGTCGTACCCTCAGGTCCCCCCTGTGGGAGCCCCCCTGTGTGTTTTATGAACTCAGTGACTCGTACCCTCAGGTCCCCCCTGTGGGAGCACCCCTGTGTGTTTTATGAACTCCGTGCCTCTTATCCTCAGGTCCCCCCTGTTTGAGCCCCCCTGTGGGAGCCCCCCTGTGTGTTTTATGAACTCCGTGCCTCGTACCCTCAGGTCCTCCCTGTGGGAGCCCCCCTGTGTGTTTTATAAACTCCGTGCCTCGTACCCTCAGGTCCCCCCTGTGGGAGCACCCCTGTGTGTTTTATGAACTCCGTGCCTCGTACCCTCAGGTCCCCCCTGTGGGAGCACCCCTGTGTGTTTTATGAACTCCGTGCCTCGTACCCTCAGGTCCTCCCTATGGGAGCCCCCCTGTGTGTTTTATAAACTCCGTGGCTCGTACCCTCAGGTCCCCCCAGTGGGAGCACCCCTGTGTGTTTTATGAACTCCGTGCCTCGTATCCTCAGGTCCCCCCTGTTTGAGCCCCCCTGTGGGAGCCCCCCTGTGTGTTTTATAAACTACGCGCCTCGTACCCTCAGGTCCCCCCTGTGGGAGCCCCCCTGTGTGTTTTATGAACTCAGTGACTCGTACCCTCAGGTCCTCCCTGTGGGAGCCCCCCTGTGTGATTTATGAACTCCATGACTCGTACCCTCAGGTCCTCCCTGTGAGAGCACCCCTTTGTGTTTTATTAACTCCATGCGTCGTACCCTCAGGTCCCCCCTGTGGGAGCCCCCCTATGTGTTTAATGACTCCGTGCCTCGTACCCTCAGGTCCTCCCTCTGGGAGCCTTCCTGTGGGTTTTATAAACTCCGTGCCTCGTACCCTCAGGTCCCCCCTGTGGGAGCCCCCCTGTGTGTTTTATGAGCTCCGTGCCTCTTATCTTCAGGTCCCCCCTGTTTGAGCCCCCCTGTGGGAGCCCCCCTGTGTGTTTTATAAACTCCGCGCCTCGTACCCTCAGGTCCCCCCTGTGGGAGCCCCCCTGTGTGTTTTATGAACTCAGTGACTCGTACCCTCAGGTCCCCCCTGTGGGAGCCCCCCTGTGTGTTTTATGAACTCAGTGACTCGTACCCTCAGGTCCCAACTGTGGGAGCCCCCCTGTGTGTTTTATGAACTCCGTGACTCGTACCCTGAGGTCCCAACTGTGGGAGCCCCCCTGTGTGTTTTATGAACTCCGTGCCTCGTACCCTCAGGTCCTCCCTGTGGGAGCCCCCCTGTGTGTTTTATAAACTCCGTGCTTCGTACCCTCAGGTCCACCCTGTGGGAGCACCCCTGTGTGTTTTATAAACTCCATGCGTCGTACCCTCAGGTCCCACCTGTCGGAGCCCCCCTGTGTGTTTTATGAATTCCGTGCCTCGTACCCTCAGGTCCTCCCTGTGGGAGCCCCCCTGTGTGTTTTATGAACTCCGTGACTCGTACCCTGAGGTCCTCCCTGTGAGAGCCCCCTTGTGTGTTTTATAAACTCCGTGCCTCGTACCCTCAGGTCCCCCCTGTGGGATCCCCCCTGTGTGTTTTATAAACTCCGTGACTCGTACCCTGAGGTCCTCCCTGTGAGAGCCCCCCTGTGTGTTTTATAAACTCCGTGCCTCGTACCCTCAGGTCCCCCCTGTGGGAGCACCCCTGTGTGTTTTATGAACTCCGTGCCTCGTACTCTCAGGTCCTCCCTGTGGGAGCCCCCCTGTGTGTTTTATAAACTCCGTGCTTCGTACCCTCAGGTCCACCCTGTGGGAGCACCCCTGTGTGTTTTATAAACTCCATGCGTCGTACCCTCAGGTCCCTCCTGTCGGAGCCCCCCTGTGTGTTTTATGAATTCCGTGCCTCGTACCCTCAGGTCCTCCCTGTGGGAGCCCCCCTGTGTGTTTTATGAACTCCGTGACTCGTACCCTGAGGTCCTCCCTGTGAGAGCCCCCTTGTGTGTTTTATAAACTCCGTGCCTCGTACCCTCAGGTCCCCCCTGTAGGATCCCCCCTGTGTGTTTCATAAACTCCATGCCTCGTACCCTCAGGTCCCCCTTGTGGGAGCCACCCTGTGTGTTTTATGAACTCCGTGACTCGTACCCTCAGGTCCCCCCTGTGGGAGCCCCCCTGTGTGTTTTATGAACTCAGTGACTCGTACCCTCAGGTCCTCCCTGTGGGAGCCCCCCAGTGTGATTTATGAACTCCGTGACTCGTACCCTCAGGTCCTCCCTGTGAGAGCACCCCTTTGTGTTTTATAAACTCCATGCGTCGTACCCTCAGGTCCCCCCTGTGGGACCCCCCCTGTGTGTTTTATGACTCCGTGCCTCGTACACTCATGTCCTCCCTGTGGGAGCACCCCTGTGGGAGCCCCCCTGTGTGTTTTATTAACTCCGTGCCTCTTATCCTCAGGTCCCCCCTGTTTGAGCCCCCCCGTGGGAGCCCCCCTGTGTGTTTTATAAACTCCGTGCCTCGTACCCTCAGTTCCCCCCTGTGGGAGCCCCCCTGTGTGTTTTATAAATTCCATGCCTCGTACCCTCAGGTCCCCCCTGTGGGAGCCCCCCTGTGTGTTTTATGAACTCTGTGTCTCGTACCTTCAGGTCCCCCCTGTGGGAGTCCCCCTGTGGGAGCCCCCCTGTGTGTTTTGTAAACTTCGTTCCTCGTACCCTCAGGTCCCCCCTGTGGGAGCACCCCTGTGTGTTTTATGAACTCCGTGCCTCGTACCCTCAGGTCCTCCCTGTGAGAGCCCCCCTGTGTGTTTTATAAACTCCGTGCCTCGTACCCTCAGGTCCCCCTGTGGGAGCCCCCCTGTGTGTTTTATAAATTCCATGCCTCGTACTCTCAGGTCCCCCCTGTGGGAGCCCCCCTGTGTGTTTTATGAACTCCGTGTCTCGTACCTTCAGGTCCCCCCTGTGGGAGTCCCCCTGTGGGAGCCCCCCTGTGTGTTTTGTAAACTCCGTTCCTCGTACCCTCAGGTCCCCCCTGTGGGAGCACCCCTGTGTGTTTTATGAACTCCGTGCCTCGTACCCTCAGGTCCTCCCTGTGGAAGCACCCCTGTGTGTTTTATGAACTCCGTGCCTCGTACCCTCAGGTCCCCCCTGTGGGAGCACCCCTGTGTGTTTTATGAACTCCGTGCCTCTTATCCTCAGGTCCCCCCTGTTTGAGCCCCCCTGTGGGAGCCCCCCTGTGTGTTTTATGAACTCCGTGCCTCGTACCCTCAGGTCCTCCCTGTGGGAGCCCCCCTGTGTGTTTTATAAACTCCGTGCCTCGTACCCTCAGGTCCCCCCTGTGGGAGCCCCCCTGTGTGTTTTATGAACTCCGTGCCTCGTACGCTCAGGTCCCCCCTGTGGGAGCACCCCTGTGTGTTTTATGAACTCCGTGCCTCGTACCCTTAGGTCCTCCCTGTGGGAGCCCCCCTGTGTGTTTTATAAACTCCGTGGCTCGTACCCTCAGGTCCCCCCTGTGGGAGCACCCCTGTGTGTTTTATGAACTCCGCGCCTCGTATCCTCAGGTCCCCCCTGTTTGAGCCCCCCTGTGGGAGCCCCCCTGTGTGTTTTATAAACTCCGCGCCTCGTACCCTCAGGTCCCCCCTGTGGGAGCCCCCCTGTGTGTTTTATGAACTCAGTGACTCGTACCCTCAGGTCCTCCCTGTGGGAGCCCCCCTGTGTGATTTATGAACTCCGTGACTCGTACCCTCAGGTCCTCCCTGTGAGAGCACCCCTTTGTGTTTTATAAACTCCATGCGTCGTACCCTCAGGTCCCCCCTGTGGGAGCCCCCCTGTGTGTTTTATGAACTCAGTGACTCGTACCCTCAGGTCCCCCCTGTGGGAGCACCCCTGTGTGTTTTATGAACTCCGTGCCTCTTATCCTCAGGTCCCCCCTGTTTGAGCCCCCCTGTGGGAGCCCCCCTGTGTGTTTTATGAACTCCGTGCCTCGTACCCTCAGGTCCTCCCTGTGGGAGCCCCCCTGTGTGTTTTATAAACTCCGTGCCTCGTACCCTCAGGTCCCCCCTGTGGGAGCACCCCTGTGTGTTTTATGAACTCCGTGCCTCGTACCCTCAGGTCCCCCCTGTGGGAGCACCCCTGTGTGTTTTATGAACTCCGTGCCTCGTACCCTCAGGTCCTCCCTATGGGAGCCCCCCTGTGTGTTTTATAAACTCCGTGGCTCGTACCCTCAGGTCCCCCCAGTGGGAGCACCCCTGTGTGTTTTATGAACTCCGTGCCTCGTATCCTCAGGTCCCCCCTGTTTGAGCCCCCCTGTGGGAGCCCCCCTGTGTGTTTTATAAACTACGCGCCTCGTACCCTCAGGTCCCCCCTGTGGGAGCCCCCCTGTGTGTTTTATGATCTCAGTGACTCGTACCCTCAGGTCCTCCCTGTGGGAGCCCCCCTGTGTGATTTATGAACTCCATGACTCGTACCCTCAGGTCCTCCCTGTGAGAGCACCCCTTTGTGTTTTATTAACTCCATGCGTCGTACCCTCAGGTCCCCCCTGTGGGAGCCCCCCTATGTGTTTAATGACTCCGTGCCTCGTACCCTCAGGTCCTCCCTCTGGGAGCCTTCCTGTGGGTTTTATGAACTCAGTGACTCGTACCCTCAGGTCCCAACTGTGGGAGCCCCCCTGTGTGTTTTATGAACTCCGTGACTCGTACCCTGAGGTCCCAACTGTGGGAGCCCCCCTGTGTGTTTTATGAACTCCGTGCCTCGTACCCTCAGGTCCCAACTGTGGGAGCCCCCCTGTGTGTTTTATGAACTCCGTGCCTCGTACCCTCAGGTCCTCCCTCTGGGAGCCTTCCTGTGGGTTTTATAAACTCCGTGCCTCGTACCCTCAGGTCCCAACTGTGAGAGCCCCCCTGTGTGTTTTATGAACTCCGTGACTCGTACCCTCAGGTCCTCCCTGTGAGAGCACCCCTTTGTGTTTTATAAACTCCATGCGTCGTACCCTGAGGTCCCCCCTGTGGGAGCCCCCCATGTGTGTTTTATGACTCCGTGCCTCGTACCCTCAGGTCCTCCCTCTGGGAGCCCTCCTGTGGGTTTTATAAACTCCGTGCCTCGTACCCTCAGGTCCCAACTGTGGGAGCCCCCCTGTGTGTTTTATGAACTCCGTGACTCGTACCCTGAGGTCCTCCCTGTGGGAGCCCCCCTGTGTGTTTTATAAACTCCGTGCCTCGTACCCTCAGGTCCCCCCTCTGGGAGCACCTCTGTGTGTTTTATGAACTCCGTGCCTCGTACCCTCAGGTCCTCCCTGTGAGAGCACCCCTTTGTGTTTTATAAAATCCATGCGTCGTACCCTCAGGTCCCCCCTGTGGGAGCCCCCCTATGTGTTTAATGACTCCGTGCCTCGTACCCTCAGGTCCTCCCTCTGGGAGCCTTCCTGTGGGTTTTATAAACTCCGTGCCTCGTACCCTCAGGTCCCAACTGTGGGAGCCCCCCTGTGTGTTTTATGAACTCCGTGACTCGTACCCTGAGGTCCTCCCTGTGAGAGCCCCCTTGTGTGTTTTATAAACTCCGTGCCTCGTACCCTCAGGTCCCCCCTGTGGGAGCCCCCCTGTGTGTTTTATGAACTCAGTGACTCGTACCCTCAGGTCCTCCCTGTGGGAGCCCCCCAGTGTGATTTATGAACTCCGTGACTCGTACCCTCAGGTCCTCCCTGTGAGAGCACCCCTTTGTGTTTTATAAACTCCATGCGTCGTACCCTCAGGTCCCCCCTGTGGGAGCCCCCCTGTGTGTTTTATGACTCCGTGCCTCGTACACTCAGGTCCTCCCTGTGGGAGCACCCCTGTGGGAGCCCCCCTGTGTGTTTTATGAACTCCGTGCCTCTTATCATCAGGTCCCCCCTGTTTGAGCCCCCCTGTGGGAGCCCCCCTGTGTGTTTTATGAACTCCGTGCCTCGTACCCTCAGGTCCCCCCTGTGGGAGCACCCCTGTGTGTTTTATGAACTCCGTGCCTCTTATCCTCAGGTCCCCCCTGTTTGAGCCCCCCTGTGGGAGCCCCCCTGTGTGTTTTATGAACTCCGTGCCTCGTACCCTCAGGTCCTCCCTGTGGGAGCCCCCCTGTGTGTTTTATAAACTCCGTGCCTCGTACCCTCAGGTCCCCCCTGTGGGAGCCCCCCTGTGTGTTTTATGAACTCCGTGCCTCGTACCCTCAGGTCCCCCCTGTGGGAGCACCCCTGTGTGTTTTATGAACTCCGTGCCTCGTACCCTCAGGTCCTCCCTGTGGGAGCCCCCCTGGGTGTTTTATAAACTCCGTTGCTCGTACCCTCAGGTCCCCCCTGTGGGAGCACCCCTGTGTGTTTTATGAACTCCGTGCCTCGTATCCTCAGGTCCCCCCTGTTTGAGCCCCCCTGTGGGAGCCCCCCTGTGTGTTTTATAAACTCCGCGCCTCGTACCCTCAGGTCCCCCCTGTGGGAGCCCCCCTGTGTTTTTTATGAACTCAGTGACTCGTACCCTCAGGTCCTCCCTGTGGGAGCCCCCCTGTGTGATTTATGAACTCCGTGACTCGTACCCTCAGGTCCTCCCTGTGAGAGCACCCCTTTGTGTTTTATAAACTCCATGCGTCGTACCCTCAGGTCCCCCCTGTGGGAGCCCCCCTGTGTGTTTTATGAACTCAGTGACTCGTACCCTCAGGTCCCCCCTGTGGGAGCACCCCTGTGTGTTTTATGAACTCCGTGCCTCTTATCCTCAGGTCCCCCCTGTTTGAGCCCCCCTGTGGGAGCCCCCCTGTGTGTTTTATGAACTCCGTGCCTCGTACCCTCAGGTCCTACCTGTGGGAGCCCCCCTGTGTGTTTTATAAACTCCGTGCCTCGTACCCTCAGGTCCCCCCTGTGGGAGCCCCCCTGTGTGTTTTATGAACTCCTAGCCTCGTACCCTCAGGTCCCCCCTGTGGGAGCACCCCTGTGTGTTTTATGAACTCCGTGCCTCGTACCCTCAGGTCCTCCCTATGGGAGCCCCCCTGTGTGTTTTATGAACTCCGTGCCTCGTACCCTCAGGTCCTCCCTGTGGGAGCCCACCTGTGTGATTTATGAACTCCATGACTCGTACCCTCAGGTCCTCCCTGTGAGAGCACCCCTTTGTGTTTTATTAACTCCATGCGTCGTACTCTCAGGTCCCCCCTGTGGGAGCCCCCCTATGTGTTTAATGACTCCGTGCCTCGTACCCTCAGGTCCTCCCTCTGGGAGCCTTCCTGTGGGTTTTATAAACTCCGTGCCTCGTACCCTCAGGTCCCAACTGTGGGAGCCTCCCTGTGTGTTTTATGAACTCCGTGACTCCTACCCTGAGGTCCCAACTGTGGGAGCCCCCCTGTGTGTTTTATGAACTCCTTGCCTCGTACCCTCAGGTCCTCCCTGTGGGAGCCCCCCTGTGTGATTTATGAACTCCGTGACTCGTACCCTCAGGTCCTCCCTGTGAGAGCACCCCTTTGTGTTTTATAAACTCCATGCGTCGTACCCTCAGGTCCCCCCTGTGGGAGCCCCCCTGTGTGTTTTATGACTCCGTGCCTCGTACACTCAGGTCCTCCCTGTGGGAGCCCTCCTGTGGGTTTTATAAACTCCGTGCCTCGTACCCTCAGGTCCCAACTGTGGGAGCCCCCATGTGTGTTTTATGAACTCCGTGACTCGTACCCTGAGGTCCTCCCTGTGAGAGCCCCCCTGTGTGTTTTATAAACTCCGTGCCTCGTACCCTCAGGTCCCCCCTGTGGGAGCACCCCTGTGTGTTTTATGAACTCCGTGCCTCGTACCCTCAGGTCCTCCCTGTGGGAGCCCCCCTGTGTGTTTTATAAACTCCGTGCTTCGTACCCTCAGGTCCACCCTGTGGGAGCACCCCTGTGTGTTTTATAAACTCCATGCGTCGTACTCTCAGGTCCCACCTGTCGGAGCCCCCCTGTGTGTTTTATGAATTCCGTGCCTCGTACCCTCAGGTCCTCCCTGTGGGAGCCCCCCTGTGTGTTTTATGAACTCCGTGACTCGTACCCTGAGGTCCTCCCTGTGAGAGCCCCCTTGTGTGTTTTATAAACTCCGTGCCTCGTACCCTCAGGTCCCCCCTGTGGGATCCCCCCTGTGTGTTTTATAAACTCCATGCCTCGTACCCTCAGGTCCCCCCTGTGGGAGCCACCCTGTGTGTTTTATGAACTCCGTGACTCGTACCCTCGGGTCCCCCCTGTGGGAGCCCCCCTGTGTGTTTTATGAACTCAGTGACTCGTACCCTCAGGTCCTCCCTGTGGGAGCCCCCCTGTGTGTTTTATAAACTCCGTGCCTCGTACCCTCAGGTCCCCCCTCTGGGAGCACCCCTGTGTGTTTTATGAACTCCGTGCCTCGTACCCTCAGGTCCTCCCTGTGAGAGCACCCCTTTGTGTTTTATAAAATCCATGCGTCGTACCCTCAGGTCCCCCCTGTGGGAGCCCCCCTATGTGTTTAATGACTCCGTGCCTCGTACCCTCAGGTCCTCCCTCTGGGAGCCTTCCTGTGGGTTTTATAAACTCCGTGCCTCGTACCCTCAGGTCCCAACTGTGGGAGCCCCCCTGTGTGTTTTATGAACTCCGTGACTCGTACCCTGAGGTCCTCCCTGTGAGAGCCCCCTTGTGTGTTTTATAAACTCCGTGCCTCGTACCCTCAGGTCCTCCCTGTGGGAGCCCCCCTGTGTGTTTTATAAACTCCGTGCTTCGTACCCTCAGGTCCACCCTGTGGGAGCACCCCTGTGTGTTTTATAAACTCCATGCGTCGTACCCTCAGGTCCCACCTGTCGGAGCCCCCCTGTGTGTTTTATGAATTCCGTGCCTCGTACCCTCAGGTCCTCCCTGTGGGAGCCCCCCTGTGTGTTTTATGAACTCCGTGACTCGTACCCTGAGGTCCTCCCTGTGAGAGCCCCCTTGTGTGTTTTATAAACTCCGTGCCTCGTACCCTCAGGTCCCCCCTGTGGGATCCCCCCTGTGTGTTTTATAAACTCCATGCCTCGTACCCTCAGGTCCCCCCTGTGGGAGCCACCCTGTGTGTTTTATGAACTCCGTGACTCGTACCCTCGGGTCCCCCCTGTGGGAGCCCCCCTGTGTGTTTTATGAACTCAGTGACTCGTACCCTCAGGTCCTCCCTGTGGGAGCCCCCCTGTGTGTTTTATAAACTCCGTGCCTCGTACCCTCAGGTCCCCCCTCTGGGAGCACCCCTGTGTGTTTTATGAACTCCGTGCCTCGTACCCTCAGGTCCTCCCTGTGAGAGCACCCCTTTGTGTTTTATAAAATCCATGCGTCGTACCCTCAGGTCCCCCCTGTGGGAGCCCCCCTATGTGTTTAATGACTCCGTGCCTCGTACCCTCAGGTCCTCCCTCTGGGAGCCTTCCTGTGGGTTTTATAAACTCCGTGCCTCGTACCCTCAGGTCCCAACTGTGGGAGCCCCCCTGTGTGTTTTATGAACTCCGTGACTCGTACCCTGAGGTCCTCCCTGTGAGAGCCCCCTTGTGTGTTTTATAAACTCCGTGCCTCGTACCCTCAGGTCCCCCCTGTGGGAGCCCCCCTGTGTGTTTTATGAACTCAGTGACTCGTACCCTCAGGTCCTCCCTGTGGGAGCCCCCCAGTGTGATTTATGAACTCCGTGACTCGTACCCTCAGGTCCTCCCTGTGAGAGCACCCCTTTGTGTTTTATAAACTCCATGCGTCGTACCCTCAGGTCCCCCCTGTGGGAGCCCCCCTGTGTGTTTTATGACTCCGTGCTTCGTACACTCAGGTCCTCCCTGTGGGAGCACCCCTGTGGGAGCCCCCCTGTGTGTTTTATGAACTCCGTGCCTCTTATCATCAGGTCCCCCCTGTTTGAGCCCCCCTGTGGGAGCCCCCCTGTGTGTTTTATAAACTCCGTGCCTCGTACCCTCAGGTCCCCCCTGTGGGAACCCCCCTGTGTGTTTTATAAATTCCATGCCTCGTACCCTCAGGTTCCCCCTGTGGGAGCCCCCCTGTGTGTTTTATGAACTCCGTGTCTCGTACCTTCAGGTCCCCCCTGTGGGAGTCCCCCTGTGGGAGCCCCCCTGTGTGTTTTGTAAACTCCGTTCCTCGTACCCTCAGGTCCCCCCTGTGGGAGCACCCCTGTGTGTTTTATGAACTCCGTGGCTCGTACCCTCAGTTCCTCCCTGTGAGAGCCCCCCTGTGTGTTTTATAAACTCCGTGCCCAGTACCCTCAGGTCCCCCTGTGGGAGCCCCCCTGTGTGTTTTATAAATTCCATGCCTCGTACCCTCAGGTCCCCCCTGTGGGAGCCCCCCTGTGTGTTTTATGAACTCCGTGTCTCGTACCTTCAGGTCCCCCCTGTGAGAGTCCCCCTGTGGGAGCCCCCCTGTGTGTTTTGTAAACTCCGTTCCTCGTACCCTCAGGTCCCCCCTGTGGGAGCACCCCTGTGTGTTTTGTGAACTCCGTGCCTCGTACCCTCAGGTCCTCCCTGTGGGAGCCCCCCTGTGTGTTTTATGAACTCCGTGCCTCGTACCCTCAGGTCCCCCCTGTGGGAGCACCCCTGTGTGTTTTATGAACTCCGTGCCTCTTATCCTCAGGTCCCCCCTGTTTGAGCCCCCCTGTGGGAGCCCCCCTGTGTGTTTTATGAACTCCGTGCCTCGTACCCTCAGGTCCTCCCTGTGGGAGCCCCCCTGTGTGTTTTATAAACTCCGTGCCTCGTACCCTCAGGTCCCCCCTGTGGGAGCCCCCCTGTGTGTTTTATGAACTCCGTGCCTCGTACCCTCAGGTCCCCCCTGTGGGAGCCCCCCTGTGTGTTTTATGAACTCCGTGCCTCGTACCCTCAGGTCCTACCTGTGGGAGCCCCCCTGTGTGTTTTATAAACTCCGTTGCTCGTACCCTCAGGTCCCCCCTGTGGGAGCACCCCTGTGTGTTTTATAAACTCCATGCCTCGTACCCTCAGGTCCCCCCTGTGGGAGCCACCCTGTGTGTTTTATGAACTCCGTGACTCGTACCCTCGGGTCCCCCCTGTGGGAGCCCCCCTGTGTGTTTTATGAACTCAGTGACTCGTACCCTCAGGTCCTCCCTGTGGGAGCCCCCCTGTGTGTTTTATAAACTCCGTGCCTCGTACCCTCAGGTCCCCCCTCTGGGAGCACCCCTGTGTGTTTTATGAACTCCGTGCCTCGTACCCTCAGGTCCTCCCTGTGAGAGCACCCCTTTGTGTTTTATAAAATCCATGCGTCGTACCCTCAGGTCCCCCCTGTGGGAGCCCCCCTATGTGTTTAATGACTCCGTGCCTCGTACCCTCAGGTCCTCCCTCTGGGAGCCTTCCTGTGGGTTTTATAAACTCCGTGCCTCGTACCCTCAGGTCCCAACTGTGGGAGCCCCCCTGTGTGTTTTATGAACTCCGTGACTCGTACCCTGAGGTCCTCCCTGTGAGAGCCCCCTTGTGTGTTTTATAAACTCCGTGCCTCGTACCCTCAGGTCCTCCCTGTGGGAGCCCCCCTGTGTGTTTTATAAACTCCGTGCTTCGTACCCTCAGGTCCACCCTGTGGGAGCACCCCTGTGTGTTTTATAAACTCCATGCGTCGTACCCTCAGGTCCCACCTGTCGGAGCCCCCCTGTGTGTTTTATGAATTCCGTGCCTCGTACCCTCAGGTCCTCCCTGTGGGAGCCCCCCTGTGTGTTTTATGAACTCCGTGACTCGTACCCTGAGGTCCTCCCTGTGAGAGCCCCCTTGTGTGTTTTATAAACTCCGTGCCTCGTACCCTCAGGTCCCCCCTGTGGGATCCCCCCTGTGTGTTTTATAAACTCCATGCCTCGTACCCTCAGGTCCCCCCTGTGGGAGCCACCCTGTGTGTTTTATGAACTCCGTGACTCGTACCCTCGGGTCCCCCCTGTGGGAGCCCCCCTGTGTGTTTTATGAACTCAGTGACTCGTACCCTCAGGTCCTCCCTGTGGGAGCCCCCCTGTGTGTTTTATAAACTCCGTGCCTCGTACCCTCAGGTCCCCCCTCTGGGAGCACCCCTGTGTGTTTTATGAACTCCGTGCCTCGTACCCTCAGGTCCTCCCTGTGAGAGCACCCCTTTGTGTTTTATAAAATCCATGCGTCGTACCCTCAGGTCCCCCCTGTGGGAGCCCCCCTATGTGTTTAATGACTCCGTGCCTCGTACCCTCAGGTCCTCCCTCTGGGAGCCTTCCTGTGGGTTTTATAAACTCCGTGCCTCGTACCCTCAGGTCCCAACTGTGGGAGCCCCCCTGTGTGTTTTATGAACTCCGTGACTCGTACCCTGAGGTCCTCCCTGTGAGAGCCCCCTTGTGTGTTTTATAAACTCCGTGCCTCGTACCCTCAGGTCCCCCCTGTGGGAGCCCCCCTGTGTGTTTTATGAACTCAGTGACTCGTACCCTCAGGTCCTCCCTGTGGGAGCCCCCCAGTGTGATTTATGAACTCCGTGACTCGTACCCTCAGGTCCTCCCTGTGAGAGCACCCCTTTGTGTTTTATAAACTCCATGCGTCGTACCCTCAGGTCCCCCCTGTGGGAGCCCCCCTGTGTGTTTTATGACTCCGTGCTTCGTACACTCAGGTCCTCCCTGTGGGAGCACCCCTGTGGGAGCCCCCCTGTGTGTTTTATGAACTCCGTGCCTCTTATCATCAGGTCCCCCCTGTTTGAGCCCCCCTGTGGGAGCCCCCCTGTGTGTTTTATAAACTCCGTGCCTCGTACCCTCAGGCCCCCCCGTGGGAACCCCCCTGTGTGTTTTATAAATTCCATGCCTCGTACCCTCAGGTTCCCCCTGTGGGAGCCCCCCTGTGTGTTTTATGAACTCCGTGTCTCGTACCTTCAGGTCCCCCCTGTGGGAGTCCCCCTGTGGGAGCCCCCCTGTGTGTTTTGTAAACTCCGTTCCTCGTACCCTCAGGTCCCCCCTGTGGGAGCACCCCTGTGTGTTTTATGAACTCCGTGGCTCGTACCCTCAGTTCCTCCCTGTGAGAGCCCCCCTGTGTGTTTTATAAACTCCGTGCCCAGTACCCTCAGGTCCCCCTGTGGGAGCCCCCCTGTGTGTTTTATAAATTCCATGCCTCGTACCCTCAGGTCCCCCCTGTGGGAGCCCCCCTGTGTGTTTTATGAACTCCGTGTCTCGTACCTTCAGGTCCCCCCTGTGAGAGTCCCCCTGTGGGAGCCCCCCTGTGTGTTTTGTAAACTCCGTTCCTCGTACCCTCAGGTCCCCCCTGTGGGAGCACCCCTGTGTGTTTTGTGAACTCCGTGCCTCGTACCCTCAGGTCCTCCCTGTGGGAGCCCCCCTGTGTGTTTTATGAACTCCGTGCCTCGTACCCTCAGGTCCCCCCTGTGGGAGCACCCCTGTGTGTTTTATGAACTCCGTGCCTCTTATCCTCAGGTCCCCCCTGTTTGAGCCCCCCTGTGGGAGCCCCCCTGTGTGTTTTATGAACTCCGTGCCTCGTACCCTCAGGTCCTCCCTGTGGGAGCCCCCCTGTGTGTTTTATAAACTCCGTGCCTCGTACCCTCAGGTCCCCCCTGTGGGAGCCCCCCTGTGTGTTTTATGAACTCCGTGCCTCGTACCCTCAGGTCCCCCCTGTGGGAGCCCCCCTGTGTGTTTTATGAACTCCGTGCCTCGTACCCTCAGGTCCTACCTGTGGGAGCCCCCCTGTGTGTTTTATAAACTCCGTTGCTCGTACCCTCAGGTCCCCCCTGTGGGAGCACCCCTGTGTGTTTTATGAACTCCGTGCCTCGTATCCTCAGGTCCCCCCTGTTTGAGCCCCCCTGTGGGAGCCCCCCTGTGTGTTTTATAAACTCCGCGCCTCGTACCCTCAGGTCCCCCCTGTGGGAGCCCCCCTGTGTTTTTTATGAACTCAGTGACTCGTACCCTCAGGTCCTCCCTGTGGGAGCCCCCCTGTGTGATTTATGAACTCCGTGACTCGTACCCTCAGGTCCTCCCTGTGAGAGCACCCCTTTGTGTTTTATAAACTCCATGCGTCGTACCCTCAGGTCCCCCCTGTGGGAGCCCCCCTGTGTGTTTTATGAACTCAGTGACTCGTACCCTCAGGTCCCCCCTGTGGGAGCACCCCTGTGTGTTTTATGAACTCCGTGCCTCTTATCCTCAGGTCCCCCCTGTTTGAGCCCCCCTGTGGGAGCCCCCCTGTGTGTTTTATGAACTCCGTGCCTCGTACCCTCAGGTCCTCCCTGTGAGAGCACCCCTTTGTGTTTTATTAACTCCATGCGTCGTACTCTCAGGTCCCCCCTGTGGGAGCCCCCCTATGTGTTTAATGACTCCGTGCCTCGTACCCTCAGGTCCTCCCTCTGGGAGACTTCCTGTGGGTTTTATAAACTCCGTGCCTCGTACCTTCAGGTCCCAACTGTGGGAGCCTCCCTGTGTGTTTTATGAACTCCGTGACTCCTACCCTGAGGTCCCAACTGTGGGAGCCCCCCTGTGTGTTTTATGAACTCCTTGCCTCGTACCCTCAGGTCCTCCCTGTGGGAGCCCCCCTGTGTGATTTATGAACTCCGTGACTCGTACCCTCAGGTCCTCCCTGTGAGAGCACCCCTTTGTGTTTTATAAACTCCATGCGTCGTACCCTCAGGTCCCCCCTGTGGGGAGCCCCCCTGTGTGTTTTATGACTCCGTGCCTCGTACACTCAGGTCCTCCCTGTGGGAGCCCTCCTGTGGGTTTTATAAACTCCGTGCCTCGTACCCTCAGGTCCCAACTGTGGGAGCCCCCATGTGTGTTTTATGAACTCCGTGACTCGTACCCTGAGGTCCTCCCTGTGAGAGCCCCCCTGTGTGTTTTATAAACTCCGTGCCTCGTACCCTCAGGTCCCCCCTGTGGGAGCACCCCTGTGTGTTTTATGAACTCCGTGCCTCGTACCCTCAGGTCCTCCCTGTGGGAGCCCCCCTGTGTGTTTTATAAACTCCGTGCTTCGTACCCTCAGGTCCACCCTGTGGGAGCACCCCTGTGTGTTTTATAAACTCCATGCGTCGTACCCTCAGGTCCCACCTGTCGGAGCCCCCCTGTGTGTTTTATGAATTCCGTGCCTCGTACCCTCAGGTCCTCCCTGTGGGAGCCCCCCTGTGTGTTTTATGAACTCCGTGACTCGTACCCTGAGGTCCTCCCTGTGAGAGCCCCCTTGTGTGTTTTATAAACTCCGTGCCTCGTACCCTCAGGTCCCCCCTGTGGGATCCCCCCTGTGTGTTTTATAAACTCCATGCCTCGTACCCTCAGGTCCCCCCTGTGGGAGCCACCCTGTGTGTTTTATGAACTCCGTGACTCGTACCCTCAGGTCCCCCCTGTGGGAGCCCCCCTGTGTGTTTTATGAACTCAGTGACTCGTACCCTCAGGTCCTCCCTGTGGGAGCCCCCCAGTGTGATTTATGAACTCCGTGACTCGTACCCTCAGGTCCTCCCTGTGAGAGCACCCCTGTGTTTTTTATAAACTCCATGCGTCGTACCCTCAGGTCCCCCCTGTGGGACCCCCCCTGTGTGTTTTATGACTCCGTGCCTCGTACACTCATGTCCTCCCTGTGGGAGCACCCCTGTGGGAGCCCCCCTGTGTGTTTTATTAACTCCGTGCCTCTTATTCTCAGGTCCCCCCTGTTTGAGCCCCCCTGTGGGAGCCCCCCTGTGTGTTTTATAAACTCCGTGCCTCGTACCCTCAGTTCCCCCCTGTGGGAGCCCCCCTGTGTGTTTTATAAATTCCATGCCTCGTACCCTCAGGTCCCCCCTGTGGGAGCCCCCCTGTGTGTTTTATGAACTCCGTGTCTCGTACCTTCAGGTCCCCCCTGTGGGAGTCCCCCTGTGGGAGCCCCCCTGTGTGTTTTGTAAACTTCGTTCCTCGTACCCTCAGGTCCCCCCTGTGGGAGCACCCCTGTGTGTTTTATGAACTCCGTGCCTCGTACCCTCAGGTCCTCCCTGTGAGAGCCCCCCTGTGTGTTTTATAAACTCCGTGCCTCGTACCCTCAGGTCCCCCTGTGGGAGCCCCCCTGTGTGTTTTATAAATTCCATGCCTCGTACCCTCAGGTTCCCCCTGTGGGAGCCCCCCTGTGTGTTTTATGAACTCCGTGTCTCGTACCTTCAGGTCCCCCCTGTGGGAGTCCCCCTGTGGGAGCCCCCCTGTGTGTTTTGTAAACTCCGTTCCTCGTACCCTCAGGTCCCCCCTGTGGGAGCACCCCTGTGTGTTTTATGAACTCCGTGCCTCGTACCCTCAGGTCCTCCCTGTGGAAGCACCCCTGTGTGTTTTATGAACTCCGTGCCTCGTACCCTCAGGTCCCCCCTGTGGGAGCACCCCTGTGTGTTTTATGAACTCCGTGCCTCTTATCCTCAGGTCCCCCCTGTTTGAGCCCCCCTGTGGGAGCCCCCCTGTGTGTTTTATGAACTCCGTGCCTCGTACCCTCAGGTCCTCCCTGTGGGAGCCCCCCTGTGTGTTTTATAAACTCCGTGCCTCGTACCATCAGGTCCCCCCTGTGGGAGCCCCCCTGTGTGTTTTATGAACTCCGTGCCTCGTACGCTCAGGTCCCCCCTGTGGGAGCACCCCTGTGTGTTTTATGAACTCCGTGCCTCGTACCCTTAGGTCCTCCCTGTGGGAGCCCCCCTGTGTGTTTTATAAACTCCGTGGCTCGTACCCTCAGGTCCCCCCTGTGGGAGCACCCCTGTGTGTTTTATGAACTCCGCGCCTCGTATCCTCAGGTCCCCCCTGTTTGACCCCCCTGTGGGAGCCCCCCTGTGTGTTTTATAAACTCCGCGCCTCGTACCCTCAGGTCCCCCCTGTGGGAGCCCCCCTGTGTGTTTTATGAACTCAGTGACTCGTACCCTCAGGTCCTCCCTGTGGGAGCCCCCCTGTGTGATTTATGAACTCCGTGACTCGTACCCTCAGGTCCTCCCTGTGAGAGCACCCCTTAGTGTTTTATAAACTCCATGCGTCGTACCCTCAGGTCCCCCCTGTGGGAGCCCCCCTGTGTGTTTTATGAACTCAGTGACTCGTACCCTCAGGTCCCCCCTGTGGGAGCACCCCTGTGTGTTTTATGAACTCCGTGCCTCTTATTCTCAGGTCCCCCCTGTTTGAGCCCCCCTGTGGGAGCCCCCCTGTGTGTTTTATGAACTCCGTGCCTCGTACCCTCAGGTCCTCCCTGTGGGAGCCCCCCTGTGTGTTTTATAAACTCCGTGCCTCGTACCCTCAGGTCCCCCCTGTGGGAGCACCCCTGTGTGTTTTATGAACTCCGTGCCTCGTACCCTCAGGTCCTCCCTATGGGAGCCCCCCTGTGTGTTTTATAAACTCCGTGGCTCGTACCCTCAGGTCCCCCCAGTGGGAGCACCCCTGTGTGTTTTATGAACTCCGTGCCTCGTATCCTCAGGTCCCCCCTGTTTGAGCCCCCCTGTGGGAGCCCCCCTGTGTGTTTTATAAACTACGCGCCTCGTACCCTCAGGTCCCCCCTGTGGGAGCCCCCCTGTGTGTTTTATGAACTCAGTGACTCGTACCCTCAGGTCCTCCCTGTGGGAGCCCCCCTGTGTGATTTATGAACTCCATGACTCGTACCCTCAGGTCCTCCCTGTGAGAGCACCCCTTTGTGTTTTATTAACTCCATGCGTCGTACTCTCAGGTCCCCCCTGTGGGAGCCCCCCTATGTGTTTAATGACTCCGTGCCTCGTACCCTCAGGTCCTCCCTCTGGGAGCCTTCCTGTGGGTTTTATAAACTCCGTGCCTCGTACCCTCAGGTCCCAACTGTGGGAGCCTCCCTGTGTGTTTTATGAACTCCGTGACTCCTACCCTGAGGTCCCAACTGTGGGAGCCCCCCTGTGTGTTTTATGAACTCCTTGCCTCGTACCCTCAGGTCCTCCCTGTGGGAGCCCCCCTGTGTGATTTATGAACTCCGTGACTCGTACCCTCAGGTCCTCCCTGTGAGAGCACCCCTTTGTGTTTTATAAACTCCATGCGTCGTACCCTCAGGTCCCCCCTGTGGGAGCCCCCCTGTGTGTTTTATGACTCCGTGCCTCGTACACTCAGGTCCTCCCTGTGGGAGCCCTCCTGTGGGTTTTATAAACTCCGTGCCTCGTACCCTCAGGTCCCAACTGTGGGAGCCCCCATGTGTGTTTTATGAACTCCGTGACTCGTACCCTGAGGTCCTCCCTGTGAGAGCCCCCCTGTGTGTTTTATAAACTCCGTGCCTCGTACCCTCAGGTCCCCCCTGTGGGAGCACCCCTGTGTGTTTTATGAACTCCGTGCCTCGTACCCTCAGGTCCTCCCTGTGGGAGCCCCCCTGTGTGTTTTATAAACTCCGTGCTTCGTACCCTGAGGTCCTCCCTGTGAGAGCCCCCTTGTGTGTTTTATAAACTCCGTGCCTCGTACCCTCAGGTCCCCCCTGTGGGATCCCCCCTGTGTGTTTTATAAACTCCATGCCTCGTACCCTCAGGTCCCCCCTGTGGGAGCCACCCTGTGTGTTTTATGAACTCCGTGACTCGTACCCTCAGGTCCCCCCTGTGGGAGCCCCCCTGTGTGTTTTATGAACTCAGTGACTCGTACCCTCAGGTCCTCCCTGTGGGAGCCCCCCAGTGTGATTTATGAACTCCGTGACTCGTACCCTCAGGTCCTCCCTGTGAGAGCACCCCTTTGTGTTTTATAAACTCCATGCGTCGTACCCTCAGGTCCCCCCTGTGGGACCCCCCCTGTGTGTTTTATGACTCCGTGCCTCGTACACTCATGTCCTCCCTGTGGGAGCACCCCTGTGGGAGCCCCCCTTTGTGTTTTATTAACTCCGTGCCTCTTATTCTCAGGTCCCCCCTGTTTGAGCCCCCCTGTGGGAGCCCCCCTGTGTGTTTTATAAACTCCGTGCCTCGTACCCTCAGTTCCCCCCTGTGGGAGCCCCCCTGTGTGTTTTATAAATTCCATGCCTCGTACCCTCAGGTCCCCCCTGTGGGAGCCCCCCTGTGTGTTTTATGAACTCCGTGTCTCGTACCTTCAGGTCCCCCCTGTGGGAGTCCCCCTGTGGGAGCCCCCCTGTGTGTTTTGTAAACTTCGTTCCTCGTACCCTCAGGTCCCCCCTGTGGGAGCACCCCTGTGTGTTTTATGAACTCCGTGCCTCGTACCCTCAGGTCCTCCCTGTGAGAGCCCCCCTGTGTGTTTTATAAACTCCGTGCCTCGTACCCTCAGGTCCCCCTGTGGGAGCCCCCCTGTGTGTTTTATAAATTCCATGCCTCGTACCCTCAGGTTCCCCCTATGGGAGCCCCCCTGTGTGTTTTATGAACTCCGTGTCTCGTACCTTCAGGTCCCCCCTGTGGGAGTCCCCCTGTGGGAGCCCCCCTGTGTGTTTTGTAAACTCCGTTCCTCGTACCCTCAGGTCCCCCCTGTGGGAGCACCCCTGTGTGTTTTATGAACTCCGTGCCTCGTACCCTCAGGTCCTCCCTGTGGAAGCACCCCTGTGTGTTTTATGAACTCCGTGCCTCGTACCCTCAGGTCCCCCCTGTGGGAGCACCCCTGTGTGTTTTATGAACTCCGTGCCTCTTATCCTCAGGTCCCCCCTGTTTGAGCCCCCCTGTGGGAGCCCCCCTGTGTGTTTTATGAACTCCGTGCCTCGTACCCTCAGGTCCTCCCTGTGGGAGCCCCCCTGTGTGTTTTATAAACTCCGTGCCTCGTACCCTCAGGTCCCCCCTGTGGGAGCCCCCCTGTGTGTTTTATGAACTCCGTGCCTCGTACGCTCAGGTCCCCCCTGTGGGAGCACCCCTGTGTGTTTTATGAACTCCGTGCCTCGTACCCTTAGGTCCTCCCTGTGGGAGCCCCCCTGTGTGTTTTATAAACTCCGTGGCTCGTACCCTCAGGTCCCCCCTGTGGGAGCACCCCTGTGTGTTTTATGAACTCCGCGCCTCGTATCCTCAGGTCCCCCCTGTTTGACCCCCCTGTGGGAGCCCCCCTGTGTGTTTTATAAACTCCGCACCTCGTACCCTCAGGTCCCCCCTGTGGGAGCCCCCCTGTGTGTTTTATGAACTCAGTGACTCGTACCCTCAGGTCCTCCCTGTGGGAGCCCCCCTGTGTGATTTATGAACTCCGTGACTCGTACCCTCAGGTCCTCCCTGTGAGAGCACCCCTTAGTGTTTTATAAACTCCATGCGTCGTACCCTCAGGTCCCCCCTGTGGGAGCCCCCCTGTGTGTTTTATGAACTCAGTGACTCGTACCCTCAGGTCCCCCCTGTGGGAGCACCCCTGTGTGTTTTATGAACTCCGTGCCTCTTATCCTCAGGTCCCCCCTGTTTGAGCCCCCCTGTGGGAGCCCCCCTGTGTGTTTTATGAACTCCGTGCCTCGTACCCTCAGGTCCTCCCTGTGGGAGCCCCCCTGTGTGTTTTATAAACTCCGTGCCTCGTACCCTCAGGTCCCCCCTGTGGGAGCACCCCTGTGTGTTTTATGAACTCCGTGCCTCGTACCCTCAGGTCCCCCCTGTGGGAGCACCCCTGTGTGTTTTATGAACTCCGTGCCTCGTACCCTCAGGTCCTCCCTATGGGAGCCCCCCTGTGTGTTTTATAAACTCCGTGGCTCGTACCCTCAGGTCCCCCCAGTGGGAGCACCCCTGTGTGTTTTATGAACTCCGTGCCTCGTATCCTCAGGTCCCCCCTGTTTGAGCCCCCCTGTGGGAGCCCCCCTGTGTGTTTTATAAACTACGCGCCTCGTACCCTCAGGTCCCCCCTGTGGGAGCCCCCCTGTGTGTTTTATGAACTCAGTGACTCGTACCCTCAGGTCCTCCCTGTGGGAGCCCCCCTGTGTGATTTATGAACTCCATGACTCGTACCCTCAGGTCCTCCCTGTGAGAGCACCCCTTTGTGTTTTATTAACTCCATGCGTCGTACCCTCAGGTCCCCCCTGTGGGAGCCCCCCTATGTGTTTAATGACTCCGTGCCTCGTACCCTCAGGTCCTCCCTCTGGGAGCCTTCCTGTGGGTTTTATAAACTCCGTGCCTCGTACCCTCAGGTCCCAACTGTGGGAGCCCCCCTGTGTGTTTTATGAACTCCGTGACTCCTACCCTGAGGTCCCAACTGTGGGAGCCCCCCTTTGTGTTTTATGAACTCCTTGCCTCGTACCCTCAGCTCCCAACTTTGGGAGGCCCCCTGTGTGTTTTATGAACTCCGTGCCTCGTACCCTCAGGTCCTCCCTCTGGGAGCCTTCCTGTGGGTTTTATAAACTCCGTGCCTCGTACCCTCAGGTCCCAACTGTGAGAGCCCCCCTGTGTGTTTTATGAACTCCGTGACTCGTACCCTCAGGTCCTCCCTGTGGGAGCCCCCCTGTGTGATTTATGAACTCCGTGACTCGTACCCTCAGGTCCCCCTGTGTGAGCCCCCCTGTGTGTTTTATAAATTCCATGCCTCGTACCCTCAGGTCCCCCCTGTGGGAGCCCCCCTGTGTGTTTTATGAACTCCGTGTCTCGTACCTTCAGGTCCCCCCTGTGGGAGTCCCCCTGTGGGAGCCCCCCTGTGTGTTTTGTAAACTCCGTTCCTCGTACCCTCAGGTCCCCCCTGTGGGAGCACCCCTGTGTGTTTGATGAACTCCGTGCCTCGTACCCTCAAGTCCTCCCTGTGGGAGCCCCCCTGTGTGTTTTATGAACTCCGTGCCTTGTACCCTCAGGTCCCCCCTGTGGGAGCACCCCTGTGTGTTTTATGAACTCCGTGCCTCTTATCCTCAGGTCCCCCCTGTTTGAGCCCCCCTGTGGGAGCCCCCCTGTGTGTTTTATGAACTCCGTGCCTCGTACCCTCAGGTCCTCCCTGTGGGAGCCCCCCTGTGTGTTTTATAAACTCCGTGCCTCGTACCCTCAGGTCCCCCCTTTGGGAGCCCCCCTGTGTGTTTTATGAACTCCGTGCCTCGTACCCTCAGGTCCCCCCTGTGGGAGCACCCCTGTGTGTTTTATGAACTCCGTGCCTCGTACCCTTAGGTCCTCCCTGTGGGAGCCCCCCTGTGTGTTTTATAAACTCCGCGCCTCTTACCCTCAGGTCCCCCCTGTGGGAGCCCCCCTGTGTGTTTTATGAACTCAGTGACTCGTACCCTCAGGTCCTCCCTGTGGAAGCCCCCCTGTGTGATTTATGAACTCCGTGACTCGTACCCTCAGGTCCTCCCTGTGAGAGCACCCCTGTGTGTTTTATGACTCCGTGCCTCGTACCCTCAGGTCCTCCCTGTGGGAGCCCTCCTGTGGGTTTTATAAACTCCGTGCCTCGTACCCTCAGGTCCCAACTGTGGGAGCCCCCCTGTGTGTTTTTTTAACTCCGTGACTCGTACCCTGAGGTCCTCCCTGTGAGAGCCCCCTGTGTGTTTTATAAACTCCGTGCCTCGTACCCTCAGGTCCCCCCTGTGGGAGCACCCCTGTGTGTTTTATGAACTCCGTGCCTCGTACCCTCAGGTCCTCCCTGTGGGAGCCCCCCTGTGTGTTTTATAAACTCCGTGCCTCGTACCCTCAGGTCCACCCTGTGGGAGCACCCCTGTGTGTTTTATAAACTCCATGCGTCGTACCCTCAGGTCCCACCTGTCGGAGCCCCCCTGTGTGTTTTATGAACTCCGTGCCTCGTACCCTCAGGTCCTCCCTGTGGGAGCCCCCCTGTGTGTTTTATAAACTCCGTGCCTCGTACCCTCAGGTCCCCCCTGTGGGAGCACCCCTGTGTGTTTTATGAACTCCGTGCCTCGTACCCTCAGGTCCTCCCTGTGGGAGCCCCCCTGTGTGTTTTATGAACTCCGTGCCTCGTACCCTCAGGTCCCCCCTGTGGGAGCACCCCTGTGTGTTTTATGAACTCCGTGCCTCTTATCCTCAGGTCCCCCCTGTTTGAGCCCCCCTGTGGGAGCCCCCCTGTGTGTTTTATGAACTCCGTGCCTCGTACCCTCAGGTCCTCCCTGTGGGAGCCCCCCTGTGTGTTTTATAAACTCCGTGCCTCGTACCCTCAGGTCCCCCCTGTGGGAGCACCCCTGTGTGTTTTATGAACTCCGTGCCTCGTACCCTCAGGTCCCCCCTGTGGGAGCACCCCTGTGTGTTTTATGAACTCCGTGCCTCGTACCCTCAGGTCCTCCCTATGAGAGCCCCCCTGTGTGTTTTATAAACTCCGTGGCTCGTACCCTCAGGTCCCCCCAGTGGGAGCACCCCTGTGTGTTTTATGAACTCCGTGCCTCGTATCCTCAGGTCCCCCCTGTTTGAGCCCCCCTGTGGGAGCCCCCCTGTGTGTTTTATAAACTACGCGCCTCGTACCCTCAGGTCCCCCCTGTGGGAGCCCCCCTGTGTGTTTTATGAACTCAGTGACTCGTACCCTCAGGTCCTCCCTGTGGGAGCCCCCCTGTGTGATTTATGAACTCCATGACTCGTACCCTCAGGTCCTCCCTGTGAGAGCACCCCTTTGTGTTTTATTAACTCCATGCGTCGTACCCTCAGGTCCCCCCTGTGGGAGCCCCCCTATGTGTTTAATGACTCCGTGCCTCGTACCCTCAGGTCCTCCCTCTGGGAGCCTTCCTGTGGGTTTTATAAACTCCGTGCCTCGTACCCTCAGGTCCCAACTGTGGGAGCCCCCCTGTGTGTTTTATGAACTCCGTGACTCCTACCCTGAGGTCCCAACTGTGGGAGCCCCCCTTTGTGTTTTATGAACTCCTTGCCTCGTACCCTCAGCTCCCAACTTTGGGAGGCCCCCTGTGTGTTTTATGAACTCCGTGCCTCGTACCCTCAGGTCCTCCCTCTGGGAGCCTTCCTGTGGGTTTTATAAACTCCGTGCCTCGTACCCTCAGGTCCCCCCTGTTTGAGCCCCCCTGTGTGTTTTATGAACTCAGTGACTCGTACCCTCAGGTCCTCCCTGTGGGAGCCCCCCTGTGTGATTTATGAACTCCGTGACTCGTACCCTCAGGTCCCCCTGTGTGAGCCCCCTGTGTGTTTTATAAATTCCATGCCTCGTACCCTCAGGTCCCCCCTGTGGGAGCCCCCCTGTGTGTTTTATGAACTCCGTGTCTCGTACCTTCAGGTCCCCCCTGTGGGAGTCCCCCTGTGGGAGCCCCCCTGTGTGTTTTGTAAACTCCGTTCCTCGTACCCTCAGGTCCCCCCTGTGGGAGCACCCCTGTGTGTTTTATGAACTCCGTGCCTCGTACCCTCAGGTCCTCCCTGTGGGAGCCCCCCTGTGTGTTTTATGAACTCCGTGCCTTGTACCCTCAGGTCCCCCCTGTGGGAGCACCCCTGTGTGTTTTATGAACTCCGTGCCTCTTATCCTCAGGTCCCCCCTGTTTGAGCCCCCCTGTGGGAGCCCCCCTGTGTGTTTTATGAACTCCGTGCCTCGTACCCTCAGGTCCTCCCTGTGGGAGACCCCTGTGTGTTTTATAAACTCCGTGCCTCGTACCCTCAGGTCCCCCCTGTGGGAGCCCCCCTGTGTGTTTTATGAACTCCGTGCCTCGTACCCTCAGGTCCCCCCTGTGGGAGCACCCCTGTGTGTTTTCTGAACTCCGTGCCTCGTACCCTTAGGTCCTCCCTGTGGGAGCCCCCCTGTGTGTTTTATAAACTCCGTGGCTCGTACCCTCAGGTCCCCCCTGTGGGAGCACCCCTGTGTGTTTTATGAACTCCGTGCCTCGTATCCTCAGGTCCCCCCTGTTTGAGCCCCCCTGTGGGAGCCCCCCTGTGTGTTTTATAAACTCCGCGCCTCTTACCCTCAGGTCCCCCCTGTGGGAGCCCCCCTGTGTGTTTTATGACTCCGTGCCTCGTACACTCATGTCCTCCCTGTGGGAGCACCCCTGTGGGAGCCCCCCTTTGTGTTTTATTAACTCCGTGCCTCTTATTCTCAGGTCCCCCCTGTTTGAGCCCCCCTGTGGGAGCCCCCCTGTGTGTTTTATAAACTCCGTGCCTCGTACCCTCAGTTCCCCCCTGTGGGAGCCCCCCTGTGTGTTTTATAAATTCCATGCCTCGTACCCTCAGGTCCCCCCTGTGGGAGCCCCCCTGTGTGTTTTATGAACTCCGTGTCTCGTACCTTCAGGTCCCCCCTGTGGGAGTCCCCCTGTGGGAGCCCCCCTGTGTGTTTTGTAAACTTCGTTCCTCGTACCCTCAGGTCCCCCCTGTGGGAGCACCCCTGTGTGTTTTATGAACTCCGTGCCTCGTACCCTCAGGTCCTCCCTGTGAGAGCCCCCCTGTGTGTTTTATAAACTCCGTGCCTCGTACCCTCAGGTCCCCCTGTGGGAGCCCCCCTGTGTGTTTTATAAATTCCATGCCTCGTACCCTCAGGTTCCCCCTATGGGAGCCCCCCTGTGTGTTTTATGAACTCCGTGTCTCGTACCTTCAGGTCCCCCCTGTGGGAGTCCCCCTGTGGGAGCCCCCCTGTGTGTTTTGTAAACTCCGTTCCTCGTACCCTCAGGTCCCCCCTGTGGGAGCACCCCTGTGTGTTTTATGAACTCCGTGCCTCGTACCCTCAGGTCCTCCCTGTGGAAGCACCCCTGTGTGTTTTATGAACTCCGTGCCTCGTACCCTCAGGTCCCCCCTGTGGGAGCACCCCTGTGTGTTTTATGAACTCCGTGCCTCGTACCCTCAGGTCCCCCCTGTGGGAGCCCCCCTGTGTGTTTTATGAACTCCGTGCCTCGTACGCTCAGGTCCCCCCTGTGGGAGCACCCCTGTGTGTTTTATGAACTCCGTGCCTCGTACCCTTAGGTCCTCCCTGTGGGAGCCCCCCTGTGTGTTTTATAAACTCCGTGGCTCGTACCCTCAGGTCCCCCCTGTGGGAGCACCCCTGTGTGTTTTATGAACTCCGCGCCTCGTATCCTCAGGTCCCCCCTGTTTGACCCCCCTGTGGGAGCCCCCCTGTGTGTTTTATAAACTCCGCACCTCGTACCCTCAGGTCCCCCCTGTGGGAGCCCCCCTGTGTGTTTTATGAACTCAGTGACTCGTACCCTCAGGTCCTCCCTGTGGGAGCCCCCCTGTGTGATTTATGAACTCCGTGACTCGTACCCTCAGGTCCTCCCTGTGAGAGCACCCCTTAGTGTTTTATAAACTCCATGCGTCGTACCCTCAGGTCCCCCCTGTGGGAGCCCCCCTGTGTGTTTTATGAACTCAGTGACTCGTACCCTCAGGTCCCCCCTGTGGGAGCACCCCTGTGTGTTTTATGAACTCCGTGCCTCTTATCCTCAGGTCCCCCCTGTTTGAGCCCCCCTGTGGGAGCCCCCCTGTGTGTTTTATGAACTCCGTGCCTCGTACCCTCAGGTCCTCCCTGTGGGAGCCCCCCTGTGTGTTTTATAAACTCCGTGCCTCGTACCCTCAGGTCCCCCCTGTGGGAGCACCCCTGTGTGTTTTATGAACTCCGTGCCTCGTACCCTCAGGTCCCCCCTGTGGGAGCACCCCTGTGTGTTTTATGAACTCCGTGCCTCGTACCCTCAGGTCCTCCCTATGGGAGCCCCCCTGTGTGTTTTATAAACTCCGTGGCTCGTACCCTCAGGTCCCCCCAGTGGGAGCACCCCTGTGTGTTTTATGAACTCCGTGCCTCGTATCCTCAGGTCCCCCCTGTTTGAGCCCCCCTGTGGGAGCCCCCCTGTGTGTTTTATAAACTACGCGCCTCGTACCCTCAGGTCCCCCCTGTGGGAGCCCCCCTGTGTGTTTTATGAACTCAGTGACTCGTACCCTCAGGTCCTCCCTGTGGGAGCCCCCCTGTGTGATTTATGAACTCCATGACTCGTACCCTCAGGTCCTCCCTGTGAGAGCACCCCTTTGTGTTTTATTAACTCCATGCGTCGTACCCTCAGGTCCCCCCTGTGGGAGCCCCCCTATGTGTTTAATGACTCCGTGCCTCGTACCCTCAGGTCCTCCCTCTGGGAGCCTTCCTGTGGGTTTTATAAACTCCGTGCCTCGTACCCTCAGGTCCCAACTGTGGGAGCCCCCCTGTGTGTTTTATGAACTCCGTGACTCCTACCCTGAGGTCCCAACTGTGGGAGCCCCCCTTTGTGTTTTATGAACTCCTTGCCTCGTACCCTCAGCTCCCAACTTTGGGAGGCCCCCTGTGTGTTTTATGAACTCCGTGCCTCGTACCCTCAGGTCCTCCCTCTGGGAGCCTTCCTGTGGGTTTTATAAACTCCGTGCCTCGTACCCTCAGGTCCCAACTGTGAGAGCCCCCCTGTGTGTTTTATGAACTCCGTGACTCGTACCCTCAGGTCCTCCCTGTGGGAGCCCCCCTGTGTGATTTATGAACTCCGTGACTCGTACCCTCAGGTCCCCCTGTGTGAGCCCCCCTGTGTGTTTTATAAATTCCATGCCTCGTACCCTCAGGTCCCCCCTGTGGGAGCCCCCCTGTGTGTTTTATGAACTCCGTGTCTCGTACCTTCAGGTCCCCCCTGTGGGAGTCCCCCTGTGGGAGCCCCCCTGTGTGTTTTGTAAACTCCGTTCCTCGTACCCTCAGGTCCCCCCTGTGGGAGCACCCCTGTGTGTTTGATGAACTCCGTGCCTCGTACCCTCAAGTCCTCCCTGTGGGAGCCCCCCTGTGTGTTTTATGAACTCCGTGCCTTGTACCCTCAGGTCCCCCCTGTGGGAGCACCCCTGTGTGTTTTATGAACTCCGTGCCTCTTATCCTCAGGTCCCCCCTGTTTGAGCCCCCCTGTGGGAGCCCCCCTGTGTGTTTTATGAACTCCGTGCCTCGTACCCTCAGGTCCTCCCTGTGGGAGCCCCCCTGTGTGTTTTATAAACTCCGTGCCTCGTACCCTCAGGTCCCCCCTTTGGGAGCCCCCCTGTGTGTTTTATGAACTCCGTGCCTCGTACCCTCAGGTCCCCCCTGTGGGAGCACCCCTGTGTGTTTTATGAACTCCGTGCCTCGTACCCTTAGGTCCTCCCTGTGGGAGCCCCCCTGTGTGTTTTATAAACTCCGCGCCTCTTACCCTCAGGTCCCCCCTGTGGGAGCCCCCCTGTGTGTTTTATGAACTCAGTGACTCGTACCCTCAGGTCCTCCCTGTGGAAGCCCCCCTGTGTGATTTATGAACTCCGTGACTCGTACCCTCAGGTCCTCCCTGTGAGAGCACCCCTGTGTGTTTTATGACTCCGTGCCTCGTACCCTCAGGTCCTCCCTGTGGGAGCCCTCCTGTGGGTTTTATAAACTCCGTGCCTCGTACCCTCAGGTCCCAACTGTGGGAGCCCCCCTGTGTGTTTTTTTAACTCCGTGACTCGTACCCTGAGGTCCTCCCTGTGAGAGCCCCCTGTGTGTTTTATAAACTCCGTGCCTCGTACCCTCAGGTCCCCCCTGTGGGAGCACCCCTGTGTGTTTTATGAACTCCGTGCCTCGTACCCTCAGGTCCTCCCTGTGGGAGCCCCCCTGTGTGTTTTATAAACTCCGTGCCTCGTACCCTCAGGTCCACCCTGTGGGAGCACCCCTGTGTGTTTTATAAACTCCATGCGTCGTACCCTCAGGTCCCACCTGTCGGAGCCCCCCTGTGTGTTTTATGAACTCCGTGCCTCGTACCCTCAGGTCCTCCCTGTGGGAGCCCCCCTGTGTGTTTTATAAACTCCGTGCCTCGTACCCTCAGGTCCCCCCTGTGGGAGCACCCCTGTGTGTTTTATGAACTCCGTGCCTCGTACCCTCAGGTCCTCCCTGTGGGAGCCCCCCTGTGTGTTTTATGAACTCCGTGCCTCGTACCCTCAGGTCCCCCCTGTGGGAGCACCCCTGTGTGTTTTATGAACTCCGTGCCTCTTATCCTCAGGTCCCCCCTGTTTGAGCCCCCCTGTGGGAGCCCCCCTGTGTGTTTTATGAACTCCGTGCCTCGTACCCTCAGGTCCTCCCTGTGGGAGCCCCCCTGTGTGTTTTATAAACTCCGTGCCTCGTACCCTCAGGTCCCCCCTGTGGGAGCACCCCTGTGTGTTTTATGAACTCCGTGCCTCGTACCCTCAGGTCCCCCCTGTGGGAGCACCCCTGTGTGTTTTATGAACTCCGTGCCTCGTACCCTCAGGTCCTCCCTATGAGAGCCCCCCTGTGTGTTTTATAAACTCCGTGGCTCGTACCCTCAGGTCCCCCCAGTGGGAGCACCCCTGTGTGTTTTATGAACTCCGTGCCTCGTATCCTCAGGTCCCCCCTGTTTGAGCCCCCCTGTGGGAGCCCCCCTGTGTGTTTTATAAACTACGCGCCTCGTACCCTCAGGTCCCCCCTGTGGGAGCCCCCCTGTGTGTTTTATGAACTCAGTGACTCGTACCCTCAGGTCCTCCCTGTGGGAGCCCCCCTGTGTGATTTATGAACTCCATGACTCGTACCCTCAGGTCCTCCCTGTGAGAGCACCCCTTTGTGTTTTATTAACTCCATGCGTCGTACCCTCAGGTCCCCCCTGTGGGAGCCCCCCTATGTGTTTAATGACTCCGTGCCTCGTACCCTCAGGTCCTCCCTCTGGGAGCCTTCCTGTGGGTTTTATAAACTCCGTGCCTCGTACCCTCAGGTCCCAACTGTGGGAGCCCCCCTGTGTGTTTTATGAACTCCGTGACTCCTACCCTGAGGTCCCAACTGTGGGAGCCCCCCTTTGTGTTTTATGAACTCCTTGCCTCGTACCCTCAGCTCCCAACTTTGGGAGGCCCCCTGTGTGTTTTATGAACTCCGTGCCTCGTACCCTCAGGTCCTCCCTCTGGGAGCCTTCCTGTGGGTTTTATAAACTCCGTGCCTCGTACCCTCAGGTCCCCCCTGTTTGAGCCCCCCTGTGTGTTTTATGAACTCAGTGACTCGTACCCTCAGGTCCTCCCTGTGGGAGCCCCCCTGTGTGATTTATGAACTCCGTGACTCGTACCCTCAGGTCCCCCTGTGTGAGCCCCCTGTGTGTTTTATAAATTCCATGCCTCGTACCCTCAGGTCCCCCCTGTGGGAGCCCCCCTGTGTGTTTTATGAACTCCGTGTCTCGTACCTTCAGGTCCCCCCTGTGGGAGTCCCCCTGTGGGAGCCCCCCTGTGTGTTTTGTAAACTCCGTTCCTCGTACCCTCAGGTCCCCCCTGTGGGAGCACCCCTGTGTGTTTTATGAACTCCGTGCCTCGTACCCTCAGGTCCTCCCTGTGGGAGCCCCCCTGTGTGTTTTATGAACTCCGTGCCTTGTACCCTCAGGTCCCCCCTGTGGGAGCACCCCTGTGTGTTTTATGAACTCCGTGCCTCTTATCCTCAGGTCCCCCCTGTTTGAGCCCCCCTGTGGGAGCCCCCCTGTGTGTTTTATGAACTCCGTGCCTCGTACCCTCAGGTCCTCCCTGTGGGAGACCCCTGTGTGTTTTATAAACTCCGTGCCTCGTACCCTCAGGTCCCCCCTGTGGGAGCCCCCCTGTGTGTTTTATGAACTCCGTGCCTCGTACCCTCAGGTCCCCCCTGTGGGAGCACCCCTGTGTGTTTTCTGAACTCCGTGCCTCGTACCCTTAGGTCCTCCCTGTGGGAGCCCCCCTGTGTGTTTTATAAACTCCGTGGCTCGTACCCTCAGGTCCCCCCTGTGGGAGCACCCCTGTGTGTTTTATGAACTCCGTGCCTCGTATCCTCAGGTCCCCCCTGTTTGAGCCCCCCTGTGGGAGCCCCCCTGTGTGTTTTATAAACTCCGCGCCTCTTACCCTCAGGTCCCCCCTGTGGGAGCCCCCCTGTGTGTTTTATGAACTCAGTGACTCGTACCCTCAGGTCCTCCCTGTGGGAGCCCCCCTGTGTGATTTATGAACTCCGTGACTCGTACCCTCAGGTCCTCCCTGTGAGAGCACCCCTGTGTGTTTTATGACTCCGTGCCTCGTACCCTCAGGTCCTCCCTGTGGGAGCCCTCCTGTGGGTTTTATAAACTCCGTGCCTCGTACCCTCAGGTCCCAACTGTGGGAGCCCCCCTGTGTGTTTTTTTAACTCCGTGACTCGTACCCTGAGGTCCTCCCTGTGAGAGCCCCCCTGTGTGTTTTATAAACTCCGTGCCTCGTACCCTCAGGTCCCCCCTGTGGGAGCACCCCTGTGTGTTTTATGAACTCCGTGCCTCGTACCCTCAGGTCCTCCCTGTGGGAGCCCCCCTGTGTGTTTTATAAACTCCGTGCCTCGTACCCTCAGGTCCACCCAGTGGGAGCACCCCTGTGTGTTTTATAAACTCCATGCGTCGTACCCTCAGGTCCCACCTGTCGGAGCCCCCCTGTGTGTTTTATGAACTCCGTGCCTCGTACCCTCAGGTCCTCCCTGTGGGAGCCCCCCTGTGTGTTTTATAAACTCCGTGCCTCGTACCCTCAGGTCCCCCCTGTGGGAGCACCCCTGTGTGTTTTATGAACTCCGTGCCTCGTACCCTCAGGTCCTCCCTGTGGGAGCCCCCCTGTGTGTTTTATGAACTCCGTGCCTCGTACCCTCAGGTCCCCCCTGTGGGAGCACCCCTGTGTGTTTTATGAACTCCGTGCCTCTTATCCTCAGGTCCCCCCTGTTTGAGCCCCCCTGTGGGAGCCCCCCTGTGTGTTTTATGAACTCCGTGCCTCGTACCCTCAGGTCCTCCCTGTGGGAGCCCCCCTGTGTGTTTTATAAACTCCGTGCCTCGTACCCTCAGGTCCCCCCTGTGGGAGCCCCCCTGTGTGTTTTATGAACTCCGTGCCTCGTACCCTCAGGTCCCCCCTGTGGGAGCACCCCTGTGTGTTTTATGAACTCCGTGCCTCGTACCCTCAGGTCCTCCCTGTGGGAGCCCCCCTGTGTGTTTTATGAACTCCGTGGCTCGTACCCTCAGGTCCCCCCTGTGGGAGCACCCCTGTGTGTTTTATGAACTCCGTGCCTCGTATCCTCAGGTCCCCCCTGTTTGAGCCCCCCTGTGGGAGCCCCCCTGTGTGTTTTATAAACTCCGCGCCTCGTACCCTCAGGTCCCCCCTGTGGGAGCCCCCCTGTGTGTTTTATGAACTCAGTGACTCGTACCCTCAGGTCCTCCCTGTGGGAGCCCCCCTGTGTGATTTATGAACTCCGTGACTCGTACCCTCAGGTCCTCCCTGTGAGAGCACCCCTTTGTGTTTTATAAACTCCATGCGTCGTACCCTCAGGTCCCCCCTGTGGGAGCCCCCCTATGTGTTTAATGACTCCGTGCCTCGTACCCTCAGGTCCTCCCTGTGGGAGCCTTCCTGTGGGTTTTATAAACTCCGTGCCTCGTACCCTCAGGTCCCAACTGTGGGAGCCCCCCTGTGTGTTTTATGAACTCCGTGACTCGTACCCTGAGGTCCTCCCTGTGAGAGCCCCCCTCTGTGTTTTATAAACTCCGTGCCTCGTACCCTCAAGTCCCCCCTGTGGGAGCCCCCCTGTGTGTTTTATAAGGTCCATGCCTCGTACCCTCAGGTCCCCCCTGTGGGAGCCCCCCTGTGTGTTTTATGAACTCCGTGTCTCGTACCTTCAGGTCCCCCCTGTGGGAGTCCCCCTGTGGAAGCCCCCCTGTGTGTTTTATAAACTCCGTGCCTCGTACCCTCAGGTCCCCCCTGTGGGAGCCCCCCTGTGTGTTTTATGAACTCCGTGTCTCGTACCTTCAGGTCCCCCCTGTGGGAGTCCCCCTGTGGGAGCCCCCCTGTGTGTTTTATAAACTCCGTTCCTCGTACCCTCAGGTCCCCCCTGTGGGAGCCCCCCTGTGTGTTTTATAAACTCCGTGTGTCGTATCCTCAGGTCCCCCCTGTGGGAGCACCCCTGTGTGTTTTATAAACTCCATGCGTCGTACCCTCAGGTCCCCCCTGTCGGAGCCCCCCTGTGTGTTTTATGAACTCCGTGCCTCGTACCCTCAGGTCCTCCCTGTGGGAGCCCCCCTGTGTGTTTTATAAACTCCGTGCCTCGTACCCTCAGGTCCCCCCTGTGGGAGCACCCCTGTGTGTTTTATGAACTCCGTGCCTCGTACCCTCAGGTCCTCCCTGTGGGAGCCCCCCTGTGTGTTTTATGAGCTCCGTGCCTCTTATCCTCAGGTCCCCCCTGTTTGAGCCCCCCTGTGGGAGCCCCCCTGTGTGTTTTATGAACTCCGTGCCTCGTACCCTCAGGTCCTCCCTGTGGGAGCCCCCCTGTGTGTTTTATAAACTCCGTGCCTCGTACCCTCAGGTCCCCCCTGTGGGAGCCCCCCTGTGTGTTTTATGAACTCCGTGCCTCGTACCCTCAGGTCCCCCCTGTGGGAGCACCCCTGTGTGTTTTATGAACTCCGTGCCTCGTACCCTCAGGTCCTCCCTGTGGGAGCCCCCCTGTGTGTTTTATAAACTCCGTGGCTCGTACCCTCAGGTCCCCCCAGTGGGAGCACCCCTGTGTGTTTTATGAACTCCGTGTCTCGTATCCTCAGGTCCCCCCTGTTTGAGCCCCCCTGTGGGAGCCCCCCTGTGTGTTTTATAAACTCCGCGCCTCGTACCCTCAGGTCCCCCCTGTGGGAGCCCCCCTGTGTGTTTTATGAACTCAGTGACTCGTACCCTCAGGTCCCCCCTGTGGGAGCCCCCCTGTGTGTTTTATGAACTCAGTGACTCGTACCCTCAGGTCCCAACTGTGGGAGCCCCCCTGTGTGTTTTATGAACTCCGTGACTCGTACCCTGAGGTCCCAACTGTGGGAGCCCCCCTGTGTGTTTTATGAACTCCGTGCCTCGTACCCTCAGGTCCCAACTGTGGGAGCCCCCCTGTGTGTTTTATGAACTCCGTGCCTCGTACCCTCAGGTCCTCCCTCTGGGAGCCTTGCTGTGGGTTTTATAAACTCCGTGCCTCGTACCCTCAGGTCCTCCCTCTGGGAGCCTTGCTGTGGGTTTTATAAACTCCGTGCCTCGTACCCTCAGGTCCCAACTGTGAGAGCCCCCCTGTGTGTTTTATGAACTCCGTGACTCGTACCCTCAGGTCCTCCCTGTGAGAGCACCCCTTTGTGTTTTATAAACTCCATGCGTCGTACCCTCAGGTCCCCCCTGTGGGAGCCCCCCATGTGTGTTTTATGACTCCGTGCCTCGTACCCTCAGGTCCTCCCTGTGGGAGCCCTCCTGTGGGTTTTATAAACTCCGTGCCTCGTACCCTCAGGTCCCAACTGTGGGAGCCCCCCTGTGTGTTTTATGAACTCCGTGACTCGTACCCTGAGGTCCTCCCTGTGGGAGCCCCCCTGTGTGTTTTATAAACTCCGTGCCTCGTACCCTCAGGTCCCCCCTCTGGGAGCACCCCTGTGTGTTTTATGAACTCCGTGCCTCGTACCCTCAGGTCCTCCCTGTGAGAGCACCCCTTTGTGTTTTATAAAATCCATGCGTCGTACCCTCAGGTCCCCCCTGTGGGAGCCCCCCTATGTGTTTAATGACTCCGTGCCTCGTACCCTCAGGTCCTCCCTCTGGGAGCCTTCCTGTGGGTTTTATAAACTCCGTGCCTCGTACCCTGAGGTCCCCCCTGTGGGAGCCACCCTGTGTGTTTTATGAACTCCGTGTCTCGTACCCTGAGGTCCTCCCTGTGAGAGCCCCCTTGTGTGTTTTATAAACTCCGTGCCTCGTACCCTCAGGTCCCCCCTGTGGGAGCCCCCCTGTGTGTTTTATAAACTCCATGCATCGTACCCTCAGGTCCCCCCTGTGGGAGCCACCCTGTGTGTTTTATGAACTCCGTGACTCGTACCCTCAGGTCCCCCCTGTGGGAGCCACCCTGTGTGTTTTAAGAACTCAGTGACTCGTACCCTGAGGTCCTCCCTGTGGGAGCCCCCCAGTGTGATTTATGAACTCCGTGACTCGTACCCTCAGGTCCTCCCTGTGAGAGCACCCCTTTGTGTTTTATAAACTCCATGCGTCGTACCCTCAGGTCCCCCCTGTGGGAGCCCCCCTGTGTGTTTTATGACTCCGTGCCTCGTAAACTCAGGTCCTCCCTGTGGGAGCACCCCTGTGTGGGAGCCCCCCTGTGTGTTTTATGAACTCCGTGTCTCTTATCCTCAGGTCCCCCCTGTTTGAGCCCCCCTGTGGGAGCCCCCCTGTGTGTTTTATAAACTCCGTGCCTCGTACCCTCAGGTCCCCCTGTGGGAGCCCCCCTGTGTGTTTTATAAATTCCATGCCTCGTACCCTCAGGTCCCCCCTGTGAGAGCCCCCCTGTGTGTTTTATGAACTCCGTGTCTCGTACCTTCAGGTCCCCCCTGTGGGAGTCCCCCTGTGGGAGCCCCCCTGTGTGTTTTGTAAACTCCGTTCCTCGTACCCTCAGGTCCCCCCTGTGGGAGCACCCCTGTGTGTTATGAACTCCGTGCCTCGTATCCTCAGGTCCTCCCTGTGGGAGCCCCCCTGTGTGTTTTATGAACTCCGTGCCTCGTACCCTCAGGTCCCCCCTGTGGGAGCACCCCTGTGTGTTTTTTGAACTCCGTGCCTCTTATCCTCAGGTCCCCCCTGTTTGAGCCCCCCTGTGGGAGCCCCCCTGTTTGTTTTATGAACTCCGTGCCTCGTACCCTCAGGTCCTCCCTGTGGGAGCCCCCCTGTGTGTTTTACAAACTCCGTGCCTCGTACCCTCAGGTCCCCCCTGTGGGAGCCCCCCTGTGTGTTTTATGAACTCCGTGCCTCGTACCCTCAGGTCCTCCCTGTGGGAGCCCCCCTGTGTGTTCTATAAACTCCGTGGCTCGTACCCTCAGGTCCCCCCTGTGGGAGCACCCCTGTGTGTTTTATGAACTCCGTGCCTCGTATCCTCAGGTCCCCCCTGTTTGAGCCCCCCTGTGGGAGCCCCCCTGTGTGTTTTATAAACTCCGCGCCTCGTACCCTCAGGTCCCCCCTGTGGGAGCCCCCCTGTGTGTTTTATGAACTCAGTGACTCGTACCCTCAGGTCCTCCCTGTGGGAGCCCCCCTGTGTGATTTATGAACTCCGTGACTCGTACCCTCAGGTCCTCCCTGTGAGAGCACCCCTTTGTGTTTTATAAACTCCATGCGTCGTACCCTCAGGTCCCCCCTGTGGGAGCCCCCATGTGTGTTTTATGAACTCAGTGACTCGTACCCTCAGGTCCTCCCTGTGGGAGCCCCCCTGTGTGATTTATGAACTCCGTGACTCGTACCCTCAGGTCCTCCAAGTGAGAGCACCCCTTTGTGTTTTATGAACTCCGTGCCTCGTACCCTCAGGTCCTCCCTGTGGGAGCCCCCCTGTGTGTTTTATGAACTCCGTGCCTCGTACCCTCAGGTCCCCCCTGTGGGAGCACCCCTGTGTGTTTTATGAACTCCGTGCCTCTTATCCTCAGGTCCCCCCTGTTTGAGCCCCCCTGTGTGTTTTATGAACTCCGTGCCTCGTACCCTCAGGTCCCCCCTGTGGGAGCACCCCTGTGTGTTTTATGAACTCAGTGCCTCTTATCCTCAGGTCCCCCCTGTTTGAGCCCCCCTGTGGGAGCCCCCCTGTGTGTTTAATGAACTCCGTGCCTCGTATCCTCAGGTCCTCCCTGTGGGACCCCCCCAGTGTGTTTAATGAACTCCGTGCCTCTTACCCTCAGGTCCCCCCTGTGGGAGCCCCCCTGTGTGTTTTATGAACTCCGTGCCTCGTACCCTCAGGTCCCCCCTGTGGGAGCACCCCTGTGTGTTTTATGAACTCCGTGCCTCGTACCCTCAGGTCCTCCCTGTGGGAGCCCCCCTGTGTGTTTTATAAACTCCGTGGCTCATACCCTCAGGTCCCCCCAGTGGGAGCACCCCTGTGTGTTTTATGAACTCCGTGCCTCGTATCCTCAGGTCCCCCCTGTTTTAGCCCCCCTGTGGGAGCCCCCCTGTGTGTTTTATAAACTCCGCGCCTCGTACCCTCAGGTCCCCCCTGTGGGAGCCCCCCTGTGTGATTTATGAACTCCGTGACTCGTACCCTCAGGTCCTCCCTGTGAGAGCACCCCTTTGTGTTTTATGAACTCCATGCGTCGTATCCTCAGGTCCCCCCTGTGGGAGCCCCCCTATGTGTTTAATGACTCCGTGCCTCGTACCCTCAGGTCCTCCCTCTGGGAGCCTTCCTGTGGGTTTTATAAACTCCGTGCCTCGTACCCTCAGGTCCCAACTGTGGGAGCCCCCCTGTGTGTTTTATGAACTCCGTGACTCGTACCCTGAGGTCCCAACTGTGGGAGCCCCCCTGTGTGTTTTATGAACTCCGTGCCTCGTACCCTCAGGTCCCAACTGTGGGAGCCCCCCTGTGTGTTTTATGAACTCCGTGCCTCGTACCCTCAGGTCCTCCCTCTGGGAGCCTTCCTGTGGGTTTTATAAACTCCGTGCCTCGTACCCTCAGGTCCCAACTGTGAGAGCCCCCCTGTGTGTTTTATGAACTCAGTGACTCGTACCCTCAGGTCCTCCCTGTGAGAGCCCCCCTGTGTGTTTTATAAACTCCGTGCCTCGTACCCTCAGGTCCCCCCTGTGGGAGCACCCCTGTGTGTTTTATGAACTCCGTGCCTCGTACCCTCAGGTCCTCCCTGTGGGAGCCCCCCTGTGTGTTTTATAAACTCCGTGCCTCGTACCCTCAGGTCCCCCCTGTGGGAGCACCCCTGTGTGTTTTATGAACTCCGTGCCTCGTATCCTCAGGTCCCCCCTGTTTGAGCCCCCCTGTGGGAGCCCCCCTGTGTGTTTTATGAACTCCGTGTCTCGTACCTTCAGGTCCCCCCTGTGGGAGTCCCCCTGTGGGAGCCCCCCTGTGTGTTTTATAAACTCCGTGCCTCGTACCCTCAGGTCCCCCCTGTGGGAGCCCCCCTGTGTGTTTTATGAACTCCGTGTCTCGTACCTTCAGGTCCCCCCTGTGGGAGTCCCCCTGTGGGAGCCCCCCTGTGTGTTTTATAAACTCCGTTCCTCGTACCCTCAGGTCCCCCCTGTGGGAGCCCCCCTGTGTGTTTTATAAACTCCGTGTGTCGTATCCTCAGGTCCCCCCTGTGGGAGCACCCCTGTGTGTTTTATAAACTCCATGCGTCGTACCCTCAGGTCCCCCCTGTTGGAGCCCCCCTGTGTGTTTTATGAACTCCGTGCCTCGTACCCTCAGGTCCTCCCTGTGGGAGCCCCCCTGTGTGTTTTATAAACTCCGTGCCTCGTACCCTCAGGTCCTCCCTGTGGGAGCACCCCTGTGTGTTTTATGAACTCCGTGCCTCGTACCCTCAGGTCCTCCCTGTGGGAGCCCCCCTGTGTGTTTTATAAACTCCGTGCCTCGTACCCTCAGGTCCCCCCTGTGGGAGCACCCCTGTGTGTTTTATGAACTCCGTGCCTCGTACCCTCAGGTCCTTCCTGTGGGAGCCCCCCTGTGTGTTTTATGAACTCCGTGCCTCGTACCCTCAGGTCCCCCCTGTGGGAGCCCCCCTGTGTGTTTTATGAGCTCCGTGCCTCTTATCCTCAGGTCCCCCCTGTTTGAGCCCCCCTGTGGGAGCCCCCCTGTGTGTTTTATAAACTCCGCGCCTCGTACCCTCAGGTCCCCCCTGTGGGAGCCCCCCTGTGTGTTTTATGAACTCAGTGACTCGTACCCTCAGGTCCCCCCTGTGGGAGCCCCCCTGTGTGTTTTATGAACTCAGTGACTCGTACCCTCAGGTCCCAACTGTGGGAGCCCCCCTGTGTGTTTTATGAACTCCGTGACTCGTACCCTGAGGTCCCAACTGTGGGAGCCCCCCTGTGTGTTTTATGAACTCCGTGCCTCGTACCCTCAGGTCTCAACTGTGGGAGCCCCCCTGTGTGTTTTATGAACTCCGTGCTTCGTACCCTCAGGTCCTCCCTCTGGGAGCCTTCCTGTGGGTTTTATAAACTCCGTGCCTCGTACCCTCAGGTCCCAACTGTGAGAGCCCCCCTGTGTGTTTTATGAACTCCGTGACTCGTACCCTCAGGTCCTCCCTGTGAGAGCACCCCTTTGTGTTTTATAAACTCCATGCGTCGTACCCTCAGGTCCCCCCTGTGGGAGCCCCCCATGTGTGTTTTATGACTCCGTGCCTCGCACCCTCAGGTCCTCCCTGTGGGAGCCCTCCTGTGGGTTTTATAAACTCCGTGCCTCGTACCCTCAGGTCCCAACTGTGGGAGCCCCCCTGTGTGTTTTATGAACTCCGTGACTCGTACCCTGAGGTCCTCCCTGTGGGAGCCCCCCTGTGTGTTTTATAAACTCCGTGCCTCGTACCCTCAGGTCCCCCCTCTGGGAGCACCCCTTTGTGTTTTATAAAATCCATGCGTCGTACCCTCAGGTCCCCCCTGTGGGAGCCCCCCTATGTGTTTAATGACTCCGTGCCTCGTACCCTCAGGTCCTCCCTCTGGGAGCCTTCCTGTGGGTTTTATAAACTCCGTGCCTCGTACCCTCAGGTCCCAACTCTGGGAGCCCCCCTGTGTGTTTTATGAACTCCGTGACTCGTACCCTGAGGTCCTCCCTGTGAGAGCCCCCTTGTGTGTTTTATAAACTCCGTGCCTCGTACCCTCAGGTCCCCCCTGTGGGAGCCCCCCTGTGTGTTTTATAAACTCCATGCCTCGTACCCTCAGGTCCCCCCTGTGGGAGCCACCCTGTGTGTTTTATGAACTCCGTGACTCGTACCCTCAGGTCCCCCCTGTGGGAGCCCCCCTGTGTGTTTTATGAACTCAGTGACTCGTACCCTCAGGTCCTCCCTGTGGGAGCCCCCCAGTGTGATTTATGAACTCCGTGACTCGTACCCTCAGGTCCTCCCTGTGAGAGCACCCCTTTGTGTTTTATAAACTCCATGCGTCGTACCCTCAGGTCCCCCCTGTGGGAGCCCCCCTGTGTGTTTTATGACTCCGTGCCTCGTACACTCAGGTCCTCCCTGTGGGAGCACCCCTGTGGGAGCCCCCCTGTGTGTTTTATGAACTCCGTGCCTCTTATCCTCAGGTCCCCCCTGTTTGAGCCCCCCTGTGGGAGCCCCCCTGTGTGTTTTATAAACTCCGTGCCTCGTACCCTCAGGTCCCCCTGTGGGAGCCCCCCTGTGTGTTTTATGAACTCCGTGCCTCGTACCCTCAGGTCCTCCCTGTGAGAGCCCCCCTGTGTGTTTTATAAACTCCGTGCCTCGTACCCTCAGGTCCCCCTGTGGGAGCCCCCCTGTGTGTTTTATAAATTCCATGCCTCGTACCCTCAGGTCCCCCCTGTGGGAGCCCCCCTGTGTGTTTTATGAACTCCGTGTCTCGTACCTTCAGGCCCCCCCTGTGGGAGCACCCCTGTGGGAGCCCCCCTGTGTGTTTTATGAACTCCGTGCCTCGTACCCTCAGGTCCTCCCTGTGGGAGCCCCCCTGTGTGTTTTATAAACTCCGTGCCTCGTACCCTCAGGTCCCCCCTGTGGGAGCCCCCCTGTGTGTTTTATGAACTCCGTGCCTCGTACCCTCAGGTCCCCCCTGTGGGAGCCTTCCTGTGAGTTTTATGAACTCAGTGCCTCGTACCCTCAGGTCCCCCTGTGGGAGCCCCCCTGTGTGTTTTATAAATTCCATGCCTCGTACCCTCAGGTCCCCCCTGTGGGAGCCCCCCTGTGTGTTTTATGAACTCCGTGTCTCGTACCTTCAGGTCCCCCCTGTGGGAGTCCCCCTGTGGGAGCCCCCCTGTGTGTTTTGTAAACTCCGTTCCTCGTACCCTCAGGTCCCCCCTGTGGGAGCCCCCCTGTGTGTTTTATGAACTCCGTGTCTCGTACCTTCAGGTCCCCCCTGTGGGAGTCCCCCTGTGGGAGCCCCCCTGTGTGTTTTATAAACTCCGTTCCTCGTACCCTCAGGTCCCCCCTGTGGGAGCCCCCCTGTGTGTTTTATAAACTCCGTGTGTCGTATCCTCAGGTCCCCCCTGTGGGAGCACCCCTGTGTGTTTTATAAACTCCATGCGTCGTACCCTCAGGTCCCCCCTGTTGGAGCCCCCCTGTGTGTTTTATGAACTCCGTGCCTCGTACCCTCAGGTCCTCCCTGTGGGAGCCCCCCTGTGTGTTTTATAAACTCCGTGCCTCGTACCCTCAGGTCCTCCCTGTGGGAGCACCCCTGTGTGTTTTATGAACTCCGTGCCTCGTACCCTCAGGTCCTCCCTGTGGGAGCCCCCCTGTGTGTTTTATAAACTCCGTGCCTCGTACCCTCAGGTCCCCCCTGTGGGAGCACCCCTGTGTGTTTTATGAACTCCGTGCCTCGTACCCTCAGGTCCTCCCTGTGGGAGCCCCCCTGTGTGTTTTATGAACTCCGTGCCTCGTACCCTCAGGTCCCCCCTGTGGGAGCCCCCCTGTGTGTTTTATGAGCTCCGTGCCTCTTATCCTCAGGTCCCCCCTGTTTGAGCCCCCCTGTGGGAGCCCCCCTGTGTGTTTTATAAACTCCGCGCCTCGTACCCTCAGGTCCCCCCTGTGGGAGCCCCCCTGTGTGTTTTAAGAACTCAGTGACTCGTACCCTCAGGTCCCCCCTGTGGGAGCCCCCCTGTGTGTTTTATGAACTCAGTGACTCGTACCCTCAGGTCCCAACTGTGGGAGCCCCCCTGTGTGTTTTATGAACTCCGTGACTCGTACCCTGAGGTCCCAACTGTGGGAGCCCCCCTGTGTGTTTTATGAACTCCGTGCCTCGTACCCTCAGGTCCCAACTGTGGGAGCCCCCCTGTGTGTTTTATGAACTCCGTGCCTCGTACCCTCAGGTCCTCCCTCTGGGAGCCTTCCTGTGGGTTTTATAAACTCCGTGCCTCGTACCCTCAGGTCCCAACTGTGAGAGCCCCCCTGTGTGTTTTATGAACTCCGTGACTCGTACCCTCAGGTCCTCCCTGTGAGAGCACCCCTTTGTGTTTTATAAACTCCATGCGTCGTACCCTCAGGACCCCCCTGTGGGAGCCCCCCATGTGTGTTTTATGACTCCGTGCCTCGCACCCTCAGGTCCTCCCTGTGGGAGCCCTCCTGTGGGTTTTATAAACTCCGTGCCTCGTACCCTCAGGTCCCAACTGTGGGAGCCCCCCTGTGTGTTTTATGAACTCCGTGACTCGTACCCTGAGGTCCTCCCTGTGGGAGCCCCCCTGTGTGTTTTATAAACTCCGTGCCTCGTACCCTCAGGTCCCCCCTCTGGGAGCACCCCTTTGTGTTTTATGAACTCCGTGCCTCGTACCCTCAGGTCCTCCCTGTGAGAGCACCCCTTTGTGTTTTATAAAATCCATGCGTCGTACCCTCAGGTCCCCCCTGTGGGAGCCCCCCTATGTGTTTAATGACTCCGTGCCTCGTACCCTCAGGTCCTCCCTCTGGGAGCCTTCCTGTGGGTTTTATAAACTCCGTGCCTCGTACCCTCAGGTCCCAACTGTGGGAGCCCCCCTGTGTGTTTTATGAACTCCGTGACTCGTACCCTGAGGTCCTCCCTGTGAGAGCCCCCTTGTGTGTTTTATAAACTCCGTGCCTCGTACCCTCAGGTCCCCCCTGTGGGAGCCCCCCTGTGTGTTTTATAAACTCCATGCCTCGTACCCTCAGGTCCCCCCTGTGGGAGCCACCCTGTGTGTTTTATGAACTCCGTGACTCGTACCCTCAGGTCCCCCCTGTGGGAGCCCCCCTGTGTGTTTTATGAACTCAGTGACTCGTACCCTCAGGTCCTCCCTGTGGGAGCCCCCCAGTGTGATTTATGAACTCCGTGACTCGTACCCTCAGGTCCTCCCTGTGAGAGCACCCCTTTGTGTTTTATAAACTCCATGCGTCGTACCCTCAGGTCCCCCCTGTGGGAGCCCCCCTGTGTGTTTTATGACTCCGTGCCTCGTACACTCAGGTCCTCCCTGTGAGAGCACCCCTGTGGGAGCCCCCCTGTGTGTTTTATGAACTCCGTGCCTCTTATCCTCAGGTCCCCCCTGTTTGAGCCCCCCTGTGGGAGCCCCCCTGTGTGTTTTATAAACTCCGTGCCTCGTACCCTCAGGTCCCCCCTGTGGGAGCCCCCCTGTGTGTTTTATAAATTCCATGCCTCGTACCCTCAGGTCCTCCCTGTGGGAGCCCCCCTGTGTGTTTTATGAACTCCGTGTCTCGTACCTTCAGGTCCCCCCTGTGGGAGTCCCCCTGTGGGAGCCCCCCTGTGTGTTTTGTAAACTCCGTTCCTCGTACCCTCAGGTCCCCCTGTGGGAGCACCCCTGTGTGTGTTTTATGAACTCCGTGCCTCGTACCCTCAGGTCCTCCCTGTGAGAGCCCCCCTGTGTGTTTTATAAACTCCGTGCCTCGTACCCTCAGGTCCCCCTGTGGGAGCCCCCCTGTGTGTTTTATAAATTCCATGCCTCGTACCCTCAGGTCCCCCCTGTGGGAGCCCCCCTGTGTGTTTTATGAACTCCGTGTCTCGTACCTTCAGGTCCCCCCTGTGGGAGCACCCCTGTGGGAGCCCCCCTGTGTGTTTTATGAACTCCGTGCCTCTTACCCTCAGGTCCTCCCTGTGGGAGCCCCCCTGTGTGTTTTATAAACTCCGTGCCTCGTACCCTCAGGTCCCCCCTGTGGGAGCCCCCCTGTGTGTTTTATGAACTCCGTGCCTCGTACCCTCAGGTCCCCCCTGTGGGAGCCTTCCTGTGTGTTTTATGAACTCAGTGCCTCGTACCCTCAGGTCCCCCTGTGGGAGCCCCCCTGTGTGTTTTATAAATTCCATGCCTCGTACCCTCAGGTCCCCCCTGTGGGAGCCCCCCTGTGTGTTTTATGAACTCCGTGTCTCGTACCTTCAGGTCCCCCCTGTGGGAGTCCCCCTGTGGGAGCCCCCCTGTGTGTTTTGTAAACTCCGTTCCTCGTACCCTCAGGTCCCCCCTGTGGGAGCACCCCTGTGTGTTTTATGAACTCCGTGCCTCGTACCCTCAGGTCCTCCCTGTGGGAGCCCCCCTGTGTGTTTTATGAACTCCGTGCCTCGTACCCTCAGGTCCCCCCTGTGGGAGCACCCCTGTGTGTTTTATGAACTCCGTGCCTCTTATCCTCAGGTCCCCCCTGTTTGAGCCCCCCTGTGGGAGCCCCCCTGTGTGTTTTATGAACTCCGTGCCTCGTATCCTCAGGTCCTCCCTGTGGGAGCCCCCCTGTGTGTTTAATGAACTCCGTGCCTCGTACCCTCAGGTCCCCCCTGTGGGAGCCCCCCTGTGTGTTTTATGAACTCCGTGCCTCGTACCCTCAGGTCCCCCCTGTGGGAGCACCCCTGTGTGTTTTATGAACTCCGTGCCTCGTACCCTCAGGTCCTCCCTGTGGGAGCCCCCCTGTGTGTTTTATAAACTCCGTGGCTCATACCCTCAGGTCCCCCCAGTGGGAGCACCCCTGTGTGTTTTATGAACTCCGTGCCTCGTATCCTCAGGTCCCCCCTGTTTTAGCCCCCCTGTGGGAGCCCCCCTGTGTGTTTTATAAACTCCGCGCCTCGTACCCTCAGGTCCCCCCTGTGGGAGCCCCCCTGTGTGTTTTATGAACTCAGTGACTCGTACCCTCAGGTCCTCCCTGTGGGAGCCCCCCTGTGTGATTTATGAACTCCGTGACTCGTACCCTCAGGTCCTCCCTGTGAGAGCACCCCTTTGTGTTTTATGAACTCCATGCGTCGTATCCTCAGGTCCCCCCTGTGGGAGCCCCCCTATGTGTTTAATGACTCCGTGCCTCGTACCCTCAGGTCCTCCCTCTGGGAGCCTTCCTGTGGGTTTTATAAACTCCGTGCCTCGTACCCTCAGGTCCCAACTGTGGGAGCCCCCCTGTGTGTTTTATGAACTCCGTGACTCGTACCCTGAGGTCCCAACTGTGGGAGCCCCCCTGTGTGTTTTATGAACTCCGTGCCTCGTACCCTCAGGTCCCAACTGTGGGAGCCCCCCTGTGTGTTTTATGAACTCCGTGCCTCGTACCCTCAGGTCCTCCCTCTGGGAGCCTTCCTGTGGGTTTTATAAACTCCGTGCCTCGTACCCTCAGGTCCCAACTGTGAGAGCCCCCCTGTGTGTTTTATGAACTCAGTGACTCGTACCCTCAGGTCCTCCCTGTGGGAGCCCCCCTATGTGATTTATGAACTCCGTGACTCGTACCCTCAGGTCCTCCCTGTGATAGCACCCCTTTGTGTTTTATAAACTCCATGCGTCGTACCCTCAGGTCCCCCCTGTGGGAGCCCCCCTGTGTGTTTTATGACTCCGTGCCTCGTACCCTCAGGTCCTCCCTGTGGGAGCCCTCCTGTGGGTTTTATAAACTCCGTGCCTCGTACCCTCAGGTCCCAACTGTGGGAGCCCCCCTGTGTGTTTTATGAACTCCGTGACTCGTACCCTGAGGTCCTCCCTGTGAGAGCCCCCCTGTGTTTTATAAACTCCGTGCCTCGTACCCTCAGGTCCCAACTGTGAGAGCCCCCCTGTGTGTTTTATGAACTCAGTGACTCGTACCCTCAGGTCCTCCCTGTGGGAGCCCTCCTGTGTGATTTATGAACTCCGTGACTCGTACCCTCAGGTCCTCCAAGTGAGAGCACCCCTTTGTGTTTTATGAACTCCGTGCCTCGTACCCTCAGGTCCTCCCTGTGGGAGCCCCCCTGTGTGTTTTATGAACTCCGTGCCTCGTACCCTCAGGTCCCCCCTGTGGGAGCACCCCTGTGTGTTTTATGAACTCCGTGCCTCTTATCCTCAGGTCCCCCCTGTTTGAGCCCCCCTGTGTGTTTTATGAACTCCGTGCCTCGTACCCTCAGGTCCCCCCTGTGGGAGCACCCCTGTGTGTTTTATGAACTCCGTGCCTCTTATCCTCAGGTCCCCCCTGTCTGAGCCCCCCTGTGGGAGCCCCCCTGTGTGTTTTATGAACTCCGTGCCTCGTATCCTCAGGTCCTCCCTGTGGGAGCCCCCCTGTGTGTTTAATGAACTCCGTGCCTCGTACCCTCAGATCCCCCCTGTGGGAGCCCCCCTGTGTGTTTTATGAACTCCGTGCCTCGTACCCTCAGGTCCCCCCTGTGGGAGCACCCCTGTGTGTTTTATGAACTCCGTGCCTCGTACCCTCAGGTCCTCCCTGTGGGAGCCCCCCTGTGTGTTTTATAAACTCCGTGGCTCATACCCTCAGGTCCCCCCAGTGGGAGCACCCCTGTGTGTTTTATGAACTCCGTGCCTCGTATCCTCAGGTCCCCCCTGTTTTAGCCCCCCTGTGGGAGCCCCCCTGTGTGTTTTATAAACTCCGCGCCTCGTACCCTCAGGTCCCCCCTGTGGGAGCCCCCCTGTGTGTTTTATGAACTCAGTGACTCGTACCCTCAGGTCCTCCCTGTGGGAGCCCCCCTGTGTGATTTATGAACTCCGTGACTCGTACCCTCAGGTCCTCCCTGTGAGAGCACCCCTTTGTGTTTTATGAACTCCATGCGTCGTATCCTCAGGTCCCCCCTGTGGGAGCCCCCCTATGTGTTTAATGACTCCGTGCCTCGTACCCTCAGGTCCTCCCTCTGGGAGCCTTCCTGTGGGTTTTATAAACTCCGTGCCTCGTACCCTCAGGTCCCAACTGTGGGAGCCCCCCTGTGTGTTTTATGAACTCCGTGACTCGTACCCTGAGGTCCCAACTGTGGGAGCCCCCCTGTGTGTTTTATGAACTCCATGCCTCGTACCCTCAGGTCCCAACTGTGGGAGCCCCCCTGTGTGTTTTATGAACTCCGTGCCTCGTACCCTCAGGTCCTCCCTCTGGGAGCCTTCCTGTGGGTTTTATAAACTCCGTGCCTCGTACCCTCAGGTCCCAACTGTGAGAGCCCCCCTGTGTGTTTTATGAACTCAGTGACTCGTACCCTCAGGTCCTCCCTGTGGGAGCCCCCCTATGTGATTTATGAACTCCGTGACTCGTACCCTCAGGTCCTCCCTGTGATAGCACCCCTTTGTGTTTTATAAACTCCATGCGTCGTACCCTCAGGTCCCCCCTGTGGGAGCCCCCCTGTGTGTTTTATGACTCCGTGCCTCGTACCCTCAGGTCCTCCCTGTGGGAGCCCTCCTGTGGGTTTTATAAACTCCGTGCCTCGTACCCTCAGGTCCCAACTGTGGGAGCCCCCCTGTGTGTTTTATGAACTCCGTGACTCGTACCCTGAGGTCCTCCCTGTGAGAGCCCCCCTGTGTGTTTTATAAACTCCGTGCCTCGTACCCTCAGGTCCCCCCTGTGGGAGCACCCCTGTGTGTTTTATGAACTCCGTGCCTCGTACCCTCAGGTCCTCCCTGTGGGAGCCCCCCTGTGTGTTTTATAAACTCCGTGCCTCGTACCCTCAGGTCCCCCCTGTGGGAGCACCCCTGTGTGTTTTATGAACTCCGTGCCTCGTATCCTCAGGTCCCCCCTGTTTGAGCCCCCCTGTGGGAGCCCCCCTGTGTGTTTTATGAACTCCGTGTCTCGTACCTTCAGGTCCCCCCTGTGGGAGTCCCCCTGTGGGAGCCCCCCTGTGTGTTTTATAAACTCCGTGCCTCGTACCCTCAGGTCCCCCCTGTGGGAGCCCCCCTGTGTGTTTTATGAACTTCGTGTCTCGTACCTTCAGGTCCCCCCTGTGGGAGTCCCCCTGTGGGAGCCCCCCTGTGTGTTTTATAAACTCCGTTCCTCGTACCCTCAGGTCCCCCCTGTGGGAGCCCCCCTGTGTGTTTTATAAACTCCGTGTGTCGTATCCTCAGGTCCCCCCTGTGGGAGCACCCCTGTGTGTTTTATAAACTCCATGCGTCGTACCCTCAGGTCCCCCCTGTTGGAGCCCCCCTGTGTGTTTTATGAACTCCGTGCCTCGTACCCTCAGGTCCTCCCTGTGAGAGCCCCCCTGTGTGTTTTATAAACTCCGTGCCTCGTACCCTCAGGTCCCCCTGTGGGAGCCCCCCTGTGTGTTTTATAAATTCCATGCCTCGTACCCTCAGGTCCCCCCTGTGGGAGCCCCCCTGTGTGTTTTATGAACTCCGTGTCTCGTACCTTCAGGTCCCCCCTGTGGGAGCACCCCTGTGGGAGCCCCCCTGTGTGTTTTATGAACTCCGTGCCTCTTACCCTCAGGTCCTCCCTGTGGGAGCCCCCCTGTGTGTTTTATAAACTCCGTGCCTCGTACCCTCAGGTCCCCCCTGTGGGAGCCCCCCTGTGTGTTTTATGAACTCCGTGCCTCGTACCCTCAGGTCCCCCCTGTGGGAGCCTTCCTGTGTGTTTTATGAACTCAGTGCCTCGTACCCTCAGGTCCCCCTGTGGGAGCCCCCCTGTGTGTTTTATAAATTCCATGCCTCGTACCCTCAGGTCCCCCCTGTGGGAGCCCCCCTGTGTGTTTTATGAACTCCGTGTCTCGTACCTTCAGGTCCCCCCTGTGGGAGTCCCCCTGTGGGAGCCCCCCTGTGTGTTTTGTAAACTCCGTTCCTCGTACCCTCAGGTCCCCCCTGTGGGAGCACCCCTGTGTGTTTTATGAACTCCGTGCCTCGTACCCTCAGGTCCTCCCTGTGGGAGCCCCCCTGTGTGTTTTATGAACTCCGTGCCTCGTACCCTCAGGTCCCCCCTGTGGGAGCACCCCTGTGTGTTTTATGAACTCCGTGCCTCTTATCCTCAGGTCCCCCCTGTTTGAGCCCCCCTGTGGGAGCCCCCCTGTGTGTTTTATGAACTCCGTGCCTCGTATCCTCAGGTCCTCCCTGTGGGAGCCCCCCTGTGTGTTTAATGAACTCCGTGCCTCGTACCCTCAGGTCCCCCCTGTGGGAGCCCCCCTGTGTGTTTTATGAACTCCGTGCCTCGTACCCTCAGGTCCCCCCTGTGGGAGCACCCCTGTGTGTTTTATGAACTCCGTGCCTCGTACCCTCAGGTCCTCCCTGTGGGAGCCCCCCTGTGTGTTTTATAAACTCCGTGGCTCATACCCTCAGGTCCCCCCAGTGGGAGCACCCCTGTGTGTTTTATGAACTCCGTGCCTCGTATCCTCAGGTCCCCCCTGTTTTAGCCCCCCTGTGGGAGCCCCCCTGTGTGTTTTATAAACTCCGCGCCTCGTACCCTCAGGTCCCCCCTGTGGGAGCCCCCCTGTGTGTTTTATGAACTCAGTGACTCGTACCCTCAGGTCCTCCCTGTGGGAGCCCCCCTGTGTGATTTATGAACTCCGTGACTCGTACCCTCAGGTCCTCCCTGTGAGAGCACCCCTTTGTGTTTTATGAACTCCATGCGTCGTATCCTCAGGTCCCCCCTGTGGGAGCCCCCCTATGTGTTTAATGACTCCGTGCCTCGTACCCTCAGGTCCTCCCTCTGGGAGCCTTCCTGTGGGTTTTATAAACTCCGTGCCTCGTACCCTCAGGTCCCAACTGTGGGAGCCCCCCTGTGTGTTTTATGAACTCCGTGACTCGTACCCTGAGGTCCCAACTGTGGGAGCCCCCCTGTGTGTTTTATGAACTCCGTGCCTCGTACCCTCAGGTCCCAACTGTGGGAGCCCCCCTGTGTGTTTTATGAACTCCGTGCCTCGTACCCTCAGGTCCTCCCTCTGGGAGCCTTCCTGTGGGTTTTATAAACTCCGTGCCTCGTACCCTCAGGTCCCAACTGTGAGAGCCCCCCTGTGTGTTTTATGAACTCAGTGACTCGTACCCTCAGGTCCTCCCTGTGGGAGCCCCCCTATGTGATTTATGAACTCCGTGACTCGTACCCTCAGGTCCTCCCTGTGATAGCACCCCTTTGTGTTTTATAAACTCCATGCGTCGTACCCTCAGGTCCCCCCTGTGGGAGCCCCCCTGTGTGTTTTATGACTCCGTGCCTCGTACCCTCAGGTCCTCCCTGTGGGAGCCCTCCTGTGGGTTTTATAAACTCCGTGCCTCGTACCCTCAGGTCCCAACTGTGGGAGCCCCCCTGTGTGTTTTATGAACTCCGTGACTCGTACCCTGAGGTCCTCCCTGTGAGAGCCCCCCTGTGTTTTATAAACTCCGTGCCTCGTACCCTCAGGTCCCAACTGTGAGAGCCCCCCTGTGTGTTTTATGAACTCAGTGACTCGTACCCTCAGGTCCTCCCTGTGGGAGCCCTCCTGTGTGATTTATGAACTCCGTGACTCGTACCCTCAGGTCCTCCAAGTGAGAGCACCCCTTTGTGTTTTATGAACTCCGTGCCTCGTACCCTCAGGTCCTCCCTGTGGGAGCCCCCCTGTGTGTTTTATGAACTCCGTGCCTCGTACCCTCAGGTCCCCCCTGTGGGAGCACCCCTGTGTGTTTTATGAACTCCGTGCCTCTTATCCTCAGGTCCCCCCTGTTTGAGCCCCCCTGTGTGTTTTATGAACTCCGTGCCTCGTACCCTCAGGTCCCCCCTGTGGGAGCACCCCTGTGTGTTTTATGAACTCCGTGCCTCTTATCCTCAGGTCCCCCCTGTCTGAGCCCCCCTGTGGGAGCCCCCCTGTGTGTTTTATGAACTCCGTGCCTCGTATCCTCAGGTCCTCCCTGTGGGAGCCCCCCTGTGTGTTTAATGAACTCCGTGCCTCGTACCCTCAGATCCCCCCTGTGGGAGCCCCCCTGTGTGTTTTATGAACTCCGTGCCTCGTACCCTCAGGTCCCCCCTGTGGGAGCACCCCTGTGTGTTTTATGAACTCCGTGCCTCGTACCCTCAGGTCCTCCCTGTGGGAGCCCCCCTGTGTGTTTTATAAACTCCGTGGCTCATACCCTCAGGTCCCCCCAGTGGGAGCACCCCTGTGTGTTTTATGAACTCCGTGCCTCGTATCCTCAGGTCCCCCCTGTTTTAGCCCCCCTGTGGGAGCCCCCCTGTGTGTTTTATAAACTCCGCGCCTCGTACCCTCAGGTCCCCCCTGTGGGAGCCCCCCTGTGTGTTTTATGAACTCAGTGACTCGTACCCTCAGGTCCTCCCTGTGGGAGCCCCCCTGTGTGATTTATGAACTCCGTGACTCGTACCCTCAGGTCCTCCCTGTGAGAGCACCCCTTTGTGTTTTATGAACTCCATGCGTCGTATCCTCAGGTCCCCCCTGTGGGAGCCCCCCTATGTGTTTAATGACTCCGTGCCTCGTACCCTCAGGTCCTCCCTCTGGGAGCCTTCCTGTGGGTTTTATAAACTCCGTGCCTCGTACCCTCAGGTCCCAACTGTGGGAGCCCCCCTGTGTGTTTTATGAACTCCGTGACTCGTACCCTGAGGTCCCAACTGTGGGAGCCCCCCTGTGTGTTTTATGAACTCCATGCCTCGTACCCTCAGGTCCCAACTGTGGGAGCCCCCCTGTGTGTTTTATGAACTCCGTGCCTCGTACCCTCAGGTCCTCCCTCTGGGAGCCTTCCTGTGGGTTTTATAAACTCCGTGCCTCGTACCCTCAGGTCCCAACTGTGAGAGCCCCCCTGTGTGTTTTATGAACTCAGTGACTCGTACCCTCAGGTCCTCCCTGTGGGAGCCCCCCTATGTGATTTATGAACTCCGTGACTCGTACCCTCAGGTCCTCCCTGTGATAGCACCCCTTTGTGTTTTATAAACTCCATGCGTCGTACCCTCAGGTCCCCCCTGTGGGAGCCCCCCTGTGTGTTTTATGACTCCGTGCCTCGTACCCTCAGGTCCTCCCTGTGGGAGCCCTCCTGTGGGTTTTATAAACTCCGTGCCTCGTACCCTCAGGTCCCAACTGTGGGAGCCCCCCTGTGTGTTTTATGAACTCCGTGACTCGTACCCTGAGGTCCTCCCTGTGAGAGCCCCCCTGTGTGTTTTATAAACTCCGTGCCTCGTACCCTCAGGTCCCCCCTGTGGGAGCACCCCTGTGTGTTTTATGAACTCCGTGCCTCGTACCCTCAGGTCCTCCCTGTGGGAGCCCCCCTGTGTGTTTTATAAACTCCGTGCCTCGTACCCTCAGGTCCCCCCTGTGGGAGCACCCCTGTGTGTTTTATGAACTCCGTGCCTCGTATCCTCAGGTCCCCCCTGTTTGAGCCCCCCTGTGGGAGCCCCCCTGTGTGTTTTATGAACTCCGTGTCTCGTACCTTCAGGTCCCCCCTGTGGGAGTCCCCCTGTGGGAGCCCCCCTGTGTGTTTTATAAACTCCGTGCCTCGTACCCTCAGGTCCCCCCTGTGGGAGCCCCCCTGTGTGTTTTATGAACTTCGTGTCTCGTACCTTCAGGTCCCCCCTGTGGGAGTCCCCCTGTGGGAGCCCCCCTGTGTGTTTTATAAACTCCGTTCCTCGTACCCTCAGGTCCCCCCTGTGGGAGCCCCCCTGTGTGTTTTATAAACTCCGTGTGTCGTATCCTCAGGTCCCCCCTGTGGGAGCACCCCTGTGTGTTTTATAAACTCCATGCGTCGTACCCTCAGGTCCCCCCTGTTGGAGCCCCCCTGTGTGTTTTATGAACTCCGTGCCTCGTACCCTCAGGTCCTCCCTGTGGGAGCCCCCCTGTGTGTTTTATAAACTCCGTGCCTCGTACCCTCAGGTCCTCCCTGTGGGAGCACCCCTGTGTGTTTTATGAACTCCGTGCCTCGTACCCTCAGGTCCTCCCTGTGGGAGCCCCCCTGTGTGTTTTATAAACTCCGTGCCTCGTACCCTCAGGTCCCCCCTGTGGGAGCACCCCTGTGTGTTTTATGAACTCCGTGCCTCGTACCCTCAGGTCCTCCCTGTGGGAGCCCCCCTGTGTGTTTTATGAACTCCGTGCCTCGTACCCTCAGGTCCCCCCTGTGGGAGCCCCCCTGTGTGTTTTATGAGCTCCGTGCCTCTTATCCTCAGGTCCCCCCTGTTTGAGCCCCCCTGTGGGAGCCCCCCTGTGTGTTTTATAAACTCCGCGCCTCGTACCCTCAGGTCCCCCCTGTGGGAGCCCCCCTGTGTGTTTTATGAACTCAGTGACTCGTACCCTCAGGTCCCCCCTGTGGGAGCCCCCCTGTGTGTTTTATGAACTCAGTGACTCGTACCCTCAGGTCCCAACTGTGGGAGCCCCCCTGTGTGTTTTATGAACTCCGTGACTCGTACCCTGAGGTCCCAACTGTGGGAGCCCCCCTGTGTGTTTTATGAACTCCGTGCCTCGTACCCTCAGGTCCCAACTGTGGGAGCCCCCCTGTGTGTTTTATGAACTCCGTGCCTCGTACCCTCAGGTCCTCCCTCTGGGAGCCTTCCTGTGGGTTTTATAAACTCCGTGCCTCGTACCCTCAGGTCCCAACTGTGAGAGCCCTGTGTGTTTTATGAACTCCGTGACTCGTACCCTCAGGTCCTCCCTGTGAGAGCACCCCTTTGTGTTTTATAAACTCCATGCGTCGTACCCTCAGGTCCCCCCTGTGGGAGCCCCCCATGTGTGTTTTATGACTCCGTGCCTCGCACCCTCAGGTCCTCCCTGTGGGAGCCCTCCTGTGGGTTTTATAAACTCCGTGCCTCGTACCCTCAGGTCCCAACTGTGGGAGCCCCCCTGTGTGTTTTATGAACTCCGTGACTCGTACCCTGAGGTCCTCCCTGTGGGAGCCCCCCTGTGTGTTTTATGAACTCCGTGCCTCGTACCCTCAGGTCCTCCCTGTGGGAGCCCCCCTGTGTGTTTTATAAACTCCGTGCCTCGTACCCTCAGGTCCCCCCTGTGGGAGCACCCCTGTGTGTTTTATGAACTCCGTGCCTCGTACCCTCAGGTCCTCCCTGTGGGAGCCCCCCTGTGTGTTTTATGAACTCCGTGCCTCGTACCCTCAGGTCCCCCCTGTGGGAGCCCCCCTGTGTGTTTTATGAGCTCCGTGCCTCTTATCCTCAGGTCCCCCCTGTTTGAGCCCCCCTGTGGGAGCCCCCCTGTGTGTTTTATAAACTCCGCGCCTCGTACCCTCAGGTCCCCCCTGTGGGAGCCCCCCTGTGTGTTTTATGAACTCAGTGACTCGTACCCTCAGGTCCCCCCTGTGGGAGCCCCCCTGTGTGTTTTATGAACTCAGTGACTCGTACCCTCAGGTCCCAACTGTGGGAGCCCCCCTGTGTGTTTTATGAACTCCGTGACTCGTACCCTGAGGTCCCAACTGTGGGAGCCCCCCTGTGTGTTTTATGAACTCCGTGCCTCGTACCCTCAGGTCCCAACTGTGGGAGCCCCCCTGTGTGTTTTATGAACTCCGTGCCTCGTACCCTCAGGTCCTCCCTCTGGGAGCCTTCCTGTGGGTTTTATAAACTCCGTGCCTCGTACCCTCAGGTCCCAACTGTGAGAGCCCCCCTGTGTGTTTTATGAACTCCGTGACTCGTACCCTCAGGTCCTCCCTGTGAGAGCACCCCTTTGTGTTTTATAAACTCCATGCGTCGTACCCTCAGGTCCCCCCTGTGGGAGCCCCCCATGTGTGTTTTATGACTCCGTGCCTCGCACCCTCAGGTCCTCCCTGTGGGAGCCCTCCTGTGGGTTTTATAAACTCCGTGCCTCGTACCCTCAGGTCCCAACTGTGGGAGCCCCCCTGTGTGTTTTATGAACTCCGTGACTCGTACCCTGAGGTCCTCCCTGTGGGAGCCCCCCTGTGTGTTTTATGAACTCCGTGCCTCGTACCCTCAGGTCCTCCCTGTGGGAGCCCCCCTGTGTGTTTTATAAACTCCGTGCCTCGTACCCTCAGGTCCCCCCTGTGGGAGCACCCCTGTGTGTTTTATGAACTCCGTGCCTCGTACCCTCAGGTCCTCCCTGTGGGAGCCCCCCTGTGTGTTTTATGAACTCCGTGCCTCGTACCCTCAGGTCCCCCCTGTGGGAGCCCCCCTGTGTGTTTTATGAGCTCCGTGCCTCTTATCCTCAGGTCCCCCCTGTTTGAGCCCCCCTGTGGGAGCCCCCCTGTGTGTTTTATAAACTCCGCGCCTCGTACCCTCAGGTCCCCCCTGTGGGAGCCCCCCTGTGTGTTTTATGAACTCATTGACTCGTACCCTCAGGTCCCCCCTGTGGGAGCCCCCCTGTGTGTTTTATGAACTCAGTGACTCGTACCCTCAGGTCCCAACTGTGGGAGCCCCCCTGTGTGTTTTATGAACTCCGTGACTCGTACCCTGAGGTCCCAACTGTGGGAGCCCCCCTGTGTGTTTTATGAACTCCGTGCCTCGTACCCTCAGGTCCCAACTGTGGGAGCCCCCCTGTGTGTTTTATGAACTCCGTGCCTCGTACCCTCAGGTCCTCCCTCTGGGAGCCTTCCTGTGGGTTTTATAAACTCCGTGCCTCGTACCCTCAGGTCCCAACTGTGAGAGCCCCCCTGTGTGTTTTATGAACTCCGTGACTCGTACCCTCAGGTCCTCCCTGTGAGAGCACCCCTTTGTGTTTTATAAACTCCATGCGTCGTACCCTCAGGTCCCCCCTGTGGGAGCCCCCCATGTGTGTTTTATGACTCCGTGCCTCGCACCCTCAGGTCCTCCCTGTGGGAGCCCTCCTGTGGGTTTTATAAACTCCGTGCCTCGTACCCTCAGGTCCCAACTGTGGGAGCCCCCCTGTGTGTTTTATGAACTCCGTGACTCGTACCCTGAGGTCCTCCCTGTGGGAGCCCCCCTGTGTGTTTTATGAACTCCGTGCCTCGTACCCTCAGGTCCTCCCTGTGGGAGCCCCCCTGTGTGTTTTATAAACTCCGTGCCTCGTACCCTCAGGTCCCCCCTCTGGGAGCACCCCTTTGTGTTTTATGAACTCCGTGCCTCGTACCCTCAGGTCCTCCCTGTGAGAGCACCCCTTTGTGTTTTATAAAATCCATGCGTCATACCCTCAGGTCCCCCCTGTGGGAGCCCCCCTATGTGTTTAATGACTCCGTGCCTCGTACCCTCAGGTCCTCCCTCTGGGAGCCTTCCTGTGGGTTTTATAAACTCCGTGCCTCGTACCCTCAGGTCCCAACTGTGGGAGCCCCCCTGTGTGTTTTATGAACTCCGTGACTCGTACCCTGAGGTCCTCCCTGTGAGAGCCCCCTTGTGTGTTTTATAAACTCCGTGCCTCGTACACTCAGGTCCCCCCTGTGGGAGCCCCCCTGCGTGTTTTATAAACTCCATGCCTCGTACCCTCAGGTCCCCCCTGTGGGAGCCACCCTGTGTGTTTTATGAACTCCGTGACTCGTACCCTCAGGTCCCCCCTGTGGGAGCCCCCCTGTGTGTTTTATGAACTCCGTGACTCGTACCCTCAGGTCCTCCCTGTGGGAGCCCCCCTGTGTGTTTTATGAACTCCGTGCCTCGTACCCTCAGGTCCCCCCTGTGGGAGCCCCCCTGTGTGTTTTATGAGCTCCGTGCCTCTTATCCTCAGGTCCCCCCTGTTTGAGCCCCCCTGTGGGAGCCCCCCTGTGTGTTTTATAAACTCCGCGCCTCGTACCCTCAGGTCCCCCCTGTGGGAGCCCCCCTGTGTGTTTTATGAACTCAGTGACTCGTACCCTCAGGTCCCCCCTGTGGGAGCCCCCCTGTGTGTTTTATGAACTCAGTGACTCGTACCCTCAGGTCCCAACTGTGGGAGCCCCCCTGTGTGTTTTATGAACTCCGTGACTCGTACCCTGAGGTCCCAACTGTGGGAGCCCCCCTGTGTGTTTTATGAACTCCGTGCCTCGTACCCTCAGGTCCCAACTGTGGGAGCCCCCCTGTGTGTTTTATGAACTCCGTGCCTCGTACCCTCAGGTCCTCCCTCTGGGAGCCTTCCTGTGGGTTTTATAAACTCCGTGCCTCGTACCCTCAGGTCCCAACTGTGAGAGCCCCCCTGTGTGTTTTATGAACTCCGTGACTCGTACCCTCAGGTCCTCCCTGTGAGAGCACCCCTTTGTGTTTTATAAACTCCATGCGTCGTACCCTCAGGTCCCCCCTGTGGGAGCCCCCCATGTGTGTTTTATGACTCCGTGCCTCGCACCCTCAGGTCCTCCCTGTGGGAGCCCTCCTGTGGGTTTTATAAACTCCGTGCCTCGTACCCTCAGGTCCCAACTGTGGGAGCCCCCCTGTGTGTTTTATGAACTCCGTGACTCGTACCCTGAGGTCCTCCCTGTGGGAGCCCCCCTTTGTGTTTTATGAACTCCGTGCCTCGTACCCTCAGGTCCTCCCTGTGGGAGCCCCCCTGTGTGTTTTATAAACTCCGTGCCTCGTACCCTCAGGTCCCCCCTGTGGGAGCACCCCTGTGTGTTTTATGAACTCCGTGCCTCGTACCCTCAGGTCCTTCCTGTGGGAGCCCCCCTGTGTGTTTTATGAACTCCGTGCCTCGTACCCTCAGGTCCCCCCTGTGGGAGCCCCCCTGTGTGTTTTATGAGCTCCGTGCCTCTTATCCTCAGGTCCCCCCTGTTTGAGCCCCCCTGTGGGAGCCCCCCTGTGTGTTTTATAAACTCCGCGCCTCGTACCCTCAGGTCCCCCCTGTGGGAGCCCCCCTGTGTGTTTTATGAACTCAGTGACTCGTACCCTCAGGTCCCAACTGTGGGAGCCCCCCTGTGTGTTTTATGAACTCCGTGACTCGTACCCTGAGGTCCCAACTGTGGGAGCCCCCCTGTGTGTTTTATGAACTCCGTGCCTCGTACCCTCAGGTCCCAACTGTGGGAGCCCCCCTGTGTGTTTTATGAACTCCGTGCCTCGTACCCTCAGGTCCTCCCTCTGGGAGCCTTCCTGTGGGTTTTATAAACTCCGTGCCTCGTACCCTCAGGTCCCAACTGTGAGAGCCCCCCTGTGTGTTTTATGAACTCCGTGACTCGTACCCTCAGGTCCTCCCTGTGAGAGCACCCCTTTGTGTTTTATAAACTCCATGCGTCGTACCCTCAGGTCCCCCCTGTGGGAGCCCCCCATGTGTGTTTTATGACTCCGTGCCTCGCACCCTCAGGTCCTCCCTGTGGGAGCCCTCCTGTGGGTTTTATAAACTCCGTGCCTCGTACCCTCAGGTCCCAACTGTGGGAGCCCCCCTGTGTGTTTTATGAACTCCGTGACTCGTACCCTGAGGTCCTCCCTGTGGGAGCCCCCCTGTGTGTTTTATGAACTCCGTGCCTCGTACCCTCAGGTCCTCCCTGTGGGAGCCCCCCTGTGTGTTTTATAAACTCCGTGCCTCGTACCCTCAGGTCCCCCCTGTGGGAGCACCCCTGTGTGTTTTATGAACTCCGTGCCTCGTACCCTCAGGTCCTCCCTGTGGGAGCCCCCCTGTGTGTTTTATGAACTCCGTGCCTCGTACCCTCAGGTCCCCCCTGTGGGAGCCCCCCTGTGTGTTTTATGAGCTCCGTGCCTCTTATCCTCAGGTCCCCCCTGTTTGAGCCCCCCTGTGGGAGCCCCCCTGTGTGTTTTATAAACTCCGCGCCTCGTACCCTCATGTCCCCCCTGTGGGAGCCCCCCTGTGTGTTTTATGAACTCAGTGACTCGTACCCTCAGGCCCCCCCTGTGGGAGCCCCCCTGTGTGTTTTATGAACTCAGTGACTCGTACCCTCAGGTCCCAACTGTGGGAGCCCCCCTGTGTGTTTTATGAACTCCGTGACTCGTACCCTGAGGTCCCAACTGTGGGAGCCCCCCTGTGTGTTTTATGAACTCCGTGCCTCGTACCCTCAGGTCCCAACTGTGGGAGCCCCCCTGTGTGTTTTATGAACTCCGTGCCTCGTACCCTCAGGTCCTCCCTCTGGGAGCCTTCCTGTGGGTTTTATAAACTCCGTGCCTCGTACCCTCAGGTCCCAACTGTGAGAGCCCCCCTGTGTGTTTTATGAACTCCGTGACTCGTACCCTCAGGTCCTCCCTGTGAGAGCACCCCTTTGTGTTTTATAAACTCCATGCGTCGTACCCTCAGGTCCCCCCTGTGGGAGCCCCCCATGTGTGTTTTATGACTCCGTGCCTCGCACCCTCAGGTCCTCCCTGTGGGAGCCCTCCTGTGGGTTTTATAAACTCCGTGCCTCGTACCCTCAGGTCCCAACTGTGGGAGCCCCCCTGTGTGTTTTATGAACTCCGTGACTCGTACCCTGAGGTCCTCCCTGTGGGAGCCCCCCTGTGTGTTTTATGAACTCCGTGCCTCGTACCCTCAGGTCCTCCCTGTGGGAGCCCCCCTGTGTGTTTTATAAACTCCGTGCCTCGTACCCTCAGGTCCCCCCTCTGGGAGCACCCCTTTGTGTTTTATGAACTCCGTGCCTCGTACCCTCAGGTCCTCCCTGTGAGAGCACCCCTTTGTGTTTTATAAAATCCATGCGTCATACCCTCAGGTCCCCCCTGTGGGAGCCCCCCTATGTGTTTAATGACTCCGTGCCTCGTACCCTCAGGTCCTCCCTCTGGGAGCCTTCCTGTGGGTTTTATAAACTCCGTGCCTCGTACCCTCAGGTCCCAACTGTGGGAGCCCCCCTGTGTGTTTTATGAACTCCGTGACTCGTACCCTGAGGTCCTCCCTGTGAGAGCCCCCTTGTGTGTTTTATAAACTCCGTGCCTCGTACCCTCAGGTCCCCCCTGTGGGAGCCCCCCTGCGTGTTTTATAAACTCCATGCCTCGTACCCTCAGGTCCCCCCTGTGGGAGCCACCCTGTGTGTTTTATGAACTCCGTGACTCGTACCCTCAGGTCCCCCCTGTGGGAGCCCCCCTGTGTGTTTTATGAACTCAGTGACTCGTACCCTCAGGTCCTCCCTGTGGGAGCCCCCCAGTGTGATTTATGAACTCCGTGACTCGTACCCTCAGGTCCTCCCTGTGAGAGCACCCCTTTGTGTTTTATAAACTCCATGCGTCGTACCCTCAGGTCCCCCCTGTGGGAGCCCCCCTGTGTGTTTTATGACTCCGTGCCTCGTACACTCAGGTCCTCCCTGTGGGAGCACCCCTGTGGGAGCCCCCCTGTGTGTTTTATGAACTCCGTGACTCGTACCCTCAGGTCCCCCCTGTGGGAGCCCCCCTGTGTGTTTTATGAACTCCGTGACTCGTACCCTCAGGTCCTCCCTGTGGGAGCCCCCCTGTGTGTTTTATGAACTCCGTGCCTCGTACCCTCAGGTCCCCCCTGTGGGAGCCCCCCTGTGTGTTTTATGAGCTCCGTGCCTCTTATCCTCAGGTCCCCCCTGTTTGAGCCCCCCTGTGGGAGCCCCCCTGTGTGTTTTATAAACTCCGCGCCTCGTACCCTCAGGTCCCCCCTGTGGGAGCCCCCCTGTGTGTTTTATGAACTCAGTGACTCGTACCCTCAGGTCCCCCCTGTGGGAGCCCCCCTGTGTGTTTTATGAACTCAGTGACTCGTACCCTCAGGTCCCAACTGTGGGAGCCCCCCTGTGTGTTTTATGAACTCCGTGACTCGTACCCTGAGGTCCCAACTGTGGGAGCCCCCCTGTGTGTTTTATGAACTCCGTGCCTCGTACCCTCAGGTCCCAACTGTGGGAGCCCCCCTGTGTGTTTTATGAACTCCGTGCCTCGTACCCTCAGGTCCTCCCTCTGGGAGCCTTCCTGTGGGTTTTATAAACTCCGTGCCTCGTACCCTCAGGTCCCAACTGTGAGAGCCCCCCTGTGTGTTTTATGAACTCCGTGACTCGTACCCTCAGGTCCTCCCTGTGAGAGCACCCCTTTGTGTTTTATAAACTCCATGCGTCGTACCCTCAGGTCCCCCCTGTGGGAGCCCCCCATGTGTGTTTTATGACTCCGTGCCTCGCACCCTCAGGTCCTCCCTGTGGGAGCCCTCCTGTGGGTTTTATAAACTCCGTGCCTCGTACCCTCAGGTCCCAACTGTGGGAGCCCCCCTGTGTGTTTTATGAACTCCGTGACTCGTACCCTGAGGTCCTCCCTGTGGGAGCCCCCCTGTGTGTTTTATGAACTCCGTGCCTCGTACCCTCAGGTCCTCCCTGTGGGAGCCCCCCTGTGTGTTTTATAAACTCCGTGCCTCGTACCCTCAGGTCCCCCCTGTGGGAGCACCCCTGTGTGTTTTATGAACTCCGTGCCTCGTACCCTCAGGTCCTCCCTGTGGGAGCCCCCCTGTGTGTTTTATGAACTCCGTGCCTCGTACCCTCAGGTCCCCCCTGTGGGAGCCCCCCTGTGTGTTTTATGAGCTCCGTGCCTCTTATCCTCAGGTCCCCCCTGTTTGAGCCCCCCTGTGGGAGCCCCCCTGTGTGTTTTATAAACTCCGCGCCTCGTACCCTCAGGTCCCCCCTGTGGGAGCCCCCCTGTGTGTTTTATGAACTCAGTGACTCGTACCCTCAGGTCCCAACTGTGGGAGCCCCCCTGTGTGTTTTATGAACTCCGTGACTCGTACCCTGAGGTCCCAACTGTGGGAGCCCCCCTGTGTGTTTTATGAACTCCGTGCCTCGTACCCTCAGGTCCCAACTGTGGGAGCCCCCCTGTGTGTTTTATGAACTCCGTGCCTCGTACCCTCAGGTCCTCCCTCTGGGAGCCTTCCTGTGGGTTTTATAAACTCCGTGCCTCGTACCCTCAGGTCCCAACTGTGAGAGCCCCCCTGTGTGTTTTATGAACTCCGTGACTCGTACCCTCAGGTCCTCCCTGTGAGAGCACCCCTTTGTGTTTTATAAACTCCATGCGTCGTACCCTCAGGTCCCCCCTGTGGGAGCCCCCCATGTGTGTTTTATGACTCCGTGCCTCGCACCCTCAGGTCCTCCCTGTGGGAGCCCTCCTGTGGGTTTTATAAACTCCGTGCCTCGTACCCTCAGGTCCCAACTGTGGGAGCCCCCCTGTGTGTTTTATGAACTCCGTGACTCGTACCCTGAGGTCCTCCCTGTGGGAGCCCCCCTGTGTGTTTTATGAACTCCGTGCCTCGTACCCTCAGGTCCTCCCTGTGGGAGCCCCCCTGTGTGTTTTATAAACTCCGTGCCTCGTACCCTCAGGTCCCCCCTGTGGGAGCACCCCTGTGTGTTTTATGAACTCCGTGCCTCGTACCCTCAGGTCCTCCCTGTGGGAGCCCCCCTGTGTGTTTTATGAACTCCGTGCCTCGTACCCTCAGGTCCCCCCTGTGGGAGCCCCCCTGTGTGTTTTATGAGCTCCGTGCCTCTTATCCTCAGGTCCCCCCTGTTTGAGCCCCCCTGTGGGAGCCCCCCTGTGTGTTTTATAAACTCCGCGCCTCGTACCCTCATGTCCCCCCTGTGGGAGCCCCCCTGTGTGTTTTATGAACTCAGTGACTCGTACCCTCAGGTCCCCCCTGTGGGAGCCCCCCTGTGTGTTTTATGAACTCAGTGACTCGTACCCTCAGGTCCCAACTGTGGGAGCCCCCCTGTGTGTTTTATGAACTCCGTGACTCGTACCCTGAGGTCCCAACTGTGGGAGCCCCCCTGTGTGTTTTATGAACTCCGTGCCTCGTACCCTCAGGTCCCAACTGTGGGAGCCCCCCTGTGTGTTTTATGAACTCCGTGCCTCGTACCCTCAGGTCCTCCCTCTGGGAGCCTTCCTGTGGGTTTTATAAACTCCGTGCCTCGTACCCTCAGGTCCCAACTGTGAGAGCCCCCCTGTGTGTTTTATGAACTCCGTGACTCGTACCCTCAGGTCCTCCCTGTGAGAGCACCCCTTTGTGTTTTATAAACTCCATGCGTCGTACCCTCAGGTCCCCCCTGTGGGAGCCCCCCATGTGTGTTTTATGACTCCGTGCCTCGCACCCTCAGGTCCTCCCTGTGGGAGCCCTCCTGTGGGTTTTATAAACTCCGTGCCTCGTACCCTCAGGTCCCAACTGTGGGAGCCCCCCTGTGTGTTTTATGAACTCCGTGACTCGTACCCTGAGGTCCTCCCTGTGGGAGCCCCCCTGTGTGTTTTATGAACTCCGTGCCTCGTACCCTCAGGTCCTCCCTGTGGGAGCCCCCCTGTGTGTTTTATAAACTCCGTGCCTCGTACCCTCAGGTCCCCCCTCTGGGAGCACCCCTTTGTGTTTTATGAACTCCGTGCCTCGTACCCTCAGGTCCTCCCTGTGAGAGCACCCCTTTGTGTTTTATAAAATCCATGCGTCATACCCTCAGGTCCCCCCTGTGGGAGCCCCCCTATGTGTTTAATGACTCCGTGCCTCGTACCCTCAGGTCCTCCCTCTGGGAGCCTTCCTGTGGGTTTTATAAACTCCGTGCCTCGTACCCTCAGGTCCCAACTGTGGGAGCCCCCCTGTGTGTTTTATGAACTCCGTGACTCGTACCCTGAGGTCCTCCCTGTGAGAGCCCCCTTGTGTGTTTTATAAACTCCGTGCCTCGTACCCTCAGGTCCCCCCTGTGGGAGCCCCCCTGCGTGTTTTATAAACTCCATGCCTCGTACCCTCAGGTCCCCCCTGTGGGAGCCACCCTGTGTGTTTTATGAACTCCGTGACTCGTACCCTCAGGTCCCCCCTGTGGGAGCCCCCCTGTGTGTTTTATGAACTCAGTGACTCGTACCCTCAGGTCCTCCCTGTGGGAGCCCCCCAGTGTGATTTATGAACTCCGTGACTCGTACCCTCAGGTCCTCCCTGTGAGAGCACCCCTTTGTGTTTTATAAACTCCATGCGTCGTACCCTCAGGTCCCCCCTGTGGGAGCCCCCCTGTGTGTTTTATGACTCCGTGCCTCGTACACTCAGGTCCTCCCTGTGGGAGCACCCCTGTGGGAGCCCCCCTGTGTGCTTTATGAACTCCGTGCCTCTTATCCTCAGGTCCCCCCTGTTTGAGCCCCCCTGTGGGAGCCCCCCTGTGTGTTTTATAAACTCCGTGCCTCGTACCCTCAGGTCCCCCCTGTGGGAGCCCCCCTGTGTGTTTTATAAATTCCATGCCTCGTACCCTCAGGTCCCCCCTGTGGGAGCCCCCCTGTGTGTTTTATGAACTCCGTGTCTCGTACCTTCAGGTCCCCCCTGTGGGAGTCCCCCTGTGGGAGCCCCCCTGTGTGTTTTGTAAACTCCGTTCCTCGTACCCTCAGGTCCCCCCTGTGGGAGCACCCCTGTGTGTTTTATGAACTCCGTGCCTCGTACCCTCAGGTCCTCCCTGTGAGAGCCCCCCTGTGTGTTTTATAAACTCCGTGCCTCGTACCCTCAGGTCCCCCTGTGGGAGCCCCCCTGTGTGTTTTATAAATTCCATGCCTCGTACCCTCAGGTCCCCCCTGTGGGAGCCCCCCTGTGTGTTTTATGAACTCCGTGTCTCGTACCTTCAGGTCCCCCCTGTGGGAGCACCCCTGTGGGAGCCCCCCTGTGTGTTTTATGAACTCCGTGCCTCGTACCCTCAGGTCCTCCCTGTGGGAGCCCCCCTGTGTGTTTTATAAACTCCGTGCCTCGTACCCTCAGGTCCCCCCTGTGGGAGCCCCCCTGTGTGTTTTATGAACTCCGTGCCTCGTACCCTCAGGTCCCCCCTGTGGGAGCCTTCCTGTGTGTTTTATGAACTCAGTGCCTCGTACCCTCAGGTCCCCCTGTGGGAGCCCCCCTGTGTGTTTTATAAATTCCATGCCTCGTACCCTCAGGTCCCCCCTGTGGGAGCCCCCCTGTGTGTTTTATGAACTCCGTGTCTCGTACCTTCAGGTCCCCCCTGTGGGAGTCCCCCTGTGGGAGCCCCCCTGTGTGTTTTGTAAACTCCGTTCCTCGTACCCTCAGGTCCCCCCTGTGGGAGCCCCCCTGTGTGTTTTATGAACTCCGTGTCTCGTACCTTCAGGTCCCCCCTGTGGGAGTCCCCCTGTGGGAGCCCCCCTGTGTGTTTTATAAACTCCGTTCCTCGTACCCTCAGGTCCCAACTGTGGGAGCCCCCCTGTGTGTTTTATAAACTCCGTGTGTCGTATCCTCAGGTCCCCCCTGTGGGAGCACCCCTGTGTGTTTTATAAACTCCATGCGTCGTACCCTCAGGTCCCCCCTGTTGGAGCCCCCCTGTGTGTTTTATGAACTCCGTGCCTCGTACCCTCAGGTCCTCCCTGTGGGAGCCCCCCTGTGTGTTTTATAAACTCCGTGCCTCGTACCCTCAGGTCCTCCCTGTGGGAGCACCCCTGTGTGTTTTATGAACTCCGTGCCTCGTACCCTCAGGTCCTCCCTGTGGGAGCCCCCCTGTGTGTTTTATAAACTCCGTGCCTCGTACCCTCAGGTCCCCCCTGTGGGAGCACCCCTGTGTGTTTTATGAACTCCGTGCCTCGTACCCTCAGGTCCTCCCTGTGGGAGCCCCCCTGTGTGTTTTATGAACTCCGTGCCTCGTACCCTCAGGTCCCCCCTGTGGGAGCCCCCCTGTGTGTTTTATGAGCTCCGTGCCTCTTATCCTCAGGTCCCCCCTGTTTGAGCCCCCCTGTGGGAGCCCCCCTGTGTGTTTTATAAACTCCGCGCCTCGTGCCCTCAGGTCCCCCCTGTGGGAGCCCCCCTGTGTGTTTTATGAACTCAGTGACTCGTACCCTCAGGTCCCCCCTGTGGGAGCCCCCCTGTGTGTTTTATGAACTCAGTGACTCGTACCCTCAGGTCCCAACTGTGGGAGCCCCCCTGTGTGTTTTATGAACTCCGTGACTCGTACCCTGAGGTCCCAACTGTGGGAGCCCCCCTGTGTGTTTTATGAACTCCGTGCCTCGTACCCTCAGGTCCCAACTGTGGGAGCCCCCCTGTGTGTTTTATGAACTCCGTGCCTCGTACCCTCAGGTCCTCCCTCTGGGAGCCTTCCTGTGGGTTTTATAAACTCCGTGCCTCGTACCCTCAGGTCCCAACTGTGAGAGCCCCCCTGTGTGTTTTATGAACTCCGTGACTCGTACCCTCAGGTCCTCCCTGTGAGAGCACCCCTTTGTGTTTTATAAACTCCATGCGTCGTACCCTCAGGTCCCCCCTGTGGGAGCCCCCCATGTGTGTTTTATGACTCCGTGCCTCGCACCCTCAGGTCCTCCCTGTGGGAGCCCTCCTGTGGGTTTTATAAACTCCGTGCCTCGTACCCTCAGGTCCCAACTGTGGGAGCCCCCCTGTGTGTTTTATGAACTCCGTGACTCGTACCCTGAGGTCCTCCCTGTGGGAGCCCCCCTGTGTGTTTTATAAACTCCGTGCCTCGTACCCTCAGGTCCCCCCTCTGGGAGCACCCCTTTGTGTTTTATGAACTCCGTGCCTCGTACCCTCAGGTCCTCCCTGTGAGAGCACCCCTTTGTGTTTTATAAAATCCATGCGTCGTACCCTCAGGTCCCCCCTGTGGGAGCCCCCCTATGTGTTTAATGACTCCGTGCCTCGTACCCTCAGGTCCTCCCTCTGGGAGCCTTCCTGTGGGTTTTATAAACTCCGTGCCTCGTACCCTCAGGTCCCAACTGTGGGAGCCCCCCTGTTTGTTTTATGAACTCCGTGACTCGTACCCTCAGGTCCTCCCTGTGAGAGCCCCCTTGTGTGTTTTATAAACTCCGTGCCTCGTACCCTCAGGTCCCCCCTGTGGGAGCCCCCCTGTGTGTTTTATAAACTCCATGCCTCGTACCCTCAGGTCCCCCCTGTGGGAGCCACCCTGTGTGTTTTATGAACTCCGTGACTCGTACCCTCAGGTCCCCCCTGTGGGAGCCCCCCTGTGTGTTTTATGAACTCAGTGACTCGTACCCTCAGGTCCTCCCTGTGGGAGCCCCCCAGTGTGATTTATGAACTCCGTGACTCGTACCCTCAGGTCCTCCCTGTGAGAGCACCCCTTTGTGTTTTATAAACTCCATGCGTCGTACCCTCAGGTCCCCCCTGTGGGAGCCCCCCTGTGTGTTTTATGACTCCGTGCCTCGTACACTCAGGTCCTCCCTGTGGGAGCACCCCTGTGGGAGCCCCCCTGTGTGTTTTATGAACTCCGTGCCTCTTATCCTCAGGTCCCCCCTGTTTGAGCCCCCCTGTGGGAGCCCCCCTGTGTGTTTTATAAACTCCGTGCCTCGTACCCTCAGGTCCCCCCTGTGGGAGCCCCCCTGTGTGTTTTATAAATTCCATGCCTCGTACCCTCAGGTCCCCCCTGTGGGAGCCCCCCTGTGTGTTTTATGAACTCCGTGTCTCGTACCTTCAGGTCCCCCCTGTGGGAGTCCCCCTGTGGGAGCCCCCCTGTGTGTTTTGTAAACTCCGTTCCTCGTACCCTCAGGTCCCCCCTGTGGGAGCACCCCTGTGTGTTTTATGAACTCCGTGCCTCGTACCCTCAGGTCCTCCCTGTGAGAGCCCCCCTGTGTGTTTTATAAACTCCGTGCCTCGTACCCTCAGGTCCCCCTGTGGGAGCCCCCCTGTGTGTTTTATAAATTCCATGCCTCGTACCCTCAGGTCCCCCCTGTGGGAGCCCCCCTGTGTGTTTTATGAACTCCGTGTCTCGTACCTTCAGGTCCCCCCTGTGGGAGCACCCCTGTGGGAGCCCCCCTGTGTGTTTTATGAACTCCGTGCCTCGTACCCTCAGGTCCTCCCTGTGGGAGCCCCCCTGTGTGTTTTATAAACTCCGTGCCTCGTACCCTCAGGTCCCCCCTGTGGGAGCCCCCCTGTGTGTTTTATGAACTCCGTGACTCGTACCCTCAGGTCCTCCCTGTGAGAGCCCCCTTGTGTGTTTTATAAACTCCGTGCCTCGTACCCTCAGGTCCCCCCTGTGGGAGCCCCCCTGTGTGTTTTATAAACTCCATGCCTCGTACCCTCAGGTCCCCCCTGTGGGAGCCACCCTGTGTGTTTTATGAACTCCGTGACTCGTACCCTCAGGTCCCCCCTGTGGGAGCCCCCCTGTGTGTTTTATGAACTCAGTGACTCGTACCCTCAGGTCCTCCCTGTGGGAGCCCCCCAGTGTGATTTATGAACTCCGTGACTCGTACCCTCAGGTCCTCCCTGTGAGAGCACCCCTTTGTGTTTTATAAACTCCATGCGTCGTACCCTCAGGTCCCCCCTGTGGGAGCCCCCCTGTGTGTTTTATGACTCCGTGCCTCGTACACCCAGGTCCTCCCTGTGGGAGCACCCCTGTGGGAGCCCCCCTGTGTGTTTTATAAACTCCGTGCCTCGTACCCTCAGGTCCCCCCTGTGGGAGCCCCCCTGTGTGTTTTATAAATTCCATGCCTCGTACCCTCAGGTCCCCCCTGTGGGAGCACCCCTGTGTGTTTTATGAACTCCGTGTCTCGTACCTTCAGGTCCCCCCTGTGGGAGTCCCCCTGTGGGAGCCCCCCTGTGTGTTTTGTAAACTCCGTTCCTCGTACCCTCAGGTCCCCCCTGTGGGAGCACCCCTGTGTGTTTTATGAACTCCGTGCCTCGTACCCTCAGGTCCTCCCTGTGAGAGCCCCCCTGTGTGTTTTATAAACTCCGTGCCTCGTACCCTCAGGTCCCCCTGTGGGAGCCCCCCTGTGTGTTTTATAAATTCCATGCCTCGTACCCTCAGGTCCCCCCTGTGGGAGCCCCCCTGTGTGTTTTATGAACTCCGTGTCTCGTACCTTCAGGTCCCCCCTGTGGGAGCACCCCTGTGGGAGCCCCCCTGTGTGTTTTATGAACTCCGTGCCTCGTACCCTCAGGTCCTCCCTGTGGGAGCCCCCCTGTGTGTTTTATAAACTCCGTGCCTCGTACCCTCAGGTCCCCCCTGTGGGAGCCCCCCTGTGTGTTTTATGAACTCCGTGCCTCGTACCCTCAGGTCCCCCCTGTGGGAGCCTTCCTGTGTGTTTTATGAACTCAGTGCCTCGTACCCTCAGGTCCCCCTGTGGGAGCCCCCCTGTGTGTTTTATAAATTCCATGCCTCGTACCCTCAGGTCCCCCCTGTGGGAGCCCCCCTGTGTGTTTTATGAACTCCGTGTCTCGTACCTTCAGGTCCCCCCTGTGGGAGTCCCCCTGTGGGAGCCCCCCTGTGTGTTTTGTAAACTCCGTTCCTCGTACCCTCAGGTCCCCCCTGTGGGAGCCCCCCTGTGTGTTTTATGAACTCCGTGTCTCGTACCTTCAGGTCCCCCCTGTGGGAGTCCCCCTCTGGGAGCCCCCCTGTGTGTTTTATAAACTCCGTTCCTCGTACCCTCAGGTCCCCCCTGTGGGAGCCCCCCTGTGTGTTTTATAAACTCCGTGTGTCGTATCCTCAGGTCCCCCCTGTGGGAGCCCCCCTGTGTGTTTTATGAACTCCGTGCCTCGTACCCTCAGGTCCTCCCTGTGGGAGCCCCCCTGTGTGTTTTATAAACTCCGTGCCTCGTACCCTCAGGTCCTCCCTGTGGGAGCACCCCTGTGTGTTTTATGAACTCCGTGCCTCGTACCCTCAGGTCCTCCCTGTGGGAGCCCCCCTGTGTGTTTTATAAACTCCGTGCCTCGTACCCTCAGGTCCCCCCTGTGGGAGCACCCCTGTGTGTTTTATGAACTCCGTGCCTCGTACCCTCAGGTCCTCCCTGTGGGAGCCCCCCTGTGTGTTTTATGAACTCCGTGCCTCGTACCCTCAGGTCCCCCCTGTGGGAGCCCCCCTGTGTGTTTTATGAGCTCCGTGCCTCTTATCCTCAGGTCCCCCCTGTTTGAGCCCCCCTGTGGGAGCCCCCCTGTGTGTTTTATAAACTCCGCGCCTCGTACCCTCAGGTCCCCCCTGTGGGAGCCCCCCTGTGTGTTTTATGAACTCAGTGACTCGTACCCTCAGGTCCCCCCTGTGGGAGCCCCCCTGTGTGTTTTATGAACTCAGTGACTCGTACCCTCAGGTCCCAACTGTGGGAGCCCCCCTGTGTGTTTTATGAACTCCGTGACTCGTACCCTGAGGTCCCAACTGTGGGAGCCCCCCTGTGTGTTTTATGAACTCCGTGCCTCGTACCCTCAGGTCCCAACTGTGGGAGCCCCCCTGTGTGTTTTATGAACTCCGTGCCTCGTACCCTCAGGTCCTCCCTCTGGGAGCCTTCCTGTGGGTTTTATAAACTCCGTGCCTCGTACCCTCAGGTCCCAACTGTGAGAGCCCCCCTGTGTGTTTTATGAACTCCGTGACTCGTACCCTCAGGTCCTCCCTCTGGGAGCCTTCCTGTGGGTTTTATAAACTCCGTGCCTCGTACCCTCAGGTCCCAACTGTGAGAGCCCCCCTGTGTGTTTTATGAACTCAGTGACTCGTACCCTCAGGTCCCCCCTGTGGGAGCCCCCCTGTGTGTTTTATGAACTCAGTGACTCGTACCCTCAGGTCCCAACTGTGGGAGCCCCCCTGTGTGTTTTATGAACTCCGTGACTCGTACCCTGAGGTCCCAACTGTGGGAGCCCCCCTGTGTGTTTTATGAACTCCGTGCCTCGTACCCTCAGGTCCCAACTGTGGGAGCCCCCCTGTGTGTTTTATGAACTCCGTGCCTCGTACCCTCAGGTCCTCCCTCTGGGAGCCTTCCTGTGTGTTTTATAAACTCCGTGCCTCGTACCCTCAGGTCCCAACTGTGAGAGCCCCCCTGTGTGTTTTATGAACTCCGTGACTCGTACCCTCAGGTCCTCCCTGTGAGAGCACCCCTTTGTGTTTTATAAACTCCATGCGTCGTACCCTCAGGTCCCCCCTGTGGGAGCCCCCCATGTGTGTTTTATGACTCCGTGCCTCGCACCCTCAGGTCCTCCCTGTGGGAGCCCTCCTGTGGGTTTTATAAACTCCGTGCCTCGTACCCTCAGGTCCCAACTGTGGGAGCCCCCCTGTGTGTTTTATGAACTCCGTGACTCGTACCCTGCGGTCCTCCCTGTGGGAGCCCCCCTGTGTGTTTTATAAACTCCGTGCCTCGTACCCTCAGGTCCCCCCTCTGGGAGCACCCCTTTGTGTTGTATGAACTCCGTGCCTCGTACCCTCAGGTCCTCCCTGTGAGAGCACCCCTTTGTGTTTTATAAAATCCATGCGTCGTACCCTCAGGTCCCCCCTGTGGGAGCCCCCCTATGTGTTTAATGACTCCGTGCCTCGTACCCTCAGGTCCTCCCTCTGGGAGCCTTCCTGTGGGTTTTATAAACTCCGTGCCTCGTACCCTCAGGTCCCAACTGTGGGAGCCCCCCTGTGTGTTTTATGAACTCCGTGACTCGTACCCTGAGGTCCTCCCTGTGAGAGCCCCCTTGTGTGTTTTATAAACTCCGTGCCTCGTACCCTCAGGTCCCCCCTGTGGGAGCCCCCCTGTGTGTTTTATAAACTCCATGCCTCGTACCCTCAGGTCCCCCCTGTGGGAGCCACCCTGTGTGTTTTATGAACTCCGTGACTCGTACCCTCAGGTCCCCCCTGTGGGAGCCCCCCTGTGTGTTTTATGAACTCAGTGACTCGTACCCTCAGGTCCTCCCTGTGGGAGCCCCCCAGTGTGATTTATGAACTCCGTGACTCGTACCCTCAGGTCCTCCCTGTGAGAGCACCCCTTTGTGTTTTATAAACTCCATGCGTCGTACCCTCAGGTCCCCCCTGTGGGAGCCCCCCTGTGTGTTTTATGACTCCGTGCCTCGTACACTCAGGTCCTCCCTGTGGGAGCACCCCTGTGGGAGCCCCCCTGTGTGTTTTATGAACTCCGTGCCTCTTATCCTCAGGTCCCCCCTGTTTGAGCCCCCCTGTGGGAGCCCCCCTGTGTGTTTTATAAACTCCGTGCCTCGTACCCTCAGGTCCCCCCTGTGGGAGCCCCCCTGTGTGTTTTATAAATTCCATGCCTCGTACCCTCAGGTCCCCCCTGTGGGAGCCCCCCTGTGTGTTTTATGAACTCCGTGTCTCGTACCTTCAGGTCCCCCCTGTGGGAGTCCCCCTGTGGGAGCCCCCCTGTGTGTTTTGTAAACTCCGTTCCTCGTACCCTCAGGTCCCCCCTGTGGGAGCACCCCTGTGTGTTTTATAAACTCCGTGCCTCGTACCCTCAGGTCCCCCCTGTGGGAGCACCCCTGTGTGTTTTATAAACTCCGTGCCTCGTACCCTCAGGTCCTCCCTGTGAGAGCACCCCTTTGTGTTTTATAAAATCCATGCGTCGTACCCTCAGGTCCCCCCTGTCGGAGCCCCCCTGTGTGTTTTATGAACTCCGTGTCTCGTACCTTCAGGTCCCCCCTGTGGGAGCACCCCTGTGGGAGCCCCCCTGTGTGTTTTATGAACTCCGTGCCTCGTACCCTCAGGTCCCAACTGTGAGAGCCCCCCTGTGTGTTTTATGAACTCAGTGACTCGTACCCTCAGGTCCCCCCTGTGGGAGCCCCCCTGTGTGTTTTATGAACTCAGTGACTCGTACCCTCAGGTCCCAACTGTGGGAGCCCCCCTGTGTGTTTTATGAACTCCGTGACTCGTACCCTGAGGTCCCAACTGTGGGAGCCCCCCTGTGTGTTTTATGAACTCCGTGCCTCGTACCCTCAGGTCCCAACTGTGGGAGCCCCCCTGTGTGTTTTATGAACTCCGTGCCTCGTACCCTCAGGTCCTCCCTCTGGGAGCCTTCCTGTGTGTTTTATAAACTCCGTGCCTCGTACCCTCAGGTCCCAACTGTGAGAGCCCCCCTGTGTGTTTTATGAACTCCGTGACTCGTACCCTCAGGTCCTCCCTGTGAGAGCACCCCTTTGTGTTTTATAAACTCCATGCGTCGTACCCTCAGGTCCCCCCTGTGGGAGCCCCCCATGTGTGTTTTATGACTCCGTGCCTCGCACCCTCAGGTCCTCCCTGTGGGAGCCCTCCTGTGGGTTTTATAAACTCCGTGCCTCGTACCCTCAGGTCCCAACTGTGGGAGCCCCCCTGTGTGTTTTATGAACTCCGTGACTCGTACCCTGAGGTCCTCCCTGTGGGAGCCCCCCTGTGTGTTTTATAAACTCCGTGCCTCGTACCCTCAGGTCCCCCCTCTGGGAGCACCCCTTTGTGTTTTATGAACTCCGTGCCTCGTACCCTCAGGTCCTCCCTGTGAGAGCACCCCTTTGTGTTTTATAAAATCCATGCGTCGTACCCTCAGGTCCCCCCTGTGGGAGCCCCCCTATGTGTTTAATGACTCCGTGCCTCGTACCCTCAGGTCCTCCCTCTGGGAGCCTTCCTGTGGGTTTTATAAACTCCGTGCCTCGTACCCTCAGGTCCCAACTGTGGGAGCCCCCCTGGTGTTTTATGAACTCCGTGACTCGTACCCTGAGGTCCTCCCTGTGAGAGCCCCCTTGTGTGTTTTATAAACTCCGTGCCTCGTACCCTCAGGTCCCCCCTGTGGGAGCCCCCCTGTGTGTTTTATAAACTCCATGCCTCGTACCCTCAGGTCCCCCCTGTGGGAGCCACCCTGTGTGTTTTATGAACTCCGTGAGTCGTACCCTCAGGTCCCCCCTGTGGGAGCCCCCCTGTGTGTTTTATGAACTCAGTGACTCGTACCCTCAGGTCCTCCCTGTGGGAGCCCCCCAGTGTGATTTATGAACTCCATGACTCGTACCCTCAGGTCCTCCCTGTGAGAGCACCCCTTTGTGTTTTATAAACTCCATGCGTCGTACCCTCAGGTCCCCCCTGTGGGAGCCCCCTTGTGTGTTTTATGACTCCGTGCCTCGTACACTCAGGTCCTCCCTGTGGGAGCACCCCTGTGGGAGCCCCCCTGTGTGTTTTATGAACTCCGTGCCTCTTATCCTCAGGTCCCCCCTGTTTGAGCCCCCCTGTGGGAGCCCCCCTGTGTGTTTTATAAACTCCGTGCCTCGTACCCTCAGGTCCCCCCTGTGGGAGCCCCCCTGTGTGTTTTATAAATTCCATGCCTCGTACCCTCAGGTCCCCCCTGTGGGAGCCCCCCTGTGTGTTTTATGAACTCCGTGTCTCGTACCTTCAGGTCCCCCCTGTGGGAGTCCCCCTGTGGGAGCCCCCCTGTGTGTTTTGTAAACTCCGTTCCTCGTACCCTCAGGTCCCCCCTGTGGGAGCACCCCTGTGTGTTTTATGAACTCCGTGCCTCGTACCCTCAGGTCCTCCCTGTGAGAGCCCCCCTGTGTGTTTTATAAACTCCGTGCCTCGTACCCTCAGGTCCCCCTGTGGGAGTCCCCCTGTGTGTTTTATAAATTCCATGCCTCGTACCCTCAGGTCCCCCCTGTGGGAGCCCCCCTGTGTGTTTTATGAACTCCGTGTCTCGTACCTTCAGGTCCCCCCTGTGGGAGCACCCCTGTGGGAGCCCCCCTGTGTGTTTTATGAACTCCGTGCCTCGTACCCTCAGGTCCTCCCTGTGGGAGCCCCCCTGTGTGTTTTATAAACTCCGTGCCTCGTACCCTCAGGTCCCCCCTGTGGGAGCCCCCCTGTGTGTTTTATGAACTCCGTGTCTCGTACCTTCAGGTCCCCCCTGTGGGAGTCCCCCTGTGGGAGCCCCCCTGTGTGTTTTGTAAACTCCGTTCCTCGTACCCTCAGGTCCCCCCTGTGGGAGCACCCCTGTGTGTTTTATGAACTCCGTGCCTCGTACCCTCAGGTCCTCCCTGTGAGAGCCCCCCTGTGTGTTTTATAAACTCCGTGCCTCGTACCCTCAGGTCCCCCTGTGGGAGCCCCCCTGTGTGTTTTATAAATTCCATGCCTCGTACCCTCAGGTCCCCCCTGTGGGAGCCCCCCTGTGTGTTTTATGAACTCCGTGTCTCGTACCTTCAGGTCCCCCCTGTGGGAGCACCCCTGTGGGAGCCCCCCTGTGTGTTTTATGAACTCCGTGCCTCGTACCCTCAGGTCCCAACTGTGAGAGCCCCCCTGTGTGTTTTATGAACTCAGTGACTCGTACCCTCAGGTCCCCCCTGTGGGAGCCCCCCTGTGTGTTTTATGAACTCAGTGACTCGTACCCTCAGGTCCCAACTGTGGGAGCCCCCCTGTGTGTTTTATGAACTCCGTGACTCGTACCCTGAGGTCCCAACTGTGGGAGCCCCCCTGTGTGTTTTATGAACTCCGTGCCTCGTACCCTCAGGTCCCAACTGTGGGAGCCCCCCTGTGTGTTTTATGAACTCCGTGCCTCGTACCCTCAGGTCCTCCCTCTGGGAGCCTTCCTGTGTGTTTTATAAACTCCGTGCCTCGTACCCTCAGGTCCCAACTGTGAGAGCCCCCCTGTGTGTTTTATGAACTCCGTGACTCGTACCCTCAGGTCCTCCCTGTGAGAGCACCCCTTTGTGTTTTATAAACTCCATGCGTCGTACCCTCAGGTCCCCCCTGTGGGAGCCCCCCATGTGTGTTTTATGACTCCGTGCCTCGCACCCTCAGGTCCTCCCTGTGGGAGCCCTCCTGTGGGTTTTATAAACTCCGTGCCTCGTACCCTCAGGTCCCAACTGTGGGAGCCCCCCTGTGTGTTTTATGAACTCCGTGACTCGTACCCTGAGGTCCTCCCTGTGGGAGCCCCCCTGTGTGTTTTATAAACTCCGTGCCTCGTACCCTCAGGTCCCCCCTCTGGGAGCACCCCTTTGTGTTTTATGAACTCCGTGCCTCGTACCCTCAGGTCCTCCCTGTGAGAGCACCCCTTTGTGTTTTATAAAATCCATGCGTCGTACCCTCAGGTCCCCCCTGTGGGAGCCCCCCTATGTGTTTAATGACTCCGTGCCTCGTACCCTCAGGTCCTCCCTCTGGGAGCCTTCCTGTGGGTTTTATAAACTCCGTGCCTCGTACCCTCAGGTCCCAACTGTGGGAGCCCCCCTGTGTGTTTTATGAACTCCGTGACTCGTACCCTGAGGTCCTCCCTGTGAGAGCCCCCTTGTGTGTTTTATAAACTCCGTGCCTCGTACCCTCAGGTCCCCCCTGTGGGAGCCCCCCTGTGTGTTTTATAAACTCCATGCCTCGTACCCTCAGGTCCCCCCTGTGGGAGCCACCCTGTGTGATTTATGAACTCCGTGACTCGTACCCTCAGGTCCCCCCTGTGGGAGCCCCCCTGTGTGTTTTATGAACTCAGTGACTCGTACCCTCAGGTCCTCCCTGTGGGAGCCCCCCAGTGTGATTTATGAACTCCGTGACTCGTACCCTCAGGTCCTCCCTGTGAGAGCACCCCTTTGTGTTTTATAAACTCCATGCGTCGTACCCTCAGGTCCCCCCTGTGGGAGCCCCCCTGTGTGTTTTATGACTCCGTGCCTCGTACACTCAGGTCCTCCCTGTGGGAGCACCCCTGTGGGAGCCCCCCTGTGTGTTTTATGAACTCCGTGCCTCTTATCCTCAGGTCCCCCCTGTTTGAGCCCCCCTGTGGGAGCCCCCCTGTGTGTTTTATAAACTCCGTGCCTCGTACCCTCAGGTCCCCCCTGTGGGAGCCCCCCTGTGTGTTTTATAAATTCCATGCCTCGTACCCTCAGGTCCCCCCTGTGGGAGCCCCCCTGTGTGTTTTATGAACTCCGTGTCTCGTACCTTCAGGTCCCCCCTGTGGGAGTCCCCCTGTGGGAGCCCCCCTGTGTGTTTTGTAAACTCCGTTCCTCGTACCCTCAGGTCCCCCCTGTGGGAGCACCCCTGTGTGTTTTATGAACTCCGTGCCTCGTACCCTCAGGTCCTCCCTGTGAGAGCCCCCCTGTGTGTTTTATAAACTCCGTGCCTCGTACCCTCAGGTCCCCCTGTGGGAGTCCCCCTGTGTGTTTTATAAATTCCATGCCTCGTACCCTCAGGTCCCCCCTGTGGGAGCCCCCCTGTGTGTTTTATGAACTCCGTGTCTCGTACCTTCAGGTCCCCCCTGTGGGAGCACCCCTGTGGGAGCCCCCCTGTGTGTTTTATGAACTCCGTGCCTCGTACCCTCAGGTCCTCCCTGTGGGAGCCCCCCTGTGTGTTTTATAAACTCCGTGCCTCGTACCCTCAGGTCCCCCCTGTGGGAGCCCCCCTGTGTGTTTTATGAACTCCGTGCCTCGTACCCTCAGGTCCCCCCTGTGGGAGCCTTCCTGTGTGTTTTATGAACTCAGTGCCTCGTACCCTCAGGTCCCCCTGTGGGAGCCCCCCTGTGTGTTTTATAAATTCCATGCCTCGTACCCTCAGGTCCCCCCTGTGGGAGCCCCCCTGTGTGTTTTATGAACTCCGTGTCTCGTACCTTCAGGTCCCCCCTGTGGGAGTCCCCCTGTGGGAGCCCCCCTGTGTGTTTTGTAAACTCCGTTCCTCGTACCCTCAGGTCCCCCCTGTGGGAGCCCCCCTGTGTGTTTTATGAACTCCGTGTCTCGTACCTTCAGGTCCCCCCTGTGGGAGTCCCCCTGTGGGAGCCCCCCTGTGTGTTTTATAAACTCCGTTCCTCGTACCCTCAGGTCCCCCCTGTGGGAGCCTCCCTGTGTGTTTTATAAACTCCGTGTGTCGTATCCTCAGGTCCCCCCTGTGGGAGCACCCCTGTGTGTTTTATAAACTCCATGCGTCGTACCCTCAGGTCCCCCCTGTTGGAGCCCCCCTGTGTGTTTTATGAACTCCGTGCCTCGTACCCTCAGGTCCTCCCTGTGGGAGCCCCCCTGTGTGTTTTATAAACTCCGTGCCTCGTACCCTCAGGTCCTCCCTGTGGGAGCACCCCTGTGTGTTTTATGAACTCCGTGCCTCGTACCCTCAGGTCCTCCCTGTGGGAGCCCCCCTGTGTGTTTTATAAACTCCGTGCCTCGTACCCTCAGGTCCCCCCTGTGGGAGCACCCCTGTGTGTTTTATGAACTCCGTGCCTCGTACCCTCAGGTCCTCCCTGTGGGAGCCCCCCTGTGTGTTTTATGAACTCCGTGCCTCGTACCCTCAGGTCCCCCCTGTGGGAGCCCCCCTGTGTGTTTTATGAGCTCCGTGCCTCTTATCCTCAGGTCCCCCCTGTTTGAGCCCCCCTGTGGGAGCCCCCCTGTGTGTTTTATAAACTCCGCGCCTCGTACCCTCAGGTCCCCCCTGTGGGAGCCCCCCTGTGTGTTTTATGAACTCAGTGACTCGTACCCTCAGGTCCCCCCTGTGGGAGCCCCCCTGTGTGTTTTATGAACTCAGTGACTCGTACCCTCAGGTCCCAACTGTGGGAGCCCCCCTGTGTGTTTTATGAACTCCGTGACTCGTACCCTGAGGTCCCAACTGTGGGAGCCCCCCTGTGTGTTTTATGAACTCCGTGCCTCATACCCTCAGGTCCCAACTGTGGGAGCCCGCCTGTGTGTTTTATGAACTCCGTGCCTCGTACCCTCAGGTTCTCCCTCTGGGAGCCTTCCTGTGGGTTTTATAAACTCCGTGCCTCGTACCCTCAGGTCCCAACTGTGAGAGCCCCCCTGTGTGTTTTATGAACTCCGTGACTCGTACCCTCAGGTCCTCCCTGTGAGAGCACCCCTTTGTGTTTTATAAACTCCATGCGTCGTACCCTCAGGTCCCCCCTGTGGGAGCCCCCCATGTGTGTTTTATGACTCCGTGCCTCGCACCCTCAGGTCCTCCCTGTGGGAGCCCTCCTGTGGGTTTTATAAACTCCGTGCCTCGTACCCTCAGGTCCCAACTGTGGGAGCCCCCCTGTGTGTTTTATGAACTCCGTGACTCGTACCCTGAGGTCCTCCCTGTGGGAGCCCCCCTGTGTGTTTTATAAACTCCGTGCCTCGTACCCTCAGGTCCCCCCTCTGGGAGCACCCCTTTGTGTTTTATGAACTCCGTGCCTCGTACCCTCAGGTCCTCCCTGTGAGAGCACCCCTTTGTGTTTTATAAAATCCATGCGTCGTACCCTCAGGTCCCCCCTGTGGGAGCCCCCCTATGTGTTTAATGACTCCGTGCCTCGTACCCTCAGGTCCTCCCTCTGGGAGCCTTCCTGTGGGTTTTATAAACTCCGTGCCTCGTACCCTCAGGTCCCAACAGTGGGAGCCCCCCTGTGTGTTTTATGAACTCCGTGACTCGTACCCTGAGGTCCTCCCTGTGAGAGCCCCCTTGTGTGTTTTATAAACTCCGTGCCTCGTACCCTCAGGTCCCCCCTGTGGGAGCCCCCTGTGTGTTTTATAAACTCCATGCCTCGTACCCTCAGGTCCCCCCTGTGGGAGCCACCCTGTGTGTTTTATGAACTCCGTGACTCGTACCCTCAGGTCCCCCCTGTGGGAGCCCCCCTGTGTGTTTTATGAACTCAGTGACTCGTACCCTCAGGTCCTCCCTGTGGGAGCCCCCCAGTGTGATTTATGAACTCCGTGACTCGTACCCTCAGGTCCTCCCTGTGAGAGCACCCCTTGTTGTTTTATAAACTCCATGCGTCGTACCCTCAGGTCCCCCCTGTGGGAGCCCCCCTGTGTGTTTTATGACTCCGTGCCTCGTACACTCAGGTCCTCCCTGTGGGAGCACCCCTGTGGGAGCCCCCCTGTGTGTTTTATGAACTCCGTGCCTCTTATCCTCAGGTCCCCCCTGTTTGAGCCCCCCTGTGGGAGCCCCCCTGTGTGTTTTATGAACTCCGTGTCTCGTACCTTCAGGTCCCCCCTGTGGGAGCACCCCTGTGGGAGCCCCCCTGTGTGTTTTATGAACTCCGTGCCTCGTACCCTCAGGTCCCAACTGTGAGAGCCCCCCTGTGTGTTTTATGAACTCAGTGACTCGTACCCTCAGGTCCCCCCTGTGGGAGCCCCCCTGTGTGTTTTATGAACTCAGTGACTCGTACCCTCAGGTCCCAACTGTGGGAGCCCCCCTGTGTGTTTTATGAACTCCGTGACTCGTACCCTGAGGTCCCAACTGTGGGAGCCCCCCTGTGTGTTTTATGAACTCCGTGCCTCGTACCCTCAGGTCCCAACTGTGGGAGCCCCCCTGTGTGTTTTATGAACTCCGTGCCTCGTACCCTCAGGTCCTCCCTCTGGGAGCCTTCCTGTGTGTTTTATAAACTCCGTGCCTCGTACCCTCAGGTCCCAACTGTGAGAGCCCCCCTGTGTGTTTTATGAACTCCGTGACTCGTACCCTCAGGTCCTCCCTGTGAGAGCACCCCTTTGTGTTTTATAAACTCCATGCGTCGTACCCTCAGGTCCCCCCTGTGGGAGCCCCCCATGTGTGTTTTATGACTCCGTGCCTCGCACCCTCAGGTCCTCCCTGTGGGAGCCCTCCTGTGGGTTTTATAAACTCCGTGCCTCGTACCCTCAGGTCCCAACTGTGGGAGCCCCCCTGTGTGTTTTATGAACTCCGTGACTCGTACCCTGAGGTCCTCCCTGTGGGAGCCCCCCTGTGTGTTTTATAAACTCCGTGCCTCGTACCCTCAGGTCCCCCCTCTGGGAGCACCCCTTTGTGTTTTATGAACTCCGTGCCTCGTACCCTCAGGTCCTCCCTGTGAGAGCACCCCTTTGTGTTTTATAAAATCCATGCGTCGTACCCTCAGGTCCCCCCTGTGGGAGCCCCCCTATGTGTTTAATGACTCCGTGCCTCGTACCCTCAGGTCCTCCCTCTGGGAGCCTTCCTGTGGGTTTTATAAACTCCGTGCCTCGTACCCTCAGGTCCCAACTGTGGGAGCCCCCCTGTGTGTTTTATGAACTCCGTGACTCGTACCCTGAGGTCCTCCCTGTGAGAGCCCCCTTGTGTGTTTTATAAACTCCGTGCCTCGTACCCTCAGGTCCCCCCTGTGGGAGCCCCCCTGTGTGTTTTATAAACTCCATGCCTCGTACCCTCAGGTCCCCCCTGTGGGAGCCACCCTGTGTGATTTATGAACTCCGTGACTCGTACCCTCAGGTCCCCCCTGTGGGAGCCCCCCTGTGTGTTTTATGAACTCAGTGACTCGTACCCTCAGGTCCTCCCTGTGGGAGCCCCCCAGTGTGATTTATGAACTCCGTGACTCGTACCCTCAGGTCCTCCCTGTGAGAGCACCCCTTTGTGTTTTATAAACTCCATGCGTCGTACCCTCAGGTCCCCCCTGTGGGAGCCCCCCTGTGTGTTTTATGACTCCGTGCCTCGTACACTCAGGTCCTCCCTGTGGGAGCACCCCTGTGGGAGCCCCCCTGTGTGTTTTATGAACTCCGTGCCTCTTATCCTCAGGTCCCCCCTGTTTGAGCCCCCCTGTGGGAGCCCCCCTGTGTGTTTTATAAACTCCGTGCCTCGTACCCTCAGGTCCCCCCTGTGGGAGCCCCCCTGTGTGTTTTATAAATTCCATGCCTCGTACCCTCAGGTCCCCCCTGTGGGAGCCCCCCTGTGTGTTTTATGAACTCCGTGTCTCGTACCTTCAGGTCCCCCCTGTGGGAGTCCCCCTGTGGGAGCCCCCCTGTGTGTTTTGTAAACTCCGTTCCTCGTACCCTCAGGTCCCCCCTCTGGGAGCACCCCTGTGTGTTTTATGAACTCCGTGCCTCGTACCCTCAGGTCCTCCCTGTGAGAGCCCCCCTGTGTGTTTTATAAACTCCGTGCCTCGTACCCTCAGGTCCCCCTGTGGGAGTCCCCCTGTGTGTTTTATAAATTCCATGCCTCGTACCCTCAGGTCCCCCCTGTGGGAGCCCCCCTGTGTGTTTTATGAACTCCGTGTCTCGTACCTTCAGGTCCCCCCTGTGGGAGCACCCCTGTGGGAGCCCCCCTGTGTGTTTTATGAACTCCGTGCCTCGTACCCTCAGGTCCTCCCTGTGGGAGCCCCCCTGTGTGTTTTATAAACTCCGTGCCTCGTACCCTCAGGTCCCCCCTGTGGGAGCCCCCCTGTGTGTTTTATGAACTCCGTGCCTCGTACCCTCAGGTCCCCCCTGTGGGAGCCTTCCTGTGTGTTTTATGAACTCAGTGCCTCGTACCCTCAGGTCCCCCTGTGGGAGCCCCCCTGTGTGTTTTATAAATTCCATGCCTCGTACCCTCAGGTCCCCCCTGTGGGAGCCCCCCTGTGTGTTTTATGAACTCCGTGTCTCGTACCTTCAGGTCCCCCCTGTGGGAGTCCCCCTGTGGGAGCCCCCCTGTGTGTTTTGTAAACTCCGTTCCTCGTACCCTCAGGTCCCCCCTGTGGGAGCCCCCCTGTGTGTTTTATGAACTCCGTGTCTCGTACCTTCAGGTCCCCCCTGTGGGAGTCCCCCTGTGGGAGCCCCCCTGTGTGTTTTATAAACTCCGTTCCTCGTACCCTCAGGTCCCCCCTGTGGGAGCCTCCCTGTGTGTTTTATAAACTCCGTGTGTCGTATCCTCAGGTCCCCCCTGTGGGAGCACCCCTGTGTGTTTTATAAACTCCATGCGTCGTACCCTCAGGTCCCCCCTGTTGGAGCCCCCCTGTGTGTTTTATGAACTCCGTGCCTCGTACCCTCAGGTCCTCCCTGTGGGAGCCCCCCTGTGTGTTTTATAAACTCCGTGCCTCGTACCCTCAGGTCCTCCCTGTGGGAGCACCCCTGTGTGTTTTATGAACTCCGTGCCTCGTACCCTCAGGTCCTCCCTGTGGGAGCCCCCCTGTGTGTTTTATAAACTCCGTGCCTCGTACCCTCAGGTCCCCCCTGTGGGAGCACCCCTGTGTGTTTTATGAACTCCGTGCCTCGTACCCTCAGGTCCTCCCTGTGGGAGCCCCCCTGTGTGTTTTATGAACTCCGTGCCTCGTACCCTCAGGTCCCCCCTGTGGGAGCCCCCCTGTGTGTTTTATGAGCTCCGTGCCTCTTATCCTCAGGTCCCCCCTGTTTGAGCCCCCCTGTGGGAGCCCCCCTGTGTGTTTTATAAACTCCGCGCCTCGTACCCTCAGGTCCCCCCTGTGGGAGCCCCCCTGTGTGTTTTATGAACTCAGTGACTCGTACCCTCAGGTCCCCCCTGTGGGAGCCCCCCTGTGTGTTTTATGAACTCAGTGACTCGTACCCTCAGGTCCCAACTGTGGGAGCCCCCCTGTGTGTTTTATGAACTCCGTGACTCGTACCCTGAGGTCCCAACTGTGGGAGCCCCCCTGTGTGTTTTATGAACTCCGTGCCTCATACCCTCAGGTCCCAACTGTGGGAGCCCGCCTGTGTGTTTTATGAACTCCGTGCCTCGTACCCTCAGGTTCTCCCTCTGGGAGCCTTCCTGTGGGTTTTATAAACTCCGTGCCTCGTACCCTCAGGTCCCAACTGTGAGAGCCCCCCTGTGTGTTTTATGAACTCCGTGACTCGTACCCTCAGGTCCTCCCTGTGAGAGCACCCCTTTGTGTTTTATAAACTCCATGCGTCGTACCCTCAGGTCCCCCCTGTGGGAGCCCCCCATGTGTGTTTTATGACTCCGTGCCTCGCACCCTCAGGTCCTCCCTGTGGGAGCCCTCCTGTGGGTTTTATAAACTCCGTGCCTCGTACCCTCAGGTCCCAACTGTGGGAGCCCCCCTGTGTGTTTTATGAACTCCGTGACTCGTACCCTGAGGTCCTCCCTGTGGGAGCCCCCCTGTGTGTTTTATAAACTCCGTGCCTCGTACCCTCAGGTCCCCCCTCTGGGAGCACCCCTTTGTGTTTTATGAACTCCGTGCCTCGTACCCTCAGGTCCTCCCTGTGAGAGCACCCCTTTGTGTTTTATAAAATCCATGCGTCGTACCCTCAGGTCCCCCCTGTGGGAGCCCCCCTATGTGTTTAATGACTCCGTGCCTCGTACCCTCAGGTCCTCCCTCTGGGAGCCTTCCTGTGGGTTTTATAAACTCCGTGCCTCGTACCCTCAGGTCCCAACAGTGGGAGCCCCCCTGTGTGTTTTATGAACTCCGTGACTCGTACCCTGAGGTCCTCCCTGTGAGAGCCCCCCTTGTGTGTTTTATAAACTCCGTGCCTCGTACCCTCAGGTCCCCCCTGTGGGAGCCCCCTGTGTGTTTTATAAACTCCATGCCTCGTACCCTCAGGTCCCCCCTGTGGGAGCCACCCTGTGTGTTTTATGAACTCCGTGACTCGTACCCTCAGGTCCCCCCTGTGGGAGCCCCCCTGTGTGTTTTATGAACTCAGTGACTCGTACCCTCAGGTCCTCCCTGTGGGAGCCCCCCAGTGTGATTTATGAACTCCGTGACTCGTACCCTCAGGTCCTCCCTGTGAGAGCACCCCTTGTTGTTTTATAAACTCCATGCGTCGTACCCTCAGGTCCCCCCTGTGGGAGCCCCCCTGTGTGTTTTATGACTCCGTGCCTCGTACACTCAGGTCCTCCCTGTGGGAGCACCCCTGTGGGAGCCCCCCTGTGTGTTTTATGAACTCCGTGCCTCTTATCCTCAGGTCCCCCCTGTTTGAGCCCCCCTGTGGGAGCCCCCCTGTGTGTTTTATAAACTCCGTGCCTCGTACCCTCAGGTCCCCCCTGTGGGAGCCCCCCTGTGTGTTTTATAAATTCCATGCCTCGTACCCTCAGGTCCCCCCTGTGGGAGCCCCCCTGTGTGTTTTATGAACTCCGTGTCTCGTACCTTCAGGTCCCTCCTGTGGGAGTCCCCCTGTGGGAGCCCCCCTGTGTGTTTTGTAAACTCCGTTCCTCGTACCCTCAGGTCCCCCCTGTGGGAGCACCCCTGTGTGTTTTATGAACTCCGTGCCTCGTACCCTCAGGTCCTCCCTGTGAGAGCCCCCCTGTGTGTTTTATAAACTCCGTGCCTCGTACCCTCAGGTCCCCCTGTGGGAGCCCCCCTGTGTGTTTTATAAATTCCATGCCTCGTACCCTCAGGTCCCCCCTGTGGGAGCCCCCCTGTGTGTTTTATGAACTCCGTGTCTCGTACCTTCAGGTCCCCCCTGTGGGAGCACCCCTGTGGGAGCCCCCCTGTGTGTTTTATGAACTCCGTGCCTCGTACCCTCAGGTCCTCCCTGTGGGAGCCCCCCTGTGTGTTTTATAAACTCCGTGCCTCGTACCCTCAGGTCCCCCCTGTGGGAGCCCCCCTGTGTGTTTTATGAACTCCGTGCCTCGTACCCTCAGGTCCCCCCTGTGGGAGCCTTCCTGTGTGTTTTATGAACTCAGTGCCTCGTACCCTCAGGTCCCCCTGTGGGAGCCCCCCTGTGTGTTTTATAAATTCCATGCCTCGTACCCTCAGGTCCCCCCTGTGGGAGCCCCCCTGTGTGTTTTATGAACTCCGTGTCTCGTACCTTCAGGTCCCCCCTGTGGGAGTCCCCCTGTGGGAGCCCCCCTGTGTGTTTTGTAAACTCCGTTCCTCGTACCCTCAGGTCCCCCCTGTGGGAGCCCCCCTGTGTGTTTTATGAACTCCGTGTCTCGTACCTTCAGGTCCCCCCTGTGGGAGTCCCCCTGTGGGAGCCCCCCTGTGTGTTTTATAAACTCCGTTCCTCGTACCCTCAGGTCCCCCCCTCTGGGAGCCCCCCTGTGTGTTTTATAAACTCCGTGTGTCGTATCCTCAGGTCCCCCCTGTGGGAGCACCCCTGTGTGTTTTATAAACTCCATGCGTCGTACCCTCAGGTCCCCCCTGTTGGAGCCCCCCTGTGTGTTTTATGAACTCCGTGCCTCGTACCCTCAGGTCCTCCCTGTGGGAGCCCCCCTGTGTGTTTTATAAACTCCGTGCCTCGTACCCTCAGGTCCTCCCTGTGGGAGCACCCCTGTGTGTTTTATGAACTCCGTGCCTCGTACCCTCAGGTCCTCCCTGTGGGAGCCCCCCTGTGTGTTTTATAAACTCCGTGCCTCGTACCCTCAGCTCCCCCCTGTGGGAGCACCCCTGTGTGTTTTATGAACTCCGTGCCTCGTACCCTCAGGTCCTCCCTGTGGGAGCCCCCCTGTGTGTTTTATGAACTCCGTGCCTCGTACCCTCAGGTCCCCCCTGTGGGAGCCCCCCTGTGTGTTTTATGAGCTCCGTGCCTCTTATCCTCAGGTCCCCCCTGTTTGAGCCCCCCTGTGGGAGCCCCCCTGTGTGTTTTATAAACTCCGCGCCTCGTACCCTCAGGTCCCAACTGTGGGAGCCCCCCTGTGTGTTTTATGAACTCCGTGACTCGTACCCTGAGGTCCTCCCTGTGAGAGCCCCCTTGTGTGTTTTATAAACTCCGTGCCTCGTACCCTCAGGTCCCCCCTGTGGGAGCCCCCTGTGTGTTTTATAAACTCCATGCCTCGTACCCTCAGGTCCCCCCTGTGGGAGCCACCCTGTGTGTTTTATGAACTCCGTGACTCGTACCCTCTGGTCCCCCCTGTGGGAGCCCCCCTGTGTGTTTTATGAACTCAGTGACTCGTACCCTCAGGTCCTCCCTGTGGGAGCCCCCCAGTGTGATTTATGAACTCCGTGACTCGTACCCTCAGGTCCTCCCTGTGAGAGCACCCCTTTGTGTTTTATAAACTCCATGCGTCGTACCCTCAGGTCCCCCCTGTGGGAGCCCCCCTGTGTGTTTTATGACTCCGTGCCTCGTACACTCAGGTCCTCCCTGTGGGAGCACCCCTGTGGGAGCCCCCCTGTGTGTTTTATGAACTCCGTGCCTCTTATCCTCAGGTCCCCCCTGTTTGAGCCCCCCTGTGGGAGCCCCCCTGTGTGTTTTATAAACTCCGTGCCTCGTACCCTCAGGTCCCCCCTGTGGGAGCCCCCCTGTGTGTTTTATAAATTCCATGCCTCGTACCCTCAGGTCCCCCCTGTGGGAGCCCCCCTGTGTGTTTTATGAACTCCGTGTCTCGTACCTTCAGGTCCCCCCTGTGGGAGTCCCCCTGTGGGAGCCCCCCTGTGTGTTTTGTAAACTCCGTTCCTCGTACCCTCAGGTCCCCCCTCTGGGAGCACCCCTGTGTGTTTTATGAACTCCGTGCCTCGTACCCTCAGGTCCTCCCTGTGAGAGCCCCCCTGTGTGTTTTATAAACTCCGTGCCTCGTACCCTCAGGTCCCCCTGTGGGAGCCCCCCTGTGTGTTTTATAAATTCCATGCCTCGTACCCTCAGGTCCCCCCTGTGGGAGCCCCCCTGTGTGTTTTATGAACTCCGTGTCTCGTACCTTCAGGTCCCCCCTGTGGGAGCACCCCTGTGGGAGCCCCCCTGTGTGTTTTATGAACTCCGTGCCTCGTACCCTCAGGTCCTCCCTGTGGGAGCCCCCCTGTGTGTTTTATAAACTCCGTGCCTCGTACCCTCAGGTCCCCCCTGTGGGAGCCCCCCTGTGTGTTTTATGAACTCCGTGCCTCGTACCCTCAGGTCCCCCCTGTGGGAGCCTTCCTGTGTGTTTTATGAACTCAGTGCCTCGTACCCTCAGGTCCCCCTGTGGGAGCCCCCCTGTGTGTTTTATAAATTCCATGCCTCGTACCCTCAGGTCCCCCCTGTGGGAGCCCCCCTGTGTGTTTTATGAACTCCGTGTCTCGTACCTTCAGGTCCCCCCTGTGGGAGTCCCCCTGTGGGAGCCCCCCTGTGTGTTTTGTAAACTCCGTTCCTCGTACCCTCAGGTCCCCCCTGTGGGAGCCCCCCTGTGTGTTTTATGAACTCCGTGTCTCGTACCTTCAGGTCCCCCCTGTGGGAGTCCCCCTGTGGGAGCCCCCCTGTGTGTTTTATAAACTCCGTTCCTCGTACCCTCAGGTCCCCCCTCTGGGAGCCCCCCTGTGTGTTTTATAAACTCCGTGTGTCGTATCCTCAGGTCCCCCCTGTGGGAGCACCCCTGTGTGTTTTATAAACTCCATGCGTCGTACCCTCAGGTCCCCCCTGTTGGAGCCCCCCTGTGTGTTTTATGAACTCCGTGCCTCGTACCCTCAGGTCCTCCCTGTGGGAGCCCCCCTGTGTGTTTTATAAACTCCGTGCCTCGTACCCTCAGGTCCTCCCTGTGGGAGCACCCCTGTGTGTTTTATGAACTCCGTGCCTCGTACCCTCAGGTCCTCCCTGTGGGAGCCCCCCTGTGTGTTTTATAAACTCCGTGCCTCGTACCCTCAGGTCCCCCCTGTGGGAGCACCCCTGTGTGTTTTATGAACTCCGTGCCTCGTACCCTCAGGTCCTCCCTGTGGGAGCCCCCCTGTGTGTTTTATGAACTCCGTGCCTCGTACCCTCAGGTCCCCCCTGTGGGAGCCCCCCTGTGTGTTTTATGAGCTCCGTGCCTCTTATCCTCAGGTCCCCCCTGTTTGAGCCCCCCTGTGGGAGCCCCCCTGTGTGTTTTATAAACTCCGCGCCTCGTACCCTCAGGTCCCCCCTGTGGGAGCCCCCCTGTGTGTTTTATGAACTCAGTGACTCGTACCCTCAGGTCCCCCCTGTGGGAGCCCCCCTGTGTGTTTTATGAACTCAGTGACTCGTACCCTCAGGTCCCAACTATGGGAGCCCCCCTGTGTGTTTTATGAACTCCGTGACTCGTACCCTGAGGTCCCAACTGTGGGAGCCCCCCTGTGTGTTTTATGAACTCCGTGCCTCGTACCCTCAGGTCCCAACTGTGGGAGCCCCCCTGTGTGTTTTATGAACTCCGTGCCTCGTACCCTCAGGTCCTTCCTCTGGGAGCCTTCCTGTGGGTTTTATAAACTCCGTGCCTCGTACCCTCAGGTCCCAACTGTGAGAGCCCCCCTGTGTGTTTTATGAACTCCGTGACTCGTACCCTCAGGTCCTCCCTGTGAGAGCACCCCTTTGTGTTTTATAAACTCCATGCGTCGTACCCTCAGGTCCCCCCTGTGGGAGCCCCCCATGTGTGTTTTATGACTCCGTGCCTCGCACCCTCAGGTCCTCCCTGTGGGAGCCCTCCTGTGGGTTTTATAAACTCCGTGCCTCGTACCCTCAGGTCCCAACTGTGGGAGCCCCCCTGTGTGTTTTATGAACTCCGTGACTCGTACCCTGAGGTCCTCCCTGTGGGAGCCCCCCTGTGTGTTTTATAAACTCCGTGCCTCGTACCCTCAGGTCCCCCCTCTGGGAGCACCCCTTTGTGTTTTATGAACTCCGTGCCTCGTACCCTCAGGTCCTCCCTGTGAGAGCACCCCTTTGTGTTTTATAAAATCCATGCGTCGTACCCTCAGGTCCCCCCTGTGGGAGCCCCCCTATGTGTTTAATGACTCCGTGCCTCGTACCCTCAGGTCCTCCCTCTGGGAGCCTTCCTGTGGGTTTTATAAACTCCGTGCCTCGTACCCTCAGGTCCCAACTGTGGGAGCCCCCCTGTGTGTTTTATGAACTCCGTGACTCGTACCCTGAGGTCCTCCCTGTGAGAGCCCCCTTGTGTGTTTTATAAACTCCGTGCCTCGTACCCTCAGGTCCCCCCTGTGGGAGCCCCCCTGTGTGTTTTATAAACTCCATGCCTCGTACCCTCAGGTCCCCCCTGTGGGAGCCACCCTGTGTGTTTTATGAACTCCGTGACTCGTACCCTCAGGTCCCCCCTGTGGGAGCCCCCCTGTGTGTTTTATGAACTCAGTGACTCGTACCCTCAGGTCCTCCCTGTGGGAGCCCCCCAGTGTGATTTATGAACTCCGTGACTCGTACCCTCAGGTCCTCCCTGTGAGAGCACCCCTTTGTGTTTTATAAACTCCATGCGTCGTACCCTCAGGTCCCCCCTGTGGGAGCCCCCCTGTGTGTTTTATGACTCCGTGCCTCGTACACTCAGGTCCTCCCTGTGGGAGCACCCCTGTGGGAGCCCCCCTGTGTGTTTTATGAACTCCGTGCCTCTTATCCTCAGGTCCCCCCTGTTTGAGCCCCCCTGTGGGAGCCCCCCTGTGTGTTTTATAAACTCCGTGCCTCGTACCCTCAGGTCCCCCCTGTGGGAGCCCCCCTGTGTGTTTTATAAATTCCATGCCTCGTACCCTCAGGTCCCCCCTGTGGGAGCCCCCCTGTGTGTTTTATGAACTCCGTGTCTCGTACCTTCAGGTCCCCCCTGTGGGAGTCCCCCTGTGGGAGCCCCCCTGTGTGTTTTGTAAACTCCGTTCCTCGTACCCTCAGGTCCCCCCTGTGGGAGCACCCCTGTGTGTTTTATGAACTCCGTGCCTCGTACCCTCAGGTCCTCCCTGTGAGAGCCCCCCTGTGTGTTTTATAAACTCCGTGCCTCGTACCCTCAGGTCACCCTGTGGGAGCCCCCCTGTGTGTTTTATAAATTCCATGCCTCGTACCCTCAGGTCCCCCCTGTGGGAGCCCCCCTGTGTGTTTTATGAACTCCGTGTCTCGTACCTTCAGGTCCCCCCTGTGGGAGCACCCCTGTGGGAGCCCCCCTGTGTGTTTTATGAACTCCGTGCCTCGTACCCTCAGGTCCTCCCTGTGGGAGCCCCCCTGTGTGTTTTATAAACTCCGTGCCTCGTACCCTCAGGTCCCCCCTGTGGGAGCCCCCCTGTGTGTTTTATGAACTCCGTGCCTCGTACCCTCAGGTCCCCCCTGTGGGAGCCTTCCTGTGTGTTTTATGAACTCAGTGCCTCGTACCCTCAGGTCCCCCTGTGGGAGCCCCCCTGTGTGTTTTATAAATTCCATGCCTCGTACCCTCAGGTCCCCCCTGTGGGAGCCCCCCTGTGTGTTTTATGAACTCCGTGTCTCGTACCTTCAGGTCCCCCCTGTGGGAGTCCCCCTGTGGGAGCCCCCCTGTGTGTTTTGTAAACTCCGTTCCTCGTACCCTCAGGTCCCCCCTGTGGGAGCACCCCTGTGTGTTTTATGAACTCCGTGCATAGTACCCTCAGGTCCTCCCTGTGGGAGCCCCCCTGTGTGTTTTATGAACTCCGTGCCTCGTACCCTCAGGTCCCCCCTGTGGGAGCACCCCTGTGTGTTTTATGAACTCCGTGCCTCTTATCCTCAGGTTTCCTTCCTGTTTGAGCCCCCCTGTGGGAGCCCCCCTGTGTGTTTTATGAAGTCCGTGCCTCGTACCCTCAGGTCCTCCCTGTGGGAGCCCCCCTGTGTGTTTTATAAACTCCGTGCCTCGTACCCTCAGGTCCCCCCTGTGGGAGCCCCCCTGTGTGTTTTATGAACTCCGTGCCTCGTACCCTCAGGTCCTCCCTGTGGGAGCACCCCTGTGTGTTTTATGAACTCCGTGCCTCGTACCCTTAGGTCCTCCCTGTGGGAGCCCCCCTGTGTGTTTTATAAACTCCGTGGCTCGTACCCTCAGGTCCCCCCTGTGGGAGCACCCCTGTGTGTTTTATGAACTCCGTGCCTCGTATCCTCAGTCCCCCCTGTTTGAGCCCCCCTGTGGGAGCCCCCCTGTGTGTTTTATGAACTTAGTGACTCGTACCCTCAGGTCCTCCCTGTGGGAGCCCCCCTGTGTGATTTATGAACTCCATGACTCGTACCCTCAGGTCCTCCCTGTGAGAGCACCCCTTTGTGTTTTATAAACTCCATGCGTCGTACCTTCAGGTCCCCCCTGTGGGAGCCCCCCTGTGTGTTTTATGAACTCAGTGACTCGTACCCTCAGGTCCCCCCTGTGGGAGCACCCCTGTGTGTTTTATGAACTCCGTGCCTCTTATCCTCAGGTCCCCCCTGTTTGAGCCCCGCTGTGGGAGCCCCCCTGTGTTTTTATGAACTCCGTGCCTCGTACCCTCAGGTCCTCCCTGTGGGAGCCCCCCTGTGTGTTTTATAAACTCCCGGCCTCGTACCCTCAGGTCCCCCCTGTGGGAGCACCCCTGTGTGTTTTATGAACTCCGTGCCTCGTACCCTCAGGTCCCCCCTGTGGGAGCACCCCTGTGTGTTTTATGAACTCCGTGCCTCGTACCCTCAGGTCCTCCCTATGGGAGCCCCCCTGTGTGTTTTATAAACTCCGTGGCTCGTACCCTCAGGTCCCCCCAGTGGGAGCACCCCTGTGTGTTTTATGAACTCCGTGCCTCGTATCCTCAGGTCCCCCCTGTTTGAGCCCCCCTGTGGGAGCCCCCCTGTGTGTTTTATGAACTCCGTGCCTCGTACCCTCAGGTCCTCCCTGTGGGAGCCCCCCTGTGTGTTTTATAAACTCCGTGCCTCGTACCCTCAGGTCCCCCCTGTGGGAGCCCCCCTGTGTGTTTTATAAACTCCGTGGCTCGTACCCTCAGGTCCCCCCAGTGGGAGCACCCCTGTGTGTTTTATGAACTCCGTGCCTCGTATCCTCAGGTCCCCCCTGTTTGAGCCCCCCTGTGGGAGCCCCCCTGTGTGTTTTATAAACTACGCGCCTCGTACCCTCAGGTCCCCCCTGTGGGAGCCCCCCTGTGTGTTTTATGAACTCAGTGACTCGTACCCTCAGGTCCTCCCTGTGGGAGCCCCCCTGTGTGATTTATGAACTCCATGACTCGTACCCTCAGGTCCTCCCTATGGGAGCCCCCCTGTGTGTTTTATAAACTCCGTTGCTCGTACCCTCAGGTCCCCCCAGTGGGAGCACCCCTGTGTGTTTTATGAACTCCGTGCCTCGTATCCTCAGGTCCCCCCTGTTTGAGCCCCCCTGTGGGAGCCCCCCTGTGTGTTTTATAAACTACGCGCCTCGTACCCTCAGGTCCCCCCTGTGGGAGCCCCCCTGTGTGTTTTATGAACTCAGTGACTCGTACCCTCAGGTCCTCCCTGTGGGAGCCCCCCTGTGTGTTTTATGAGCTCCGTGCCTCTTCTCCTCAGGTCCCCCCTGTTTGAGCCCCCCTGTGGGAGCCCCCCTGTGTGTTTTATAAACTCCGTGCCTCGTACCCTCAGGTCCCCCTGTGGGAGCCCCCCTGTGTGTTTTATAAATTCCATGCCTCGTACCCTCAGGTCCCCCCTGTGGGAGCCCCCCTGTGTGTTTTATGAACTCCGTGTCTCGTACCTTCAGGTCCCCCCTGTGGGAGTCCCCCTGTGGGAGCCCCCCTGTGTGTTTTGTAAACTCCGTTCCTCGTACCCTCAGGTCCCCCCTGTGGGAGCACCCTTGTGTGTTATGAACTCCGTGCCTCGTATCCTCAGGTCCTCCCTGTGGGAGCCCCCCTGTGTGTTTTATGAACTCCGTGCCTCGTACCCTCAGGTCCCCCCTGTGGGAGCACCCCTGTGTGTTTTATGAACTCCGTGCCTCTTATCCTCAGGTCCCCCCTGTTTGAGCCCCCCTGTGGGAGCCCCCCTCTGTGTTTTATGAACTCCGTGCCTCGTACCCTCAGGTCCTCCCTGTGGGAGCCCCCCTGTGTGTTTTACAAACTCCGTGCCTCGTACCCTCAGGTCCCCCCTGTGGGAGCCCCCCTGTGTGTTTTATGAACTCCGTGCCTCGTACCCTCAGGTCCCCCCTGTGGGAGCACCCCTGTGTGTTTTATGAACTCCGTGCCTCGTACCCTCAGGTCCTCCCTGTGGGAGCCCCCCTGTGTGTTCTATAAACTCCGTGGCTCGTACCCTCAGGTCCCCCCTGTGGGAGCACCCCTGTGTGTTTTATGAACTCCGTGCCTCGTATCCTCAGGTCCCCCCTGTTTGAGCCCCCCTGTGGGAGCCCCCCTGTGTGTTTTATAAACTCCGCGCCTCGTACCCTCAGGTCCCCCCTGTGGGAGCCCCCCTGTGTGTTTTATGTACTCAGTGACTCGTACCCTCAGGTCCTCCCTGTGGGAGCCCCCCTGTGTGATTTATGAACTCCGTGACTCGTACCCTCAGGTCCTCCCTGTGAGAGCACCCCTTTGTGTTTTATAAACTCCATGCGTCGTACCCTCAGGTCCCCCCTGTGGGAGCCCCCCTGTGTGTTTTATGAACTCAGTGACTCGTACCCTCAGGTCCCCCCTGTGGGAGCACCCCTGTGTGTTTTATGAACTCCGTGCCTCGTACCCTCAGGTCCTCCCTGTGGGAGCCCCCCTGTGTGTTTTATGAACTCCGTGCCTCGTACCCTCAGGTCCCCCCTGTGGGAGCACCCCTGTGTGTTTTATGAACTCCGTGCCTCTTATCCTCAGGTCCCCCCTGTTTGAGCCCCCCTGTGTGTTTTATGAACTCCGTGCCTCGTACCCTCAGGTCCCCCCTGTGGGAGCACCCCTGTGTGTTTTATGAACTCCGTGCCTCTTATCCTCAGGTCCCCCTTGTTTGAGCCCCCCTGTGGGAGCCCCCCTGTGTGTTTTATGAACTCCGTGCCTCGTATCCTCAGGTCCTCCCTGTGGGAGCCCCCCTGTGTGTTTAATGAACTCCGTGCCTCGTACCCTCAGGTCCCCCCTGTGGGAGCCCCCCTGTGTGTTTTATGAACTCCGTGCCTCGTACCCTCAGGTCCCCCCTGTGGGAGCACCCCTGTGTGTTTTATGAACTCCGTGCCTCGTACCCTCAGGTCCTCCCTGTGGGAGCCCCCCTGTGTGTTTTATAAACTCCGTGGCTCATACCCTCAGGTCCCCCCAGTGGGAGCACCCCTGTGTGTTTTATGAACTCCGTGCCTCGTATCCTCAGGTCCCCCCTGTTTTAGCCCCCCTGTGGGAGCCCCCCTGTGTGTTTTATAAACTCCGCGCCTCGTACCCTCAGGTCCCCCCTGTGGGAGCCCCCCTGTGTGTTTTATGAACTCAGTGACTCGTACCCTCAGGTCCTCCCTGTGGGAGCCCCCCTGTGTGATTTTTGAACTCCGTGACTCGTACCCTCAGGTCCTCCCTGTGAGAGCACCCCTTTGTGTTTTATGAACTCCATGCGTCGTATCCTCAGGTCCCCCCTGTGGGAGCCCCCCTATGTGTTTAATGACTCCGTGCCTCGTACCCTCAGGTCCTCCCTCTGGGAGCCTTCCTGTGGGTTTTATAAACTCCGTGCCTCGTACCCTCAGGTCCCAACTGTGGGAGCCCCCCTGTGTGTTTTATGAACTCCGTGACTCGTACCCTGAGGTCCCAACTGTGGGAGCCCCCCTGTGTGTTTTATGAACTCCGTGCCTCGTACCCTCAGGTCCCAACTGTGGGAGCCCCCCTGTGTGTTTTATGAACTCCGTGCCTCGTACCCTCAGGTCCTCCCTCTGGGAGCCTTCCTGTGGGTTTTATAAACTCCGTGCCTCGTACCCTCAGGTCCCAACTGTGAGAGCCCCCCTGTGTGTTTTATGAACTCAGTGACTCGTACCCTCAGGTCCTCCCTGTGGGAGCCCCCCTATGTGATTTATGAACTCCGTGACTCGTACCCTCAGGTCCTCCCTGTGATAGCACCCCTTTGTGTTTTATAAACTCCATGCGTCGTACCCTCAGGTCCCCCCTGTGGGAGCCCCCCTGTGTGTTTTATTACTCCGTGCCTCGTACCCTCTGGTCCTCCCTGTGGGAGCCCTCCTGTGGGTTTTATAAACTCCGTGCCTCGTACCCTCAGGTCCCAACTGTGGGAGCCCCCCTGTGTGTTTTATGAACTCCGTGACTCGTACCCTGAGGTCCTCCCTGTGAGAGCCCCCCTGTGTGTTTTATAAACTCCGTGCCTCGTACCCTCAGGTCCCCCCTGTGGGAGCACCCCTGTGTGTTTTATGAACTCCGTGCCTCGTACCCTCAGGTCCTCCCTGTGGGAGCCCCCCTGTGTGTTTTATAAACTCCGTGCCTCGTACCCTCAGGTCCCCCCTGTGGGAGCACCCCTGTGTGTTTTATGAACTCCGTGCCTCGTATCCTCAGGTCCCCCCTGTTTGAGCCCCCCTGTGGGAGCCCCCCTGTGTGTTTTATGAACTCCGTGTCTCGTACCTTCAGGTCCCCCCTGTGCGAGTCCCCCTGTGGGAGCCCCCCTGTGTGTTTTATAAACTCCGTGCCTCGTACCCTCAGGTCCCCCCTGTGGGAGCCCCCCTGTGTGTTTTATGAACTCCGTGACTCGTACCTTCAGGTCCCCCCTGTGGGAGTCCCCCTGTGGGAGCACCCCTGTGTGTTTTATAAACTCCGTTCCTCGTACCCTCAGGTCCCCCCTGTGGGCGCCCCCCTGTGTGTTTTATAAACTCCGTGTGTCGTATCCTCAGGTCCCCCCTGTGGGAGCACCCCTGTGTGTTTTATAAACTCCATGCGTCGTACCCTCAGGTCCCCCCTGTTGGAGCCCCCCTGTGTGTTTTATGAACTCCGTGCCTCGTACCCTCAGGTCCCCCCTGTGGGAGCCCCCCTGTGTGTTTTATGAACTCAGTGACTCGTACCCTCAGGTCCCCCCTGTGGGAGCACCCCTGTGTGTTTTATGAACTCCGTGCCTCGTACCCTCAGGTCCTCCCTGTGGGAGCCCCCCTGTGTGTTTTATGAACTCCGTGCCTCGTACCCTCAGGTCCCCCCTGTGGGAGCACCCCTGTGTGTTTTATGAACTCCGTGCCTCTTATCCTCAGGTCCCCCCTGTTTGAGCCCCCCTGTGTGTTTTATGAACTCCGTGCCTCGTACCCTCAGGTCCCCCCTGTGGGAGCACCACTGTGTGTTTTATGAACTCCGTGCCTCTTATCCTCAGGTCCCCCTTGTTTGAGCCCCCCTGTGGGAGCCCCCCTGTGTGTTTTATGAACTCCGTGCCTCGTATCCTCAGGTCCTCCCTGTGGGAGCCCCCCTGTGTGTTTTATAAACTCCGTGCCTCGTACCCTCAGGTCCCCCCTGTGGGAGCCCCCCTGTGTGTTTTATGAACTCCGTGCCTCGTACCCTCAGGTCCCCCCTGTGGGAGCACCCCTGTGTGTTTTATGAACTCCGTGCCTCGTACCCTCAGGTCCTCCCTGTGGGAGCCCCCCTGTGTGTTTTATAAACTCCGTGGCTCATACCCTCAGGTCCCCCCAGTGGGAGCACCCCTGTGTGTTTTATGAACTCCGTGCCTCGTATCCTCAGGTCCCCCCTGTTTTAGCCCCCCTGTGGGAGCCCCCCTGTGTGTTTTATAAACTCCGCGCCTCGTACCCTCAGGTCCCCCCTGTGGGAGCCCCCCTGTGTGTTTTATGAACTCAGTGACTCGTACCCTCAGGTCCTCCCTGTGGGAGCCCCCCTGTGTGATTTATGAACTCCGTGACTCGTACCCTCAGGTCCTCCCTGTGAGAGCACCCCTTTGTGTTTTATGAACTCCATGCGTCGTATCCTCAGGTCCCCCCTGTGGGAGCCCCCCTATGTGTTTAATGACTCCGTGCCTCGTACCCTCAGGTCCTCCCTCTGGGAGCCTTCCTGTGGGTTTTATAAACTCCGTGCCTCGTACCCTCAGGTCCCAACTGTGGGAGCCCCCCTGTGTGTTTTATGAACTCCGTGACTCGTACCCTGAGGTCCCAACTGTGGGAGCCCCCCTGTGTGTTTTATGAACTCCGTGCCTCGTACCCTCAGGTCCCAACTGTGGGAGCCCCCCTGTGTGTTTTATGAACTCCGTGCCTCGTACCCTCAGGTCCTCCCTCTGGGAGCCTTCCTGTGGGTTTTATAAACTCCGTGCCTCGTACCCTCAGGTCCCAACTGTGAGAGCCCCCCTGTGTGTTTTATGAACTCAGTGACTCGTACCCTCAGGTCCTCCCTGTGGGAGCCCCCCTATGTGATTTATGAACTCCGTGACTCGTACCCTCAGGTCCTCCCTGTGATAGCACCCCTTTGTATTTATAAACTCCATGCGTCGTACCCTCAGGTCCCCCCTGTGGGAGCCCCCCTGTGTGTTTTATGACTCCGTGCCTCGTACCCTCTGGTCCTCCCTGTGGGAGCCCTCCTGTGGGTTTTATAAACTCCGTGCCTCGTACCCTCAGGTCCCAACTGTGGGAGCCCCCCTTTGTGTTTTATGAACTCCGTGACTCGTACCCTGAGGTCCTCCCTGTGAGAGCCCCCCTGTGTGTTTTATAAACTCCGTGCCTCGTACCCTCAGGTCCCCCCTGTGGGAGCACCCCTGTGTGTTTTATGAACTCCGTGCCTCGTACCCTCAGGTCCTCCCTGTGGGAGCCCCCCTGTGTGTTTTATAAACTCCGTGCCTCGTACCCTCAGGTCCCCCCTGTGGGAGCACCCCTGTGTGTTTTATGAACTCCGTGCCTCGTATCCTCAGGTCCCCCCTGTCTGAGCCCCCCTGTGGGAGCCCCCCTGTGTGTTTTATGAACTCCGTGTCTCGTACCTTCAGGTCCCCCCTGTGCGAGTCCCCCTGTGGGAGCCCCCCTGTGTGTTTTATAAACTCCGTGCCTCGTACCCTCAGGTCCCCCCTGTGGGAGCCCCCCTGTGTGTTTTATGAACTCCGTGACTCGTACCTTCAGGTCCCCCCTGTGGGAGTCCCCCTGTGGGAGCACCCCTGTGTGTTTTATAAACTCCGTTCCTCGTACCCTCAGGTCCCCCCTGTGGGAGCCCCCCTGTGTGTTTTATAAACTCCGTGTGTCGTATCCTCAGGTCCCCCCTGTGGGAGCACCCCTGTGTGTTTTATAAACTCCATGCGTCGTACCCTCAGGTCCCCCCTGTTGGAGCCCCCCTGTGTGTTTTATGAACTCCGTGCCTCGTACCCTCAGGTCCTCCCTGTGGGAGCCCCCCTGTGTGTTTTATAAACTCCGTGCCTCGTACCCTCAGGTCCTCCCTGTGGGAGCACCCCTGTGTGTTTTATGAACTCCGTGCCTCGTACCCTCAGGTCCTCCCTGTGGGAGCCCCCCTGTGTGTTTTATAAACTCCGTGCCTCGTACCCTCAGGTGCCCCCTGTGGGAGCACCCCTGTGTGTTTTATGAACTCCGTGCCTCGTAACCTCAGGTCCTCCCTGTGGGAGCCCCCCTGTGTGTTTTATGAACTCCGTGCCTCGTACCCTCAGGTCCCCCCTGTGGGAGCCCCCCTGTGTGTTTTATGAGCTCCGTGCCTCTTATCCTCAGGTCCCCCCTGTTTGAGCCCCCCTGTGGGAGCCCCCCTGTGTGTTTTATAAACTCCGCGCCTCGTACCCTCAGGTCCCCCCTGTGGGAGCCCCCCTGTTTGTTTTATGAACTCAGTGACTCGTACCCTCAGGTCCCCCCTGTGGGAGCCCCCCTGTGTGTTTTATGAATTCAGTGACTCGTACCCTCAGGTCCCAATTGTGGGAGCCCCCCTGTGTGTTTTATGAACTCCGTGACTCGTACCCTGAGGTCCCAACTGTGGGAGCCCCCCTGTGTGTTTTATGAACTCCGTGCCTCGTACCCTCAGGTCCCAACTGTGGGAGCCCCCCTGTGTGTTTTATGAACTCCGTGCCTCGTACCCTCAGGTCCTCCCTCTGGGAGCCTTCCTGTGGGTTTTATAAACTCCGTGCCTCGTACCCTCAGGTCCCAACTGTGAGAGCCCCCCTGTGTGTTTTATGAACTCCGTGACTCGTACCCTCAGGTCCTCCCTGTGAGAGCACCCCTTTGTGTTTTATAAACTCCATGCGTCGTACCCTCAGGTCCCCCCTGTGGGAGCCCCCCATGTGTGTTTTATGACTCCGTGCCTCGCACCCTCAGGTCCTCCCTGTGGGAGCCCTCCTGTGGGTTTTATAAACTCCGTGCCTCGTACCCTCAGGTCCCAACTGTGGGAGCCCCCCTGTGTGTTTTATGAACTCCGTGACTCGTACCCTGAGGTCCTCCCTGTGGGAGCCCCCCTGTGTGTTTTATAAACTCCGTGTCTCGTACCTTCAGGTCCCCCCTGTGGGAGTCCCCCTGTGGGAGCCCCCCTGTGTGTTTTGTAAACTCCGTTCCTCGTACCCTCAGGTCCCCCCTGTGGGAGCACCCCTGTGTGTTTTATGAACTCCGTGCCTCGTACCCTCAGGTCCTCCCTGTGAGAGCCCCCCTGTGTGTTTTATAAACTCCATGCCTCGTACCCTCAGGTCCCCCCTGTGGGAGCCACCCTGTGTGTTTTATGAACTCCGTGACTCGTACCCTCAGGTCCCCCCTGTGGGAGCCCCCCTGTGTGTTTTATGAACTCCGTGCCTCGTACCCTCAGGTCCTCCCTGTGGGAGCCCCCCTGTGTGTTTTATAAACTCCGTGCCTCGTACCCTCAGGTCCCCCCTGTGGGAGCACCCCTGTGTGTTTTATGAACTCCGTGCCTCGTATCCTCAGGTCCCCCCTGTTTGAGCCCCCCTGTGGGAGCCCCCCTGTGTGTTTTATGAACTCCGTGTCTCGTACCTTCAGGTCCCCCCTGTGCGAGTCCCCCTGTGGGAGCCCCCCTGTGTGTTTTATAAACTCCGTGCCTCGTACCCTCAGGTCCCCCCTGTGGGAGCCCCCCTGTGTGTTTTATGAACTCCGTGACTCGTACCTTCAGGTCCCCCCTGTGGGAGTCCCCCTGTGGGAGCACCCCTGTGTGTTTTATAAACTCCGTTCCTCGTACCCTCAGGTCCCCCCTGTGGGAGCCCCCCTGTGTGTTTTATAAACTCCGTGTGTCGTATCCTCAGGTCCCCCCTGTGGGAGCACCCCTGTGTGTTTTATAAACTCCATGCGTCGTACCCTCAGGTCCCCCCTGTTGGAGCCCCCCTGTGTGTTTTATGAACTCCGTGCCTCGTACCCTCAGGTCCTCCCTGTGGGAGCCCCCCTGTGTGTTTTATAAACTCCGTGCCTCGTACCCTCAGGTCCTCCCTGTGGGAGCACCCCTGTGTGTTTTATGAACTCCGTGCCTCGTACCCTCAGGTCCTCCCTGTGGGAGCCCCCCTGTGTGTTTTATAAACTCCGTGCCTCGTACCCTCAGGTGCCCCCTGTGGGAGCACCCCTGTGTGTTTTATGAACTCCGTGCCTCGTAACCTCAGGTCCTCCCTGTGGGAGCCCCCCTGTGTGTTTTATGAACTCCGTGCCTCGTACCCTCAGGTCCCCCCTGTGGGAGCCCCCCTGTGTGTTTTATGAGCTCCGTGCCTCTTATCCTCAGGTTCCCCCTGTTTGAGCCCCCCTGTGGGAGCCCCCCTGTGTGTTTTATAAACTCCGCGCCTCGTACCCTCAGGTCCCCCCTGTGGGAGCCCCCCTGTGTGTTTTATGAACTCAGTGACTCGTACCCTCAGGTCCCCCCTGTGGGAGCCCCCCTGTGTGTTTTATGAATTCAGTGACTCGTACCCTCAGGTCCCAATTGTGGGAGCCCCCCTGTGTGTTTTATGAACTCCGTGACTCGTACCCTGAGGTCCCAACTGTGGGAGCCCCCCTGTGTGTTTTATGAACTCCGTGCCTCGTACCCTCAGGTCCCCCCTGTGGGAGCCCCCCTGTGTGTTTTTTGAACTCCGTGACTCGTACCTTCAGGTCCCCCCTGTGGGAGTCCCCCTGTGGGAGCACCCCTGTGTGTTTTATAAACTCCGTTCCTCGTACCCTCAGGTCCCCCCTGTGGGAGCCGCCCTGTGTGTTTTATAAACTCCGTGTGTCGTATCCTCAGGTCCCCCCTGTGGGAGCACCCCTGTGTGTTTTATAAACTCCATGCGTCGTACCCTCAGGTCCCCCCTGTTGGAGCCCCCCTGTGTGTTTTATGAACTCCGTGCCTCGTACCCTCAGGTCCTCCCTGTGGGAGCCCCCCTGTGTGTTTTATAAACTCCGTGCCTCGTACCCTCAGGTCCTCCCTGTGGGAGCACCCCTGTGTGTTTTATGAACTCCGTGCCTCGTACCCTCAGGTCCTCCCTGTGGGAGCCCCCCTGTGTGTTTTATAAACTCCGTGCCTCGTACCCTCAGGTGCCCCCTGTGGGAGCACCCCTGTGTGTTTTATGAACTCCGTGCCTCGTAACCTCAGGTCCTCCCTGTGGGAGCCCCCCTGTGTGTTTTATGAACTCCGTGCCTCGTACCCTCAGGTCCCCCCTGTGGGAGCCCCCCTGTGTGTTTTATGAGCTCCGTGCCTCTTATCCTCAGGTCCCCCCTGTTTGAGCCCCCCTGTGGGAGCCCCCCTGTGTGTTTTATAAACTCCGCGCCTCGTACCCTCAGGTCCCCCCTGTGGGAGCCCCCCTGTGTGTTTTATGAACTCAGTGACTCGTACCCTCAGGTCCCCCCTGTGGGAGCCCCCCTGTGTGTTTTATGAATTCAGTGACTCGTACCCTCAGGTCCCAATTGTGGGAGCCCCCCTGTGTGTTTTATGAACTCCGTGACTCGTACCCTGAGGTCCCAACTGTGGGAGCCCCCCTGTGTGTTTTATGAACTCCGTGCCTCGTACCCTCAGGTCCCAACTGTGGGAGCCCCCCTGTGTGTTTTATGAACTCCGTGCCTCGTACCCTCAGGTCCTCCCTCTGGGAGCCTTCCTGTGGGTTTTATAAACTCCGTGCCTCGTACCCTCAGGTCCCAACAGTGAGAGCCCCCCTGTGTGTTTTATGAACTCCGTGACTCGTACCCTCAGGTCCTCCCTGTGAGAGCACCCCTTTGTGTTTTATAAACTCCATGCGTCGTACCCTCAGGTCCCCCCTGTGGGAGCCCCCCATGTGTGTTTTATGACTCCGTGCCTCGCACCCTCAGGTCCTCCCTGTGGGAGCCCTCCTGTGGGTTTTATAAACTCCGTGCCTCGTACCCTCAGGTCCCAACTGTGGGAGCCCCCCTGTGTGTTTTATGAACTCCGTGACTCGTACCCTGAGGTCCTCCCTGTGGGAGCCCCCCTGTGTGTTTTATAAACTCCGTGCCTCGTACCCTCAGGTCCCCCCTCTGGGAGCACCCCTTTGTGTTTTATGAACTCCGTGCCTCGTACCCTCAGGTCCTCCCTGTGAGAGCACCCCTTTGTGTTTTATAAAATCCATGCGTCGTACCCTCAGGTCCCCCCTGTGGGAGCCCCCCTATGTGTTTAATGACTCCGTGCCTCGTACCCTCAGGTCCTCCCTCTGGGAGCCTTCCTGTGGGTTTTATAAACTCCGTGCCTCGTACCCTCAGGTCCCAACTGTGGGAGCCCCCCTGTGTGTTTTATGAACTCCGTGACTCGTACCCTCAGGTCCCCCCTGTGGGAGCCACCCTGTGTGTTTTATGAACTCCGTGACTCGTACCCTCAGGTCCCCCCTGTGGGAGCCCCCCTGTGTGTTTTATGAACTCAGTGACTCGTACCCTCAGGTCCTCCCTGTGGGAGCCCCCCAGTGTGATTTATGAACTCCGTGACTCGTACCCTCAGGTCCTCCCTGTGAGAGCACCCCTTTGTGTTTTATAAACTCCATGCGTCGTACCCTCAGGTCCCCCCTGTGGGAGCCCCCCTGTGTGTTTTATGACTCCGTGCCTCGTACACTCAGGTCCTCCCTGTGGGAGCACCCCTGTGGGAGCCCCCCTGTGTGTTTTATGAACTCCGTGCCTCTTATCCTCAGGTCCCCCCTGTTTGAGCCCCCCTGTGGGAGCCCCCCTGTGTGTTTTATAAACTCCGTGCCTCGTACCCTCAGGTCCCCCCTGTGGGAGCCCCCCTGTGTGTTTTATGAACTCCGTGTCTCGTACCTTCAGGTCCCCCCTGTGGGAGTCCCCCTGTGGGAGCCCCCCTGTGTGTTTTGTAAACTCCGTTCCTCGTACCCTCAGGTCCCCCCTGTGGGAGCACCCCTGTGTGTTTTATGAACTCCGTGCCTCGTACCCTCAGGTCCTCCCTGTGAGAGCCCCCCTGTGTGTTTTATAAACTCCATGCCTCGTACCCTCAGGTCCCCCCTGTGGGAGCCACCCTGTGTGTTTTATGAACTCCGTGACTCGTACCCTCAGGTCCCCCCTGTGGGAGCCCCCCTGTGTGTTTTATGAACTCCGTGCCTCGTACCCTCAGGTCCTCCCTGTGGGAGCCCCCCTGTGTGTTTTATAAACTCCGTGCCTCGTACCCTCAGGTCCCCCCTGTGGGAGCACCCCTGTGTGTTTTATGAACTCCGTGCCTCGTATCCTCAGGTCCCCCCTGTTTGAGCCCCCCTGTGGGAGCCCCCCTGTGTGTTTTATGAACTCCGTGTCTCGTACCTTCAGGTCCCCCCTGTGCGAGTCCCCCTGTGGGAGCCCCCCTGTGTGTTTTATAAACTCCGTGCCTCGTACCCTCAGGTCCCCCCTGTGGGAGCCCCCCTGTGTGTTTTATGAACTCCGTGACTCGTACCTTCAGGTCCCCCCTGTGGGAGTCCCCCTGTGGGAGCACCCCTGTGTGTTTTATAAACTCCGTTCCTCGTACCCTCAGGTCCCCCCTGTGGGAGCCCCCCTGTGTGTTTTATAAACTCCGTGTGTCGTATCCTCAGGTCCCCCCTGTGGGAGCACCCCTGTGTGTTTTATAAACTCCATGCGTCGTACCCTCAGGTCCCCCCTGTTGGAGCCCCCCTGTGTGTTTTATGAACTCCGTGCCTCGTACCCTCAGGTCCTCCCTGTGGGAGCCCCCCTGTGTGTTTTATAAACTCCGTGCCTCGTACCCTCAGGTCCTCCCTGTGGGAGCACCCCTGTGTGTTTTATGAACTCCGTGCCTCGTACCCTCAGGTCCTCCCTGTGGGAGCCCCCCTGTGTGTTTTATAAACTCCGTGCCTCGTACCCTCAGGTGCCCCCTGTGGGAGCACCCCTGTGTGTTTTATGAACTCCGTGCCTCGTAACCTCAGGTCCTCCCTGTGGGAGCCCCCCTGTGTGTTTTATGAACTCCGTGCCTCGTACCCTCAGGTCCCCCCTGTGGGAGCCCCCCTGTGTGTTTTATGAGCTCCGTGCCTCTTATCCTCAGGTTCCCCCTGTTTGAGCCCCCCTGTGGGAGCCCCCCTGTGTGTTTTATAAACTCCGCGCCTCGTACCCTCAGGTCCCCCCTGTGGGAGCCCCCCTGTGTGTTTTATGAACTCAGTGACTCGTACCCTCAGGTCCCCCCTGTGGGAGCCCCCCTGTGTGTTTTATGAATTCAGTGACTCGTACCCTCAGGTCCCAATTGTGGGAGCCCCCCTGTGTGTTTTATGAACTCCGTGACTCGTACCCTGAGGTCCCAACTGTGGGAGCCCCCCTGTGTGTTTTATGAACTCCGTGCCTCGTACCCTCAGGTCCCCCCTGTGGGAGCCCCCCTGTGTGTTTTTTGAACTCCGTGACTCGTACCTTCAGGTCCCCCCTGTGGGAGTCCCCCTGTGGGAGCACCCCTGTGTGTTTTATAAACTCCGTTCCTCGTACCCTCAGGTCCCCCCTGTGGGAGCCCCCCTGTGTGTTTTATAAACTCCGTGTGTCGTATCCTCAGGTCCCCCCTGTGGGAGCACCCCTGTGTGTTTTATAAACTCCATGCGTCGTACCCTCAGGTCCCCCCTGTTGGAGCCCCCCTGTGTGTTTTATGAACTCCGTGCCTCGTACCCTCAGGTCCTCCCTGTGGGAGCCCCCCTGTGTGTTTTATAAACTCCGTGCCTCGTACCCTCAGGTCCTCCCTGTGGGAGCACCCCTGTGTGTTTTATGAACTCCGTGCCTCGTACCCTCAGGTCCTCCCTGTGGGAGCCCCCCTGTGTGTTTTATAAACTCCGTGCCTCGTACCCTCAGGTGCCCCCTGTGGGAGCACCCCTGTGTGTTTTATGAACTCCGTGCCTCGTAACCTCAGGTCCTCCCTGTGGGAGCCCCCCTGTGTGTTTTATGAACTCCGTGCCTCGTACCCTCAGGTCCCCCCTGTGGGAGCCCCCCTGTGTGTTTTATGAGCTCCGTGCCTCTTATCCTCAGGTCCCCCCTGTTTGAGCCCCCCTGTGGGAGCCCCCCTGTGTGTTTTATAAACTCCGCGCCTCGTACCCTCAGGTCCCCCCTGTGGGAGCCCCCCTGTGTGTTTTATGAACTCAGTGACTCGTACCCTCAGGTCCCCCCTGTGGGAGCCCCCCTGTGTGTTTTATGAATTCAGTGACTCGTACCCTCAGGTCCCAATTGTGGGAGCCCCCCTGTGTGTTTTATGAACTCCGTGACTCGTACCCTGAGGTCCCAACTGTGGGAGCCCCCCTGTGTGTTTTATGAACTCCGTGCCTCGTACCCTCAGGTCCCAACTGTGGGAGCCCCCCTGTGTGTTTTATGAACTCCGTGCCTCGTACCCTCAGGTCCTCCCTCTGGGAGCCTTCCTGTGGGTTTTATAAACTCCGTGCCTCGTACCCTCAGGTCCCAACTGTGAGAGCCCCCCTGTGTGTTTTATGAACTCCGTGACTCGTACCCTCAGGTCCTCCCTGTGAGAGCACCCCTTTGTGTTTTATAAACTCCATGCGTCGTACCCTCAGGTCCCCCCTGTGGGAGCCCCCCATGTGTGTTTTATGACTCCGTGCCTCGCACCCTCAGGTCCCCCCTGTGGGAGCCCCCCTGTGTGTTTTATGAGCTCCGTGCCTCTTATCCTCAGGTCCCCCCTGTTTGAGCCCCCCTGTGGGAGCCCCCCTGTGTGTTTTATAAACTCCGCGCCTCGTACCCTCAGGTCCCCCCTGTGGGAGCCCCCCTGTGTGTTTTATGAACTCAGTGACTCGTACCCTCAGGTCCCCCCTGTGGGAGCCCCCCTGTGTGTTTTATGAATTCAGTGACTCGTACCCTCAGGTCCCAATTGTGGGAGCCCCCCTGTGTGTTTTATGAACTCCGTGACTCGTACCCTGAGGTCCCAACTGTGGGAGCCCCCCTGTGTGTTTTATGAACTCCGTGCCTCGTACCCTCAGGTCCCAACTGTGGGAGCCCCCCTGTGTGTTTTATGAACTCCGTGCCTCGTACCCTCAGGTCCTCCCTCTGGGAGCCTTCCTGTGGGTTTTATAAACTCCGTGCCTCGTACCCTCAGGTCCCAACTGTGAGAGCCCCCCTGTGTGTTTTATGAACTCCGTGACTCGTACCCTCAGGTCCTCCCTGTGAGAGCACCCCTTTGTGTTTTATAAACTCCATGCGTCGTACCCTCAGGTCCCCCCTGTGGGAGCCCCCCATGTGTGTTTTATGACTCCGTGCCTCGCACCCTCAGGTCCTCCCTGTGGGAGCCCTCCTGTGGGTTTTATAAACTCCGTGCCTCGTACCCTCAGGTCCCAACTGTGGGAGCCCCCCTGTGTGTTTTATGAACTCCGTGACTCGTACCCTGAGGTCCTCCCTGTGGGAGCCCCCCTGTGTGTTTTATAAACTCCGTGCCTCGTACCCTCAGGTCCCCCCTCTGGGAGCACCCCTTTGTGTTTTATGAACTCCGTGCCTCGTACCCTCAGGTCCTCCCTGTGAGAGCACCCCTTTGTGTTTTATAAAATCCATGCGTCGTACCCTCAGGTCCCCCCTGTGGGAGCCCCCCTATGTGTTTAATGACTCCGTGCCTCGTACCCTCAGGTCCTCCCTCTGGGAGCCTTCCTGTGGGTTTTATAAACTCCGTGCCTCGTACCCTCAGGTCCCAACTGTGGGAGCCCCCCTGTGTGTTTTATGAACTCCGTGACTCGTACCCTGAGGTCCTCCCTGTGAGAGCCCCCTTGTGTGTTTTATAAACTCCGTGCCTCGTACCCTCAGGTCCCCCCTGTGGGAGCCCCCCTGTGTGTTTTATAAACTCCATGCCTCGTACCCTCAGGTCCCCCCTGTGGGAGCCACCCTGTGTGTTTTATGAACTCCGTGACTCGTACCCTCAGGTCCCCCCTGTGGGAGCCCCCCTGTGTGTTTTATGAACTCAGTGACTCGTACCCTCAGGTCCTCCCTGTGGGAGCCCCCCAGTGTGATTCATGAACTCCGTGACTCGTACCCTCAGGTCCTCCCTGTGAGAGCACCCCTTTGTGTTTTATAAACTCCATGCGTCGTACCCTCAGGTCCCCCCTGTGGGAGCCCCCCTGTGTGTTTTATGACTCCGTGCCTCGTACACTCAGGTCCTCCCTGTGGGAGCACCCCTGTGGGAGCCCCCCTGTGTGTTTTATGAACTCCGTGCCTCTTATCCTCAGGTCCCCCCTGTTTGAGCCCCCCTGTGGGAGCCCCCCTGTGTGTTTTATAAACTCCGTGCCTCGTACCCTCAGGTCCCCCCTGTGGGAGCCCCCCTGTGTGTTTTTATAAATTCCATGCCTCGTACCCTCAGGTCCCCCCTGTGGGAGCCCCCCTGTGTGTTTTATGAACTCCGTGTCTCGTACCTTCAGGTCCCCCCTGTGGGAGTCCCCCTGTGGGAGCCCCCCTGTGTGTTTTGTAAACTCCGTTCCTCGTACCCTCAGGTCCCCCCTGTGGGAGCACCCCTGTGTGTTTTATGAACTCCGTGCCTCGTACCCTCAGGTCCTCCCTGTGAGAGCCCCCCTGTGTGTTTTATAAACTCCATGCCTCGTACCCTCAGGTCCCCCCTGTGGGAGCCACCCTGTGTGTTTTATGAACTCCGTGACTCGTACCCTCAGGTCCCCCCTGTGGGAGCCCCCCTGTGTGTTTTATGAACTCAGTGACTCGTACCCTCAGGTCCTCCCTGTGGGAGCCCCCCAGTGTGATTTATGAACTCCGTGACTCGTACCCTCAGGTCCTCCCTGTGAGAGCACCCCTTTGTGTTTTATAAACTCCATGCGTCGTACCCTCAGGTCCCCCCTGTGGGAGCCCCCCTGTGTGTTTTATGACTCCGTGCCTCGTACACTCAGGTCCTCCCTGTGGGAGCACCCCTGTGGGAGCCCCCCTGTGTGTTTTATGAACTCCGTGCCTCTTATCCTCAGGTCCCCCCTGTTTGAGCCCCCCTGTGGGAGCCCCCCTGTGTGTTTTATAAACTCCGTGCCTCGTACCCTCAGGTCCCCCCTGTGGGAGCCCCCCTGTGTGTTTTTATAAATTCCATGCCTCGTACCCTCAGGTCCCCCCTGTGGGAGCCCCCCTGTGTGTTTTATGAACTCCGTGTCTCGTACCTTCAGGTCCCCCCTGTGGGAGTCCCCCTGTGGGAGCCCCCCTGTGTGTTTTGTAAACTCCGTTCCTCGAACCCTCAGGTCCCCCCTGTGGGAGCACCCCTGTGTGTTTTATGAACTCCGTGACTCGTACCCTCAGGTCCTCCCTGTGAGAGCCCCCCTGTGTGTTTTATAAACTCCGTGCCTCGTACCCTCAGGTCCCCCCTGTGGGAGCACCCCTGTGGGAGCCCCCCTGTGTGTTTTATGAACTCCGTGCCTCGTACCCTCAGGTCCTCCCTGTGGGAGCCCCCCTGTGTGTTTTATAAACTCCGTGCCTCGTACCCTCAGGTCCCCCCTGTGGGAGCCCCCCTGTGTGTTTTATGAACTCCGTGCCTCGTACCCTCAGGTCCCCCCTGTGGGAGCCCCCCTGTGTGTTTTATGAACTCCGTGTCTCGTACCTTCAGGTCCCCCCTGTGGGAGTCCCCCTGTGGGAGCCCCCCTGTGTGTTTTGTAAACTCCGTTCCTCGTACCCTCAGGTCCCCCCTGTGGGAGCACCCCTGTGTGTTTTATGAACTCCGTGCCTCGTACCCTCAGGTCCTCCCTGTGGGAGCCCCCCTGTGTGTTTTATGAACTCCGTTTCTCGTACCCTCAGGTCCCCCCTGTGGGAGCACCCCTGTGTGTTTTATGAACTCCGTGCCTCTTATCCTCAGGTCCCCCCTGTTTGAGCCCCCCTGTGGGAGCCCCCCTGTGTGTTTTATGAAGTCCGTGCCTCGTACCCTCAGGTCCTCCCTGTGGGAGCCCCCCTGTGTGTTTTATAAACTCCGTGCCTCGTACCCTCAGGTCCCCCCTGTGGGAGCCCCCCTGTGTGTTTTATGAACTCCGTGCCTCGTACCCTCAGGTCCCCCCTGTGGGAGCACCCCTGTGTGTTTTATGAACTCCGTGCCTCGTACCCTTAGGTCCTCCCTGTGGGAGCCCCCCTGTGTGTTTTATAAACTCCGTGGCTCGTACCCTCAGGTCCCCCCTGTGGGAGCACCCCTGTGTGTTTTATGAACTCCGTGCCTCGTATCCTCAGTCCCCCCTGTTTGAGCCCCCCTGTGGGAGCCCCCCTGTGTGTTTTATAAACTCCGCGCCTCGTACCCTCAGGTCCCCCCTGTGGGAGCCCCCCTGTGTGTTTTATGAACTCAGTGACTCGTACCCTCAGGTCCTCCCTGTGGGAGCCCCCCTGTGTGATTTATGAACTCCGTGACTCGTACCCTCAGGTCCTCCCTGTGAGAGCACCCCTTTGTGTTTTATAAACTCCATGCGTCGTACCCTCAGGTCCCCCCTGTGGGAGCCCCCCTGTGTGTTTTATGAACTCAGTGACTCGTACCCTCAGGTCCCCCCTGTGGGAGCACCCCTGTGTGTTTTATGAACTCCGTGCCTCTTATCCTCAGGTCCCCCCTGTTTGAGCCCCCCTGTGGGAGCCCCCCTGTGTGTTTTATGAACTCCGTGCCTCGTACCCTCAGGTCCTCCCTGTGGGAGCCCCCCTGTGTGTTTTATAAACTCCGTGCCTCGTACCCTCAGGTCCCCCCTGTGGGAGCACCCCTGTGTGTTTTATGAACTCCGTGCCTCGTACCCTCAGGTCCCCCCTGTGGGAGCACCCCTGTGTGTTTTATGAACTCCGTGCCTCGTACCCTCAGGTCCTCCCTATGGGAGCCCCCCTGTGTGTTTTATAAACTCCGTGGCTCGTACCCTCAGGTCCCCCCAGTGGGAGCACCCCTGTGTGTTTTATGAACTCCGTGCCTCGTATCCTCAGGTCCCCCCTGTTTGAGCCCCCCTGTGGGAGCCCCCCTGTGTGTTTTATGAACTCCGTGCCTCGTACCCTCAGGTCCTCCCTGTGGGAGCCCCCCTGTGTGTTTTATAAACTCCGTGCCTCGTACCCTCAGGTCCCCCCTGTGGGAGCCCCCCTGTGTGTTTTATGAACTCCGTGCCTCGTACCCTCAGGTCCCCCCTGTGGGAGCACCCCTGTGTGTTTTATGAACTCCGTGCCTCGTACCCTCAGGTCCTCCCTATGGGAGCCCCCCTGTGTGTTTTATAAACTCCGTGGCTCGTACCCTCAGGTCCCCCCAGTGGGAGCACCCCTGTGTGTTTTATGAACTCCGTGCCTCGTATCCTCAGGTCCCCCCTGTTTGAGCCCCCCTGTGGGAGCCCCCCTGTGTGTTTTATAAACTACGCGCCTCGTACCCTCAGGTCCCCCCTGTGGGAGCCCCCCTGTGTGTTTTATGAACTCAGTGACTCGTACCCTCAGGTCCTCCCTGTGGGAGCCCCCCTGTGTGATTTATGAACTCCATGACTCGTACCCTCAGGTCCTCCCTATGGGAGCCCCCCTGTGTGTTTTATAAACTCCGTGGCTCGTACCCTCAGGTCCCCCCAGTGGGAGCACCCCTGTGTGTTTTATGAACTCCGTGCCTCGTATCCTCAGGTCCCCCCTGTTTGGGCCCCCTGTGGGAGCCCCCCTGTGTGTTTTATAAACTACGCGCCTCGTACCCTTAGGTCCCCCCTGTGGGAGCCCCCCTGTGTGTTTTATGAACTCAGTGACTCGTACCCTCAGGTCCTCCCTGTGGGAGCCCCCCTGTGTGTTTTATGAGCTCCGTGCCTCTTATCCTCAGGTCCCCCCTGTTTGAGCCCCCCTGTGGGAGCCCCCCTGTGTGTTTTATAAACTCCGTGCCTCGTACCCTCAGGTCCCCCTGTGGGAGCCCCCCTGTGTGTTTTATAAATTCCATGCCTCGTACCCTCAGGTCCCCCCTGTGGGAGCCCCCCTGTGTGTTTTATGAACTCCGTGTCTCGTACCTTCAGGTCCCCCCTGTGGGAGTCCCCCTGTGGGAGCCCCCCTGTGTGTTTTGTAAACTCCGTTCCTCGTACCCTCAGGTCCCCCCTGTGGGAGCACCCCTGTGTGTTATGAACTCCGTGCCTCGTATCCTCAGGTCCTCCCTGTGGGAGCCCCCCTGTGTGTTTTATGAACTCCGTGCCTCGTACCCTCAGGTCCCCCCTGTGGGAGCACCCCTGTGTGTTTTATGAACTCCGTGCCTCTTATCCTCAGGTCCCCCCTGTTTGAGCCCCCCTGTGGGAGCCCCCCTGTGTGTTTTATGAACTCCGTGCCTCGTACCCTCAGGTCCTCCCTGTGGGAGCCCCCCTGTGTGTTTTACAAACTCCGTGCCTCGTACCCTCAGGTCCCCCCTGTGGGAGCCCCCCTGTGTGTTTTATGAACTCCGTGCCTCGTACCCTCAGGTCCCCCCTGTGGGAGCACCCCTGTGTGTTTTATGAACTCCGTGCCTCGTACCCTCAGGTCCTCCCTGTGGGAGCCCCCCTGTGTGTTCTATAAACTCCGTGGCTCGTACCCTCAGGTCCCCCCTGTGGGAGCACCCCTGTGTGTTTTATGAACTCCGTGCCTCGTATCCTCAGGTCCTCCCTGTGGGAGCCCCCCTGTGTGTTCTATAAACTCCGTGGCTCGTACCCTCAGGTCCCCCCTGTGGGAGCACCCCTGTGTGTTTTATGAACTCCGTGCCTCGTATCCTCAGGTCCCCCCTGTTTGAGCCCCCCTGTGGGAGCCCCCCTGTGTGTTTTATAAACTACGCGCCTCGTACCCTCAGGTCCCCCCTGTGGGAGCCCCCCTGTGTGTTTTATGAACTCAGTGACTCGTACCCTCAGGTCCTCCCTGTGGGAGCCCCCCTGTGTGATTTATGAACTCCATGACTCGTACCCTCAGGTCCTCCCTATGGGAGCCCCCCTGTGTGTTTTATAAACTCCGTGGCTCGTACCCTCAGGTCCCCCCAGTGGGAGCACCCCTGTGTGTTTTATGAACTCCGTGCCTCGTATCCTCAGGTCCCCCCTGTTTGGGCCCCCTGTGGGAGCCCCCCTGTGTGTTTTATAAACTACGCGCCTCGTACCCTTAGGTCCCCCCTGTGGGAGCCCCCCTGTGTGTTTTATGAACTCAGTGACTCGTACCCTCAGGTCCTCCCTGTGGGAGCCCCCCTGTGTGTTTTATGAGCTCCGTGCCTCTTATCCTCAGGTCCCCCCTGTTTGAGCCCCCCTGTGGGAGCCCCCCTGTGTGTTTTATAAACTCCGTGCCTCGTACCCTCAGGTCCCCCTGTGGGAGCCCCCCTGTGTGTTTTATAAATTCCATGCCTCGTACCCTCAGGTCCCCCCTGTGGGAGCCCCCCTGTGTGTTTTATGAACTCCGTGTCTCGTACCTTCAGGTCCCCCCTGTGGGAGTCCCCCTGTGGGAGCCCCCCTGTGTGTTTTGTAAACTCCGTTCCTCGTACCCTCAGGTCCCCCCTGTGGGAGCACCCCTGTGTGTTATGAACTCCGTGCCTCGTATCCTCAGGTCCTCCCTGTGGGAGCCCCCCTGTGTGTTTTATGAACTCCGTGCCTCGTACCCTCAGGTCCCCCCTGTGGGAGCACCCCTGTGTGTTTTATGAACTCCGTGCCTCTTATCCTCAGGTCCCCCCTGTTTGAGCCCCCCTGTGGGAGCCCCCCTGTGTGTTTTATGAACTCCGTGCCTCGTACCCTCAGGTCCTCCCTGTGGGAGCCCCCCTGTGTGTTTTACAAACTCCGTGCCTCGTACCCTCAGGTCCCCCCTGTGGGAGCCCCCCTGTGTGTTTTATGAACTCCGTGCCTCGTACCCTCAGGTCCCCCCTGTGGGAGCACCCCTGTGTGTTTTATGAACTCCGTGCCTCGTACCCTCAGGTCCTCCCTGTGGGAGCCCCCCTGTGTGTTCTATAAACTCCGTGGCTCGTACCCTCAGGTCCCCCCTGTGGGAGCACCCCTGTGTGTTTTATGAACTCCGTGCCTCGTATCCTCAGGTCCCCCCTGTTTGAGCCCCCCTGTGGGAGCCCCCCTGTGTGTTTTATAAACTCCGCGCCTCGTACCCTCAGGTCCCCCCTGTGGGAGCCCCCCTGTGTGTTTTATGAACTCAGTGACTCGTACCCTCAGGTCCTCCCTGTGGGAGCCCCCCTGTGTGATTTATGAACTCCGTGACTCGTACCCTCAGGTCCTCCCTGTGAGAGCACCCCTTTGTGTTTTATAAACTCCATGCGTCGTACCCTCAGGTCCCCCCTGTGGGAGCCCCCCTGTGTGTTTTATGAACTCAGTGACTCGTACCCTCAGGTCCTCCCTGTGGGAGCCCCCCTGTGTGATTTATGAACTCCGTGACTCGTACCCTCAGGTCCTCCAAGTGAGAGCACCCCTTTGTGTTTTATGAACTCCGTGCCTCGTACCCTCAGGTCCTCCCTGTGGGAGCCCCCCTGTGTGTTTTATGAACTCCGTGCCTCGTACCCTCAGGTCCCCCCTGTGGGAGCACCCCTGTGTGTTTTATGAACTCCGTGCCTCTTATCCTCAGGTCCCCCCTGTTTGAGCCCCCCTGTGTTTTTTATGAACTCCGTGCCTCGTACCCTCAGGTCCCCCCTGTGGGAGCCCCCCTGTGTGTTTTATGAACTCCGTGCCTCGTACCCTCAGGTCCCCCCTGTGGGAGCACCCCTGTGTGTTTTATGAACTCCGTGCCTCGTACCCTCAGGTCCTCCCTGTGGGAGCCCCCCTGTGTGTTTTATAAACTCCGTGGCTCATACCCTCAGGTCCCCCCAGTGGGAGCACCCCTGTGTGTTTTATGAACTCCGTGCCTCGTGTCCTCAGGTCCCCCCTGTTTTAGCCCCCCTGTGGGAGCCCCCCTGTGTGTTTTATAAACTCCGCGCCTCGTACCCTCAGGTCCCCCCTGTGGGAGCCCCACTGTGTGTTTTATGAACTCAGTGACTCGTACCCTCAGGTCCTCCCTGTGGGAGCCCCCCTGTGTGATTTATGAACTCCGTGACTCGTACCCTCAGGTCCTCCCTGTGAGAGCACCCCTTTGTGTTTTATGAACTCCATGCGTCGTATCCTCAGGTCCCCCCTGTGGGAGCCCCCCTGTGTGATTTATGAACTCCGTGACTCGTACCCTCAGGTCCTCCAAGTGAGAGCACCCCTTTGTGTTTTATGAACTCCGTGCCTCGTACCCTCAGGTCCTCCCTGTGGGAGCCCCCCTGTGTGTTTTATGAACTCCGTGCCTCGTACCCTCAGGTCCCCCCTGTGGGAGCACCCCTGTGTGTTTTATGAACTCCGTGCCTCTTATCCTCAGGTCCCCCCTGTTTGAGCCCCCCTGTGTGTTTTATGAACTCCGTGCCTCGTACCCTCAGGTCCCCCCTGTGGGAGCACCCCTGTGTGTTTTATGAACTCCGTGCCTCTTATCCTCAGGTCCCCCCTGTTTGAGCCCCCCTGTGGGAGCCCCCCTGTGTGTTTTATGAACTCCGTGCCTCGTATCCTCAGGTCCTCCCTGTGGGAGCCCCCCTGTGTGTTTAATGAACTCCGTGCCTCGTACCCTCAGGTCCCCCCTGTGGGAGCCCCCCTGTGTGTTTTATGAACTCCGTGCCTCGTACCCTCAGGTCCCCCCTGTGGGAGCACCCCTGTGTGTTTTATGAACTCCGTGCCTCGTACCCTCAGGTCCTCCCTGTGGGAGCCCCCCTGTGTGTTTTATAAACTCCGTGGCTCATACCCTCAGGTCCCCCCAGTGGGAGCACCCCTGTGTGTTTTATGAATTCCGTGCCTCGTATCCTCAGGTCCCCCCTGTTTTAGCCCCCCTGTGGGAGCCCCCCTGTGTGTTTTATAAACTCCGCGCCTCGTACCCTCAGGTCCCCCCTGTGGGATCCCCACTGTGTGTTTTATGAACTCAGTGACTCGTACCCTCAGGTCCTCCCTGTGGGAGCCCCCCTGTGTGATTTATGAACTCCGTGACTCGTACCCTCAGGTCCTCCCTCTGAGAGCACCCCTTTGTGTTTTATGAACTCCATGCGTCGTATCCTCAGGTCCCCCCTGTGGGAGCCCCCCTATGTGTTTAATGACTCCGTGCCTCGTACCCTCAGGTACTCCCTGTGGGAGCCCTCCTGTGGGTTTTATAAACTCCGTGCCTCGTACCCTCAGGTCCCAACTGTGGGAGCCCCCCTGTGTGTTTTATGACTTCCGTGACTCGTACCCTGAGGTCCTCCCTGTGAGAGCCCCCCTGTGTGTTTTATAAACTCCGTGCCTCGTACCCTCAGGTCCCCCCTGTGGGAGCACCCCTGTGTGTTTTATGAACTCCGTGCCTCGTACCCTCAGGTCCTCCCTGTGGGAGCCCCCCTGTGTGTTTTATAAACTCCGTGCCTCGTACCCTCAGGTCCCCCCTGTGGGAGCACCCCTGTGTGTTTTATGAACTCCGTGCCTCGTATCCTCAGGTCCCCCCTGTTTGAGCCCCCCTGTGGGAGCCCCCCTGTGTGTTTTATGAACTCCGTGTCTCGTACCTTCAGGTCCCCCCTGTGGGAGTCCCCCTGTGGGAGCCCCCCTGTGTGTTTTATAAACTCCGTGCCTCGTACCCTCAGGTCCCCCCTGTGGGAGCCCCCCTGTGTGTTTTATGAACTCCGTGTCTCGTACCTTCAGGTCCCCCCTGTGGGAGTCCCCCTGTGGGAGCCCCCCTGTGTGTTTTATAAACTCCGTTCCTCGTACCCTCAGGTCCCCCCTGTGGGAGCCCCCCTGTGTGTTTTATAAACTCCGTGTGTCGTATCCTCAGGTCCCCCCTGTGGGAGCACCCCTGTGTGTTTTATAAACTCCATGCGTCGTACCCTCAGGTCCCCCCTGTTGGAGCCCCCCTGTGTGTTTTATGAACTCCGTGCCTCGTACCCTCAGGTCCTCCCTGTGGGAGCCCCCCTGTGTGTTTTATAAACTCCGTGCCTCGTACCCTCAGGTCCTCCCTGTGGGAGCACCCCTGTGTGTTTTATGAACTCCGTGCCTCGTACCCTCAGGTCCTCCCTGGGGGAGCCCCCCTGTGTGTTTTATAAACTCCGTGCCTCGTACCCTCAGGTCCCCCCTGTGGGAGCACCCCTGTGTGTTTTATGAACTCCGTGCCTCGTACCCTCAGGTCCTCCCTGTGGGAGCCCCCCTGTGTGTTTTATGAACTCCGTGCCTCGTACCCTCAGGTCCCCCCTGTGGGAGCCCCCCTGTGTGTTTTATGAGCTCCGTGCCTCTTATCCTCAGGTCCCCCCTGTTTGAGCCCCCCTGTGGGAGCCCCCCTGTGTGTTTTATAAACTCCGCGCCTCGTACCCTCAGGTCCCCCCTGTGGGAGCCCCCCTGTGTGTTTTATGAACTCAGTGACTCGTACCCTCAGGTCCCCCCTGTGGGAGCCCCCCTGTGTGTTTTATGAACTCAGTGACTCGTACCCTCAGGTCCCAACTGTGGGAGCCCCCCTGTGTGTTTTATGAACTCCGTGACTCGTACCCTGAGGTCCCAACTGTGGGAGCCCCCCTGTGTGTTTTATGAACTCCGTGCCTCGTACCCTCAGGTCCCAACTGTGGGAGCCCCCCTGTGTGTTTTATGAACTTCGTGCCTCGTACCCTCAGGTCCTCCCTCTGGGAGCCTTCCTGTGGGTTTTATAAACTCCGTGCCTCGTACCCTCAGGTCCCAACTGTGAGAGCCCCCCTGTGTGTTTTATGAACTCCGTGACTCGTACCCTCAGGTCCTCCCTGTGAGAGCACCCCTTTGTGTTTTATAAACTCCATGCGTCGTACCCTCAGGTCCCCCCTGTGGGAGCCCCCCATGTGTGTTTTATGACTCCGTGCCTCGCACCCTCAGGTCCTCCCTGTGGGAGCCCTCCTGTGGGTTTTATAAACTCCGTGCCTCGTACCCTCAGGTCCCAACTGTGGGAGCCCCCCTGTGTGTTTTATGAACTCCGTGACTCGTACCCTGAGGTCCTCCCTGTGGGAGCCCCCCTGTGTGTTTTATAAACTCCGTGCCTCGTACCCTCAGGTCCCCCCTCTCGGAGCACCCCTTTGTGTTTTATGAACTCCGTGCCTCGTACCCTCAGGTCCTCCCTTTGAGAGCACCCCTTTGTGTTTTATAAAATCCATGCGTCGTACCCTCAGGTCCCCCCTGTGGGAGCCCCCCTATGTGTTTAATGACTCCGTGCCTCGTACCCTCAGGTCCTCCCTCTGGGAGCCTTCCTGTGGGTTTTATAAACTCCGTGCCTCGTACCCTCAGGTCCCAACTGTGGGAGCCCCCCTGTGTGTTTTATGAACTCCGTGACTCGTACCCTGAGGTCCTCCCTGTGAGAGCCCCCTTGTGTGTTTTATAAACTCCGTGCCTCGTACCCTCAGGTCCCCCCTGTGGGAGCCCCCCTGTGTGTTTTATAAACTCCATGCCTCGTACCCTCAGGTCCCCCCTGTGGGAGCCACCCTGTGTATTTTATGAACTCCGTGACTCGTACCCTCAGGTCCCCCCTGTGGGAGCCCCCCTGTGTGTTTTATGAACTCAGTGACTCGTACCCTCAGGTCCTCCCTGTGGGAGCCCCCCAGTGTGATTTATGAACTCCGTGACTCGTACCCTCAGGTCCTCCCTGTGAGAGCACCCCTTTGTGTTTTATAAACTCCATGCGTCGTACCCTCAGGTCCCCCCTGTGGGAGCCCCCCTGTGTGTTTTATGACTCCGTGCCTCGTACACTCAGGTCCTCCCTGTGGGAGCACCCCTGTGGGAGCCCCCCTGTGTGTTTTATGAACTCCGTGCCTCTTATCCTCAGGTCCCCCCTGTTTGAGCCCCCCTGTGGGAGCCCCCCTGTGTGTTTTATGAACTCCGTGTCTCGTACCTTCAGGACCCCCCTGTGGGAGTCCCCCTGTGGGAGCCCCCCTGTGTGTTTTGTAAACTCCGTTCCTCGTACCCTCAGGTCCCCCCTGTGGGAGCACCCCTGTGTGTTTTATGAACTCCGTGCCTCGTACCCTCAGGTCCTCCCTGTGAGAGCCCCCCTGTGTGTTTTATAAACTCCGTGCCTCGTACCCTCAGGTCCCCCTGTGGGAGCCCCCCTGTGTGTTTTATAAATTCCATGCCTCGTACCCTCAGGTCCCCCCTGTGGGAGCCCCCTTGTGTGTTTTATGAACTCCGTGTCTCGTACCTTCAGGTCCCCCCTGTGGGAGCACCCCTGTGGGAGCCCCCCTGTGTGTTTTATGAACTCCGTGCCTCGTACCCTCAGGTCCTCCCTGTGGGAGCCCCCCTGTGTGTTTTATAAACTCCGTGCCTCGCACCCTCAGGTCCCCCCTGTGGGAGCCCCCCTGTGTGTTTTATGAACTCCGTGCCCCGTACCCTCAGGTCCCCCCTGTGGGAGCCTTCCTGTGTGTTTTATGAACTCAGTGCCTCGTACCCTCAGGTCCCCCTGTGGGAGCCCCCCTGTGTGTTTTATAAATTCCATGCCTCGTACCCTCAGGTCCCCCCTGTGGGAGCCCCCCTGTGTGTTTTATGAACTCCGTGTCTCGTACCTTCAGGTCCCCCCTGTGGGAGTCCCCCTGTGGGAGCCCCCCTGTGTGTTTTATGAACTCCGTGCCTCGTACCCTCAGGTCCCCCCTGTGGGAGCACCCCTGTGTGTTTTATGAACTCCGTGCCTCTTATCCTCAGGTCCCCCCTGTTTGAGCCCCCCTGTGGGAGCCCCCCTGTGTGTTTTATGAAGTCCGTGCCTCGTACCCTCAGGTCCTCCCTGTGGGAGCCCCCCTGTGTGTTTTATAAACTCCGTGCCTCGTACCCTCTGGTCCCCCCTGTGGGAGCCCCCCTGTGTGTTTTATGAACTCCGTGCCTCGTACCCTCAGGTCCCCCCTGTGGGAGCACCCCTGTGTGTTTTATGAACTCCGTGCCTCGTACCCTTAGGTCCTCCCTGTGGGAGCCCCCCTGTGTGTTTTATAAACTCCGTGGCTCGTACCCTCAGGTCCCCCCTGTGGGAGCACCCCTGTGTGTTTTATGAACTCCGTGCCTCGTATCCTCAGTCCCCCCTGTTTGAGCCCCCCTGTGGGAGCCCCCCTGTGTGTTTTATAAACTCCGCGCCTCGTACCCTCAGGTCCCCCCTGTGGGAGCCCCCCTGTGTGTTTTATGAACTCAGTGACTCGTACCCTCAGGTCCTCCCTGTGGGAGCCCCCCTGTGTGATTTATGAACTCCGTGACTCGTACCCTCAGGTCCTCCCTGTGAGAGCACCCCTTTGTGTTTTATAAACTCCATGCGTCGTACCCTCAGGTCCCCCCTGTGGGAGCCCCCCTGTGTGTTTTATGAACTCAGTGACTCTTACCCTCAGCTCCCCCCTGTGGGAGCACCCCTGTGTGTTTTATGAACTCCGTGCCTCTTATCCTCAGGTCCCCCCTGTTTGAGCCCCCCTGTGGGAGCCCCCCTGTGTGTTTTATGAACTCCGTGCCTAGTACCCTCAGGTCCTCCCTGTGGGAGCCCCCCTGTGTGTTTTATAAACTCCGTGCCTCGTACCCTCAGGTCCCCCCTGTGGGAGCACCCCTGTGTGTTTTATGAACTCCGTGCCTCGTACCCTCAGGTCCCCCCTGTGGGAGCACCCCTGTGTGTTTTATGAACTCCGTGCCTCGTACCCTCAGGTCCTCCCTATGGGAGCCCCCCTGTGTGTTTTATAAACTCCGTGGCTCGTACCCTCAGGTCCCCCCAGTGGGAGCACCCCTGCGTGTTTTATGAACTCCGTGCCTCGTATCCTCAGGTCCCCCCTGTTTGAGCCCCCCTGTGGGAGCCCCCCTGTGTGTTTTATGAACTCCGTGCCTCGTACCCTCAGGTCCTCCCTGTGGGGGCCCCTCTGTGTGTTTTATGAACTCCGTGCCTCGTACCCTCAGGTCCACCCTGTGGGAGCACCCCTGTGTGTTTTATGAACTCCGTGCCTCTTATCCTCAGGTCCCCCCTGTTTGAGCCCCCCTGTGGGAGCCCCCCTGTGTGTTTTATGAACTCCGTGCCTCGTACCCTCAGGTCCTCCCTGTGGGAGCCCCCCTGTGTGTTTTATAAACTCCGTGCCTCTTACCCTCAGGTCCCCCCTGTGGGAGCCCCCCTGTGTGTTTTATGAACTCCGTGCCTCATAACCTCAGGTCCCCCCTGTGGGAGCACCCCTGTGTGTTTTATGAACTCCGTGCCTCGTACCCTCAGGTCCTCCCTGTGGGAGCCCCCCTGTGTGTTTTATGAACTCCGTGGCTCGTACCCTCAGGTCCCCCCTTTGGGAGCATCCTTGTGTGTTTTATGAACTCCGTGCCTCGTATCCTCAGGTCCCCCCTGTTTGAGCCCCCCTGTGGGAGCCCCCCTGTGTGTTTTATAAACTCCGCGCCTCGTACCCTCAGGTCCCCCCTGTGGGAGCCCCCCTGTGTGTTTTATGAACTCAGTGACTCGTACCCTCAGGTCCTCCCTGTGGGAGCCCCCCTGTGTGATTTATGAACTCCGTGACTCGTACCCTCAGGTCCTCCCTGTGAGAGCACCCCTTTGTGTTTTATAAACTCCATGCGTCGTACCCTCAGGTCCCCCCTGTGGGAGCCCCCCTATGTGTTTAATGACTCCGTGCCTCGTACCCTCAGGTCCTCCCTGTGGGAGCCTTCCTGTGGGTTTTATAAACTCCGTGCCTCGTACCCTCAGGTCCCAACTGTGGGAGCCCCCCTGTGTGTTTTATGAACTCCGTGACTCGTACCCTGAGGTCCTCCCTGTGAGAGCCCCCCTGTGTGTTTTATAAACTCCGTGCCTCGTACCCTCAGGTCCCCCCTGTGGGAGCCCCCCTGTGTGTTTTATGAACTCCGTGACTCGTACCCTGAGGTCCTCCCTGTGGGAGCCCCCCTGTGTGTTTTATGAACTCCGTGTCTCGTACCTTCAGGTCCCCCCTGTGGGAGTCCCCCTGTGGGAGCACCCCTGTGTGTTTTATGAACTCCGTGCCTCGTACCCTCAGGTCCTCCCTGTGGGAGCCCCCCTGTGTGTTTTATGAACTCCGTGGCTCGTACCCTCAGGTCCCCCCTGTGGGAGCACCCTTGTGTGTTTTATGAACTCCGTGCCTCGTATCCTCAGGTCCCCCCTGTTTGAGCCCCCCTGTGGGAGCCCCCCTGTGTGTTTTATAAACTCCGCGCCTCGTACCCTCAGGTCCCCCCTGTGGGAGCCCCCCTGTGTGTTTTATGAACTCAGTGACTCGTACCCTCAGGTCCTCCCTGTGGGAGCCCCCCTGTGTGATTTATGAACTCCGTGACTCGTACCCTCAGGTCCTCCCTGTGAGAGCACCCCTTTGTGTTTTATAAACTCCATGCGTCGTACCCTCAGGTCCCCCCTGTGGGAGCCCCCCTATGTGTTTAATGACTCCGTGCCTCGTACCCTCAGGTCCTCCCTGTGGGAGCCTTCCTGTGGGTTTTATAAACTCCGTGCCTCGTACCCTCAGGTCCCAACTGTGGGAGCCCCCCTGTGTGTTTTATGAACTCCGTGACTCGTACCCTGAGGTCCTCCCTGTGAGAGCCCCCCTGTGTGTTTTATAAACTCCGTACCTCGTACCCTCAGGTCCCCCCTGTGGGAGCCCCCCTGTGTGTTTTATAAATTCCATGCCTCGTACCCTCAGGTCCCCCCTGTGGGAGCCCCCCTGTGTGTTTTATGAACTCTCTGTCTCGTACCTTCAGGTCCCCCCTGTGGGAGTCCCCCTGTGGAAGCCCCCCTGTGTGTTTTATAAACTCCGTGCCTCGTACCCTCAGGTCCCCCCTGTGGGAGCCCCCCTGTGTGTTTTATGAACTCCGTGTCTCGTACCTTCAGGTCCCCCCTGTGGGAGTCCCCCTGTGGGAGCCCCCCTGTGTGTTTTATAAACTCCGTTCCTCGTACCCTCAGGTCCCCCCTGTGGGAGCCCCCCTGTGTGTTTTATAAACTCCGTGTGTCGTATCCTCAGGTCCCCCCTGTGGGTTCACCCCTGTGTGTTTTATAAACTCCATGCGTCGTACCCTCAGGTCCCCCCTGTCGGAGCCCCCCTGTGTGTTTTATGAACTCCGTGCCTCGTACCCTCAGGTCCTCCCTGTGGGAGCCCCCCTGTGTGTTTTATAAACTCCGTGCCTCGTACCCTCAGGTCCCCCCTGTGGGAGCACCCCTGTGTGTTTTATGAACTCCGTGCCTCGTACCCTCAGGTCCTCCCTGTGAGAGCCCCCCTGTGTGTTTTATGAACTCCGTGCCTCGTACCCTCAGGTCCCCCCTGTGGGAGCACCCCTGTGTGTTTTATGAGCTCCGTGCCTCTTATCCTCAGGTCCCCCCTGTTTGAGCCCCCCTGTGGGAGCCCCCCTGTGTGTTTTATGAACTCCGTGCCTCGTACCCTCAGGTCCTCCCTGTGGGAGCCCCCCTGTGTGTTTTATAAACTCCGTGCCTCGTACCCTCAGGTCCCCCCTGTGGGAGCCCCCCTGTGTGTTTTATGAACTCCGTGCCTCGTACCCTCAGGTCCCCCCTGTGGGAGCACCCCTGTGTGTTTTATGAACTCCGTGCCTCGTACCCTCAGGTCCTCCCTGTGGGAGCCCCCCTGTGTGTTTTATAAACTCCGTGGCTCGTACCCTCAGGTCCCCCCAGTGGGAGCACCCCTGTGTGTTTTATGAACTCCGTGCCTCGTATCCTCAGGTCCCCCCTGTTTGAGCCACCCTGTGGGAGCCCCCCTGTGTGTTTTATAAACTCCGCGCCTCGTACCCTCAGTTCCCCCCTGTGGGAGCCCCCCTGTGTGTTTTATGAACTCAGTGACTCGTACCCTCAGGTCCCAACTGTGGGAGCCCCCCTGTGTGTTTTATGAACTCCGTGACTCGTACCCTGAGGTCCCAACTGTGGGAGCCCCCCTGTGTGTTTTATGAACTCCGTGCCTCGTACCCTCAGGTCCTCCCTCTGGGAGCCTTCCTGTGGGTTTTATAAACTCCGTTCCTCGTACCCTCAGGTCCCAACTGTGAGAGCCCCCCTGTGTGTTTTATGAACTCCGTGACTCGTACCCTCAGGTCCTCCCTGTGAGAGCACCCCTTTGTGTTTTATAAACTCCATGCGTCGTACCCTCAGGTCCCCCCTGTGGGAGCCCCCCATGTGTGTTTTATGAATCCGTGCCTCGTACCCTCAGGTCCTCCCTGTGGGAGCCCTCCTGTGGGTTTTATAAACTACGTGCCTCGTACCCTCAGGTCCCAACTGTGGGAGCCCCCCTGTGTGTTTTATGAACTCCGTGACTCGTACCCTGAGATCCTCCCTGTGGGAGCCCCCCTGTGTGTTTTATAAACTCCGTGGCTCGTACCCTCAGGTCCCCCCTCTGGGAGCACCCCTGTGTGTTTTATGAACTCCGTGCCTCGTACCCTCAGGTCCTCCCTGTGAGAGCACCCCTTTGTGTTTTATAAAATCCATGCGTCGTACCCTCAGGTCCCCCCTGTGGGAGCCCCCCTATGTGTTTAATGACTCCGTGCCTCGTACCCTCAGGTCCTCCCTCTGGGAGCCTTCCTGTGGGTTTCATAAACTCCGTGCCTCGTACCCTCAGGTCCCAACTGTGGGAGCCCCCCTGTGTGTTTTATGAACTCCGTGACTCGTACCCTGAGGTCCTCCCTGTGGGAGCCCCCTTGTGTGTTTTATAAACTCCGTGCCTCGTACCCTCAGGTCCCCCCTGTGGGAGCCCCCCTGTGTGTTTTATAAACTCCATGCATCGTACCCTCAGGTCCCCCCTGTGCGAGCCACCCTGTGTGTTTTATGAACTCCGTGACTCGTACCCTCAGGTCCCCCCTGTGGGAGCCCCCCTGTGTGTTTTATGAACTCAGTGACTCGTACCCTGAGGTCCTCCCTGTGGGAGCCCCCCAGTGTGATTTATGAACTCCGTGACTCGTACCCTCAGGTCCTCCCTGTGAGAGCACCCCTTTGTGTTTTATAAACTCCATGCGTCGTACCCTCAGGTCCCCCCTGTGGGAGCCCACCTGTGTGTTTTATGACTCCGTGCCTCGTACACTCAGGTCCTCCCTGTGGGAGCACCCCTGTGTGGGAGCCCCCCTGTGTGTTTTATGAACTCCGTGCCTCTTATCCTCAGGTCCCCCCTTTTTGAGCCCCCCTGTGGGAGCCCCCCTGTGTGTTTTATAAACTCCGTGCCTCGTACCCTCAGGTCCCCCCTGTGGGAGCCCCCCTGTGTGTTTTATAAATTCCATGCCTCGTACCCTCAGGTCCCCCCTGTGGGAGCCCCCCTGTGTGTTTTATGAACTCCGTGTCTCGTACCTTCAGGTCCCCCCTGTGGGAGTCCCCCTGTGGGAGCCCCCCTGTGTGTTTTGTAAACTCCGTTCCTCGTACCCTCAGGTCCCCCCTGTGGGAGCACCCCTGTGTGTTTTATGAACACCGTGCCTCGTACCCTCAGGTCCTCCCTGTGAGAGCCCCCCTGTGTGTTTTATAAACTCCGTGCCTCGTACCCTCAGGTCCCCCTGTGGGAGCCCCCCTGTGTGTTTTATAAATTCCATGCCTCGTACCCTCAGGTCCCCCCTGTGGGAGCCCCCCTGTGTGTTTTATGAACTCCGTGTCTCGTACCTTCAGGTCCCCCCTGTGGGAGTCCCCCTGTGGGAGCCCCCCTGTGTGTTTTGTAAACTCCGTTCCTCTTACCCTCAGGTCCCCCCTGTGGGAGCACCCCAGTGTGTTATGAACTCCGTGCCTCGTACCCTCAGGTCCTCCCTGTGGGAACCCCCCTGTGTGTTTTATGAACTCCGTGCCTCGTACCCTCAGGTCCCCCCTGTGGGAGCACCCCTGTGTGTTTTATGAACTCCGTGCCTCTTATCCTCAGGTCCCCCCTGTTTGAGCCCCCCTGTGGGAGCCCCCCTGTGTGTTTTATGAACTCCGTGTCTCGTACCCTCAGGTCCTCCCTGTGGGAGCCCCCCTGTGTGTTTTACAAACTCCGTGCCTCGTACCCTCAGGTCCCCCCTGTGGGAGCCCCCCTGTGTGTTTTATGAACTCCGTGCCTCGTACCCTCAGGTCCCCCCTGTGGGAGCACCCCTGTGTGTTTTATGAACTCCGTGCCTCGTACCCTCAGGTCCTCCCTGTGGGAGCCCCCCTGTGTGTTCTATAAACTCCGTGGCTCGTACCCTCAGGTCCCCCCTGTTGGAGCACCCCTGTGTGTTTTATGAACTCCGTGCCTCGTATCCTCAGGTCCCCCCTGTTTGAGCCCCCCTGTGGGAGCCCCCCTGTGTGTTTTATAAACTCCGCGCCTCGTACCCTCAGGTCCCCCCTGTGGGAGCCCCCCTGTGTGTTTTATGAACTCAGTGACTCGTACCTTCAGGTCCTCCCTGTGGGAGCCCCCCTGTGTGATTTATGAACTCCGTGACTCGTACCCTCAGGTCCTCCCTGTGAGAGCACCCCTTTGTGTTTTATAAACTCCATGCGTCGTACCCTCAGGTCCCCCCTGTGGGAGCCCCCCTATGTGTTTAATGACTCCGTGCCTCGTACCCTCAGGTCCTCCCTGTGGGAGCCTTCCTTTGGGTTTTATAAACTCCGTGCCTCGTACCCTCAGGTCCCAACTGTGGGAGCCCCCCTGTGTGTTTTATGAACTCCGTGACTCGTACCCTCAGGTCCCCCCTGTGGGAGCCCCCCTGTGTGTTTTATGAACTCAGTGACTCATACCCTGAGGTCCTCCCTGTGGGAGCCCCCCAGTGTGATTTATGAACTCCGTGACTCGTACCCTCAGGTCCTCCCTGTGAGAGCACCCCTTTGTGTTTTATAAACTCCATGCGTCGTACCCTCAGGTCCCCCCTGTGGGAGCCCCCCTGTGTGTTTTATGACTCCGTGCCTCGTACACTCAGGTCCTCCCTGTGGGAGCACCCCTGTGTGGGAGCCCCCCTGTGTGTTTTATGAACTCCGTGCCTCTTATCCTCAGGTCCCCCCTGTTTGAGCCCCCCTGTGGGAGCCCCCCTGTGTGTTTTATAAACTCCGTGCCTCGTACCCTCAGGTCCCCCCTGTGGGAGCCCCCCTGTGTGTTTTATAAATTCCATGCCTCGTACCCTCAGGTCCCCCCTGTGGGAGCCCCCCTGTGTGTTTTATGAACTCCGTGTCTCGTACCTTCAGGTCCCCCCTGTGGGAGTCCCCCTGTGGGAGCCCCCCTGTGTGTTTTGTAAACTCCGTTCCTCGTACCCTCAGGTCCCCCCTGTGGGAGCACCCCTGTGTGTTTTATGAACTCCGTGCCTCGTACCCTCAGGTCCTCCCTGTGAGAGCCCCCCTGTGTGTTTTATAAACTCCGTGCCTCGTACCCTCAGGTCCCCCTGTGGGAGCCCCCCTGTGTGTTTTATAAATTCCATGCCTCGTACCCTCAGGTCCCCCCTGTGGGAGCCCCCCTGTGTGTTTTATGAACTCCGTGTCTCGTACCTTCAGGTCCCCCCTGTGGGAGTCCCCCTGTGGGAGCCCCCCTGTGTGTTTTGTAAACTCCGTTCCTCTTACCCTCAGGTCCCCCCTGTGGGAGCACCCCTGTGTGTTATGAACTCCGTGCCTCGTACCCTCAGGTCCTCCCTGTGGGAGCCCCCCTGTGTGTTTTATGAACTCCGTGCCTCGTACCCTCAGGTCCCCCCTGTGGGAGCACCCCTGTGTGTTTTATGAACTCCGTGCCTCTTATCCTCAGGTCCCCCCTGTTTGAGCCCCCCTGTGGGAGCCCCCCTGTGTGTTTTATGAACTCCGTGCCTCGTACCCTCAGGTCCTCCCTGTGGGAGCCCCCCTGTGTGTTTTACAAACTCCGTGCCTCGTACCCTCAGGTCCCCCCTGTGGGAGCCCCCCTGTGTGTTTTATGAACTCCGTGCCTCGTACCCTCAGGTCCCCCCTGTGGGAGCACCCCTGTGTGTTTTATGAACTCCGTGCCTCGTACCCTCAGGTCCTCCCTGTGGGAGCCCCCCTGTGTGTTCTATAAACTCCGTGGCTCGTACCCTCAGGTCCCCCCTGTTGGAGCACCCCTGTGTGTTTTATGAACTCCGTGCCTCGTATCCTCAGGTCCCCCCTGTTTGAGCCCCCCTGTGGGAGCCCCCCTGTGTGTTTTATAAACTCCGCGCCTCGTACCCTCAGGTCCCCCCTGTGGGAGCCCCCCTGTGTGTTTTATGAACTCAGTGACTCGTACCTTCAGGTCCTCCCTGTGGGAGCCCCCCTGTGTGATTTATGAACTCCGTGACTCGTACCCTCAGGTCCTCCCTGTGAGAGCACCCCTTTGTGTTTTATAAACTCCATGCGTCGTACCCTCAGGTCCCCCCTGTGGGAGCCCCCCTATGTGTTTAATGACTCCGTGCCTCGTACCCTCAGGTCCTCCCTGTGGGAGCCTTCCTGTGGGTTTTATAAACTCCGTGCCTCGTACCCTCAGGTCCCAACTGTGGGAGCCCCCCTGTGTGTTTTATGAACTCCGTGACTCGTACCCTGAGGTCCTCCCTGTGAGAGCCCCCCTGTGTGTTTTATAAACTCCGTGCCTCGTACCCTCAGGTCCCCCCTGTGGGAGCCCCCCTGTGTGTTTTATAAATTCCATGCCTCGTACCCTCAGGTCCCCCCTGTGGGAGCCCCCCTGTGTGTTTTATGAACTCCCTGTCTCGTACCTTCAGGTGTCCCCTGTGGGAGTCCCCCTGTGGAAGCCCCCCTGTGTGTTTTATAAACTCCGTGCCTCGTACCCTCAGGTCCCCCCTGTGGGAGCCCCCCTGTGTGTTTTATGAACTCCGTGTCTCGTACCTTCAGGTCCCCCCTGTGGGAGTCCCCCTGTGTGAGCCCCCCTGTGTGTTTTATAAACTCCGTTCCTCGTACCCTCAGGTCCCCCCTGTGGGAGCCCCCCTGTGTGTTTTATAAACTCCGTGTGTCGTATCCTCAGGTCCCCCCTGTGGGTTCACCCCTGTGTGTTTTATAAACTCCATGCGTCGTACCCTCAGGTCCCCCCTGTCGGAGCCCCCCTGTGTTTTATGAACTCCGTGCCTCGTACCCTCAGGTCCTCCCTGTGGGAGCCCCCCTGTGTGTTTTATAAACTCCGTGCCTCGTACCCTCAGGTCCCCCCTGTGGGAGCACCCCTGTGTGTTTTATGAACTCCGTGCCTCGTACCCTCAGGTCCTCCCTGTGGGAGCCCCCCTGTGTGTTTTATGAACTCCGTGCCTCATATCCTCAGGTCCCCCCTGTTTGAGCCCCCCTGTGGGAGCCACCCTGTGTGTTTTATGAACTCCGTGACTCGTACCCTCAGGTCCCCCCTGTGGGTTCACCCCTGTGTGTTTTATAAACTCCGTACCTCGTACCCTCAGGTCCCAACTGTGGGAGCCCCCCTGTATGTTTTATGAACTCCGTGACTCGTACCCTGAGGTCCTCCCTGTGAGAGCCCCCTTGTGTGTTTTATAAACTCCGTGCCTCGTACCCTCAGGTCCCCCCTGTGGGAGCCCCCCTGTGTGTTTTATAAACTCCATGCATCGTACCCTCAGGTCCCCCCTGTGGGAGCCCCCCTGTGTGTTTTATAAACTCCATGCGTCGTACCCTCAGGTCCCCCCTGTGGGAGCCCCCCTGTGTGTTTTATGACTCCGTGCCTCGTACACTCAGGTCCTCCCTGTGGGAGCACCCCTGTGTGGGAGCCCCCCTGTGTGTTTTATGAACTCCGTGCCTCTTATCCTCAGGTCCCCCCTGTTTGAGCCCCCCTGTGGGAGCCCCCCTGTGTGTTTTATAAACTCCGTGCCTCGTACCCTCAGGTCCCCCCTGTGGGAGCCCCCCTGTGTGTTTTATAAATTCCATGCCTCGTACCCTCAGGTCCCCCCTGTGGGAGCCCCTCTGTGTGTTTTATGAACTCCGTGTCTCGTACCTTCAGGTCCCCCCTGTGGGAGTCCCCCTGTGGGAGCCCCCCTGTGTGTTTTGTAAACTCTGTTCCTCGTACCCTCAGGTCCCCCCTGTGGGAGCACCCCTGTGTGTTTTATGAACTCCGTGCCTCGTACCCTCAGGTCCTCCCTGTGAGAGCCCCCCTGTGTGTTTTATAAACTCCGTGCCTCGTACCCTCAGGTCCCCCTGTGGGAGCCCCCCTGTGTGTTTTATAAATTCCATGCCTCGTACCCTCAGGTCCCCCCTGTGGGAGCCCCCCTGTGTGTTTTATGAACTCCGTGTCTCGTACCTTCAGGTCCCCCCTGTGGGAGTCCCCCTGTGGGAGCCCCCCTGTGTGTTTTGTAAACTCCGTTCCTCTTACCCTCAGGTCCCCCCTGTGGGAGCACCCCTGTGTGTTATGAACTCCGTGCCTCGTACCCTCAGGTCCTCCCTGTGGGAGCCCCCCTGTGTGTTTTATGAACTCCGTGCCTCGTACCCTCAGGTCCCCCCTGTGGGAGCCCCCCTGTGTGTTTTATAAATTCCATGCCTCGTACCCTCAGGTCCCCCCTGTGGGAGCCCCCCTGTGTGTTTTATGAACTCCCTGTCTCGTACCTTCAGGTGTCCCCTGTGGGAGTCCCCCTGTGGAAGCCCCCCTGTGTGTTTTATAAACTCCGTGCCTCGTACCCTCAGGTCCCCCCTGTGGGAGCCCCCCTGTGTGTTTTATGAACTCCGTGTCTCGTACCTTCAGGTCCCCCCCTGTGGGAGTCCCCCTGTGTGAGCCCCCCTGTGTGTTTTATAAACTCCGTTCCTCGTACCCTCAGGTCCCCCCTGTGGGAGCCCCCCTGTGTGTTTTATAAACTCCGTGTGTCGTATCCTCAGGTCCCCCCTGTGGGTTCACCCCTGTGTGTTTTATGAACTCCGTGCCTCGTACCCTCAGGTCCTCCCTGTGGGAGCCCCCCTGTGTGTTTTATAAACTCCGTGCCTCGTACCCTCAGGTCCCCCCTGTGGGAGCACCCCTGTGTGTTTTATGAACTCCGTGCCTCGTACCCTCAGGTCCTCCCTGTGGGAGCCCCCCTGTGTGTTTTATGAACTCCGTGCCTCGTACCCTCAGGTCCCCCCTGTGGGAGCACCCCTGTGTGTTTTCTGAGCTCCGTGCCTCTTATCCTCAGGTCCCCCCTGTTTGAGCCCCCCTGTGGGAGCCCCCCTGTGTGTTTTATGAACTCCATGCATCGTACCCTCAGGTCCCCCCTGTGGGAGCCACCCTGTGTGTTTTATGAACTCCGTGACTCGTACCCTCAGGTCCCCCCTGTGGGTTCACCCCTGTGTGTTTTATAAACTCCGTGCCTCGTACCCTCAGGTCCCAACTGTGGGAGCCCCCCTGTGTTTTATGAACTCCGTGACTCGTACCCTGAGGTCCTCCCTGTGAGAGCCCCCTTGTGTGTTTTATAAACTCCGTGCCTCGTACCCTCAGGTCCCCCCTGTGGGAGCCCCCCTGTGTGTTTTATAAACTCCATGCATCGTACCCTCAGGTCCCCCCTGTGGGAGCCCCCCTGTGTGTTTTATAAACTCCATGCGTCGTACCCTCAGGTCCCCCCTGTGGGAGCCCCCCTGTGTGTTTTATGACTCCGTGCCTCGTACACTCAGGTCCTCCCTGTGGGAGCACCCCTGTGTGGGAGCCCCCCTGTGTGTTTTATGAACTCCGTGCCTCTTATCCTCAGGTCCCCCCTGTTTGAGCCCCCCTGTGGGAGCCCCCCTGTGTGTTTTATAAACTCCGTGCCTCGTACCCTCAGGTCCCCCCTGTGGGAGCCCCCCTGTGTGTTTTATAAATTCCATGCCTCGTACCCTCAGGTCCCCCCTGTGGGAGCCCCCCTGTGTGTTTTATGAACTCCGTGTCTCGTACCTTCAGGTCCCCCCTGTGGGAGTCCCCCTGTGGGAGCCCCCCTGTGTGTTTTGTAAACTCCGTTCCTCGTACCCTCAGGTCCCCCCTGTGGGAGCACCCCTGTGTGTTTTATGAACTCCGTGCCTCGTACCCTCAGGTCCTCCCTGTGAGAGCCCCCCTGTGTGTTTTATAAACTCCGTGCCTCGTACCCTCAGGTCCCCCTGTGGGAGCCCCCCTGTGTGTTTTATAAATTCCATGCCTCGTACCCTCAGGTCCCCCCTGTGGGAGCCCCCCTGTGTGTTTTATGAACTCCGTGTCTCGTACCTTCAGGTCCCCCCTGTGGGAGTCCCCCTGTGGGAGCCCCCCTGTGTGTTTTGTAAACTCCGTTCCTCTTACCCTCAGGTCCCCCCTGTGGGAGCACCCCTGTGTGTTATGAACTCCGTGCCTCGTACCCTCAGGTCCTCCCTGTGGGAGCCCCCCTGTGTGTTTTATGAACTCCGTGCCTCGTACCCTCAGGTCCCCCCTGTGGGAGCACCCCTGTGTGTTTTATGAACTCCGTGCCTCTTATCCTCAGGTCCCCCCTGTTTGAGCCCCCCTGTGGGAGCCCCCCTGTGTGTTTTATGAACTCCGTGCCTCGTACCCTCAGGTCCTCCCTGTGGGAGCCCCCCTGTGTGTTTTACAAACTCCGTGCCTCGTACCCTCAGGTCCCCCCTGTGGGAGCCCCCCTGTGTGTTTTATGAACTCCGTGCCTCGTACCCTCAGGTCCCCCCTGTGGGAGCACCCCTGTGTGTTTTATGAACTCCGTGCCTCGTACCCTCAGGTCCTCCCTGTGGGAGCCCCCCTGTGTGTTCTATAAACTCCGTGGCTCGTACCCTCAGGTCCCCCCTGTTGGAGCACCCCTGTGTGTTTTATTAACTCCGTGCCTCGTATCCTCAGGTCCCCCCTGTTTGAGCCCCCCTGTGGGAGCCCCCCTGTGTGTTTTATATACTCCGCGCCTCGTACCCTCAGGTCCCCCCTGTGGGAGCCCCCCTGTGTGTTTTATGAACTCAGTGACTCGTACCTTCAGGTCCTCCCTGTGGGAGCCCCCCTGTGTGATTTATGAACTCCGTGACTCGTACCCTCAGGTCCTCCCTGTGAGAGCACCCCTTTGTGTTTTATAAACTCCATGCGTCGTACCCTCAGGTCCCCCCTGTGGGAGCCCCCCTATGTGTTTAATGACTCCGTGCCTCGTACCCTCAGGTCCTCCCTGTGGGAGCCTTCCTGTGGGTTTTATAAACTCCGTGCCTCGTACCCTCAGGTCCCAACTGTGGGAGCCCCCCTGTGTGTTTTATGAACTCCGTGACTCGTACCCTCAGGTCCCCCCTGTGGGAGCCCCCCTGTGTGTTTTATGAACTCAGTGACTCGTACCCTGAGGTCCTCCCTGTGGGAGCCCCCCAGTGTGATTTATGAACTCCGTGACTCGTACCCTCAGGTCCCCCCTGTGGGAGCCCCCCTGTGTGTTTTATGACTCCGTGCCTCGTACACTCAGGTCCTCCCTGTGGGAGCACCCCTGTGTGGGAGCCCCCCTGTGTGTTTTATGAACTCCGTGCCTCTTATCCTCAGGTCCCCCCTGTTTGAGCCCCCCTGTGGGAGCCCCCCTGTGTGTTTTATAAACTCCGTGCCTCGTACCCTCAGGTCCCCCCTGTGGGAGCCCCCCTGTGTGTTTTATAAATTCCATGCCTCGTACCCTCAGGTCCCCCCTGTGGGAGCCCCCCTGTGTGTTTTATGAACTCCGTGTCTCGTACCTTCAGGTCCCCCCTGTGGGAGTCCCCCTGTGGGAGCCCCCCTGTGTGTTTTGTAAACTCCGTTCCTCGTACCCTCAGGTCCCCCCTGTGGGAGCACCCCTGTGTGTTTTATGAACTCCGTGTCTCGTACCTTCAGGTCCCCCCTGTGGGAGTCCCCCTGTGGGAGCCCCCCTGTGTGTTTTGTAAACTCCGTTCCTCTTACCCTCAGGTCCCCCCTGTGGGAGCACCCCTGCGTGTTATGAACTCCGTGCCTCGTACCCTCAGGTCCTCCCTGTGGGAGCCCCCCTGTGTGTTTTATGAACTCCGTGCCTCGTACCCTCAGGTCCCCCCTGTGGGAGCACCCCTGTGTGTTTTATGAACTCCGTGCCTCTTATCCTCAGGTCCCCCCTGTTTGAGCCCCCCTGTGGGAGCCCCCCTGTGTGTTTTATGAACTCCGTGCCTCGTACCCTCAGGTCCTCCCTGTGGGAGCCCCCCTGTGTGTTTTACAAACTCCGTGCCTCGTACCCTCAGGTCCCCCCTGTGGGAGTCCCCCTGTGTGTTTTATGAACTCCGTGCCTCGTACCCTCAGGTCCCCCCTGTGGGAGCACCCCTGTGTGTTTTATGAACTCCGTGCCTCGTACCCTCAGGTCCTCCCTGTGAGAGCACCCCTGTGTGTTTTATAAACTCCGTGCCTCGTACCCTCAGGTCCCCCTGTGGGAGCCCCCCTGTGTGTTTTATAAATTCCATGCCTCGTACCCTCAGGTCCCCCCTGTGGGAGCCCCCCTGTGTGTTTTATGAACTCCGTGTCTCGTACCTTCAGGTCCCCCCTGTGGGAGTCCCCCTGTGGGAGCCCCCCTGTGTGTTTTGTAAACTCCTTTCCTCTTACCCTCAGGTCCCCCCTGTGGGAGCACCCCTGCGTGTTATGAACTCCGTGCCTCGTACCCTCAGGTCCTCCCTGTGGGAGCCCCCCTGTGTGTTTTATGAACTCCGTGCCTCGTACCCTCAGGTCCCCCCTGTGGGAGCACCCCTGTGTGTTTTATGAACTCCTTGCCTCTTATCCTCAGGTCCCCCCTGTTTGAGCCCCCCTGTGGGAGCCCCCCTGTGTGTTTTATGAACTCCGTGCCTCGTACCCTCAGGTCCTCCCTGTGGGAGCCCCCCTGTGTGTTTTACAAACTCCGTGCCTCGTACCCTCAGGTCCCCCCTGTGGGAGCCCCCCTGTGTGTTTTATGAACTCCGTGCCTCGTACCCTCAGGTCCCCCCTGTGGGAGCACCCCTGTGTGTTTTATGAACTCCGTGCCTCGTACCCTCAGGTCCTCCCTGTGGGAGCCCCCCTGTGTGTTCTATAAACTCCGTGGCTCGTACCCTCAGGTCCCCCCTGTTGGAGCACCCCTGTGTGTTTTATGAACTCCGTGCCTCGTATCCTCAGGTCCCCCCTGTTTGAGCCCCCCTGTGGGAGCCCCCCTGTGTGTTTTATAAACTCCGCGCCTCGTACCCTCAGGTCCCCCCTGTGGGAGCCCCCCTGTGTGTTTTATGAACTCAGTGACTCGTACCTTCAGGTCCTCCCTGTGGGAGCCCCCCTGTGTGATTTATGAACTCCGTGACTCGTACCCTCAGGTCCTCCCTGTGAGAGCACCCCTTTGTGTTTTATAAACTCCATGCGTCGTACCCTCAGGTCCCCCCTGTGGGAGCCCCCCTATGTGTTTAATGACTCCGTGCCTCGTACCCTCAGGTCCTCCCTATGGGAGCCTTCCTGTGGGTTTTATAAACTCCGTGCCTCGTACCCTCAGGTCCCAACTGTGGGAGCCCCCCTGTGTGTTTTATGAACTCCGTGACTCGTACCCTGAGGTCCTCCCTGTGAGAGCCCCCCTGTGTGTTTTATAAACTCCGTGCCTCGTACCCTCAGGTCCCCCCTGTGGGAGCCCCCCTGTGTGTTTTATAAATTCCATGCCTCGTACCCTCAGGTCCCCCCTGTGGGAGCCCCCCTGTGTGTTTTATGAACTCCCTGTCTCGTACCTTCAGGTGTCCCCTGTGGGAGTCCCCCTGTGGAAGCCCCCCTGTGTGTTTTATAAACTCCGTGCCTCGTACCCTCAGGTCCCCCCTGTGGGAGCCCCCCTGTGTGTTTTATGAACTCCGTGTCTCGTACATTCAGGTCCCCCCTGTGGGAGTCCCCCTGTGGGAGCCCCCCTGTGTGTTTTATAAACTCCGTTCCTCGTACCCTCAGGTCCCCCCTGTGGGAGCCCCCCTGTGTGTTTTATAAACTCCGTGTGTCGTATCCTCAGGTCCCCCCTGTGGGTTCACCCCTGTGTGTTTTATAAACTCCATGCGTCGTACCCTCAGGTCCCCCCTGTCGTAGCCCCCCTGTGTGTTTTATGAACTCCGTGCCTCGTACCCTCAGGTCCTCCCTGTGGGAGCCCCCCTGTGTGTTTTATAAACTCCGTGCCTCGTACCCTCAGGTCCCCCCTGTGGGAGCACCCCTGTGTGTTTTATGAACTCCGTGCTTCGTACCCTCAGGTCCTCCCTGTGGGAGCCCCCCTGTGTGTTTTATGAACTCCGTGCCTCGTACCCTCAGGTCCCCCCTGTGGGAGCACCCCTGTGTGTTTTATGAGCTCCGTGCCTCTTATCCTCAGGTCCCCCCTGTTTGAGCCCCCCTGTGGGAGCCCCCCTGTGTGTTTTATGAACTCCGTGCTTCGTACCCTCAGGTCCTCCCTGTGGGAGCCCCCTTGTGTGTTTTATAAACTCCGTGCCTCGTACCCTCAGGTCCCCCCTGTGGGAGCCCCCCTGTGTGTTTTATGAACTCCGTGCCTCGTACCCTCAGGTCCCCCCTGTGGGAGCACCCCTGTGTGTTTTATGAACTCCGTGACTCGTACCCTCAGGTCCTCCCTGTGGGAGCCCCCCTGTGTGTTTTATAAACTCCGTGGCTCGTACCCTCAGGTCCCCCCAGTGGGAGCACCCCTGTGTGTTTTATGAACTCCGTGCCTCGTATCCTCAGGTCCCCCCTGTTTGAGCCCCCCTGTGGGAGCCCCCCTGTGTGTTTTATAAACTCCGCGCCTCGTACCCTCAGGTCCCCCCTGTGGGAGCCCCCCTGTGTGTTTTATGAACTCAGTGACTCGTACCCTCAGGTCCCAACTGTGGGAGCCCCCCTGTGTGTTTTATGAACTCCGTGACTCGTACCCTGAGGTCCCAACTGTGGGAGCCCCCCTGTGTGTTTTATGAACTCCGTGCCTCGTACCCTCAGGTCCTCCCTCTGGGAGCCTTCCTGTGGGTTTTATAAACTCCGTTCCTCGTACCCTCAGGTCCCAACTCTGAGAGCCCCCCTGTGTGTTTTATGAACTCCGTGACTCGTACCCTCAGGTCCTCCCTGTGAGAGCACCCCTTTGTGTTTTATAAACTCCATGCGTCGTACCCTCAGGTCCCCCCTGTGGGAGCCCCCCATGTTTGTTTTATGACTCCGTGCCTCGTACCCTCAGGTCCTCCCTGTGGGAGCCCCCCTGTGTGTTTTATGAACTCCGTGACTCGTACCCTGAGATCCTCCCTGTGGGAGCCCCCCTGTGTGTTTTATAAACTCCGTGCCTCGTACCCTCAGGTCCCCCCTCTGGGAGCACCCCTGTGTGTTTTATGAACTCCGTGCCTCGTACCCTCAGGTCCTCCCTGTGAGAGCACCCCTTTGTGTTTTATAAAATCCATGCGTCGTACCCTCAGGTCCCCCCTGTGGGAGCCCCCCTATGTGTTTAATGACTCCGTGCCTCGTACCCTCGGGTCCTCCCTCTGGGAGCCTTCCTGTGGGTTTTATAAACTCCGTGCCTCGTACCCTCAGGTCCCAACTGTGGGAGCCCCCCTGTGTGTTTTATGAACTCCGTGACTCGTACCCTGAGGTCCTCCCTGTGAGAGCCCCCTTGTGTGTTATATAAACTCCGTGCCTCGTACCCTCAGGTCCCCCCTGTGGGAGCCCCCCTGTGTGTTTTATAAACTCCATGCATCGTACCCTCAGGTCCCCCCTGTGGGAGCCACCCTGTGTGTTTTATGAACTCCGTGACTCGTACCCTCAGGTCCCCCCTGTGGGAGCCCCCCTGTGTGTTTTATGAACTCAGTGACTCGTACCCTGAGGTCCTCCCTGTGGGAGCCCCCCAGTGTGATTTATGAACTCCGTGACTCGTACCCTCAGGTCCTCCCTGTGAGAGCACCCCTTTGTGTTTTATAAACTCCATGCGTCGTACCCTCAGGTCCCCCCTGTGGGAGCCCCCCTGTGTGTTTTAAGACTCCGTGCCTCGTACACTCAGGTCCTCCCTGTGGGAGCACCCCTGTGTGGGAGCCCCCCTGTGTGTTTTATGAACTCCGTGCCTCTTATCCTCAGGTCCCCCCTGTTTGAGCCCCCCTGTGGGAGCCCCCCTGTGTGTTTTATAAACTCCGTGCCTCGTACCTTCAGGTCCCCCCTGTGGGAGCCCCCCTGTGTGTTTTATAAATTCCATGCCTCGTACCCTCAGGTCCCCCCTGTGGGAGCCCCCCTGTGTGTTTTATGACCTCCGTGTCTCGTACCTTCAGGTCCCCCCTGTGGGAGTCCCCCTGTGGGAGCCCCCCTGTGTGTTTTGTAAACTCCGTTCCTCGTACCCTCAGGTCCCCCCTGTGGGAGCACCCCTGTGTGTTTTATGAACTCCGTGCCTCGTACCCTCAGGTCCTCCCTGTGAGAGCCCCCCTGTGTGTTTTATAAACTCCGTGCCTCGTACCCTCAGGTCCCCCTGTGGGAGCCCCCCTGTGTGTTTTATAAATTCCATGCCTCGTACCCTCAGGTCCCCCCTGTGGGTGCCCCCCTGTGTGTTTTATGAACTCCGTGTCTCGTACCTTCAGGTCCCCCCTGTGGGAGTCCCCCTGTGGGAGCCCCCCTGTGTGTTTTGTAAACTCCGTTCCTCTTACCCTCAGGTCCCCCCTGTGGGAGCACCCCTGTGTGTTTTATGAACTCCGTGCCTCTTATCCTCAGGTCCCCCCTGTTTGAGCCCCCCTGTGGGAGCCCCCCTGTGTGTTTTATGAACTCCGTGCCTCGTACCCTCAGGTCCTCCCTGTGGGAGCCCCCCTGTGTGTTCTATAAACTCCGTGGCTCGTACCCTCAGGTCCCCCCTGTTGGAGCACCCCTGTGTGTTTTATGAACTCCGTGCCTCGTATCCTCAGGTCCCCCCTGTTTGAGCCCCCCTGTGGGAGCCCCCCTGTGTGTTTTATAAACTCCGCGCCTCGTACCCTCAGGTCCCCCCTGTGGGAGCCCCCCTGTGTGTTTTATGAACTCAGTGACTCTTACCTTCAGGTACTCCCTGTGGGAGCCCCCCTGTGTGATTTATGAACTCCGTGACTCGTACCCTCAGGTCCTCCCTGTGAGAGCACCCCTTTGTGTTTTATAAACTCCATGCGTCGTACCCTCAGGTCCCCCCTGTGGGAGCCCCCCTATGTGTTTAATGACTCCGTGCCTCGTACCCTCAGGTCCTCCCTGTGGGAGCCTTCCTGTGGGTTTTATAAACTCCGTGCCTCGTACCCTCAGGTCCCAACTGTGGGAGCCCCCCTGTGTGTTTTATGAACTCCGTGACTCGTACCCTGAGATCCTCCCTGTGAGAGCCCCCCTGTGTGTTTTATAAACTCCGTGCCTCGTACCCTCAGGTCCCCCCTGTGGGAGCCCCCCTGTGTGTTTTATAAATTCCATGCCTCGTACCCTCAGGTCCCCCCTGTGGGAGCCCCCCTGTGTGTTTTATGAACTCCCTGTCTCGTACCTTCAGGTCCCCCCTGTGGGAGTCCCCCTGTGGAAGCCCCCCTGTGTGTTTTATGAACTCCGTGTCTCGTACCTTCAGGTCCCCCCTGTGGGAGTCCCCCTGTGGGAGCCCCCCTGTGTGTTTTATAAACTCCGTTCCTCGTACCCTCAGGTCCCCCCTGTGGGAGCCCCCCTGTGTGTTTTATAAACTCCGTGTGTCGTATCCTCAGGTCCCCCCTGTGGGTTCACCCCTGTGTGTTTTATAAACTCCATGCGTCGTACCCTCAGGTCCCCCCTGTCGGAGCCCCCCTGTGTGTTTTATGAACTCCGTGTCTCGTACCTTCAGGTCCCCCCTGTGGGAGTCCCCCTGTGGGAGCCCCCCTGTGTGTTTTATAAACTCCGTTCCTCATACCCTCAGGTCCCCCCTGTGGGAGCCCCCCTGTGTGTTTTATAAACTCCGTGTGTCGTATCCTCAGGTCCCCCCTGTGGGTTCACCCCTGTGTGTTTTATAAACTCCATGCGTCGTACCCTCAGGTCCCCCCTGTCGGAGCCCCCCTGTGTGTTTTATGAACTCCGTGCCTCGTACCCTCAGGTCCTCCCTGTGGGAGCCCCCCTGTGTGTTTTATAAACTCCGTGCCTCGTACCCTCAGGTCCCCCCTGTGGGAGCACCCCTGTGTGTTTTATGAACTCCGTGCCTCGTACCCTCAGGTCCTCCCTGTGGGAGCCCCCCTGTGTGTTTTATGAACTCCGTGCCTCGTACCCTCAGGTCCCCCCTGTGGGAGCACCCCTGTGTGTTTTATGAGCTCCGTGCCTCTTATCCTCAGGTCCCCCCTGTTTGAGCCCCCCTGTGGGAGCCCCCCTGTGTGTTTTATGAGCTCCGTGCCTCGTACCCTCAGGTCCTCCCTGTGGGAGCCCCCCTGTGTGTTTTATAAACTCCGTGCCTCGTACCCTCAGGTCCCCCCTGTGTGAGCCCCCCTGTGTGTTTTATGAACTCCGTGCCTCGTACCCTCAGGTCCCCCCTGTGGGAGCACCCCTGTGTGTTTTATGAACTCCGTGCCTCGTACCCTCAGGTCCTCCCTGTGGGAGCCCCCCTGTGTGTTTTATAAACTCCGTGGCTCGTACCCTCAGGTCCCCCCAGTGGGAGCACCCCTGTGTGTTTTATGAACTCCGTGCCTCGTATCCTCAGGTCCCCCCTGTTTGAGCCCCCCTGTGGGAGCCCCCCTGTGGGTTTTATAAACTCCGTTCCTCGTACCCTCAGGTCCCAACTGTGAGAGCCCCCCTGTGTGTTTTATGAACTCCGTGACTCGTACCCTCAGGTCCTCCCTGTGAGAGCACCCCTGTGTGTTTTATAAACTCCATGCGTCGTACCCTCAGGTCCCCCCTGTGGGAGCCCCCCATGTGTGTTTTATGACTCCGTGCCTCGTACCCTCAGGTCCTCCCTGTGGGAGCCCTCCTGTGGGTTTTATAAACTACGTGCCTCGTACCCTCAGGTCCCAACTGTGGGAGCCCCCCTGTGTGTTTTATGAACTCCGTGACTCGTACCCTGAGGTCCTCCCTGTGGGAGCCCCCCTGTGTGTTTTATAAACTCCGTACCTCGTACCCTCAGGTCCCCCCTCTGGGAGCACCCCTGTGTGTTTTATGAACTCCGTGCCTCGTACCCTCAGGTCCTCCCTGTGAGAGCACCCCTTTGTGTTTTATAAAATCCATGCGTCGTACCCTCAGGTCCCCCCTGTGGGAGCCCCCCTATGTGTTTAATGACTCCGTGCCTCGTACCCTCAGGTCCTCCCTCTGGGAGCCTTCCTGTGGGTTTTATAAACTCCGTGCCTCGTACCCTCAGGTCCCAACTGTGGGAGCCCCCCTGTGTGTTTTATGAACTCCGTGACTCGTACCCTGAGGTCCTCCCTGTGAGAGCCCCCTTGTGTGTTTTATAAACTCCGTGCCTCGTACCCTCAGGTCCCCCCTGTGGGAGCCCCCCTGTGTGTTTTATAAACTCCATGCATCGTACCCTCAGGTCCCCCCTGTGGGAGCCACCCTGTGTGTTTTATGAACTCCGTGACTCGTACCCTCAGGTCCCCCCTGAGGGAGCCCCCCTGTGTGTTTTATGAACTCAGTGACTCGTACCCTGAGGTCCTCCCTGTGGGAGCCCCCCAGTGTGATTTATGAACTCCGTGACTCGTACCCTCAGGTCCTCCCTGTGAGAGCACCCCTTTGTGTTTTATAAACTCCATGCGTCGTACCCTCAGGTCCCCCCTGTGGGAGCCCCCCTGTGTGTTTTATGACTCCGTGCCTCGTACACTCAGGTCCTCCCTGTGGGAGCACCCCTGTGTGTTTTATGAACTCCGTGCCTCGTACCCTCAGGTCCTCCCTGTGGGAGCCCCCCTGTGTGTTCTATAAACTCCGTGGCTCGTACCCTCAGGTCCCCCCTGTTGGAGCACCCCTGTGTGTTTTATGAACTCCGTGCCTCGTATCCTCAGGTCCCCCCTGTTTGAGCCCCCCTGTGGGAGCCCCCCTGTGTGTTTTATAAACTCCGCGCCTCGTACCCTCAGGTCCCCCCTGTGGGAGCCCCCCTGTGTGTTTTATGAACTCAGTGACTCGTACCTTCAGGTCCTCCCTGTGGGAGCCCCCCTGTGTGATTTATGAACTCCGTGACTCGTACCCTCAGGTCCTCCCTGTGAGAGCACCCCTTTGTGTTTTATAAACTCCATGCGTCCTACCCTCAGGTCCCCCCTGTGGGAGCCCCCCTGTGTGTTTTATGAACTCTGTGACTCGTACCCTCAGGTCCTCCCTGTGGGAGCCCCCCTGTGTGATTTATGAACTCCGTGACTCGTACCCTCAGGTCCTCCCTGTGAGAGCACCCCTTTGTGTTTTATAAACTCCATGCGTCGTACCCTCAGGTCCCCCCTGTGGAAGCTCTCCTATGTGTTTAATGACTCCGTGCCTCGTACCCTCAGGTGCTCCCTCTGGGAGCCTTCCTGTGGGTTTTATAAACTCCGTGCCTCGTACCCTCAGGTCCCAACTGTGGGAGCCCCCCTGTGTGTTTTATGAACTCCGTGCCTCGTACCCTCAGGTCCTCCCTGTGGGAGCCCCCCTGTGTGTTTTATAAACTCCGTGCCTCGTACCCTCAGGTCCCCCCTGTGGGAGCCCCCCTGTGTGTTTTATAAACTCCGTGCCTCGTACCCTCAGGTCCCCCCTGTGGGAGCACCCCTGTGTGTTTTATGAACTCCGTGCCTCGTACCCTCAGGTCCCCCCTGTGGGAGCACCCCTGTGTGTTTTATGAATTCCGTGCCTCGTACCCTCAGGTCCTCCCTGTGGGAGCACCCCTGTGTGTTTTATGAACTCCGTGCCTCTTATCCTCAGGTCCCCCCTGTTTGAGCCCCCCTGTGGGAGCCCCCCTGTGTGTTTTATGAACTCCGTGCCTCGTACCCTCAGGTCCTCCCTGTGGGAGCCCCCCTGTGTGTTTTATAAACTCCGTGCCTCGTACCCTCAGGTCCCCCCTGTGGGAGCCCCCCTGTGTGTTTTATGAACTCCGTGCCTCGTACCCTCAGGTCCCCCCTGTTTGAGCCCCCCTGTGGGAGCCCCCCTGTGTGTTTTATAAACTACGCGCCTCGTACCCTCAGGTCCCCCCTGTGGGAGCCCCCCTGTGTGTTTTATGAACTTAGTGACTCGTACCCTCAGGTCCTCCCTGTGGGAGCCCCCCTGTGTGATTTATGAACACCATGACTCGTACCCTCAGGTCCTCCCTGTGAGAGCACCCCTTTGTGTTTTATTAACTCCATGCGTCGTACCCTCAGGTCCCCCCTGTGGGAGCCCCCCTATGTGTTTAATGACTCCGTGCCTCGTACCCTCAGGTTCTCCCTCTGGGAGCCTTCCTGTGGGTTTTATAAACTCCGTGCCTCGTACCCTCAGGTCCCAACTGTGGGAGCCCCCCTGTGTGTTTTATGAACTCCGTGACTCCTACCCTGAGGTCCCAACTGTGGGAGCCCCCCTGTGTGTTTTATGAACTCCTTGCCTCGTACCCTCAGGTCCCAACTGTGGTAGCCCCCCTGTGTGTTTTATGAACTCCGTGCCTCGTACCCTCAGGTCCTCCCTCTTGGAGCCTTCCTGTGGGTTTTATAAACTCCGTGCCTCGTACCCTCAGGTCCCAACTGTGAGAGCCCCCCTGTGTGTTTTATGAACTCAGTGACTCGTACCCTCAGGTCCTCCCTGTGGGAGCCCCCCTGTGTGATTTATGAACTCCGTGACTCGTACCCTCAGGTCCTCCCTGTGAGAGCACCCCTTTGTGTTTTATAAGCTCCATGCGTCGTACCCTCAGGTCCCCCCTGTGGGAGCCCCCCTGTGTGTTTTATGACTCCGTGCCTCGTACCCTCAGGTCCTCCCTGTGGGAGCCCTCCTGTGGGTTTTATAAACTCCGTGCCTCGTACCCTCAGGTCCCAACTGTGGGAGCCCCCCTGTGTGTTTTATGAACTCCGTGACTCGTACCCTGAGGTCCTCCCTGTGAGAGCCCCCCTGTGTGTTTTATAAACTCCGTGCCTCGTACCCTCAGGTCCCCCCTGTTGGAGCACCCCTGTGTGTTTTATGAACTCCGTGCCTCGTACCCTCAGGTCCTCCCTGTGGGAGCCCCCCTGTGTGTTTTATAAACTCCGTGCCTCGTACCCTCAGGTCCACCCTGTGGGAGCACCCCTGTGTGTTTTATAAACTCCATGCGTCGTACCCTCAGGTCCCACCTGTCGGAGCCCCCCTGTGTGTTTTATGAACTCCGTGCCTCGTACCCTCAGGTCCTCCCTGTGGGAGCCCCCCTGTGTGTTTTATAAACTCCGTGCCTCGTACCCTCAGGTCCCCCCTGTGGGAGCACCCCTGTGTGTTTTATGAACTCCGTGCCTCGTACCCTCAGGTCCTCCCTGTGGGAGCCCCCCTGTGTGTTTTATGAACTCCGTGCCTCGTACCCTCAGGTCCCCCCTGTGGGAGCACCCCTGTGTGTTTTATGAACTCCGTGCCTCTTATCCTCAGGTCCCCCCTGTTTGAGCCCCCCTGTGGGAGCCCCCCTGTGTGTTTTATGAACTCTGTGCCTCGTACCCTCAGGTCCTCCCTGTGGGAGCCCCCCTGTGTGTTTTATAAACTCCGTGCCTCGTACCCTCAGGTCCCCCCTGTGGGAGCCCCCCTGTGTGTTTTATGAACTCCGTGCCTCGTACCCTCAGGTCCCCCCTGTGGGAGCACCCCTGTGTGTTTTATGAACTCCGTGCCTCGTACCCTCAGGTCCTCCCTGTGGGAGCCCCCCTGTGTGTTTTATGAACTCCGTGGCTCGTACCCTCAGGTCCCCCCTGTGGGAGCACCCCTGTGTGTTTTATGAACTCCGTGCCTCGTATCCTCAGGTCCCCCCTGTTTGAGCCTCCCTGTGGGAGCCCCCCTGTGTGTTTTATAAACTCCGCGCCTCGTACCCTCAGGTCCCCCCTGTGGAAGCCCCCCTGTGTGATTTATGAACTCCGTGACTCGTACCCTCAGGTCCTCCCTGTGAGAGCACCCCTTTGTGTTTTATAAACTCCATGCGTCCTACCCTCAGGTCCCCCCTGTGGGAGCCCCCCTATGTGTTTAATGACTTTGTGCCTCGTACCCTCAGGTCCTCCCTGTGGGAGCCTTCCTGTGGGTTTTATAAACTCCGTGCCTCGTACCCTCAGGTCCCAACTGTGGGAGCCCCCCTGTGTGTTTTATGAACTCCGTGACTCGTACCCTGAGGTCCTCCCTGTGAGATCCCCCCTGTATGTTTTATAAACTCCGTGCCTCGTACCCTCAGGTCCTCCCTGTGGGAGCCCTCCTGTGGGTTTTATAAACTCCGTGCCTCGTACCCTCAGGTCCCAACTCTGGGAGCCCCCCTGTGTGTTTTATGAACTCCGTGTCTCGTACCTTCAGGTCCCCCCTGTGGGAGTCCCCCTGTGGGAGCCCCCCTGTGTGTTTTATAAACTCCGTTCCTCGTACCCTCACGTCCCCCCTGTGGGAGCCCCCCTGTGTGTTTTATAAACTCCGTGTGTCGTACCCTCAGGTCCCCCCTGTGGGAGCACCCCTGTGTGTTTTATGAACTCCGTGCCTCGTACCCTCAGGTCCTCCCTGTGGGAGCCCCCCTGTGTGTTTTATAAACTCCGTGCCTCGTACCCTCAGGTCCCCCCTGTGGGATTACCTGTGTGTTTTATAAACTCCATGCGTCGTACCCTCAGGTCCCCCCTGTCGGAGCCCCCCTGTGTGTTTTATGAACTCCGTGCCTCGTACCCTCAGGTCCTCCCTGTGGGAGCCCCCCTGTGTGTTTTATAAACTCCGTGGCTCGTACCCTCAGGTCCCCCCTGTGGGAGCACCCCTGTGTGTTTTATGAACTCCGTGCCTCGTATCCTCAGGTCCCCCCTGTTTGAGCCCCCCTGTGGGAGCCCCCCTGTGTGTCTTATAAACTCCGCGCCTCGTACCCTCAGGTCCCCCCTGTGGGAGCCCCCCTGTGTGTTTTATGAACTCAGTGACTCGTACCCTCAGGTCCTCCCTGTGGGAGCCCCCCTGTGTGATTTATGAACTCCGTGACTCGTACCCTCAGGTCCTCCCTGTGAGAGCACCCCTTTGTGTTTTATAAACTCCATGCGTCGTACCCTCAGGTCCCCCCTGTGGGAGCCCCCCTGTGTGTTTTATGAACTCCGTGCCTCGTACCCTCAGGTCCTCCCTGTGGGAGCCCCCCTGTGTGTTTTATAAACTCCGTGCCTCGTACCCTCAGGTCCCCCCTGTGGGAGCCCCCCTGTGTGTTTTATGAACTCCGTGCCTCGTACCCTCAGGTCCCCCCTGTGGGAGCACCCCTGTGTGTTTTATGAACTCCGTGCCTCGTACCCTCAGGTCCTCCCTATGGGAGCCCCCCTGTGTGTTTTATAAACTCCGTGGCTCGTACCCTCAGGTCCCCCCAGTGGGAGCACGCCTGTGTGTTTTATGAACTCCGTGCCTCGTATCCTCAGGTCCCCCCTGTTTGAGCCCCCCTGTGGGAGCCCCCCTGTGTGTTTTATAAACTACGCGCCTCGTACCCTCAGGTCCCCCCTGTGGGAGCCCCCCTGTGTGTTTTATGAACTTAGTGACTCGTACCCTCAGGTCCTCCCTGTGGGAGCCTCCCTGTGTGATTTATGAACACCATGACTCGTACCCTCAGGTCCTCCCTGTGAGAGCACCCCTTTGTGTTTTATTAACTCCATGCGTCGTACCCTCAGGTCCCCCCTGTGGGAGCCCCCCTATGTGTTTAATGACTCCGTGCCTCGTACCCTCAGGTCCTCCCTCTGGGAGCCTTCCTGTGGGTTTTATAAACTCCGTGCCTCGTACCCTCAGGTCCCAACTGTGGGAGCCCCCCTGTGTGTTTTATGAACTCCGTGACTCCTACCCTGAGGTCCCAACTGTGGGAGCCCCCCTGTGTGTTTTATGAACTCCTTGCCTCGTACCCTCAGGTCCCAACTTTGGGAGCCCCCCTGTGTGTTTTATGAACTCCGTGCCTCGTACCCTCAGGTCCTCCCTCTGGGAGCCTTCCTGTGGGTTTTATAAACTCCGTGCCTCGTACCCTCAGGTCCCAACTGTGAGAGCCCCCCTGTGCGTTTTATGAACTCAGTGACTCGTACCCTCAGGTCCTTCCTGTGGGAGCCCCCCTGTGTGATTTATGAACTCCGTGACTCGTACCCTCAGGTCCTCCCTGTGAGAGCACCCCTTTGTGTTTTATAAACTCCATGCGTCGTACCCTCAGGTCCCCCCTGTGGGAGCCCCCCTGTGTGTTTTATGACTCCGTGCCTCGTACCCTCAGGTCCTCCCTGTGGGAGCCCTCCTGTGGGTTTTATAAACTCCGTGCCTCGTACCCTCAGGTCCCAACTGTGGGAGCCCCCCTGTGTGTTTTATGAACTCCGTGACTCGTACCCTGAGGTCCTCCCTGTGAGAGCCCCCCTGTGTGTTTTATAAACTCCGTGCCTCGTACCCTCAGGTCCTCCCTGTGGGAGCACCCCTGTGTGTTTTATGAACTCCGTGCCTCGTACCCTCAGGTCCTCCCTGTGGGAGCCCCCCTGTGTGTTTTATAAACTCCGTGCCTCGTACCCTCAGGTCCACCCTGTGGGAGCACCCCTGTGTGTTTTATAAACTCCATGCGTCGTACCCTCAGGTCCCACCTGTCGGAGCCCCCCTGTGTGTTTTATGAACTCCGTGCCTCGTACCCTCAGGTCCTCCCTGTGGGAGCCCCCCTGTGTGTTTTATAAACTCCGTGCCTCGTACCCTCAGGTCCCCCCTGTGGGAGCACCCCTGTGTGTTTTATGAACTCCGTGCCTCGTACCCTCAGGTCCTCCCTGTGGGAGCCCCCCTGTGTGTTTTATGAACTCCGTGGCTCGTACCCTCAGGTCCCCCCTGTGGGAGCACCCCTGTGTGTTTTATGAACTCCGTGCCTCGTATCCTCAGGTCCCCCCTGTTTGAGCCTCCCTGTGGGAGCCCCCCTGTGTGTTTTATAAACTCCGCGCCTCGTACCCTCAGGTCCCCCCTGTGGGAGCCCCCCTGTGTGTTTTATGAACTCAGTGACTCGTACCCTCAGGTCCTCCCTGTGCGAGCCCCCCTGTGTGATTTATGAACTCCGTGACTCGTACCCTCAGGTCCTCCCTGTGAGAGCACCCCTTTGTGTTTTATAAACTCCATGCGTCGTACCCTCAGGTCCCCCCTGTGGGAGCCCCCCTATGTGTTTTATGAACTCCGTGCCTCGTACCCTCAGGTCCCCCCTGTGGGAGCACCCCTGTGTGTTTTATGAGCTCCGTGCCTCTTATCCTCAGGTCCCCCCTGTTTGAGCCCCTCTGTGGGAGCCCCCCTGTGTGTTTTATGAGCTCCGTGCCTCGTACCCTCAGGTCCTCCCTGTGGGAGCCCCCCTGTGTGTTTTATAAACTCCGTGCCTCGTACCCTCAGGTCCCCCCTGTGGGAGCCCCCCTGTGTGTTTTATGAACTCCGTGCCTCGTACCCTCAGGTCCCCCCTGTGGGAGCACCCCTGTGTGTTTTATGAACTCCGTGCCTCGTACCCTCAGGTCCTCCCTGTGGGAGCCCCCCTGTGTGTTTTATAAACTCCGTGGCTCGTACCCTCAGGTCCCCCCAGTGGGAGCACCCCTGTGTGTTTTATGAACTCCGTGCCTCGTATCCTCAGGTCCCCCCTGTTTGAGCCCCCCTGTGGGAGCCCCCCTGTGGGTTTTATAAACTCCGTTCCTCGTACCCTCAGGTCCCAACTGTGAGAGCCCCCCTGTGTGTTTTATGAACTCCGTGACTCGTACCCTCAGGTCCTCCCTGTGAGAGCACCCCTGTGTGTTTTATAAACTCCATGCGTCGTACCCTCAGGTCCCCCCTGTGGGAGCCCCCCATGTGTGTTTTATGACTCCGTGCCTCGTACCCTCAGGTCCTCCCTGTGGGAGCCCTCCTGTGGGTTTTATAAACTCCGTACCTCGTACCCTCAGGTCCCCCCTCTGGGAGCACCCCTGTGTGTTTTATGAACTCCGTGCCTCGTACCCTCAGGTCCTCCCTGTGAGAGCACCCCTTTGTGTTTTATAAAATCCATGCGTCGTACCCTCAGGTCCCCCCTGTGGGAGCCCCCCTATGTGTTTAATGACTCCGTGCCTCGTACCCTCAGGTCCTCCCTCTGGGAGCCTTCCTGTGGGTTTTATAAACTCCGTGCCTCGTACCCTCAGGTCCCAACTGTGGGAGCCCCCCTGTGTGTTTTATGAACTCCGTGACTCGTACCCTGAGGTCCTCCCTGTGAGAGCCCCCTTGTGTGTTTTATAAACTCCGTGCCTCGTACCCTCAGGTCCCCCCTGTGGGAGCCCCCCTGTGTGTTTTATAAACTCCATGCATCGTACCCTCAGGTCCCCCCTGTGGGAGCCACCCTGTGTGTTTTATGAACTCCGTGACTCGTACCCTCAGGTCCCCCCTGAGGGAGCCCCCCTGTGTGTTTTATGAACTCAGTGACTCGTACCCTGAGGTCCTCCCTGTGGGAGCCCCCCAGTGTGATTTATGAACTCCGTGACTCGTACCCTCAGGTCCTCCCTGTGAGAGCACCCCTTTGTGTTTTATAAACTCCATGCGTCGTACCCTCAGGTCCCCCCTGTGGGAGCCCCCCTGTGTGTTTTATGACTCCGTGCCTCGTACACTCAGGTCCTCCCTGTGGGAGCACCCCTGTGTGTTTTATGAACTCCGTGCCTCGTACCCTCAGGTCCTCCCTGTGGGAGCCCCCCTGTGTGTTCTATAAACTCCGTGGCTCGTACCCTCAGGTCCCCCCTGTTGGAGCACCCCTGTGTGTTTTATGAACTCCGTGCCTCGTATCCTCAGGTCCCCCCTGTTTGAGCCCCCCTGTGGGAGCCCCCCTGTGTGTTTTATAAACTCCGCGCCTCGTACCCTCAGGTCCCCCCTGTGGGAGCCCCCCTGTGTGTTTTATGAACTCAGTGACTCGTACCTTCAGGTCCTCCCTGTGGGAGCCCCCCTGTGTGATTTATGAACTCCGTGACTCGTACCCTCAGGTCCTCCCTGTGAGAGCACCCCTTTGTGTTTTATAAACTCCATGCGTCCTACCCTCAGGTCCCCCCTGTGGGAGCCCCCCTGTGTGTTTTATGAACTCTGTGACTCGTACCCTCAGGTCCTCCCTGTGGGAGCCCCCCTGTGTGATTTATGAACTCCGTGACTCGTACCCTCAGGTCCTCCCTGTGAGAGCACCCCTTTGTGTTTTATAAACTCCATGCGTCGTACCCTCAGGTCCCCCCTGTGGAAGCTCTCCTATGTGTTTAATGACTCCGTGCCTCGTACCCTCAGGTGCTCCCTCTGGGAGCCTTCCTGTGGGTTTTATAAACTCCGTGCCTCGTACCCTCAGGTCCCAACTGTGGGAGCCCCCCTGTGTGTTTTATGAACTCCGTGCCTCGTACCCTCAGGTCCTCCCTGTGGGAGCCCCCCTGTGTGTTTTATAAACTCCGTGCCTCGTACCCTCAGGTCCCCCCTGTGGGAGCACCCCTGTGTGTTTTATGAACTCCGTGCCTCGTACCCTCAGGTCCCCCCTGTGGGAGCACCCCTGTGTGTTTTATGAATTCCGTGCCTCGTACCCTCAGGTCCTCCCTGTGGGAGCACCCCTGTGTGTTTTATGAACTCCGTGCCTCTTATCCTCAGGTCCCCCCTGTTTGAGCCCCCCTGTGGGAGCCCCCCTGTGTGTTTTATGAACTCCGTGCCTCGTACCCTCAGGTCCTCCCTGTGGGAGCCCCCCTGTGTGTTTTATAAACTCCGTGCCTCGTACCCTCAGGTCCCCCCTGTGGGAGCCCCCCTGTGTGTTTTATGAACTCCGTGCCTCGTACCCTCAGGTCCCCCCTGTTTGAGCCCCCCTGTGGGAGCCCCCCTGTGTGTTTTATAAACTACGCGCCTCGTACCCTCAGGTCCCCCCTGTGGGAGCCCCCCTGTGTGTTTTATGAACTTAGTGACTCGTACCCTCAGGTCCTCCCTGTGGGAGCCCCCCTGTGTGATTTATGAACACCATGACTCGTACCCTCAGGTCCTCCCTGTGAGAGCACCCCTTTGTGTTTTATTAACTCCATGCGTCGTACCCTCAGGTCCCCCCTGTGGGAGCCCCCCTATGTGTTTAATGACTCCGTGCCTCGTACCCTCAGGTTCTCCCTCTGGGAGCCTTCCTGTGGGTTTTATAAACTCCGTGCCTCGTACCCTCAGGTCCCAACTGTGGGAGCCCCCCTGTGTGTTTTATGAACTCCGTGACTCCTACCCTGAGGTCCCAACTGTGGGAGCCCCCCTGTGTGTTTTATGAACTCCTTGCCTCGTACCCTCAGGTCCCAACTGTGGTAGCCCCCCTGTGTGTTTTATGAACTCCGTGCCTCGTACCCTCAGGTCCTCCCTCTTGGAGCCTTCCTGTGGGTTTTATAAACTCCGTGCCTCGTACCCTCAGGTCCCAACTGTGAGAGCCCCCCTGTGTGTTTTATGAACTCAGTGACTCGTACCCTCAGGTCCTCCCTGTGGGAGCCCCCCTGTGTGATTTATGAACTCCGTGACTCGTACCCTCAGGTCCTCCCTGTGAGAGCACCCCTTTGTGTTTTATAAGCTCCATGCGTCGTACCCTCAGGTCCCCCCTGTGGGAGCCCCCCTGTGTGTTTTATGACTCCGTGCCTCGTACCCTCAGGTCCTCCCTGTGGGAGCCCTCCTGTGGGTTTTATAAACTCCGTGCCTCGTACCCTCAGGTCCCAACTGTGGGAGCCCCCCTGTGTGTTTTATGAACTCCGTGACTCGTACCCTGAGGTCCTCCCTGTGAGAGCCCCCCTGTGTGTTTTATAAACTCCGTGCCTCGTACCCTCAGGTCCCCCCTGTTGGAGCACCCCTGTGTGTTTTATGAACTCCGTGCCTCGTACCCTCAGGTCCTCCCTGTGGGAGCCCCCCTGTGTGTTTTATAAACTCCGTGCCTCGTACCCTCAGGTCCACCCTGTGGGAGCACCCCTGTGTGTTTTATAAACTCCATGCGTCGTACCCTCAGGTCCCACCTGTCGGAGCCCCCCTGTGTGTTTTATGAACTCCGTGCCTCGTACCCTCAGGTCCTCCCTGTGGGAGCCCCCCTGTGTGTTTTATAAACTCCGTGCCTCGTACCCTCAGGTCCCCCCTGTGGGAGCACCCCTGTGTGTTTTATGAACTCCGTGCCTCGTACCCTCAGGTCCTCCCTGTGGGAGCCCCCCTGTGTGTTTTATGAACTCCGTGCCTCGTACCCTCAGGTCCCCCCTGTGGGAGCACCCCTGTGTGTTTTATGAACTCCGTGCCTCTTATCCTCAGGTCCCCCCTGTTTGAGCCCCCCTGTGGGAGCCCCCCTGTGTGTTTTATGAACTCTGTGCCTCGTACCCTCAGGTCCTCCCTGTGGGAGCCCCCCTGTGTGTTTTATAAACTCCGTGCCTCGTACCCTCAGGTCCCCCCTGTGGGAGCCCCCCTGTGTGTTTTATGAACTCCGTGCCTCGTACCCTCAGGTCCCCCCTGTGGGAGCACCCCTGTGTGTTTTATGAACTCCGTGGCTCGTACCCTCAGGTCCCCCCTGTGGGAGCACCCCTGTGTGTTTTATGAACTCCGTGCCTCGTATCCTCAGGTCCCCCCTGTTTGAGCCTCCCTGTGGGAGCCCCCCTGTGTGTTTTATAAACTCCGCGCCTCGTACCCTCAGGTCCCCCCTGTGGAAGCCCCCCTGTGTGATTTATGAACTCCGTGACTCGTACCCTCAGGTCCTCCCTGTGAGAGCACCCCTTTGTGTTTTATAAACTCCATGCGTCCTACCCTCAGGTCCCCCCTGTGGGAGCCCCCCTATGTGTTTAATGACTTTGTGCCTCGTACCCTCAGGTCCTCCCTGTGGGAGCCTTCCTGTGGGTTTTATAAACTCCGTGCCTCGTACCCTCAGGTCCCAACTGTGGGAGCCCCCCTGTGTGTTTTATGAACTCCGTGACTCGTACCCTGAGGTCCTCCCTGTGAGATCCCCCCTGTATGTTTTATAAACTCCGTGCCTCGTACCCTCAGGTCCTCCCTGTGGGAGCCCTCCTGTGGGTTTTATAAACTCCGTGCCTCGTACCCTCAGGTCCCAACTCTGGGAGCCCCCCTGTGTGTTTTATGAACTCCGTGTCTCGTACCTTCAGGTCCCCCCTGTGGGAGTCCCCCTGTGGGAGCCCCCCTGTGTGTTTTATAAACTCCGTTCCTCGTACCCTCACGTCCCCCCTGTGGGAGCCCCCCTGTGTGTTTTATAAACTCCGTGTGTCGTACCCTCAGGTCCCCCCTGTGGGAGCACCCCTGTGTGTTTTATGAACTCCGTGCCTCGTACCCTCAGGTCCTCCCTGTGGGAGCCCCCCTGTGTGTTTTATAAACTCCGTGCCTCGTACCCTCAGGTCCCCCCTGTGGGATTACCTGTGTGTTTTATAAACTCCATGCGTCGTACCCTCAGGTCCCCCCTGTCGGAGCCCCCCTGTGTGTTTTATGAACTCCGTGCCTCGTACCCTCAGGTCCTCCCTGTGGGAGCCCCCCTGTGTGTTTTATAAACTCCGTGGCTCGTACCCTCAGGTCCCCCCTGTGGGAGCACCCCTGTGTGTTTTATGAACTCCGTGCCTCGTATCCTCAGGTCCCCCCTGTTTGAGCCCCCCTGTGGGAGCCCCCCTGTGTGTCTTATAAACTCCGCGCCTCGTACCCTCAGGTCCCCCCTGTGGGAGCCCCCCTGTGTGTTTTATGAACTCAGTGACTCGTACCCTCAGGTCCTCCCTGTGGGAGCCCCCCTGTGTGATTTATGAACTCCGTGACTCGTACCCTCAGGTCCTCCCTGTGAGAGCACCCCTTTGTGTTTTATAAACTCCATGCGTCGTACCCTCAGGTCCCCCCTGTGGGAGCCCCCCTGTGTGTTTTATGAACTCCGTGCCTCGTACCCTCAGGTCCTCCCTGTGGGAGCCCCCCTGTGTGTTTTATAAACTCCGTGCCTCGTACCCTCAGGTCCCCCCTGTGGGAGCCCCCCTGTGTGTTTTATGAACTCCGTGCCTCGTACCCTCAGGTCCCCCCTGTGGGAGCACCCCTGTGTGTTTTATGAACTCCGTGCCTCGTACCCTCAGGTCCTCCCTATGGGAGCCCCCCTGTGTGTTTTATAAACTCCGTGGCTCGTACCCTCAGGTCCCCCCAGTGGGAGCACGCCTGTGTGTTTTATGAACTCCGTGCCTCGTATCCTCAGGTCCCCCCTGTTTGAGCCCCCCTGTGGGAGCCCCCCTGTGTGTTTTATAAACTACGCGCCTCGTACCCTCAGGTCCCCCCTGTGGGAGCCCCCCTGTGTGTTTTATGAACTTAGTGACTCGTACCCTCAGGTCCTCCCTGTGGGAGCCTCCCTGTGTGATTTATGAACACCATGACTCGTACCCTCAGGTCCTCCCTGTGAGAGCACCCCTTTGTGTTTTATTAACTCCATGCGTCGTACCCTCAGGTCCCCCCTGTGGGAGCCCCCCTATGTGTTTAATGACTCCGTGCCTCGTACCCTCAGGTCCTCCCTCTGGGAGCCTTCCTGTGGGTTTTATAAACTCCGTGCCTCGTACCCTCAGGTCCCAACTGTGGGAGCCCCCCTGTGTGTTTTATGAACTCCGTGACTCCTACCCTGAGGTCCCAACTGTGGGAGCCCCCCTGTGTGTTTTATGAACTCCTTGCCTCGTACCCTCAGGTCCCAACTTTGGGAGCCCCCCTGTGTGTTTTATGAACTCCGTGCCTCGTACCCTCAGGTCCTCCCTCTGGGAGCCTTCCTGTGGGTTTTATAAACTCCGTGCCTCGTACCCTCAGGTCCCAACTGTGAGAGCCCCCCTGTGCGTTTTATGAACTCAGTGACTCGTACCCTCAGGTCCTTCCTGTGGGAGCCCCCCTGTGTGATTTATGAACTCCGTGACTCGTACCCTCAGGTCCTCCCTGTGAGAGCACCCCTTTGTGTTTTATAAACTCCATGCGTCGTACCCTCAGGTCCCCCCTGTGGGAGCCCCCCTGTGTGTTTTATGACTCCGTGCCTCGTACCCTCAGGTCCTCCCTGTGGGAGCCCTCCTGTGGGTTTTATAAACTCCGTGCCTCGTACCCTCAGGTCCCAACTGTGGGAGCCCCCCTGTGTGTTTTATGAACTCCGTGACTCGTACCCTGAGGTCCTCCCTGTGAGAGCCCCCCTGTGTGTTTTATAAACTCCGTGCCTCGTACCCTCAGGTCCTCCCTGTGGGAGCACCCCTGTGTGTTTTATGAACTCCGTGCCTCGTACCCTCAGGTCCTCCCTGTGGGAGCCCCCCTGTGTGTTTTATAAACTCCGTGCCTCGTACCCTCAGGTCCACCCTGTGGGAGCACCCCTGTGTGTTTTATAAACTCCATGCGTCGTACCCTCAGGTCCCACCTGTCGGAGCCCCCCTGTGTGTTTTATGAACTCCGTGCCTCGTACCCTCAGGTCCTCCCTGTGGGAGCCCCCCTGTGTGTTTTATAAACTCCGTGCCTCGTACCCTCAGGTCCCCCCTGTGGGAGCACCCCTGTGTGTTTTATGAACTCCGTGCCTCGTACCCTCAGGTCCTCCCTGTGGGAGCCCCCCTGTGTGTTTTATGAACTCCGTGGCTCGTACCCTCAGGTCCCCCCTGTGGGAGCACCCCTGTGTGTTTTATGAACTCCGTGCCTCGTATCCTCAGGTCCCCCCTGTTTGAGCCTCCCTGTGGGAGCCCCCCTGTGTGTTTTATAAACTCCGCGCCTCGTACCCTCAGGTCCCCCCTGTGGGAGCCCCCCTGTGTGTTTTATGAACTCAGTGACTCGTACCCTCAGGTCCTCCCTGTGCGAGCCCCCCTGTGTGATTTATGAACTCCGTGACTCGTACCCTCAGGTCCTCCCTGTGAGAGCACCCCTTTGTGTTTTATAAACTCCATGCGTCGTACCCTCAGGTCCCCCCTGTGGGAGCCCCCCTATGTGTTTAATGACTCCGTGCCTCGTACCCTCAGGTCCTCCCTGTGGGAGCCTTCCTGTGGGTTTTATAAACTCCGTGCCTCGTACCCTCAGGTCCCAACTGTGGGAGCCCCCCTGTGTGTTTTATGAACTCCGTGACTCGTACCCTGAGGTCCTCCCTGTGAGATCCCCCCTGTATGTTTTATAAACTCCGTGCCTCGTACCCTCAGGTCCTCCCTGTGGGAGCCTTCCTGTGGGTTTTATAAACTCCGTGCCTCGTACCCTCAGGTCCCAACTCTGGGAGCCCCCCTGTGTGTTTTATGAACTCCGTGTCTCGTACCTTCAGGTCCCCCCTGTGGGAGTCCCCCTGTGGGAGCCCCCCTGTGTGTTTTATAAACTCCGTTCCTCGTACCCTCACGTCCCCCCTGTGGGAGCCCCCCTGTGTGTTTTATAAACTCCGTGTGTCGTACCCTCAGGTCCCCCCTGTGGGAGCACCCCTGTGTGTTTTATGAACTCCGTGCCTCGTACCCTCAGGTCCTCCCTGTGGGAGCCCCCCTGTGTGTTTTATAAACTCCGTGCCTCGTACCCTCAGGTCCCCCCTGTGGGATTACCTGTGTGTTTTATAAACTCCATGCGTCGTACCCTCAGGTCCCCCCTGTCGGAGCCCCCCTGTGTGTTTTATGAACTCCGTGCCTCGTACCCTCAGGTCCTCCCTGTGGGAGCCCCCCTGTGTGTTTTATAAACTCCGTGGCTCGTACCCTCAGGTCCCCCCTGTGGGAGCACCCCTGTGTGTTTTATGAACTCCGTGCCTCGTATCCTCAGGTCCCCCCTGTTTGAGCCCCCCTGTGGGAGCCCCCCTGTGTGTTTTATAAACTCCGCGCCTCGTACCCTCAGGTCCCCCCTGTGGAAGCTCTCCTATGTGTTTAATGACTCCGTGCCTCGTACCCTCAGGTGCTCCCTCTGGGAGCCTTCCTGTGGGTTTTATAAACTCCGTGCCTCGTACCCTCAGGTCCCAACTGTGGGAGCCCCCCTGTGTGTTTTATGAACTCCGTGCCTCGTACCCTCACGTCCTCCCTGTGGGAGCCCCCCTGTGTGTTTTATAAACTCCGTGCCTCGTACCCTCAGGTCCCCCCTGTGGGAGCACCCCTGTGTGTTTTATGAACTCCGTGCCTCGTACCCTCAGGTCCCCCCTGTGGGAGCACCCCTGTGTGTTTTATGAATTCCGTGCCTCGTACCCTCAGGTCCTCCCTGTGGGAGCACCCCTGTGTGTTTTATGAACTCCGTGCCTCTTATCCTCAGGTCCCCCCTGTTTGAGCCCCCCTGTGGGAGCCCCCCTGTGTGTTTTATGAACTCCGTGCCTCGTACCCTCAGGTCCTCCCTGTGGGAGCCCCCCTGTGTGTTTTATAAACTCCGTGCCTCGTACCCTCAGGTCCCCCCTGTGGGAGCCCCCCTGTGTGTTTTATGAACTCCGTGCCTCGTACCCTCAGGTCCCCCCTGTTTGAGCCCCCCTGTGGGAGCCCCCCTGTGTGTTTTATAAACTACGCGCCTCGTACCCTCAGGTCCCCCCTGTGGGAGCCCCCCTGTGTGTTTTATGAACTTAGTGACTCGTACCCTCAGGTCCTCCCTGTGGGAGCCCCCCTGTGTGATTTATGAACACCATGACTCGTACCCTCAGGTCCTCCCTGTGAGAGCACCCCTTTGTGTTTTATTAACTCCATGCGTCGTACCCTCAGGTCCCCCCTGTGGGAGCCCCCCTATGTGTTTAATGACTCCGTGCCTCGTACCCTCAGGTTCTCCCTCTGGGAGCCTTCCTGTGGGTTTTATAAACTCCGTGCCTCGTACCCTCAGGTCCCAACTGTGGGAGCCCCCCTGTGTGTTTTATGAACTCCGTGACTCCTACCCTGAGGTCCCAACTGTGGGAGCCCCCCTGTCTGTTTTATGAACTCCTTGCCTCGTACCCTCAGGTCCCAACTGTGGTAGCCCCCCTGTGTGTTTTATGAACTCCGTGCCTCGTACCCTCAGGTCCTCCCTCTGGGAGCCTTCCTGTGGGTTTTATAAACTCCGTGCCTCGTACCCTCAGGTCCCAACTGTGAGAGCCCCCCTGTGTGTTTTATGAACTCAGTGACTCGTACCCTCAGGTCCTCCCTGTGGGAGCCCCCCTGTGTGATTTATGAACTCCGTGACTCGTACCCTCAGGTCCTCCCTGTGAGAGCACCCCTTTGTGTTTTATAAGCTCCATGCGTCGTACCCTCAGGTCCCCCCTGTGGGAGCCCCCCTGTGTGTTTTATGACTCCGTGCCTCGTACCCTCAGGTCCTCCCTGTGGGAGCCCTCCTGTGGGTTTTATAAACTCCGTGCCTCGTACCCTCAGGTCCCAACTGTGGGAGCCCCCCTGTGTGTTTTATGAACTCCGTGACTCGTACCCTGAGGTCCTCCCTGTGAGAGCCCCCCTGTGTGTTTTATAAACTCCGTGCCTCGTACCCTCAGGTCCCCCCTGTTGGAGCACCCCTGTGTGTTTTATGAACTCCCTGCCTCGTACCCTCAGGTCCTCCCTGTGGGAGCCCCCCTGTGTGTTTTATAAACTCCGTGCCTCGTACCCTCAGGTCCACCCTGTGGGAGCACCCCTGTGTGTTTTATAAACTCCATGCGTCGTACCCTCAGGTCCCACCTGTCGGAGCCCCCCTGTGTGTTTTATGAACTCCGTGCCTCGTACCCTCAGGTCCTCCCTGTGGGAGCCCCCCTGTGTGTTTTATAAACTCCGTGCCTCGTACCCTCAGGTCCCCCCTGTGGGAGCACCCCTGTGTGTTTTATGAACTCCGTGCCTCGTACCCTCAGGTCCTCCCTGTGGGAGCCCCCCTGTGTGTTTTATGAACTCCGTGCCTCGTACCCTCAGGTCCCCCCTGTGGGAGCACCCCTGTGTGTTTTATGAACTCCGTGCCTCTTATCCTCAGGTCCCCCCTGTTTGAGCCCCCCTGTGGGAGCCCCCCTGTGTGTTTTATGAACTCTGTGCCTCGTACCCTCAGGTCCTCCCTGTGGGAGCCCCCCTGTGTGTTTTATAAACTCCGTGCCTCGTACCCTCAGGTCCCCCCTGTGGGAGCCCCCCTGTGTGTTTTATGAACTCCGTGCCTCGTACCCTCAGGTCCCCCCTGTGGGAGCACCCCTGTGTGTTTTATGAACTCCGTGCCTCGTACCCTCAGGTCCTCCCTGTGGGAGCCCCCCTGTGTGTTTTATGAACTCCGTGGCTCGTACCCTCAGGTCCCCCCTGTGGGAGCACCCCTGTGTGTTTTATGAACTCCGTGCCTCGTATCCTCAGGTCCCCCCTGTTTGAGCCTCCCTGTGGGAGCCCCCCTGTGTGTTTTATAAACTCCGCGCCTCGTACCCTCAGGTCCCCCCTGTGGGAGCCCCCCTGTGTGATTTATGAACTCCGTGACTCGTACCCTCAGGTCCTCCCTGTGAGAGCACCCCTTTGTGTTTTATAAACTCCATGCGTCGTACCCTCAGGTCCCCCCTGTGGGAGCCCCCCTATGTGTTTAATGACTTTGTGCCTCGTACCCTCAGGTCCTCCCTGTGGGAGCCTTCCTGTGGGTTTTATAAACTCCGTGCCTCGTACCCTCAGGTCCCAACTGTGGGAGCCCCCCTGTGTGTTTTATGAACTCCGTGACTCGTACCCTGAGGTCCTCCCTGTGAGATCCCCCCTGTATGTTTTATAAACTCCGTGCCTCGTACCCTCAGGTCCTCCCTGTGGGAGCCCTCCTGTGGGTTTTTATAAACTCCGTGCCTCGTACCCTCAGGTCCCAACTGTGGGAGCCCCCCTGTGTGTTTTATGAACTCCGTGTCTCGTACCTTCAGGTCCCCCCTGTGGGAGTCCCCCTGTGGGAGCCCCCCTGTGTGTTTTATAAACTCCGTTCCTCGTACCCTCACGTCCCCCCTGTGGGAGCCCCCCTGTGTGTTTTATAAACTCCGTGTGTCGTACCCTCAGGTCCCCCCTGTGGGAGCACCCCTGTGTGTTTTATGAACTCCGTGCCTCGTACCCTCAGGTCCTCCCTGTGGGAGCCCCCCTGTGTGTTTTATAAACTCCGTGCCTCGTACCCTCAGGTCCCCCCTGTGGGATTACCTGTGTGTTTTATAAACTCCATGCGTCGTACCCTCAGGTCCCCCCTGTCGGAGCCCCCCTGTGTGTTTTATGAACTCCGTGCCTCGTACCCTCAGGTCCTCCCTGTGGGAGCCCCCCTGTGTGTTTTATAAACTCCGTGGCTCGTACCCTCAGGTCCCCCCTGTGGGAGCACCCCTGTGTGTTTTATGAACTCCGTGCCTCGTATCCTCAGGTCCCCCCTGTTTGAGCCCCCCTGTGGGAGCCCCCCTGTGTGTTTTATAAACTCCGCGCCTCGTACCCTCAGGTCCCCCCTGTGGGAGCCCCCCTGTGTGTTTTATGAACTCAGTGACTCGTACCCTCAGGTCCTCCCTGTGGGAGCCCCCCTGTGTGATTTATGAACTCCGTGACTCGTACCCTCAGGTCCTCCCTGTGAGAGCACCCCTTTGTGTTTTATAAACTCCATGCGTCGTACCCTCAGGTCCTCCCTGTGGGAGCCCCCCTGTGTGTTTTATGAACTCCGTGCCTCGTACCCTCAGGTCCTCCCTGTGGGAGCCCCCCTGTGTGTTTTATAAACTCCGTGCCTCGTACCCTCAGGTCCCCCCTGTGGGAGCCCCCCTGTGTGTTTTATGAACTCCGTGCCTCGTACCCTCAGGTCCCCCCTGTGGGAGCACCCCTGTGTGTTTTATGAACTCCGTGCCTCGTACCCTCAGGTCCTCCCTATGGGAGCCCCCCTGTGTGTTTTATAAACTCCGTGGCTCGTACCCTCAGGTCCCCCCAGTGGGAGCACGCCTGTGTGTTTTATGAACTCCGTGCCTCGTATCCTCAGGTCCCCCCTGTTTGAGCCCCCCTGTGGGAGCCCCCCTGTGTGTTTTATAAACTACGCGCCTCGTACCCTCAGGTCCCCCCTGTGGGAGCCCCCCTGTGTGTTTTATGAACTTAGTGACTCGTACCCTCAGGTCCTCCCTGTGGGAGCCTCCCTGTGTGATTTATGAACACCATGACTCGTACCCTCAGGTCCTCCCTGTGAGAGCACCCCTTTGTGTTTTATTAACTCCATGCGTCGTACCCTCAGGTCCCCCCTGTGGGAGCCCCCCTATGTGTTTAATGACTCCGTGCCTCGTACCCTCAGGTCCTCCCTCTGGGAGCCTTCCTGTGGGTTTTATAAACTCCGTGCCTCGTACCCTCAGGTCCCAACTGTGGGAGCCCCCCTGTGTGTTTTATGAACTCCGTGACTCCTACCCTGAGGTCCCAACTGTGGGAGCCCCCCTGTGTGTTTTATGAACTCCTTGCCTCGTACCCTCAGGTCCCAACTTTGGGAGCCCCCCTGTGTGTTTTATGAACTCCGTGACTCGTACCCTCAGGTCCTCCCTCTGGGAGCCTTCCTGTGGGTTTTATAAACTCCGTGCCTCGTACCCTCAGGTCCCAACTGTGAGAGCCCCCCTGTGCGTTTTATGAACTCAGTGACTCGTACCCTCAGGTCCTTCCTGTGGGAGCCCCCCTGTGTGATTTATGAACTCCGTGACTCGTACCCTCAGGTCCTCCCTGTGAAAGCACCCCTTTGTGTTTTATAAACTCCATGCGTCGTACCCTCAGGTCCCCCCTGTGGGAGCCCCCCTGTGTGTTTTATGACTCCGTGCCTCGTACCCTCAGGTCCTCCCTGTGGGAGCCCTCCTGTGGGTTTTATAAACTCCGTGCCTCGTACCCTCAGGTCCCAACTGTGGGAGCCCCCCTGTGTGTTTTATGAACTCCGTGACTCGTACCCTGAGGTCCTCCCTGTGAGAGCCCCCCTGTGTGTTTTATAAACTCCGTGCCTCGTACCCTCAGGTCCTCCCTGTGGGAGCACCCCTGTGTGTTTTATGAACTCCGTGCCTCGTACCCTCAGGTCCTCCCTGTGGGAGCCCCCCTGTGTGTTTTATAAACTCCGTGCCTCGTACCCTCAGGTCCACCCTGTGGGAGCACCCCTGTGTGTTTTATAAACTCCATGCGTCGTACCCTCAGGTCCCACCTGTCGGAGCCCCCCTGTGTGTTTTATGAACTCCGTGCCTCGTACCCTCAGGTCCTCCCTGTGGGAGCCCCCCTGTGTGTTTTATAAACTCCGTGCCTCGTACCCTCAGGTCCCCCCTGTGGGAGCACCCCTGTGTGTTTTATGAACTCCGTGCCTCGTACCCTCAGGTCCTCCCTGTGGGAGCCCCCCTGTGTGTTTTATGAACTCCGTGGCTCGTACCCTCAGGTCCCCCCTGTGGGAGCACCCCTGTGTGTTTTATGAACTCCGTGCCTCGTATCCTCAGGTCCCCCCTGTTTGAGCCTCCCTGTGGGAGCCCCCCTGTGTGTTTTATAAACTCCGCGCCTCGTACCCTCAGGTCCCCCCTGTGGGAGCCCCCCTGTGTGTTTTATGAACTCAGTGACTCGTACCCTCAGGTCCTCCCTGTGCGAGCCCCCCTGTGTGATTTATGAACTCCGTGACTCGTACCCTCAGGTCCTCCCTGTGAGAGCACCCCTTTGTGTTTTATAAACTCCATGCGTCCTACCCTCAGGTCCCCCCTGTGGGAGCCCCCCTATGTGTTTAATGACTTTGTGCCTCGTACCCTCAGGTCCTCCCTGTGGGAGCCTTCCTGTGGGTTTTATAAACTCCGTGCCTCGTACCCTCAGGTCCCAACTGTGGGAGCCCCCCTGTGTGTTTTATGAACTCCGTGACTCGTACCCTGAGGTCCTCCCTGTGAGATCCCCCCTGTATGTTTTATAAACTCCGTGCGTCGTACCCTCAGGTCCTCCCTGTGGGAGCCCTCCTGTGGGTTTTATAAACTCCGTGCCTCGTACCCTCAGGTCCCAACTCTGGGAGCCCCCCTGTGTGTTTTATGAACTCCGTGTCTCGTACCTTCAGGTCCCCCCTGTGGGAGTCCCCCTGTGGGAGCCCCCCTGTGTGTTTTATAAACTCCGTTCCTCGTACCCTCACGTCCCCCCTGTGGGAGCCCCCCTGTGTGTTTTATAAACTCCGTGTGTCGTACCCTCAGGTCCCCCCTGTGGGAGCACCCCTGTGTGTTTTATGAACTCCGTGCCTCGTACCCTCAGGTCCTCCCTGTGGGAGCCCCCCTGTGTGTTTTATAAACTCCGTGCCTCGTACCCTCAGGTCCCCCCTGTGGGATTACCTGTGTGTTTCATAAACTCCATGCGTCGTACCCTCAGGTCCCCCCTGTCGGAGCCCCCCTGTGTGTTTTATGAACTCCGTGCCTCGTACCCTCAGGTCCTCCCTGTGGGAGCCCCCCTGTGTGTTTTATAAACTCCGTGGCTCGTACCCTCAGGTCCCCCCTGTGGGAGCACCCCTGTGTGTTTTATGAACTCCGTGCCTCGTATCCTCAGGTCCCCCCTGTTTGAGCCCCCCTGTGGGAGCCCCCCTGTGTGTTTTATAAACTCCGCGCCTCGTACCCTCAGGTCCCCCCTGTGGGAGCCCCCCTGTGTGTTTTATGAACTCAGTGACTCGTACCCTCAGGTCCTCCATGTGGGAGCCCCCCTGTGTGATTTATGAACTCCGTGACTCGTACCCTCAGGTCCTCCCTGTGAGAGCACCCCTTTGTGTTTTATAAACTCCATGCGTCGTACCCTCAGGTCCCCCCTGTGGGAGCCCCCCTGTGTGTTTTATGAACTCCGTGCCTCGTACCCTCAGGTCCTCCCTGTGGGAGCCCCCCTGTGTGTTTTATAAACTCCGTGCCTCGTACCCTCAGGTCCCCCCTGTGGGAGCCCCCCTGTGTGTTTTATGAACTCCGTGCCTCGTACCCTCAGGTCCCCCCTGTGGGAGCACCCCTGTGTGTTTTATGAACTCCGTGCCTCGTACCCTCAGGTCCTCCCTATGGGAGCCCCCCTGTGTGTTTTATAAACTCCGTGGCTCGTACCCTCAGGTCCCCCCAGTGGGAGCACGCCTGTGTGTTTTATGAACTCCGTGCCTCGTATCCTCAGGTCCCCCCTGTTTGAGCCCCCCTGTGGGAGCCCCCCTGTGTGTTTTATAAACTACGCGCCTCGTACCCTCAGGTCCCCCCTGTGGGAGCCCCCCTGTGTGTTTTATGAACTTAGTGACTCGTACCCTCAGGTCCTCCCTGTGGGAGCCTCCCTGTGTGATTTATGAACACCATGACTCGTACCCTCAGGTCCTCCCTGTGAGAGCACCCCTTTGTGTTTTATTAACTCCATGCGTCGTACCCTCAGGTCCCCCCTGTGGGAGCCCCCCTATGTGTTTAATGACTCCGTGCCTCGTACCCTCAGGTCCTCCCTCTGGGAGCCTTCCTGTGGGTTTTATAAACTCCGTGCCTCGTACCCTCAGGTCCCAACTGTGGGAGCCCCCCTGTGTGTTTTATGAACTCCGTGACTCCTACCCTGAGGTCCCAACTGTGGGAGCCCCCCTGTGTGTTTTATGAACTCCTTGCCTCGTACCCTCAGGTCCCAACTTTGGGAGCCCCCCTGTGTGTTTTATGAACTCCGTGCCTCGTACCCTCAGGTCCTCCCTCTGGGAGCCTTCCTGTGGGTTTTATAAACTCCGTGCCTCGTACCCTCAGGTCCCAACTGTGAGAGCCCCCCTGTGCGTTTTATGAACTCAGTGACTCGTACCCTCAGGTCCTTCCTGTGGGAGCCCCCCTGTGTGATTTATGAACTCCGTGACTCGTACCCTCAGGTCCTCCCTGTGAGAGCACCCCTTTGTGTTTTATAAACTCCATGCGTCGTACCCTCAGGTCCCCCCTGTGGGAGCCCCCCTGTGTGTTTTATGACTCCGTGCCTCGTACCCTCAGGTCCTCCCTGTGGGAGCCCTCCTGTGGGTTTTATAAACTCCGTGCCTCGTACCCTCAGGTCCCAACTGTGGGAGCCCCCCTGTGTGTTTTATGAACTCCGTGACTCGTACCCTGAGGTCCTCCCTGTGAGAGCCCCCCTGTGTGTTTTATAAACTCCGTGCCTCGTACCCTCAGGTCCTCCCTGTGGGAGCACCCCTGTGTGTTTTATGAACTCCGTGCCTCGTACCCTCAGGTCCTCCCTGTGGGAGCCCCCCTGTGTGTTTTATAAACTCCGTGCCTCGTACCCTCAGGTCCACCCTGTGGGAGCACCCCTGTGTGTTTTATAAACTCCATGCGTCGTACCCTCAGGTCCCACCTGTCGGAGCCCCCCTGTGTGTTTTATGAACTCCGTGCCTCGTACCCTCAGGTCCTCCCTGTGGGAGCCCCCCTGTGTGTTTTATAAACTCCGTGCCTCGTACCCTCAGGTCCCCCCTGTGGGAGCACCCCTGTGTGTTTTATGAACTCCGTGCCTCGTACCCTCAGGTCCTCCCTGTGGGAGCCCCCCTGTGTGTTTTATGAACTCCGTGGCTCGTACCCTCAGGTCCCCCCTGTGGGAGCACCCCTGTGTGTTTTATGAACTCCGTGCCTCGTATCCTCAGGTCCCCCCTGTTTGAGCCTCCCTGTGGGAGCCCCCCTGTGTGTTTTATAAACTCCGCGCCTCGTACCCTCAGGTCCCCCCTGTGGGAGCCCCCCTGTGTGTTTTATGAACTCAGTGACTCGTACCCTCAGGTCCTCCCTGTGCGAGCCCCCCTGTGTGATTTATGAACTCCGTGACTCGTACCCTCAGGTCCTCCCTGTGAGAGCACCCCTTTGTGTTTTATAAACTCCATGCGTCGTACCCTCAGGTCCCCCCTGTGGGAGCCCCCCTATGTGTTTAATGACTCCGTGCCTCGTACCCTCAGGTCCTCCCTGTGGGAGCCTTCCTGTGGGTTTTATAAACTCCGTGCCTCGTACCCTCAGGTCCCAACTGTGGGAGCCCCCCTGTGTGTTTTATGAACTCCGTGACTCGTACCCTGAGGTCCTCCCTGTGAGATCCCCCCTGTATGTTTTATAAACTCCGTGCCTCGTACCCTCAGGTCCTCCCTGTGGGAGCCCTCCTGTGGGTTTTATAAACTCCGTGCCTCGTACCCTCAGGTCCCAACTCTGGGAGCCCCCCTGTGTGTTTTATGAACTCCGTGTCTCGTACCTTCAGGTCCCCCCTGTGGGAGTCCCCCTGTGGGAGCCCCCCTGTGTGTTTTATAAACTCCGTTCCTCGTACCCTCACGTCCCCCCTGTGGGAGCCCCCCTGTGTGTTTTATAAACTCCGTGTGTCGTACCCTCAGGTCCCCCCTGTGGGAGCACCCCTGTGTGTTTTATGAACTCCGTGCCTCGTACCCTCAGGTCCTCCCTGTGGGAGCCCCCCTGTGTGTTTTATAAACTCCGTGCCTCGTACCCTCAGGTCCCCCCTGTGGGATTACCTGTGTGTTTTATAAACTCCATGCGTCGTACCCTCAGGTCCCCCCTGTCGGAGCCCCCCTGTGTGTTTTATGAACTCCGTGCCTCGTACCCTCAGGTCCTCCCTGTGGGAGCCCCCCTGTGTGTTTTATAAACTCCGTGGCTCGTACCCTCAGGTCCCCCCTGTGGGAGCACCCCTGTGTGTTTTATGAACTCCGTGCCTCGTATCCTCAGGTCCCCCCTGTTTGAGCCCCCCTGTGGGAGCCCCCCTGTGTGTTTTATAAACTCCGCGCCTCGTACCCTCAGGTCCCCCCTGTGGGAGCCCCCCTGTGTGTTTTATGAACTCAGTGACTCGTACCCTCAGGTCCTCCCTGTGGGAGCCCCCCTGTGTGATTTATGAACTCCGTGACTCGTACCCTCAGGTCCTCCCTGTGAGAGCACCCCTTTGTGTTTTATAAACTCCATGCGTCGTACCCTCAGGTCCTCCCTGTGGGAGCCCCCCTGTGTGTTTTATGAACTCCGTGCCTCGTACCCTCAGGTCCTCCCTGTGGGAGCCCCCCTGTGTGTTTTATAAACTCCGTGCCTCGTACCCTCAGGTCCCCCCTGTGGGAGCCCCCCTGTGTGTTTTATGAACTCCGTGCCTCGTACCCTCAGGTCCCCCCTGTGGGAGCACCCCTGTGTGTTTTATGAACTCCGTGCCTCGTACCCTCAGGTCCTCCCTATGGGAGCCCCCCTGTGTGTTTTATAAACTCCGTGGCTCGTACCCTCAGGTCCCCCCAGTGGGAGCACGCCTGTGTGTTTTATGAACTCCGTGCCTCGTATCCTCAGGTCCCCCCTGTTTTAGCCCCCCTGTGGGAGCCCCCCTGTGTGTTTTATAAACTACGCGCCTCGTACCCTCAGGTCCCCCCTGTGGGAGCCCCCCTGTGTGTTTTATGAACTTAGTGACTCGTACCCTCAGGTCCTCCCTGTGGGAGCCTCCCTGTGTGATTTATGAACACCATGACTCGTACCCTCAGGTCCTCCCTGTGAGAGCACCCCTTTGTGTTTTATTAACTCCATGCGTCGTACCCTCAGGTCCCCCCTGTGGGAGCCCCCCTATGTGTTTAATGACTCCGTGCCTCGTACCCTCAGGTCCTCCCTCTGGGAGCCTTCCTGTGGGTTTTATAAACTCCGTGCCTCGTACCCTCAGGTCCCAACTGTGGGAGCCCCCCTGTGTGTTTTATGAACTCCGTGACTCCTACCCTGAGGTCCCAACTGTGGGAGCCCCCCTGTGTGTTTTATGAACTCCTTGCCTCGTACCCTCAGGTCCCAACTTTGGGAGCCCCCGTGTGTGTTTTATGAACTCCGTGCCTCGTATCCTCAGGTCCTCCCTCTGGGAGCCTTCCTGTGGGTTTTATAAACTCCGTGCCTCGTACCCTCAGGTCCCAACTGTGAGAGCCCCCCTGTGCGTTTTATGAACTCAGTGACTCGTACCCTCAGGTCCTTCCTGTGGGAGCCCCCCTGTGTGATTTATGAACTCCGTGACTCGTACCCTCAGGTCCTCCCTGTGAGAGCACCCCTTTGTGTTTTATAAACTCCATGCGTCGTACCCTCAGGTCCCCCCTGTGGGAGCCCCCCTGTGTGTTTTATGACTCCGTGCCTCGTACCCTCAGGTCCTCCCTGTGGGAGCCCTCCTGTGGGTTTTATAAACTCCGTGCCTCGTACCCTCAGGTCCCAACTGTGGGAGCCCCCCTGTGTGTTTTATGAACTCCGTGACTCGTACCCTGAGGTCCTCCCTGTGAGAGCCCCCCTGTGTGTTTTATAAACTCCGTGCCTCGTACCCTCAGGTCCCCCCTGTTGGAGCACCCCTGTGTGTTTTATGAACTCCGTGCCTCGTACCCTCAGGTCCTCCCTGTGGGAGCCCCCCTGTGTGTTTTATAAACTCCGTGCCTCGTACCCTCAGGTCCACCCTGTGGGAGCACCCCTGTGTGTTTTATAAACTCCATGCGTCGTACCCTCAGGTCCCACCTGTCGGAGCCCCCCTGTGTGTTTTATGAACTCCGTGCCTCGTACTCTCAGGTCCTCCCTGTGGGAGCCCCCCTGTGTGTTTTATAAACTCCGTGCCTCGTACCCTCAGGTCCCCCCTGTGGGAGCACCCCTGTGTGTTTTATGAACTCCGTGCCTCGTACCCTCAGGTCCTCCCTCTGGGAGCCCCCCTGTGTGTTTTATGAACTCCGTGGCTCGTACCCTCAGGTCCCCCCTGTGGGAGCACCCCTGTGTGTTTTATGAACTCCGTGCCTCGTAACCTCAGGTCCCCCCTGTTTGAGCCTCCCTGTGGGAGCCCCCCTGTGTGTTTTATAAACTCCGCGCCTCGTACCCTCAGGTCCCCCCTGTGGGAGCCCCCCTGTGTGTTTTATGAACTCAGTGACTCGTACCCTCAGGTCCTCCCTGTGCGAGCCCCCCTGTGTGATTTATGAACTCCGTGACTCGTACCCTCAGGTCCTCCCTGTGAGAGCACCCCTGTGTGTTTTATAAACTCCATGCGTCGTACCCTCAGGTCCCCCCTGTGGGAGCCCCCCTGTGTGTTTTATGAACTCCGTGGCTCGTACCCTCAGGTCCTCCCTGTGGGAGCACCCCTGTGTGTTTTATGAACTCCGTGCCTCGTATCCTCAGGTCCCCCCTGTTTGAGCCTCCCTGTGGGAGCCCCCCTGTGTGTTTTATAAACTCCGCGCCTCGTACCCTCAGGTCCCCCCTGTGGGAGCCCCCCTGTGTGATTTATGAACTCCGTGACTCGTACCCTCAGGTCCTCCCTGTGAGAGCACCCCTTTGTGTTTTATAAACTCCATGCGTCGTACCCTCAGGTCCCCCCTGTGGGAGCCCCCCTATGTGTTTAATGACTTTGTGCCTCGTACCCTCAGGTCCTCCCTGTGGGAGCCTTCCTGTGGGTTTTATAAACTCCGTGCCTCGTACCCTCAGGTCCCAACTGTGGGAGCCCCCCTGTGTGTTTTATGAACTCCGTGACTCGTACCCTGAGGTCCTCCCTGTGAGATCCCCCCTGTATGTTTTATAAACTCCGTGCCTCGTACCCTCAGGTCCTCCCTGTGGGAGCCCTCCTGTGGGTTTTATAAACTCCGTGCCTCGTACCCTCAGGTCCCAACTCTGGGAGCCCCCCTGTGTGTTTTATGAACTCCGTGTCTCGTACCTTCAGGTCCCCCCTGTGGGAGTCCCCCTGTGGGAGCCCCCCTGTGTGTTTTATAAACTCCGTTCCTCGTACCCTCACGTCCCCCCTGTGGGAGCCCCCCTGTGTGTTTTATAAACTCCGTGTGTCGTACCCTCAGGTCCCCCCTGTGGGAGCACCCCTGTGTGTTTTATGAACTCCGTGCCTCGTACCCTCAGGTCCTCCCTGTGGGAGCCCCCCTGTGTGTTTTATAAACTCCGTGCCTCGTACCCTCAGGTCCCCCCTGTGGGATTACCTGTGTGTTTTATAAACTCCATGCGTCGTACCCTCAGGTCCCCCCTGTCGGAGCCCCCCTGTGTGTTTTATGAACTCCGTGCCTCGTACCCTCAGGTCCTCCCTGTGGGAGCCCCCCTGTGTGTTTTATAAACTCCGTGGCTCGTACCCTCAGGTCCCCCCTGTGGGAGCACCCCTGTGTGTTTTATGAACTCCGTGCCTCGTATCCTCAGGTCCCCCCTGTTTGAGCCCCCCTGTGGGAGCCCCCCTGTGTGTTTTATAAACTCCGCGCCTCGTACCCTCAGGTCCCCCCTGTGGGAGCCCCCCTGTGTGTTTTATGAACTCAGTGACTCGTACCCTCAGGTCCTCCCTGTGGGAGCCCCCCTGTGTGATTTATGAACTCCGTGACTCGTACCCTCAGGTCCTCCCTGTGAGAGCACCCCTTTGTGTTTTATAAACTCCATGCGTCGTACCCTCAGGTCCTCCCTGTGGGAGCCCCCCTGTGTGTTTTATGAACTCCGTGCCTCGTACCCTCAGGTCCTCCCTGTGGGAGCCCCCCTGTGTGTTTTATGAACTCCGTGACTCGTACCCTGAGGTCCTCCCTGTGAGATCCCCCCTGTATGTTTTATGAACTCCGTGCCTCGTACCCTCAGGTCCCCCCTGTGGGAGCACCCCTGTGTGTTTTATGAACTCCGTGCCTCGTACCCTCAGGTCCTCCCTATGGGAGCCCCCCTGTGTGTTTTATAAACTCCGTGGCTCGTACCCTCAGGTCCCCCCAGTGGGAGCACGCCTGTGTGTTTTATGAACTCCGTGCCTCGTATCCTCAGGTCCCCCCTGTTTGAGCCCCCCTGTGGGAGCCCCCCTGTGTGTTTTATAAACTACGCGCCTCGTACCCTCAGGTCCCACCTGTGGGAGCCCCCCTGTGTGTTTTATGAACTTAGTGACTCGTACCCTCAGGTCCTCCCTGTGGGAGCCTCCCTGTGTGATTTATGAACACCATGACTCGTACCCTCAGGTCCTCCCTGTGAGAGCACCCCTTTGTGTTTTATTAACTCCATGCGTCGTACCCTCAGGTCCCCCCTGTGGGAGCCCCCCTATGTGTTTAATGACTCCGTGCCTCGTACCCTCAGGTCCTCCCTCTGGGAGCCTTCCTGTGGGTTTTATAAACTCCGTGCCTCGTACCCTCAGGTCCCAACTGTGGGAGCCCCCCTGTGTGTTTTATGAACTCCGTGACTCCTACCCTGAGGTCCCAACTGTGGGAGCCCCCCTGTGTGTTTTATGAACTCCTTGCCTCGTACCCTCAGGTCCCAACTTTGGGAGCCCCCCTGTGTGTTTTATGAACTCCGTGCCTCGTACCCTCAGGTCCTCCCTCTGGGAGCCTTCCTGTGGGTTTTATAAACTCCGTGCCTCGTACCCTCAGGTCCCAACTGTGAGAGCCCCCCTGTGCGTTTTATGAACTCAGTGACTCGTACCCTCAGGTCCTTCCTGTGGGAGCCCCCCTGTGTGATTTATGAACTCCGTGACTCGTACCCTCAGGTCCTCCCTGTGAAAGCACCCCTTTGTGTTTTATAAACTCCATGCGTCGTACCCTCAGGTCCCCCCTGTGGGAGCCCCCCTGTGTGTTTTATGACTCCGTGCCTCGTACCCTCAGGTCCTCCCTGTGGGAGCCCTCCTGTGGGTTTTATAAACTCCGTGCCTCGTACCCTCAGGTCCCAACTGTGGGAGCCCCCCTGTGTGTTTTATGAACTCCGTGACTCGTACCCTGAGGTCCTCCCTGTGAGAGCCCCCCTGTGTGTTTTATAAACTCCGTGCCTCGTACCCTCAGGTCCTCCCTGTGGGAGCACCCCTGTGTGTTTTATGAACTCCGTGCCTCGTACCCTCAGGTCCTCCCTGTGGGAGCCCCCCTGTGTGTTTTATAAACTCCGTGCCTCGTACCCTCAGGTCCACCCTGTGGGAGCACCCCTGTGTGTTTTATAAACTCCATGCGTCGTACCCTCAGGTCCCACCTGTCGGAGCCCCCCTGTGTGTTTTATGAACTCCGTGCCTCGTACCCTCAGGTCCTCCCTGTGGGAGCCCCCCTGTGTGTTTTATAAACTCCGTGCCTCGTACCCTCAGGTCCCCCCTGTGGGAGCACCCCTGTGTGTTTTATGAACTCCGTGCCTCGTACCCTCAGGTCCTCCCTGTGGGAGCCCCCCTGTGTGTTTTATGAACTCCGTGGCTCGTACCCTCAGGTCCCCCCTGTGGGAGCACCCCTGTGTGTTTTATGAACTCCGTGCCTCGTATCCTCAGGTCCCCCCTGTTTGAGCCTCCCTGTGGGAGCCCCCCTGTGTGTTTTATAAACTCCGCGCCTCGTACCCTCAGGTCCCCCCTGTGGGAGCCCCCCTGTGTGTTTTATGAACTCAGTGACTCGTACCCTCAGGTCCTCCCTGTGCGAGCCCCCCTGTGTGATTTATGAACTCCGTGACTCGTACCCTCAGGTCCTCCCTGTGAGAGCACCCCTTTGTGTTTTATAAACTCCATGCGTCGTACCCTCAGGTCCCCCCTGTGGGAGCCCCCCTATGTGTTTAATGACTCCGTGCCTCGTACCCTCAGGTCCTCCCTGTGGGAGCCTTCCTGTGGGTTTTATAAACTCCGTGCCTCGTACCCTCAGGTCCCAACTGTGGGAGCCCCCCTGTGTGTTTTATGAACTCCGTGACTCGTACCCTGAGGTCCTCCCTGTGAGATCCCCCCTGTATGTTTTATAAACTCCGTGCCTCGTACCCTCAGGTCCTCCCTGTGGGAGCCCTCCTGTGGGTTTTATAAACTCCGTGCCTCGTACCCTCAGGTCCCAACTCTGGGAGCCCCCCTGTGTGTTTTATGAACTCCGTGTCTCGTACCTTCAGGTCCCCCCTGTGGGAGTCCCCCTGTGGGAGCCCCCCTGTGTGTTTTATAAACTCCGTTCCTCGTACCCTCACGTCCCCCCTGTGGGAGCCCCCCTGTGTGTTTTATAAACTCCGTGTGTCGTACCCTCAGGTCCCCCCTGTGGGAACACCCCTGTGTGTTTTATGAACTCCGTGCCTCGTACCCTCAGGTCCTCCCTGTGGGAGCCCCCCTGTGTGTTTTATAAACTCCGTGCCTCGTACCCTCAGGTCCCCCCTGTGGGATTACCTGTGTGTTTTATAAACTCCATGCGTCGTACCCTCAGGTCCCCCCTGTCGGAGCCCCCCTGTGTGTTTTATGAACTCCGTGCCTCGTACCCTCAGGTCCTCCCTGTGGGAGCCCCCCTGTGTGTTTTATAAACTCCGTGGCTCGTACCCTCAGGTCCCCCCTGTGGGAGCACCCCTGTGTGTTTTATGAACTCCGTGCCTCGTATCCTCAGGTCCCCCCTGTTTGAGCCCCCCTGTGGGAGCCCCCCTGTGTGTTTTATAAACTCCGCGCCTCGTACCCTCAGGTCCCCCCTGTGGGAGCCCCCCTGTGTGTTTTATGAACTCAGTGACTCGTACCCTCAGGTCCTCCCTGTGGGAGCCCCCCTGTGTGATTTATGAACTCCGTGACTCGTACCCTCAGGTCCTCCCTGTGAGAGCACCCCTTTGTGTTTTATAAACTCCATGCGTCGTACCCTCAGGTCCTCCCTGTGGGAGCCCCCCTGTGTGTTTTATGAACTCCGTGCCTCGTACCCTCAGGTCCTCCCTGTGGGAGCCCCCCTGTGTGTTTTATAAACTCCGTGCCTCGTACCCTCAGGTCCCCCCTGTGGGAGCCCCCCTGTGTGTTTTATGAACTCCGTTCCTCGTACCCTCAGGTCCCCCCTGTGGGAGCACCCCTGTGTGTTTTATGAACTCCGTGCCTCGTACCCTCAGGTCCTCCCTATGGGAGCCCCCCTGTGTGTTTTATAAACTCCGTGGCTCGTACCCTCAGGTCCCCCCAGTGGGAGCACGCCTGTGTGTTTTATGAACTCCGTGCCTCGTATCCTCAGGTCCCCCCTGTTTTAGCCCCCCTGTGGGAGCCCCCCTGTGTGTTTTATAAACTACGCGCCTCGTACCCTCAGGTCCCCCCTGTGGGAGCCCCCCTGTGTGTTTTATGAACTTAGTGACTCGTACCCTCAGGTCCTCCCTGTGGGAGCCTCCCTGTGTGATTTATGAACACCATGACTCGTACCCTCAGGTCCTCCCTGTGAGAGCACCCCTTTGTGTTTTATTAACTCCATGCGTCGTACCCTCAGGTCCCCCCTGTGGGAGCCCCCCTATGTGTTTAATGACTCCGTGCCTCGTACCCTCAGGTCCTCCCTCTGGGAGCCTTCCTGTGGGTTTTATAAACTCCGTGCCTCGTACCCTCAGGTCCCAACTGTGGGAGCCCCCCTGTGTGTTTTATGAACTCCGTGACTCCTACCCTGAGGTCCCAACTGTGGGAGCCCCCCTGTGTGTTTTATGAACTCCTTGCCTCGTACCCTCAGGTCCCAACTTTGGGAGCCCCCCTGTGTGTTTTATGAACTCCGTGCCTCGTACCCTCAGGTCCTCCCTCTGGGAGCCTTCCTGTGGGTTTTATAAACTCCGTGCCTCGTACCCTCAGGTCCCAACTGTGAGAGCCCCCCTGTGCGTTTTATGAACTCAGTGACTCGTACCCTCAGGTCCTTCCTGTGGGAGCCCCCCTGTGTGATTTATGAACTCCGTGACTCGTACCCTCAGGTCCTCCCTGTGAGAGCACCCCTTTGTGTTTTATAAACTCCATGCGTCGTACCCTCAGGTCCCCCCTGTGGGAGCCCCCCTGTGTGTTTTATGACTCCGTGCCTCGTACCCTCAGGTCCTCCCTGTGGGAGCCCTCCTGTGGGTTTTATAAACTCCGTGCCTCGTACCCTCAGGTCCCAACTGTGGGAGCCCCCCTGTGTGTTTTATGAACTCCGTGACTCGTACCCTGAGGTCCTCCCTGTGAGAGCCCCCCTGTGTGTTTTATAAACTCCGTGCCTCGTACCCTCAGGTCCTCCCTGTGAGAGCACCCCTGTGTGTTTTATGAACTCCGTGCCTCGTACCCTCAGGTCCTCCCTGTGGGAGCCCCCCTGTGTGTTTTATAAACTCCGTGCCTCGTACCCTCAGGTCCACCCTGTGGGAGCACCCCTGTGTGTTTAATAAACTCCATGCGTCGTACCCTCAGGTCCCACCTGTCGGAGCCCCCCTGTGTGTTTTATGAACTCCGTGCCTCGTACCCTCAGGTCCTCCCTGTGGGAGCCCCCCTGTGTGTTTTATAAACTCCGTGCCTCGTACCCTCAGGTCCCCCCTGTGGGAGCACCCCTGTGTGTTTTATGAACTCCGTGCCTCGTACCCTCAGGTCTCCCTGTGGGAGCCCCCCTGTGTGTTTTATGAACTCCGTGGCTCGTACCCTCAGGTCCCCCCTGTGGGAGCACCCCTGTGTGTTTTATGAACTCCGTGCCTCGTAACCTCAGGTCCCCCCTGTTTGAGCCTCCCTGTGGGAGCCCCCCTGTGTGTTTTATAAACTCCGCGCCTCGTACCCTCAGGTCCCCCCTGTGGGAGCCCCCCTGTGTGTTTTATGAACTCAGTGACTCGTACCCTCAGGTCCTCCCTGTGCGAGCCCCCCTGTGTGATTTATGAACTCCGTGACTCGTACCCTCAGGTCCTCCCTGTGAGAGCACCCCTTTGTGTTTTATAAACTCCATGCGTCGTACCCTCAGGTCCCCCCTGTGGGAGCCCCCCTATGTGTTTAATGACTCCGTGCCTCGTACCCTCAGGTCCTCCCTGTGGGAGCCTTCCTGTGGGTTTTATAAACTCCGTGCCTCGTACCCTCAGGTCCCAACTGTGGGAGCCCCCCTGTGTGTTTTATGAACTCCGTGACTCGTACCCTGAGGTCCTCCCTGTGAGATCCCCCCTGTATGTTTTATAAACTCCGTGCCTCGTACCCTCAGGTCCCCCCTGTGGGAGCCCCCCTGTGTGTTTTATAAACTCCATGCCTCGTACCCTCAGGTCCCCCCTGTGGGAGCCCCCCTGTGTGTTTTATGAACTCCGTGTCTCGTACCTTCAGGTCCCCCCTGTGGGAGTCCCCCTGTGGGAGCCCCCCTGTGTGTTTTATAAACTCCGTTCCTCGTACCCTCACGTCCCCCGTGTGGGAGCCCCCCTGTGTGTTTTATAAACTCCGTGTGTCGTACCCTCAGGTCCCCCCTGTGGGAGCCCCCCTGTGTGTTTTATAAACTCCATGCCTCGTACCCTCAGGTCCCCCCTGTGGGAGCCCCCCTGTGTGTTTTATGAACTCCGTGTCTCGTACCTTCAGGTCCCCCCTGTGGGAGTCCCCCTGTGGGAGCCCCCCTGTGTGTTTTATAAACTCCGTTCCTCGTACCCTCACGTCCCCCCTGTGGGAGCCCCCCTGTGTGTTTTATAAACTCCGTGTGTCGTACCCTCAGGTCCCCCCTGTGGGAGCACCCCTGTGTGTTTTATGAACTCCGTGCCTCGTACCCTCAGGTCCTCCCTGTGGGAGCCCCCCTGTGTGTTTTATAAACTCCGTGCCTCGTACCCTCAGGTCCCCCCTGTGGGATTACCTGTGTGTTTTATAAACTCCATGCGTCGTACCCTCAGGTCCCCCCTGTCGGAGCCCCCCTGTGTGTTTTATGAACTCCGTGCCTCGTACCCTCAGGTCCCCCCTGTGGGAGCACCCCTGTGTGTTTTATGAACTCCGTGCCTCGTACCCTCAGGTCCTCCTTGTGGGAGCCCCCCTGTGTGTTTTATAAACTCCGTGCCTCGTACCCTCAGGTCCCCCCTGTGGGAGCACCCCTGTGTGTTTTATGAACTCCGTGCCTCGTACCCTCAGGTCCCAACTGTGGGAGCCCCCCTGTGTGTTTTATGAACTCCGTGCCTCGTACCCTCAGGTCCTCCCTCTGGGAGCCTTCCTGTGGGTTTTATAAACTCCGTGCCTCGTACCCTCAGGTCCCAACTGTGGGAGCCCCCCTGTGTGTTTTATGAACTCAGTGACTCGTACCCTCAGGTCCTCCCTGTGGGAGCCCCCCTGTGTGATTTATGAACTCCGTGCCTCGTACCCTCAGGTCCTCCCTGTGAGAGCACCCCTTTGTGTTTTATAAACTCCATGCGTCGTACCCTCAGGTCCCCCCTGTGGGAGCCCCCCTGTGTGTTTTATGACTCCGTGCCTCGTACCCTCAGGTCCTCCCTGTGGGAGCCCTCCTGTGGGTTTTATAAACTCCGTGCCTCGTACCCTCAGGTCCCAACTGTGGGAGCCCCCCTGTGTGTTTTATGAACTCCGTGACTCGTACCCTGAGGTCCTCCCTGTGAGAGCCCACCTGTGTGTTTTATAAACTCCGTGCCTCGTACCCTCAGGTCCCCCCTGTGGGAGCCCCCCTGTGTGTTTTATGAACTCCGTGTCTCGTACCTTCAGGTCCCCCCTGTGGGAGTCCCCCTGTGGGAGCCCCCCTGTGTGTTTTATAAACTCCGTGCCTCGTACCCTCAGGTCCCCCCTGTGGGAGCCCCCCTGTGTGTTTTATGAACTCCGTGTCTCGTACCTTCAGGTCCCCCCTGTGGGAGTCCCCCTGTGGGAGCCCCCCTGTGTGTTTTATAAACTCCGTTCCTCGTACCCTCAGGTCCCCCTTGTGGGAGCCCCCCTGTGTGTTTTATAAACTCCGTGTGTCGTATCCTCAGGTCCCCCCTGTGGGAGCACCCCTGTGTGTTTAATGAACTCCGTGCCTCGTACCCTCAGGTCCCCCCCGTGGGAGCACCCCTGTGTCTTTTATAAACTCCATGCGTCGTACCCTCAGGTCCCCCCTGTCGGAGCCCCCCTGTGTGTTTTATGAACTCCGTGCCTCGTACCCTCAGGTCCCCCCTGTGGGAGCACCCCTGTGTGTTTTATGAACTCCGTGCCTCGTACCCTCAGGTCCCCCCTGTGGGAGCCCCCTTGTGTGTTTTATGAACTCCGTGCCTCGTACCCTCAGGTCCCCCCTGTGGGAGCACCCCTGTGTGTTTTATGAACTCCGTGCCTCTTATCCTCAGGTCCCCCCTGTTTTAACCCCCCTTGTGGGAGCCCCCTGTGTGTTTTATGAACTCCGTGCCTCGTGCCCTCAGGTCCTCCCTGTGGGAGCCCCCCTGTGTGTTTTACAAACTCCGTGCCTCGTACCCTCAGGTCCCCCCTGTGGGAGCCCCCCTGTGTGTTTTATGAACTCCGTGCCTCGTACCCTCAGGTCTCCCCTGTGGGAGCACCCCTGTGTGTTTTATGAACTCCGTGCCTCGTACCCTCAGGTCCTCCCTGTGGGAGCCCCCCTGTGTGATTTATGAACTCCGTGACTCGTACCCTCAGGTCCTCCCTGTGAGAGCACCCCTTTGTGTTTTATAAACTCCATGCGTCGTACCCTCAGGTCCCCGCTGTGGGAGCCCCCCTATGTGTTTAATGACTCCGTGCCTCGTACCCTCAGGTCCTCCCTCTGGGAGCCTTCCTGTGGGTTTTATAAACTCCGTGCCTCGTACCCTCAGGTCCCAACTGTGGGAGCCCCCCTGTGTGTTTTATGAACTCCGTGACTCGTACCCTGAGGTCCTCCCTGTGAGAGCCCCCCTGTGTGTTTTCTAAACTCCGTGCCTCGTACCCTCAAGTCCCCCCTGTGGGAGCCCCCCTGTGTGTTTTATAAATTCCATGCCTCGTACCCTCAGGTCCCCCCTGTGGGAGTCCCCCTGTGGGAGCCCCCCTGTGTGTTTTATAAACTCCGTTCCTCGTACCCTCAGGTCCCCCCTGTGGGAGCACCCCTGTGTGTTTTATAAACTCCATGCGTCGTACCCTCAGGTCCCCCCTGTCGGAGCCCCCCTGTGTGTTTTATGAACTCCGTGCCTCGTACCCTCAGGTCCTCCCTGTGGGAGCCCCCCTGTGTGTTTTATGAACTCCGTGCCTCGTACCCTCAGGTCCCCCCTGTGGGAGCACCCCTGTGTGTTTTATGAACTCCGTGCCTCTTATCCTCAGGTCCCCCCTGTTTGAGCCCCCCTGTGGGAGCCCCCCTGTGTGTTTTATGAACTCCGTGCCTCGTACCCTCAGGTCCTCCCTGTGGGAGCCCCCCTGTGTGTTTTATAAACTCCGTGCTTCGTACCCTCAGGTCCCCCCTGTGGGAGCACCCCTGTGTGTTTTATGAACTCCGTGCCTCGTACCCTCAGGTCCTCCTTGTGGGAGCCCCCCTGTGTGTTTTATAAACTCCGTGCCTCGTACCCTCAGGTCCCCCCTGTGGGAGCACCCCTGTGTGTTTTATGAACTCCGTGCCTCGTACCCTCAGGTCCCCCCTGTGGGAGCACCCCTGTGTGTTTTATGAACTCCGTGCCTCGTACCCTCAGGTCCTCCCTGTGGGAGCCCCCCTGTGTGTTTTATGAACTCCGTGCCTCGTACCCTCAGGTCCCCCCTGTGGGAGCACCCCTGTGTGTTTTATGAACTCCGTGCCTCGTATCCTCAGGTCCCCCCTGTTTGAGCCCCCCTGTCGGAGCCCCCCTGTGTGTTCTATAAACTCCGTGCCTCGTACCCTCAGGTCCCCCCTGTGGGAGCACCCCTGTGTGTTTTATGAACTCCGTGCCTCGTACCCTCAGGTCCCCCCTGTGGGAGCACCCCTGTGTGTTTTATGAACTCCGTGCCTCGTACCCTCAGGTCCTTCCTGTGGGAGCCCCCCTGCGTGTTTTATAAACTCCGTGCCTCGTACCCTCAGGTCCCCCCTGTGGGAGCACCCCTGTGTGTTTTATGAACTCCGTGCCTCGTACCCTCAGGTCCCCCCTGTGGGAGCCCCCTTGTGTGTTTTATGAACTCCGTGCCTCGTACCCTCAGGTCCCCCCTGTGGGAGCACCCCTGTGTGTTTTATGAACTCCGTGCCTCTTATCCTCAGGTCCCCCCTGTTTTAACCCCCCTTGTGGGAGCCCCCTGTGTGTTTTATGAACTCCGTGCCTCGTGCCCTCAGGTCCTCCCTGTGGGAGCCCCCCTGTGTGTTTTACAAACTCCGTGCCTCGTACCCTCAGGTCCCCCCTGTGGGAGCCCCCCTGTGTGTTTTATGAACTCCGTGCCTCGTACCCTCAGGTCTCCCCTGTGGGAGCACCCCTGTGTGTTTTATGAACTCCGTGCCTCGTACCCTCAGGTCCTCCCTGTGGGAGCCCCCCTGTGTGATTTATGAACTCCGTGACTCGTACCCTCAGGTCCTCCCTGTGAGAGCACCCCTTTGTGTTTTATAAACTCCATGCGTCGTACCCTCAGGTCCCCGCTGTGGGAGCCCCCCTATGTGTTTAATGACTCCGTGCCTCGTACCCTCAGGTCCTCCCTCTGGGAGCCTTCCTGTGGGTTTTATAAACTCCGTGCCTCGTACCCTCAGGTCCCAACTGTGGGAGCCCCCCTGTGTGTTTTATGAACTCCGTGACTCGTACCCTGAGGTCCTCCCTGTGAGAGCCCCCCTGTGTGTTTTCTAAACTCCGTGCCTCGTACCCTCAAGTCCCCCCTGTGGGAGCCCCCCTGTGTGTTTTATAAATTCCATGCCTCGTACCCTCAGGTCCCCCCTGTGGGAGTCCCCCTGTGGGAGCCCCCCTGTGTGTTTTATAAACTCCGTTCCTCGTACCCTCAGGTCCCCCCTGTGGGAGCACCCCTGTGTGTTTTATAAACTCCATGCGTCGTACCCTCAGGTCCCCCCTGTCGGAGCCCCCCTGTGTGTTTTATGAACTCCGTGCCTCGTACCCTCAGGTCCTCCCTGTGGGAGCCCCCCTGTGTGTTTTATGAACTCCGTGCCTCGTACCCTCAGGTCCCCCCTGTGGGAGCACCCCTGTGTGTTTTATGAACTCCGTGCCTCTTATCCTCAGGTCCCCCCTGTTTGAGCCCCCCTGTGGGAGCCCCCCTGTGTGTTTTATGAACTCCGTGCCTCGTACCCTCAGGTCCTCCCTGTGGGAGCCCCCCTGTGTGTTTTATAAACTCCGTGCTTCGTACCCTCAGGTCCCCCCTGTGGGAGCACCCCTGTGTGTTTTATGAACTCCGTGCCTCGTACCCTCAGGTCCTCCTTGTGGGAGCCCCCCTGTGTGTTTTATAAACTCCGTGCCTCGTACCCTCAGGTCCCCCCTGTGGGAGCACCCCTGTGTGTTTTATGAACTCCGTGCCTCGTACCCTCAGGTCCCCCCTGTGGGAGCACCCCTGTGTGTTTTATGAACTCCGTGCCTCGTACCCTCAGGTCCTCCCTGTGGGAGCCCCCCTGTGTGTTTTATGAACTCCGTGCCTCGTACCCTCAGGTCCCCCCTGTGGGAGCACCCCTGTGTGTTTTATGAACTCCGTGCCTCGTATCCTCAGGTCCCCCCTGTTTGAGCCCCCCTGTCGGAGCCCCCCTGTGTGTTCTATAAACTCCGTGCCTCGTACCCTCAGGTCCCCCCTGTGGGAGCACCCCTGTGTGTTTTATGAACTCCGTGCCTCGTACCCTCAGGTCCCCCCTGTGGGAGCACCCCTGTGTGTTTTATGAACTCCGTGCCTCGTACCCTCAGGTCCTTCCTGTGGGAGCCCCCCTGCGTGTTTTATAAACTCCGTGCCTCGTACCCTCAGGTCCCCCCTGTGGGAGCACCCCTGTGCGTTTTATGAACTCCGTGCCTCGTACCCTCAGGTCCCCCATGTGGGAGCACCCCTGTGTGTTTTATGAACTCCGTGCCTCGTACCCTCAGGTCCTCCCTGTGGGAGCCCCCCTGTGTGTTTTATAAACTCCGTGCCTCGTACCCTCAGGTCCCCCCTGTGGGATTACCTGTGTGTTTTTTAAACTCCATGCGTCATACCCTCAGGTCCCCCCTGTCGGAGCCCCCCTGTGTGTTTTATGAACTCCGTGCCTCGTACCCTCAGGTCCTCCCTGTGGGAGCCCCCCTGTGTGTTTTATAAACCTCGTGGCTCGTACCCTCAGGTCCCCCCTGTGGGAGCACCCCTGTGTGTTTTATGAACTCCGTGCCTCGTATCCTCAGGTCCCCCCTGTTTGAGCCCCCCTGTGGGAGCCCCCCTGTGTGTTTTATAAACTCCGCGCCTCGTACCCTCAGGTCCCCCCTGTGGGAGCCCCCCTGTGTGTTTTATGAACTCAGTGACTCGTACCCTCAGGTCCTCCCTGTGGGAGCCCCCCTGTGTGATTTATGAACTCCGTGACTCGTACCCTCAGGTCCTCCCTGTGAGAGCACCCCTTTGTGTTTTATAAACTCCATGCGTCGTACCCTCAGGTCCTCCCTGTGGGAGCCCCCCTGTGTGTTTTATGAACTCCGTGCCTCGTACCCTCAGGTCCTCCCTGTGGGAGCCCCCCTGTGTGTTTTATAAACTCCGTGCCTCGTACCCTCAGGTCCCCCCTGTGGGAGCCCCCCTGTGTGTTTTATGAACTCCGTGCCTCGTACCCTCAGGTCCCCCCTGTGGGAGCACCCCTGTGTGTTTTATGAACTCCGTGCCTCGTACCCTCAGGTCCTCCCTATGGGAGCCCCCCTGTGTGTTTTATAAACTCCGTGGCTCGTACCCTCAGGTCCCCCCAGTGGGAGCACGCCTGTGTGTTTTATGAACTCCGTGCCTCGTATCCTCAGGTCCCCCCTGTTTGAGCCCCCCTGTGGGAGCCCCCCTGTGTGTTTTATAAACTACGCGCCTCGTACCCTCAGGTCCCCCCTGTGGGAGCCCCCCTGTGTGTTTTATGAACTTAGTGACTCGTACCCTCAGGTCCTCCCTGTGGGAGCCTCCCTGTGTGATTTATGAACACCATGACTCGTACCCTCAGGTCCTCCCTGTGAGAGCACCCCTTTGTGTTTTATTAACTCCATGCGTCGTACCCTCAGGTCCCCCCTGTGGGAGCCCCCCTATGTGTTTAATGACTCCGTGCCTCGTACCCACAGGTCCTCCCTCTGGGAGCCTTCCTGTGGGTTTTATAAACTCCGTGCCTCGTACCCTCAGGTCCCAACTGTGGGAGCCCCCCTGTGTGTTTTATGAACTCCGTGACTCCTACCCTGAGGTCCCAACTGTGGGAGCCCCCCTGTGTGTTTTATGAACTCCTTGCCTCGTACCCTCAGGTCCCAACTTTGGGAGCCCCCCTGTGTGTTTTATGAGCTCCGTGCCTCGTACCCTCAGGTCCTCCCTCTGGGAGCCTTCCTGTGGGTTTTATAAACTCCGTGCCTCGTACCCTCAGGTCCCAACTGTGAGAGCCCCCCTGTGCGTTTTATGAACTCAGTGACTCGTACCCTCAGGTCCTTCCTGTGGGAGCCCCCCTGTGTGATTTATGAACTCCGTGACTCGTACCCTCAGGTCCTCCCTGTGAGAGCACCCCTTTGTGTTTTATAAACTCCATGCGTCGTACCCTCAGGTCCCCCCTGTGGGAGCCCCCCTGTGTGTTTTATGACTCCGTGCCTCGTACCCTCAGGTCCTCCCTGTGGGAGCCCTCCTGTGGGTTTTATAAACTCCGTGCCTCGTACCCTCAGGTCCCAACTGTGGGAGCCCCCCTGTGTGTTTTATGAACTCCGTGACTCGTACCCTGAGGTCCTCCCTGTGAGAGCCCCCCTGTGTGTTTTATAAACTCCGTGCCTCGTACCCTCAGGTCCTCCCTGTGGGAGCACCCCTGTGTGTTTTATGAACTCCGTGCCTCGTACCCTCAGGTCCTCCCTGTGGGAGCCCCCCTGTGTGTTTTATAAACTCCGTGCCTCGTACCCTCAGGTCCACCCTGTGGGAGCACCCCTGTGTGTTTTATAAACTCCATGCGTCGTACCCTCAGGTCCCACCTGTCGGAGCCCCCCTGTGTGTTTTATGAACTCCGTGCCTCGTACCCTCAGGTCCTCCCTGTGGGAGCCCCCCTGTGTGTTTTATGAACTCCGTGCCTCGTACCCTCAGGTCCTCCCTGTGGGAGCCCCCCTGTGTGTTTTATGAACTCCGTGGCTCGTACCCTCAGGTCCCCCCTGTGGGAGCACCCCTGTGTGTTTTATGAACTCCGTGCCTCGTATCCTCAGGTCCCCCCTGTTTGAGCCTCCCTGTGGGAGCCCCCCTGTGTGTTTTATAAACTCCGCGCCTCGTACCCTCAGGTCCCCCCTGTGGGAGCCCCCCTGTGTGTTTTATGAACTCAGTGACTCGTACCCTCAGGTCCTCCCTGTGCGAGCCCCCCTGTGTGATTTATGAACTCCGTGACTCGTACCCTCAGGTCCTCCCTGTGAGAGCACCCCTTTGTGTTTTATAAACTCCATGCGTCGTACCCTCAGGTCCCCCCTGTGGGAGCCCCCCTATGTGTTTAATGACTCCGTGCCTCGTACCCTCAGGTCCTCCCTGTGGGAGCCTTCCTGTGGGTTTTATAAACTCCGTGCCTCGTACCCTCAGGTCCCAACTGTGGGAGCCCCCCTGTGTGTTTTATGAACTCCGTGACTCGTACCCTGAGGTCCTCCCTGTGAGATCCCCCCTGTATGTTTTATAAACTCCGTGCCTCGTACCCTCAGGTCCCCCCTGTGGGAGCCCCCCTGTGTGTTTTATAAACTCCATGCCTCGTACCCTCAGGTCCCCCCTGTGGGAGCCCCCCTGTGTGTTTTATGAACTCCGTGTCTCGTACCTTCAGGTCCCCCCTGTGGGAGTCCCCCTGTGGGAGCCCCCCTGTGTGTTTTATAAACTCCGTTCCTCGTACCCTCACGTCCCCCGTGTGGGAGCCCCCCTGTGTGTTTTATAAACTCCGTGTGTCGTACCCTCAGGTCCCCCCTGTGGGAGCCCCCCTGTGTGTTTTATAAACTCCATGCCTCGTACCCTCAGGTCCCCCCTGTGGGAGCCCCCCTGTGTGTTTTATGAACTCCGTGTCTCGTACCTTCAGGTCCCCCCTGTGGGAGTCCCCCTGTGGGAGCCCCCCTGTGTGTTTTATAAACTCCGTTCCTCGTACCCTCACGTCCCCCCTGTGGGAGCCCCCCTGTGTGTTTTATAAACTCCGTGTGTCGTACCCTCAGGTCCCCCCTGTGGGAGCACCCCTGTGTGTTTTATGAACTCCGTGCCTCGTACCCTCAGGTCCTCCCTGTGGGAGCCCCCCTGTGTGTTTTATAAACTCCGTGCCTCGTACCCTCAGGTCCCCCCTGTGGGATTACCTGTGTGTTTTATAAACTCCATGCGTCGTACCCTCAGGTCCCCCCTGTCGGAGCCCCCCTGTGTGTTTTATGAACTCCGTGCCTCGTACCCTCAGGTCCCCCCTGTGGGAGCACCCCTGTGTGTTTTATGAACTCCGTGCCTCGTACCCTCAGGTCCTTCTTGTGGGAGCCCCCCTGTGTGTTTTATAAACTCCGTGCCTCGTACCCTCAGGTCCCCCCTGTGGGAGCACCCCTGTGTGTTTTATGAACTCCGTGCCTCGTACCCTCAGGTCCCAACTGTGGGAGCCCCCCTGTGTGTTTTATGAACTCCGTGCCTCGTACCCTCAGGTCCTCCCTCTGGGAGCCTTCCTGTGGGTTTTATAAACTCCGTGCCTCGTACCCTCAGGTCCCAACTGTGGGAGCCCCCCTGTGTGTTTTATGAACTCAGTGACTCGTACCCTCAGGTCCTCCCTGTGGGAGCCCCCCTGTGTGATTTATGAACTCCGTGCCTCGTACCCTCAGGTCCTCCCTGTGAGAGCACCCCTTTGTGTTTTATAAACTCCATGCGTCGTACCCTCAGGTCCCCCCTGTGGGAGCCCCCCTATGTGTTTAATGACTCCGTGCCTCGTACCCTCAGGTCCTCCCTGTGGGAGCCTTCCTGTGGGTTTTATAAACTCCGTGCCTCGTACCCTCAGGTCCCAACTGTGGGAGCCCCCCTGTGTGTTTTATGAACTCCGTGACTCGTACCCTGAGGTCCTCCCTGTGAGATCCCCCCTGTATGTTTTATAAACTCCGTGCCTCGTACCCTCAGGTCCTCCCTGTGGGAGCCCTCCTGTGGGTTTTATAAACTCCGTGCCTCGTACCCTCAGGTCCCAACTCTGGGAGCCCCCCTGTGTGTTTTATGAACTCCGTGTCTCGTACCTTCAGGTCCCCCCTGTGGGAGTCCCCCTGTGGGAGCCCCCCTGTGTGTTTTATAAACTCCGTTCCTCGTACCCTCACGTCCCCCCTGTGGGAGCCCCCCTGTGTGTTTTATAAACTCCGTGTGTCGTACCCTCAGGTCCCCCCTGTGGGAGCACCCCTGTGTGTTTTATGAACTCCGTGCTTCGTACCCTCAGGTCCTCCCTGTGGGAGCCCCCCTGTGTGTTTTATAAACTCCGTGCCTCGTACCCTCAGGTCCCCCCTGTGGGATTACCTGTGTGTTTTATAAACTCCATGCGTCGTACCCTCAGGTCCCCCCTGTCGGAGCCCCCCTGTGTGTTTTATGAACTCCGTGCCTCGTACCCTCAGGTCCTCCCTGTGGGAGCCCCCCTGTGTGCTTTATAAACTCCGTGGCTCGTACCCTCAGGTCCCCCCTGTGGGAGCACCCCTGTGTGTTTTATGAACTCCGTGCCTCGTATCCTCAGGTCCCCCCTGTTTGAGCCCCCCTGTGGGAGCCCCCCTGTGTGTTTTATAAACTCCGCGCCTCGTACCCTCAGGTCCCCCCTGTGGGAGCCCCCCTGTGTGTTTTATGAACTCAGTGACTCGTACCCTCAGGTCCTCCCTGTGGGAGCCCCCCTGTGTGATTTATGAACTCCGTGACTCGTACCCTCAGGTCCTCCCTGTGAGAGCACCCCTTTGTGTTTTATAAACTCCATGCGTCGTACCCTCAGGTCCTCCCTGTGGGAGCCCCCCTGTGTGTTTTATGAACTCCGTGCCTCGTACCCTCAGGTCCTCCCTGTGGGAGCCCCCCTGTGTGTTTTATGAACTCCGTGCCTCGTACCCTCAGGTCCCCCCTGTGGGAGCACCCCTGTGTGTTTTATGAACTCCGTGCCTCGTACCCTCAGGTCCTCCCTATGGGAGCCCCCCTGTGTGTTTTATAAACTCCGTGGCTCGTACCCTCAGGTCCCCCCAGTGGGAGCACGCCTGTGTGTTTTATGAACTCCGTGCCTCGTATCCTCAGGTCCCCCCTGTTTGAGCCCCCCTGTGGGAGCCCCCCTGTGTGTTTTATAAACTACGCGCCTCGTACCCTCAGGTCCCCCCTGTGGGAGCCCCCCTGTGTGTTTTATGAACTTAGTGACTCGTACCCTCAGGTCCTCCCTGTGGGAGCCTCCCTGTGTGATTTATGAACACCATGACTCGTACCCTCATGTCCTCCCTGTGAGAGCACCCCTTTGTGTTTTATTAACTCCATGCGTCGTACCCTCAGGTCCCCCCTGTGGGAGCCCCCCTATGTGTTTAATGACTCCGTGCCTCGTACCCTCAGGTCCTCCCTCTGGGAGCCTTCCTGTGGGTTTTATAAACTCCGTGCCTCGTACCCTCAGGTCCCAACTGTGGGAGCCCCCCTGTGTGTTTTATGAACTCCGTGACTCCTACCCTGAGGTCCCAACTGTGGGAGCCCCCCTGTGTGTTTTATGAACTCCTTTCCTCGTACCCTCAGGTCCCAACTTTGGGAGCCCCCCTGTGTGTTTTATGAACTCCGTGCCTCGTACCCTCAGGTCCTCCCTCTGGGAGCCTTCCTGTGGGTTTTATAAACTCCGTGCCTCGTACCCTCAGGTCCCAACTGTGAGAGCCCCCCTGTGCGTTTTATGAACTCAGTGACTCGTACCCTCAGGTCCTTCCTGTGGGAGCCCCCCTGTGTGATTTATGAACTCCGTGACTCGTACCCTCAGGTCCTCCCTGTGAAAGCACCCCTTTGTGTTTTATAAACTCCATGCGTCGTACCCTCAGGTCCCCCCTGTGGGAGCCCCCCTGTGTGTTTTATGACTCCGTGCCTCGTACCCTCAGGTCCTCCCTGTGGGAGCCCTCCTGTGGGTTTTATAAACTCCGTGCCTCGTACCCTCAGGTCCCAACTGTGGGAGCCCCCCTGTGTGTTTTATGAACTCCGTGACTCGTACCCTGAGGTCCTCCCTGTGAGAGCCCCCCTGTGTGTTTTATAAACTCCGTGCCTCGTACCCTCAGGTCCTCCCTGTGGGAGCACCCCTGTGTGTTTTATGAACTCCGTGCCTCGTACCCTCAGGTCCTCCCTGTGGGAGCCCCCCTGTGTGTTTTATAAACTCCGTGCCTCGTACCCTCAGGTCCACCCTGTGGGAGCACCCCTGTGTGTTTTATAAACTCCATGCGTCGTACCCTCAGGTCCCACCTGTCGGAGCCCCCCTGTGTGTTTTATGAACTCCGTGCCTCGTACCCTCAGGTCCTCCCTGTGGGAGCCCCCCTGTGTGTTTTATAAACTCCGTGCCTCGTACCCTCAGGTCCCCCCTGTGGGAGCACCCCTGTGTGTGTTATGAACTCCGTGCCTCGTACCCTCAGGTCCTCCCTGTGGGAGCCCCCCTGTGTGTTTTATGAACTCCGTGGCTCGTACCCTCAGGTCCCCCCTGTGGGAGCACCCCTGTGTGTTTTATGAACTCCGTGCCTCGTATCCTCAGGTCCCCCCTGTTTGAGCCTCCCTGTGGGAGCCCCCCTGTGTGTTTTATAAACTCCGCGCCTCGTACCCTCAGGTCCCCCCTGTGGGAGCCCCCCTGTGTGTTTTATGAACTCAGTGACTCGTACCCTCAGGTCCTCCCTGTGCGAGCCCCCCTGTGTGATTTATGAACTCCGTGACTCGTACCCTCAGGTCCTCCCTGTGAGAGCACCCCTTTGTGTTTTATAAACTCCATGCGTCGTACCCTCAGGTCCCCCCTGTGGGAGCCCCCCTATGTGTTTAATGACTCCGTGCCTCGTACCCTCAGGTCCTCCCTGTGGGAGCCTTCCTGTGGGTTTTATAAACTCCGTGCCTCGTACCCTCAGGTCCCAACTGTGGGAGCCCCCCTGTGTGTTTTATGAACTCCGTGACTCGTACCCTGAGGTCCTCCCTGTGAGATCCCCCCTGTATGTTTTATAAACTCCGTGCCTCGTACCCTCAGGTCCTCCCTGTGGGAGCCCTCCTGTGGGTTTTATAAACTCCGTGCCTCGTACCCTCAGGTCCCAACTCTGGGAGCCCCCCTGTGTGTTTTATGAACTCCGTGTCTCGTACCTTCAGGTCCCCCCTGTGGGAGTCCCCCTGTGGGAGCCCCCCTGTGTGTTTTATAAACTCCGTTCCTCGTACCCTCACGTCCCCCCTGTGGGAGCCCCCCTGTGTGTTTTATAAACTCCGTGTGTCGTACCCTCAGGTCCCCCCTGTGGGAGCACCCCTGTGTGTTTTATGAACTCCGTGCCTCGTACCCTCAGGTCCTCCCTGTGGGAGCCCCCCTGTGTGTTTTATAAACTCCGTGCCTCGTACCCTCAGGTCCCCCCTGTGGGATTACCTGTGTGTTTTATAAACTCCATGCGTCGTACCCTCAGGTCCCCCCTGTCGGAGCCCCCCTGTGTGTTTTATGAACTCCGTGCCTCGTACCCTCAGGTCCTCCCTGTGGGAGCCCCCCTGTGTGTTTTATAAACTCCGTGGCTCGTACCCTCAGGTCCCCCCTGTGGGAGCACCCCTGTGTGTTTTATGAACTCCGTGCCTCGTATCCTCAGGTCCCCCCTGTTTGAGCCCCCCTGTGGGAGCCCCCCTGTGTGTTTTATAAACTCCGCGCCTCGTACCCTCAGGTCCCCCCTGTGGGAGCCCCCCTGTGTGTTTTATGAACTCAGTGACTCGTACCCTCAGGTCCTCCCTGTGGGAGCCCCCCTGTGTGATTTATGAACTCCGTGACTCGTACCCTCAGGTCCTCCCTGTGAGAGCACCCCTTTGTGTTTTATAAACTCCATGCGTCGTACCCTCAGGTCCTCCCTGTGGGAGCCCCCCTGTGTGTTTTATGAACTCCGTGCCTCGTACCCTCAGGTCCTCCCTGTGGGAGCCCCCCTGTGTGTTTTATAAACTCCGTGCCTCGTACCCTCAGGTCCCCCCTGTGGGAGCCCCCCTGTGTGTTTTATGAACTCCGTGCCTCGTACCCTCAGGTCCCCCCTGTGGGAGCACCCCTGTGTGTTTTATGAACTCCGTGCCTCGTACCCTCAGGTCCTCCCTATGGGAGCCCCCCTGTGTGTTTTATAAACTCCGTGGCTCGTACCCTCAGGTCCCCCCAGTGGGAGCACGCCTGTGTGTTTTATGAACTCCGTGCCTCGTATCCTCAGGTCCCCCCTGTTTTAGCCCCCCTGTGGGAGCCCCCCTGTGTGTTTTATAAACTACGCGCCTCGTACCCTCAGGTCCCCCCTGTGGGAGCCCCCCTGTGTGTTTTATGAACTTAGTGACTCGTACCCTCAGGTCCTCCCTGTGGGAGCCTCCCTGTGTGATTTATGAACACCATGACTCGTACCCTCAGGTCCTCCCTGTGAGAGCACCCCTTTGTGTTTTATTAACTCCATGCGTCGTACCCTCAGGTCCCCCCTGTGGGAGCCCCCCTATGTGTTTAATGACTCCGTGCCTCGTACCCTCAGGTCCTCCCTCTGGGAGCCTTCCTGTGGGTTTTATAAACTCCGTGCCTCGTACCCTCAGGTCCCAACTGTGGGAGCCCCCCTGTGTGTTTTATGAACTCCGTGACTCCTACCCTGAGGTCCCAACTGTGGGAGCCCCCCTGTGTGTTTTATGAACTCCTTGCCTCGTACCCTCAGGTCCCAACTTTGGGAGCCCCCCTGTGTGTTTTATGAACTCCGTGCCTCGTACCCTCAGGTCCTCCCTCTGGGAGCCTTCCTGTGGGTTTTATAAACTCCGTGCCTCGTACCCTCAGGTCCCAACTGTGAGAGCCCCCCTGTGCGTTTTATGAACTCAGTGACTCGTACCCTCAGGTCCTTCCTGTGGGAGCCCCCCTGTGTGATTTATGAACTCCGTGACTCGTACCCTCAGGTCCTCCCTGTGAGAGCACCCCTTTGTGTTTTATAAACTCCATGCGTCGTACCCTCAGGTCCCCCCTGTGGGAGCCCCCCTGTGTGTTTTATGACTCCGTGCCTCGTACCCTCAGGTCCTCCCTGTGGGAGCCCTCCTGTGGGTTTTATAAACTCCGTGCCTCGTACCCTCAGGTCCCAACTGTGGGAGCCCCCCTGTGTGTTTTATGAACTCCGTGACTCGTACCCTGAGGTCCTCCCTGTGAGAGCCCCCCTGTGTGTTTTATAAACTCCGTGCCTCGTACCCTCAGGTCCTCCCTGTGGGAGCACCCCTGTGTGTTTTATGAACTCCGTGCCTCGTACCCTCAGGTCCTCCCTGTGGGAGCCCCCCTGTGTGTTTTATAAACTCCGTGCCTCGTACCCTCAGGTCCACCCTGTGGGAGCACCCCTGTGTGTTTTATAAACTCCATGCGTCGTACCCTCAGGTCCCACCTGTCGGAGCCCCCCTGTGTGTTTTATGAACTCCGTGCCTCGTACCCTCAGGTCCTCCCTGTGGGAGCCCCCCTGTGTGTTTTATAAACTCCGTGCCTCGTACCCTCAGGTCCCCCCTGTGGGAGCACCCCTGTGTGTTTTATGAACTCCGTGCCTCGTACCCTCAGGTCCTCCCTGTGGGAGCCCCCCTGTGTGTTTTATGAACTCCGTGGCTCGTACCCTCAGGTCCCCCCTGTGGGAGCACCCCTGTGTGTTTTATGAACTCCGTGCCTCGTAACCTCAGGTCCCCCCTGTTTGAGCCTCCCTGTGGGAGCCCCCCTGTGTGTTTTATAAACTCCGCGCCTCGTACCCTCAGGTCCCCCCTGTGGGAGCCCCCCTGTGTGTTTTATGAACTCAGTGACTCGTACCCTCAGGTCCTCCCTGTGCGAGCCCCCCTGTGTGATTTATGAACTCCGTGACTCGTACCCTCAGGTCCTCCCTGTGAGAGCACCCCTTTGTGTTTTATAAACTCCATGCGTCGTACCCTCAGGTCCCCCCTGTGGGAGCCTCCCTATGTGTTTAATGACTCCGTGCCTCGTACCCTCAGGTCCTCCCTGTGGGAGCCTTCCTGTGGGTTTTATAAACTCCGTGCCTCGTACCCTCAGGTCCCAACTGTGGGAGCCCCCCTGTGTGTTTTATGAACTCCGTGACTCGTACCCTGAGGTCCTCCCTGTGAGATCCCCCTTGTATGTTTTATAAACTCCGTGCCTCGTACCCTCAGGTCCCCCCTGTGGGAGCCCCCCTGTGTGTTTTATAAACTCCATGCCTCGTACCCTCAGGTCCCCCCTGTGGGAGCCCCCCTGTGTGTTTTATGAACTCCGTGTCTCGTACCTTCAGGTCCCCGCTGTGGGAGTCCCCCTGTGGGAGCCCCCCTGTGTGTTTTATAAACTCCGTTCCTCGTACCCTCACGTCCCCCGTGTGGGAGCCCCCCTGTGTGTTTTATAAACTCCGTGTGTCGTACCCTCAGGTCCCCCCTGTGGGAGCCCCCCTGTGTGTTTTATAAACTCCATGCCTCGTACCCTCAGGTCCCCCCTGTGGGAGCCCCCCTGTGTGTTTTATGAACTCCGTGTCTCGTACCTTCAGGTCCCCCCTGTGGGAGTCCCCCTGTGGGAGCCCCCCTGTGTGTTTTATAAACTCCGTTCCTCGTACCCTCACGTCCCCCCTGTGGGAGCCCCCCTGTGTGTTTTATAAACTCCGTGTGTCGTACCCTCAGGTCCCCCCTGTGGGAGCACCCCTGTGTGTTTTATGAACTCCGTGCCTCGTACCCTCAGGTCCTCCCTGTGGGAGCCCCCCTGTGTGTTTTATAAACTCCGTGCCTCGTACCCTCAGGTCCCCCCTGTGGGATTACCTGTGTGTTTTATAAACTCCATGCGTCGTACCCTCAGGTCCCCCCTGTCGGAGCCCCCCTGTGTGTTTTATGAACTCCGTGCCTCGTACCCTCAGGTCCCCCCTGTGGGAGCACCCCTGTGTGTTTTATGAACTCCGTGCCTCGTACCCTCAGGTCCTCCTTGTGGGAGCCCCCCTGTGTGTTTTATAAACTCCGTGCCTCGTACCCTCAGGTCCCCCCTGTGGGAGCACCCCTGTGTGTTTTATGAACTCCGTGCCTCGTACCCTCAGGTCCCAACTGTGGGAGCCCCCCTGTGTGTTTTATGAACTCCGTGCCTCGTACCCTCAGGTCCTCCCTCTGGGAGCCTTCCTGTGGGTTTTATAAACTCCGTGCCTCGTACCCTCAGGTCCCAACTGTGGGAGCCCCCCTGTGTGTTTTATGAACTCAGTGACTCGTACCCTCAGGTCCTCCCTGTGGGAGCCCCCCTGTGTGATTTATGAACTCCGTGCCTCGTACCCTCAGGTCCTCCCTGTGAGAGCACCCCTTTGTGTTTTATAAACTCCATGCGTCGTACCCTCAGGTCCCCCCTGTGGGAGCCCCCCTGTGTGTTTTATGACTCCGTGCCTCGTACCCTCAGGTCCTCCCTGTGGGAGCCCTCCTGTGGGTTTTATAAACTCCGTGCCTCGTACCCTCAGGTCCCAACTGTGGGAGCCCCCCTGTGTGTTTTATGAACTCCGTGACTCGTACCCTGAGGTCCTCCCTGTGAGAGCCCACCTGTGTGTTTTATAAACTCCGTGCCTCGTACCCTCAGGTCCCCCCTGTGGGAGCCCCCCTGTGTGTTTTATGAACTCCGTGTCTCGTACCTTCAGGTCCCCCCTGTGGGAGTCCCCCTGTGGGAGCCCCCCTGTGTGTTTTATAAACTCCGTGCCTCGTACCCTCAGGTCCCCCCTGTGGGAGCCCCCCTGTGTGTTTTATGAACTCCGTGTCTCGTACCTTCAGGTCCCCCCTGTGGGAGTCCCCCTGTGGGAGCCCCCCTGTGTGTTTTATAAACTCCGTTCCTCGTACCCTCAGGTCCCCCTTGTGGGAGCCCCCCTGTGTGTTTTATAAACTCCGTGTGTCGTATCCTCAGGTCCCCCCTGTGGGAGCACCCCTGTGTGTTTAATGAACTCCGTGCCTCGTACCCTCAGGTCCCCCCCGTGGGAGCACCCCTGTGTCTTTTATAAACTCCATGCGTCGTACCCTCAGGTCCCCCCTGTCGGAGCCCCCCTGTGTGTTTTATGAACTCCGTGCCTCGTACCCTCAGGTCCCCCCTGTGGGAGCCCCCCTGTGTGTTTTATGAACTCCGTGCCTCGTACCCTCAGGTCCCCCCTGTGGGAGCCCCCTTGTGTGTTTTATGAACTCCGTGCCTCGTACCCTCAGGTCCCCCCTGTGGGAGCACCCCTGTGTGTTTTATGAACTCCGTGCCTCTTATCCTCAGGTCCCCCCTGTTTTAACCCCCCTTGTGGGAGCCCCCTGTGTGTTTTATGAACTCCGTGCCTCGTGCCCTCAGGTCCTCCCTGTGGGAGCCCCCCTGTGTGTTTTACAAACTCCGTGCCTCGTACCCTCAGGTCCCCCCTGTGGGAGCCCCCCTGTGTGTTTTATGAACTCCGTGCCTCGTACCCTCAGGTCTCCCCTGTGGGAGCACCCCTGTGTGTTTTATGAACTCCGTGCCTCGTACCCTCAGGTCCTCCCTGTGGGAGCCCCCCTGTGTGATTTATGAACTCCGTGACTCGTACCCTCAGGTCCTCCCTGTGAGAGCACCCCTTTGTGTTTTATAAACTCCATGCGTCGTACCCTCAGGTCCCCGCTGTGGGAGCCCCCCTATGTGTTTAATGACTCCGTGCCTCGTACCCTCAGGTCCTCCCTCTGGGAGCCCCCCTGTGGGTTTTATAAACTCCGTGCCTCGTACCCTCAGGTCCCAACTGTGGGAGCCCCCCTGTGTGTTTTATGAACTCCGTGACTCGTACCCTGAGGTCCTCCCTGTGAGAGCCCCCCTGTGTGTTTTCTAAACTCCGTGCCTCGTACCCTCAAGTCCCCCCTGTGGGAGCCCCCCTGTGTGTTTTATAAATTCCATGCCTCGTACCCTCAGGTCCCCCCTGTGGGAGCCCCCCTGTGTGTTTTATGAACTCCGTGTCTCGTACCTTCAGGTCCCTCCTGTGGGAGTCCCCCTGTGGGAGCCCCCCTGTGTGTTTTATAAACTCCGTTCCTCGTACCCTCAGGTCCCCCCTGTGGGAGCACCCCTGTGTGTTTTATAAACTCCATGCGTCGTACCCTCAGGTCCCCCCTGTCGGAGCCCCCCTGTGTGTTTTATGAACTCCGTGCCTCGTACCCTCAGGTCCTCCCTGTGGGAGCCCCCCTGTGTGTTTTATGAACTCCGTGCCTCGTACCCTCAGGTCCCCCCTGTGGGAGCACCCCTGTGTGTTTTATGAACTCCGTGCCTCTTATCCTCAGGTCCCCCCTGTTTGAGCCCCCCTGTGGGAGCCCCCCTGTGTGTTTTATGAACTCCGTGCCTCGTACCCTCAGGTCCTCCCTGTGGGAGCCCCCCTGTGTGTTTTATAAACTCCGTGCTTCGTACCCTCAGGTCCCCCCTGTGGGAGCACCCCTGTGTGTTTTATGAACTCCGTGCCTCGTACCCTCAGGTCCTCCTTGTGGGAGCCCCCCTGTGTGTTTTATAAACTCCGTGCCTCGTACCCTCAGGTCCCCCCTGTGGGAGCACCCCTGTGTGTTTTATGAACTCCGTGCCTCGTACCCTCAGGTCCCCCCTGTGGGAGCACCCCTGTGTGTTTTATGAACTCCGTGCCTCGTACCCTCAGGTCCTCCTTGTGGGAGCCCCCCTGTGTGTTTTATGAACTCCGTGCCTCGTACCCTCAGGTCCCCCCTGTGGGAGCACCCCTGTGTGTTTTATGAACTCCGTGCCTCGTATCCTCAGGTCCCCCCTGTTTGAGCCCCCCTGTCGGAGCCCCCCTGTGTGTTCTATAAACTCCGTGCCTCGTACCCTCAGGTCCCCCCTGTGGGAGCACCCCTGTGTGTTTTATGAACTCCGTGCCTCGTACCCTCAGGTCCCCCCTGTGGGAGCACCCCTGTGTGTTTTATGAACTCCGTGCCTCGTACCCTCAGGTCCTCCCTGTGGGAGCCCCCCTGCGTGTTTTATAAACTCCGTGCCTCGTACCCTCAGGTCCCCCCTGTGGGAGCACCCCTGTGCGTTTTATGAACTCCGTGCCTCGTACCCTCAGGTCCCCCATGTGGGAGCACCCCTGTGTGTTTTATGAACTCCGTGCCTCGTACCCTCAGGTCCTCCCTGTGGGAGCCCCCCTGTGTGTTTTATAAACTCCGTGCCTCGTACCCTCAGGTCCCCCCTGTGGGATTACCTGTGTGTTTTATAAACTCCATGCGTCGTACCCTCAGGTCCCCCCTGTCGGAGCCCCCCTGTGTGTTTTATGAACTCCGTGCCTCGTACCCTCAGGTCCTCCCTGTGGGAGCCCCCCTGTGTGTTTTATAAACTCCGTGGCTCGTACCCTCAGGTCCCCCCTGTGGGAGCACCCCTGTGTGTTTTATGAACTCCGTGCCTCGTATCCTCAGGTCCCCCCTGTTTGAGCCCCCCTGTGGGGGCCCCCCTGTGTGTTTTATAAACTCCGCGCCTCGTACCCTCAGGTCCCCCCTGTGGGAGCCCCCCTGTGTGTTTTATGAACTCAGTGACTCGTACCCTCAGGTCCTCCCTGTGGGAGCCCCCCTGTGTGATTTATGAACTCCGTGACTCGTACCCTCAGGTCCTCCCTGTGAGAGCACCCCTTTGTGTTTTATAAACTCCATGCGTCGTACCCTCAGGTCCTCCCTGTGGGAGCCCCCCTGTGTGTTTTATGAACTCCGTGCCTCGTACCCTCAGGTCCTCCCTGTGGGAGCCCCCCTGTGTGTTTTATAAACTCCGTGCCTCGTACCCTCAGGTCCCCCCTGTGGGAGCCCCCCTGTGTGTTTTATGAACTCCGTGCCTCGTACCCTCAGGTCCCCCCTGTGGGAGCACCCCTGTGTGTTTTATGAACTCCGTGCCTCGTACCCTCAGGTCCTCCCTATGGGAGCCCCCCTGTGTGTTTTATAAACTCCGTGGCTCGTACCCTCAGGTCCCCCCAGTGGGAGCACGCCTGTGTGTTTTATGAACTCCGTGCCTCGTATCCTCAGGTCCCCCCTGTTTGAGCCCCCCTGTGGGAGCCCCCCTGTGTGTTTTATAAACTACGCGCCTCGTACCCTCAGGTCCCCCCTGTGGGAGCCCCCCTGTGTGTTTTATGAACTTAGTGACTCGTACCCTCAGGTCCTCCCTGTGGGAGCCTCCCTGTGTGATTTATGAACACCATGACTCGTACCCTCAGGTCCTCCCTGTGAGAGCACCCCTTTGTGTTTTATTAACTCCATGCGTCGTACCCTCAGGTCCCCCCTGTGGGAGCCCCCCTATGTGTTTAATGACTCCGTGCCTCGTACCCTCAGGTCCTCCCTCTGGGAGCCTTCCTGTGGGTTTTATAAACTCCGTGCCTCGTACCCTCAGGTCCCAACTGTGGGAGCCCCCCTGTGTGTTTTATGAACTCCGTGACTCCTACCCTGAGGTCCCAACTGTGGGAGCCCCCCTGTGTGTTTTATGAACTCCTTGCCTCGTACCCTCAGGTCCCAACTTTGGGAGCCCCCCTGTGTGTTTTATGAACTCCGTGCCTCGTACCCTCAGGTCCTCCCTCTGGGAGCCTTCCTGTGGGTTTTATAAACTCCGTGCCTCGTACCCTCAGGTCCCAACTGTGAGAGCCCCCCTGTGCGTTTTATGAACTCAGTGACTCGTACCCTCAGGTCCTTCCTGTGGGAGCCCCCCTGTGTGATTTATGAACTCCGTGACTCGTACCCTCAGGTCCTCCCTGTGAGAGCACCCCTTTGTGTTTTATAAACTCCGTGCCTCGTACCCTCAGGTCCACCCTGTGGGAGCACCCCTGTGTGTTTTATAAACTCCATGCGTCGTACCCTCAGGTCCCACCTGTCGGAGCCCCCCTGTGTGTTTTATGAACTCCGTGCCTCGTACCCTCAGGTCCTCCCTGTGGGAGCCCCCCTGTGTGTTTTATGAACTCCGTGCCTCGTACCCTCAGGTCCTCCCTGTGGGAGCCCCCCTGTGTGTTTTATGAACTCCGTGGCTCGTACCCTCAGGTCCCCCCTGTGGGAGCACCCCTGTGTGTTTTATGAACTCCGTGCCTCGTATCCTCAGGTCCCCCCTGTTTGAGCCTCCCTGTGGGAGCCCCCCTGTGTGTTTTATAAACTCCGCGCCTCGTACCCTCAGGTCCCCCCTGTGGGAGCCCCCCTGTGTGTTTTATGAACTCAGTGACTCGTACCCTCAGGTCCTCCCTGTGCGAGCCCCCCTGTGTGATTTATGAACTCCGTGACTCGTACCCTCAGGTCCTCCCTGTGAGAGCACCCCTTTGTGTTTTATAAACTCCATGCGTCGTACCCTCAGGTCCCCCCTGTGGGAGCCCCCCTATGTGTTTAATGACTCCGTGCCTCGTACCCTCAGGTCCTCCCTGTGGGAGCCTTCCTGTGGGTTTTATAAACTCCGTGCCTCGTACCCTCAGGTCCCAACTGTGGGAGCCCCCCTGTGTGTTTTATGAACTCCGTGACTCGTACCCTGAGGTCCTCCCTGTGAGATCCCCCCTGTATGTTTTATAAACTCCGTGCCTCGTACCCTCAGGTCCCCCCTGTGGGAGCCCCCCTGTGTGTTTTATAAACTCCATGCCTCGTACCCTCAGGTCCCCCCTGTGGGAGCCCCCCTGTGTGTTTTATGAACTCCGTGTCTCGTACCTTCAGGTCCCCCCTGTGGGAGTCCCCCTGTGGGAGCCCCCCTGTGTGTTTTATAAACTCCGTTCCTCGTACCCTCACGTCCCCCGTGTGGGAGCCCCCCTGTGTGTTTTATAAACTCCGTGTGTCGTACCCTCAGGTCCCCCCTGTGGGAGCCCCCCTGTGTGTTTTATAAACTCCATGCCTCGTACCCTCAGGTCCCCCCTGTGGGAGCCCCCCTGTGTGTTTTATGAACTCCGTGTCTCGTACCTTCAGGTCCCCCCTGTGGGAGTCCCCCTGTGGGAGCCCCCCTGTGTGTTTTATAAACTCCGTTCCTCGTACCCTCACGTCCCCCCTGTGGGAGCCCCCCTGTGTGTTTTATAAACTCCGTGTGTCGTACCCTCAGGTCCCCCCTGTGGGAGCACCCCTGTGTGTTTTATGAACTCCGTGCCTCGTACCCTCAGGTCCTCCCTGTGGGAGCCCCCCTGTGTGTTTTATAAACTCCGTGCCTCGTACCCTCAGGTCCCCCCTGTGGGATTACCTGTGTGTTTTATAAACTCCATGCGTCGTACCCTCAGGTCCCCCCTGTCGGAGCCCCCCTGTGTGTTTTATGAACTCCGTGCCTCGTACCCTCAGGTCCCCCCTGTGGGAGCACCCCTGTGTGTTTTATGAACTCCGTGCCTCGTACCCTCAGGTCCTTCTTGTGGGAGCCCCCCTGTGTGTTTTATAAACTCCGTGCCTCGTACCCTCAGGTCCCCCCTGTGGGAGCACCCCTGTGTGTTTTATGAACTCCGTGCCTCGTACCCTCAGGTCCCAACTGTGGGAGCCCCCCTGTGTGTTTTATGAACTCCGTGCCTCGTACCCTCAGGTCCTCCCTCTGGGAGCCTTCCTGTGGGTTTTATAAACTCCGTGCCTCGTACCCTCAGGTCACAACTGTGGGAGCCCCCCTGTGTGTTTTATGAACTCAGTGACTCGTACCCTCAGGTCCTCCCTGTGGGAGCCCCCCTGTGTGATTTATGAACTCCGTGCCTCGTACCCTCAGGTCCTCCCTGTGAGAGCACCCCTTTGTGTTTTATAAACTCCATGCGTCGTACCCTCAGGTCCCCCCTGTGGGAGCCCCCCTATGTGTTTAATGACTCCGTGCCTCGTACCCTCAGGTCCTCCCTGTGGGAGCCTTCCTGTGGGTTTTATAAACTCCGTGCCTCGTACCCTCAGGTCCCAACTGTGGGAGCCCCCCTGTGTGTTTTATGAACTCCGTGACTCGTACCCTGAGGTCCTCCCTGTGAGATCCCCCCTGTATGTTTTATAAACTCCGTGCCTCGTACCCTCAGGTCCTCCCTGTGGGAGCCCTCCTGTGGGTTTTATAAACTCCGTGCCTCGTACCCTCAGGTCCCAACTCTGGGAGCCCCCCTGTGTGTTTTATGAACTCCGTGTCTCGTACCTTCAGGTCCCCCCTGTGGGAGTCCCCCTGTGGGAGCCCCCCTGTGTGTTTTATAAACTCCGTTCCTCGTACCCTCACGTCCCCCCTGTGGGAGCCCCCCTGTGTGTTTTATAAACTCCGTGTGTCGTACCCTCAGGTCCCCCCTGTGGGAGCACCCCTGTGTGTTTTATGAACTCCGTGCCTCGTACCCTCAGGTCCTCCCTGTGGGAGCCCCCCTGTGTGTTTTATAAACTCCGTGCCTCGTACCCTCAGGTCCCCCCTGTGGGATTACCTGTGTGTTTTATAAACTCCATGCGTCGTACCCTCAGGTCCCCCCTGTCGGAGCCCCCCTGTGTGTTTTATGAACTCCGTGCCTCGTACCCTCAGGTCCTCCCTGTGGGAGCCCCCCTGTGTGCTTTATAAACTCCGTGGCTCGTACCCTCAGGTCCCCCCTGTGGGAGCACCCCTGTGTGTTTTATGAACTCCGTGCCTCGTATCCTCAGGTCCCCCCTGTTTGAGCCCCCCTGTGGGAGCCCCCCTGTGTGTTTTATAAACTCCGCGCCTCGTACCCTCAGGTCCCCCCTGTGGGAGCCCCCCTGTGTGTTTTATGAACTCAGTGACTCGTACCCTCAGGTCCTCCCTGTGGGAGCCCCCCTGTGTGATTTATGAACTCCGTGACTCGTACCCTCAGGTCCTCCCTGTGAGAGCACCCCTTTGTGTTTTATAAACTCCATGCGTCGTACCCTCAGGTCCTCCCTGTGGGAGCCCCCCTGTGTGTTTTATGAACTCCGTGCCTCGTACCCTCAGGTCCTCCCTGTGGGAGCCCCCCTGTGTGTTTTATAAACTCCGTGCCTCGTACCCTCAGGTCCCCCCTGTGGGAGCCCCCCTGTGTGTTTTATGAACTCCGTGCCTCGTACCCTCAGGTCCCCCCTGTGGGAGCACCCCTGTGTGTTTTATGAACTCCGTGCCTCGTACCCTCAGGTCCTCCCTATGGGAGCCCCCCTGTGTGTTTTATAAACTCCGTGGCTCGTACCCTCAGGTCCCCCCAGTGGGAGCACGCCTGTGTGTTTTATGAACTCCGTGCCTCGTATCCTCAGGTCCCCCCTGTTTGAGCCCCCCTGTGGGAGCCCCCCTGTGTGTTTTATAAACTACGCGCCTCGTACCCTCAGGTCCCCCCTGTGGGAGCCCCCCTGTGTGTTTTATGAACTTAGTGACTCGTACCCTCAGGTCCTCCCTGTGGGAGCCTCCCTGTGTGATTTATGAACACCATGACTCGTACCCTCAGGTCCTCCCTGTGAGAGCACCCCTTTGTGTTTTATTAACTCCATGCGTCGTACCCTCAGGTCCCCCCTGTGGGAGCCCCCCTATGTGTTTAATGACTCCGTGCCTCGTACCCTCAGGTCCTCCCTCTGGGAGCCTTCCTGTGGGTTTTATAAACTCCGTGCCTCGTACCCTCAGGTCCCAACTGTGGGAGCCCCCCTGTGTGTTTTATGAACTCCGTGACTCCTACCCTGAGGTCCCAACTGTGGGAGCCCCCCTGTGTGTTTTATGAACTCCTTGCCTCGTACCCTCAGGTCCCAACTTTGGGAGCCCCCCTGTGTGTTTTATGAACTCCGTGCCTCGTACCCTCAGGTCCTCCCTCTGGGAGCCTTCCTGTGGGTTTTATAAACTCCGTGCCTCGTACCCTCAGGTCCCAACTGTGAGAGCCCCCCTGTGCGTTTTATGAACTCAGTGACTCGTACCCTCAGGTCCTTCCTGTGGGAGCCCCCCCTGTGTGATTTATGAACTCCGTGACTCGTACCCTCAGGTCCTCCCTGTGAAAGCACCCCTTTGTGTTTTATAAACTCCATGCGTCGTACCCTCAGGTCCCCCCTGTGGGAGCCCCCCTGTGTGTTTTATGACTCCGTGCCTCGTACCCTCAGGTCCTCCCTGTGGGAGCCCTCCTGTGGGTTTTATAAACTCCGTGCCTCGTACCCTCAGGTCCCAACTGTGGGAGCCCCCCTGTGTGTTTTATGAACTCCGTGACTCGTACCCTGAGGTCCTCCCTGTGAGAGCCCCCCTGTGTGTTTTATAAACTCCGTGCCTCGTACCCTCAGGTCCTCCCTGTGGGAGCACCCCTGTGTGTTTTATGAACTCCGTGCCTCGTACCCTCAGGTCCTCCCTGTGGGAGCCCCCCTGTGTGTTTTATAAACTCCGTGCCTCGTACCCTCAGGTCCACCCTGTGGGAGCACCCCTGTGTGTTTTATAAACTCCATGCGTCGTACCCTCAGGTCCCACCTGTCGGAGCCCCCCTGTGTGTTTTATGAACTCCGTGCCTCGTACCCTCAGGTCCTCCCTGTGGGAGCCCCCCTGTGTGTTTTATAAACTCCGTGCCTCGTACCCTCAGGTCCCCCCTGTGGGAGCACCCCTGTGTGTTTTATGAACTCCGTGCCTCGTACCCTCAGGTCCTCCCTGTGGGAGCCCCCCTGTGTGTTTTATGAACTCCGTGGCTCGTACCCTCAGGTCCCCCCTGTGGGAGCACCCCTGTGTGTTTTATGAACTCCGTGCCTCGTATCCTCAGGTCCCCCCTGTTTGAGCCTCCCTGTGGGAGCCCCCCTGTGTGTTTTATAAACTCCGCGCCTCGTACCCTCAGGTCCCCCCTGTGGGAGCCCCCCTGTGTGTTTTATGAACTCAGTGACTCGTACCCTCAGGTCCTCCCTGTGCGAGCCCCCCTGTGTGATTTATGAACTCCGTGACTCGTACCCTCAGGTCCTCCCTGTGAGAGCACCCCTTTGTGTTTTATAAACTCCATGCGTCGTACCCTCAGGTCCCCCCTGGGGGAGCCCCCCTATGTGTTTAATGACTCCGTGCCTCGTACCCTCAGGTCCTCCCTGTGGGAGCCTTCCTGTGGGTTTTATAAACTCCGTGCCTCGTACCCTCAGGTCCCAACTGTGGGAGCCCCCCTGTGTGTTTTATGAACTCCGTGACTCGTACCCTGAGGTCCTCCCTGTGAGATCCCCCCTGTATGTTTTATAAACTCCGTGCCTCGTACCCTCAGGTCCTCCCTGTGGGAGCCCTCCTGTGTGTTTTATAAACTCCGTGCCTCGTACCCTCAGGTCCCAACTCTGGGAGCCCCCCTGTGTGTTTTATGAACTCCGTGTCTCGTACCTTCAGGTCCCCCCTGTGGGAGTCCCCCTGTGGGAGCCCCCCTGTGTGTTTTATAAACTCCGTTCCTCGTACCCTCACGTCCCCCCTGTGGGAGCCCCCCTGTGTGTTTTATAAACTCCGTGTGTCGTACCCTCAGGTCCCCCCTGTGGGAGCACCCCTGTGTGTTTTATGAACTCCGTGCCTCGTACCCTCAGGTCCTCCCTGTGGGAGCCCCCCTGTGTGTTTTATAAACTCCGTGCCTCGTACCCTCAGGTCCCCCCTGTGGGATTACCTGTGTGTTTTATAAACTCCATGCGTCGTACCCTCAGGTCCCCCCTGTCGGAGCCCCCCTGTGTGTTTTATGAACTCCGTGCCTCGTACCCTCAGGTCCTCCCTGTGGGAGCCCCCCTGTGTGTTTTATAAACTCCGTGGCTCGTACCCTCAGGTCCCCCCTGTGGGAGCACCCCTGTGTGTTTTATGAACTCCGTGCCTCGTATCCTCAGGTCCCCCCTGTTTGAGCCCCCCTGTGGGAGCCCCCCTGTGTGTTTTATAAACTCCGCGCCTCGTACCCTCAGGTCCCCCCTGTGGGAGCCCCCCTGTGTGTTTTATGAACTCAGTGACTCGTACCCTCAGGTCCTCCCTGTGGGAGCCCCCCTGTGTGATTTATGAACTCCGTGACTCGTACCCTCAGTCCTCCCTGTGAGAGCACCCCTTTGTGTTTTATAAACTCCATGCGTCGTACCCTCAGGTCCTCCCTGTGGGAGCCCCCCTGTGTGTTTTATGAACTCCGTGCCTCGTACCCTCAGGTCCTCCCTGTGGGAGCCCCCCTGTGTGTTTTATAAACTCCGTGCCTCGTACCCTCAGGTCCCCCCTGTGGGAGCCCCCCTGTGTGTTTTATGAACTCCGTGCCTCGTACCCTCAGGTCCCCCCTGTGGGAGCACCCCTGTGTGTTTTATGAACTCCGTGCCTCGTACCCTCAGGTCCTCCCTATGGGAACCCCCCTGTGTGTTTTATAAACTCCGTGGCTCGTACCCTCAGGTCCCCCCAGTGGGAGCACGCCTGTGTGTTTTATGAACTCCGTGCCTCGTATCCTCAGGTCCCCCCTGTTTTAGCCCCCCTGTGGGAGCCCCCCTGTGTGTTTTATAAACTACGCGCCTCGTACCCTCAGGTCCCCCCTGTGGGAGCCCCCCTGTGTGTTTTATGAACTTAGTGACTCGTACCCTCAGGTCCTCCCTGTGGGAGCCTCCCTGTGTGATTTATGAACACCATGACTCGTACCCTCAGGTCCTCCCTGTGAGAGCACCCCTTTGTGTTTTATTAACTCCATGCGTCGTACCCTCAGGTCCCCCCTGTGGGAGCCCCCCTATGTGTTTAATGACTCCGTGCCTCGTACCCTCAGGTCCTCCCTCTGGGAGCCTTCCTGTGGGTTTTATAAACTCCGTGCCTCGTACCCTCAGGTCCCAACTGTGGGAGCCCCCCTGTGTGTTTTATGAACTCCGTGACTCCTACCCTGAGGTCCCAATTGTGGGAGCCCCCCTGTGTGTTTTATGAACTCCTTGCCTCGTACCCTCAGGTCCCAACTTTGGGAGCCCCCCTGTGTGTTTTATGAACTCCGTGCCTCGTACCCTCAGGTCCTCCCTCTGGGAGCCTTCCTGTGGGTTTTATAAACTCCGTGCCTCGTACCCTCAGGTCCCAACTGTGAGAGCCCCCCTGTGCGTTTTATGAACTCAGTGACTCGTACCCTCAGGTCCTTCCTGTGGGAGCCCCCCTGTGTGATTTATGAACTCCGTGACTCGTACCCTCAGGTCCTCCCTGTGAGAGCACCCCTTTGTGTTTTATAAACTCCATGCGTCGTACCCTCAGGTCCCCCCTGTGGGAGCCCCCCTGTGTGTTTTATGACTCCGTGCCTCGTACCCTCAGGTCCTCCCTGTGGGAGCCCTCCTGTGGGTTTTATAAACTCCGTGCCTCGTACCCTCAGGTCCCAACTGTGGGAGCCCCCCTGTGTGTTTTATGAACTCCGTGACTCGTACCCTGAGGTCCTCCCTGTGAGAGCCCCCCTGTGTGTTTTATAAACTCCGTGCCTCGTACCCTCAGGTCCTCCCTGTGGGAGCACCCCTGTGTGTTTTATGAACTCCGTGCCTCGTACCCTCAGGTCCTCCCTGTGGGAGCCCCCCTGTGTGTTTTATAAACTCCGTGCCTCGTACCCTCAGGTCCACCCTGTGGGAGCACCCCTGTGTGTTTTATAAACTCCATGCGTCGTACCCTCAGGTCCCACCTGTCGGAGCCCCCCTGTGTGTTTTATGAACTCCGTGCCTCGTACCCTCAGGTCCTCCCTGTGGGAGCCCCCCTGTGTGTTTTATAAACTCCGTGCCTCGTACCCTCAGGTCCCCCCTGTGGGAGCACCCCTGTGTGTTTTATGAACTCCGTGCCTCGTACCCTCAGGTCCTCCCTGTGGGAGCCCCCCTGTGTGTTTTATGAACTCCGTGGCTCGTACCCTCAGGTCCCCCCTGTGGGAGCACCCCTGTGTGTTTTATGAACTCCGTGCCTCGTAACCTCAGGTCCCCCCTGTTTGAGCCTCCCTGTGGGAGCCCCCCTGTGTGTTTTATAAACTCCGCGCCTCGTACCCTCAGGTCCCCCCTGTGGGAGCCCCCCTGTGTGTTTTATGAACTCAGTGACTCGTACCCTCAGGTCCTCCCTGTGCGAGCCCCCCTGTGTGATTTATGAACTCCGTGACTCGTACCCTCAGGTCCTCCCTGTGAGAGCACCCCTTTGTGTTTTATAAACTCCATGCGTCGTACCCTCAGGTCCCCCCTGTGGGAGCCCCCCTATGTGTTTAATGACTCCGTGCCTCGTACCCTCAGGTCCTCCCTGTGGGAGCCTTCCTGTGGGTTTTATAAACTCCGTGCCTCGTACCCTCAGGTCCCAACTGTGGGAGCCCCCCTGTGTGTTTTATGAACTCCGTGACTCGTACCCTGAGGTCCTCCCTGTGAGATCCCCCCTGTATGTTTTATAAACTCCGTGCCTCGTACCCTCAGGTCCCCCCTGTGGGAGCCCCCCTGTGTGTTTTATAAACTCCATGCCTCGTACCCTCAGGTCCCCCCTGTGGGAGCCCCCCTGTGTGTTTTATGAACTCCGTGTCTCGTACCTTCAGGTCCCCCCTGTGGGAGTCCCCCTGTGGGAGCCCCCCTGTGTGTTTTATAAACTCCGTTCCTCGTACCCTCACGTCCCCCGTGTGGGAGCCCCCCTGTGTGTTTTATAAACTCCGTGTGTCGTACCCTCAGGTCCCCCCTGTGGGAGCCCCCCTGTGTGTTTTATAAACTCCATGCCTCGTACCCTCAGGTCCCCCCTGTGGGAGCCCCCCTGTGTGTTTTATGAACTCCGTGTCTCGTACCTTCAGGTCCCCCCTGTGGGAGTCCCCCTGTGGGAGCCCCCCTGTGTGTTTTATAAACTCCGTTCCTCGTACCCTCACGTCCCCCCTGTGGGAGCCCCCCTGTGTGTTTTATAAACTCCGTGTGTCGTACCCTCAGGTCCCCCCTGTGGGAGCACCCCTGTGTGTTTTATGAACTCCGTGCCTCGTACCCTCAGGTCCTCCCTGTGGGAGCCCCCCTGTGTGTTTTATAAACTCCGTGCCTCGTACCCTCAGGTCCCCCCTGTGGGATTACCTGTGTGTTTTATAAACTCCATGCGTCGTACCCTCAGGTCCCCCCTGTCGGAGCCCCCCTGTGTGTTTTATGAACTCCGTGCCTCGTACCCTCAGGTCCCCCCTGTGGGAGCACCCCTGTGTGTTTTATGAACTCCGTGCCTCGTACCCTCAGGTCCTCCTTGTGGGAGCCCCCCTGTGTGTTTTATAAACTCCGTGCCTCGTACCCTCAGGTCCCCCCTGTGGGAGCACCCCTGTGTGTTTTATGAACTCCGTGCCTCGTACCCTCAGGTCCCAACTGTGGGAGCCCCCCTGTGTGTTTTATGAACTCCGTGCCTCGTACCCTCAGGTCCTCCCTCTGGGAGCCTTCCTGTGGGTTTTATAAACTCCGTGCCTCGTACCCTCAGGTCCCAACTGTGGGAGCCCCCCTGTGTGTTTTATGAACTCAGTGACTCGTACCCTCAGGTCCTCCCTGTGGGAGCCCCCCTGTGTGATTTATGAACTCCGTGCCTCGTACCCTCAGGTCCTCCCTGTGAGAGCACCCCTTTGTGTTTTATAAACTCCATGCGTCGTACCCTCAGGTCCCCCCTGTGGGAGCCCCCCTGTGTGTTTTATGACTCCGTGCCTCGTACCCTCAGGTCCTCCCTGTGGGAGCCCTCCTGTGGGTTTTATAAACTCCGTGCCTCGTACCCTCAGGTCCCAACTGTGGGAGCCCCCCTGTGTGTTTTATGAACTCCGTGACTCGTACCCTGAGGTCCTCCCTGTGAGAGCCCACCTGTGTGTTTTATAAACTCCGTGCCTCGTACCCTCAGGTCCCCCCTGTGGGAGCCCCCCTGTGTGTTTTATGAACTCCGTGTCTCGTACCTTCAGGTCCCCCCTGTGGGAGTCCCCCTGTGGGAGCCCCCCTGTGTGTTTTATAAACTCCGTGCCTCGTACCCTCAGGTCCCCCCTGTGGGAGCCCCCCTGTGTGTTTTATGAACTCCGTGTCTCGTACCTTCAGGTCCCCCCTGTGGGAGTCCCCCTGTGGGAGCCCCCCTGTGTGTTTTATAAACTCCGTTCCTCGTACCCTCAGGTCCCCCTTGTGGGAGCCCCCCTGTGTGTTTTATAAACTCCGTGTGTCGTATCCTCAGGTCCCCCCTGTGGGAGCACCCCTGTGTGTTTAATGAACTCCGTGCCTCGTACCCTCAGGTCCCCCCCGTGGGAGCACCCCTGTGTCTTTTATAAACTCCATGCGTCGTACCCTCAGGTCCCCCCTGTCGGAGCCCCCCTGTGTGTTTTATGAACTCCGTGCCTCGTACCCTCAGGTCCCCCCTGTGGGAGCACCCCTGTGTGTTTTATGAACTCCGTGCCTCGTACCCTCAGGTCCCCCCTGTGGGAGCCCCCTTGTGTGTTTTATGAACTCCGTGCCTTGTACCCTCAGGTCCCCCCTGTGGGAGCACCCCTGTGTGTTTTATGAACTCCGTGCCTCTTATCCTCAGGTCCCCCCTGTTTTAACCCCCCTTGTGGGAGCCCCCTGTGTGTTTTATGAACTCCGTGCCTCGTGCCCTCAGGTCCTCCCTGTGGGAGCCCCCCTGTGTGTTTTACAAACTCCGTGCCTCGTACCCTCAGGTCCCCCCTGTGGGAGCCCCCCTGTGTGTTTTATGAACTCCGTGCCTCGTACCCTCAGGTCTCCCCTGTGGGAGCACCCCTGTGTGTTTTATGAACTCCGTGCCTCGTACCCTCAGGTCCTCCCTGTGGGAGCCCCCCTGTGTGATTTATGAACTCCGTGACTCGTACCCTCAGGTCCTCCCTGTGAGAGCACCCCTTTGTGTTTTATAAACTCCATGCGTCGTACCCTCAGGTCCCCGCTGTGGGAGCCCCCCTATGTGTTTAATGACTCCGTGCCTCGTACCCTCAGGTCCTCCCTCTGGGAGCCTTCCTGTGGGTTTTATAAACTCCGTGCCTCGTACCCTCAGGTCCCAACTGTGGGAGCCCCCCTGTGTGTTTTATGAACTCCGTGACTCGTACCCTGAGGTCCTCCCTGTGAGAGCCCCCCTGTGTGTTTTCTAAACTCCGTGCCTCGTACCCTCAAGTCCCCCCTGTGGGAGCCCCCCTGTGTGTTTTATAAATTCCATGCCTCGTACCCTCAGGTCCCCCCTGTGGGAGCCCCCCTGTGTGTTTTATGAACTCCGTGTCTCGTACCTTCAGGTCCCTCCTGTGGGAGTCCCCCTGTGGGAGCCCCCCTGTGTGTTTTATAAACTCCGTTCCTCGTACCCTCAGGTCCCCCCTGTGGGAGCACCCCTGTGTGTTTTATAAACTCCATGCGTCGTACCCTCAGGTCCCCCCTGTCGGAGCCCCCCTGTGTGTTTTATGAACTCCGTGCCTCGTACCCTCAGGTCCTCCCTGTGGGAGCCCCCCTGTGTGTTTTATGAACTCCGTGCCTCGTACCCTCAGGTCCCCCCTGTGGGAGCACCCCTGTGTGTTTTATGAACTCCGTGCCTCTTATCCTCAGGTCCCCCCTGTTTGAGCCCCCCTGTGGGAGCCCCCCTGTGTGTTTTATGAACTCCGTGCCTCGTACCCTCAGGTCCTCCCTGTGGGAGCCCCCCTGTGTGTTTTATAAACTCCGTGCTTCGTACCCTCAGGTCCCCCCTGTGGGAGCACCCCTGTGTGTTTTATGAACTCCGTGCCTCGTACCCTCAGGTCCTCCTTGTGGGAGCCCCCCTGTGTGTTTTATAAACTCCGTGCCTCGTACCCTCAGGTCCCCCCTGTGGGAGCACCCCTGTGTGTTTTATGAACTCCGTGCCTCGTACCCTCAGGTCCCCCCTGTGGGAGCACCCCTGTGTGTTTTATGAACTCCGTGCCTCGTACCCTCAGGTCCTCCCTGTGGGAGCCCCCCTGTGTGTTTTATGAACTCCGTGCCTCGTACCCTCAGGTCCCCCCTGTGGGAGCACCCCTGTGTGTTTTATGAACTCCGTGCCTCGTATCCTCAGGTCCCCCCTGTTTGAGCCCCCCTGTCGGAGCCCCCCTGTGTGTTCTATAAACTCCGTGCCTCGTACCCTCAGGTCCCCCCTGTGGGAGCACCCCTGTGTGTTTTATGAACTCCGTGCCTCGTACCCTCAGGTCCCCCCTGTGGGAGCACCCCTGTGTGTTTTATGAACTCCGTGCCTCGTACCCTCAGGTCCTCCCTGTGGGAGCCCCCCTGCGTGTTTTATAAACTCCGTGCCTCGTACCCTCAGGTCCCCCCTGTGGGAGCACCCCTGTGCGTTTTATGAACTCCGTGCCTCGTACCCTCAGGTCCCCCATGTGGGAGCACCCCTGTGTGTTTTATGAACTCCGTGCCTCGTACCCTCAGGTCCTCCCTGTGGGAGCCCCCCTGTGTGTTTTATAAACTCCGTGCCTCGTACCCTCAGGTCCCCCCTGTGGGATTACCTGTGTGTTTTATAAACTCCATGCGTCGTACCCTCAGGTCCCCCCTGTCGGAGCCCCCCTGTGTGTTTTATGAACTCCGTGCCTCGTACCCTCAGGTCCTCCCTGTGGGAGCCCCCCTGTGTGTTTTATAAACTCCGTGGCTCGTACCCTCAGGTCCCCCCTGTGGGAGCACCCCTGTGTGTTTTATGAACTCCGTGCCTCGTATCCTCAGGTCCCCCCTGTTTGAGCCCCCCTGTGGGGGCCCCCCTGTGTGTTTTATAAACTCCGCGCCTCGTACCCTCAGGTCCCCCCTGTGGGAGCCCCCCTGTGTGTTTTATGAACTCAGTGACTCGTACCCTCAGGTCCTCCCTGTGGGAGCCCCCCTGTGTGATTTATGAACTCCGTGACTCGTACCCTCAGGTCCTCCCTGTGAGAGCACCCCTTTGTGTTTTATAAACTCCATGCGTCGTACCCTCAGGTCCTCCCTGTGGGAGCCCCCCTGTGTGTTTTATGAACTCCGTGCCTCGTACCCTCAGGTCCTCCCTGTGGAAGCCCCCCTGTGTGTTTTATAAACTCCGTGCCTCGTACCCTCAGGTCCCCCCTGTGGGAGCCCCCCTGTGTGTTTTATGAACTCCGTGCCTCGTACCCTCAGGTCCCCCCTGTGGGAGCACCCCTGTGTGTTTTATGAACTCCGTGCCTCGTACCCTCAGGTCCTCCCTATGGGAGCCCCCCTGTGTGTTTTATAAACTCCGTGGCTCGTACCCTCAGGTCCCCCCAGTGGGAGCACGCCTGTGTGTTTTATGAACTCCGTGCCTCGTATCCTCAGGTCCCCCCTGTTTGAGCCCCCCTGTGGGAGCCCCCCTGTGTGTTTTATAAACTACGCGCCTCGTACCCTCAGGTCCCCCCTGTGGGAGCCCCCCTGTGTGTTTTATGAACTTAGTGACTCGTACCCTCAGGTCCTCCCTGTGGGAGCCTCCCTGTGTGATTTATGAACACCATGACTCGTACCCTCAGGTCCTCCCTGTGAGAGCACCCCTTTGTGTTTTATTAACTCCATGCGTCGTACCCTCAGGTCCCCCCTGTGGGAGCCCCCCTATGTGTTTAATGACTCCGTGCCTCGTACCCTCAGGTCCTCCCTCTGGGAGCCTTCCTGTGGGTTTTATAAACTCCGTGCCTCGTACCCTCAGGTCCCAACTGTGGGAGCCCCCCTGTGTGTTTTATGAACTCCGTGACTCCTACCCTGAGGTCCCAACTGTGGGAGCCCCCCTGTGTGTTTTATGAACTCCTTGCCTCGTACCCTCAGGTCCCAACTTTGGGAGCCCCCCTGTGTGTTTTATGAACTCCGTGCCTCGTACCCTCAGGTCCTCCCTCTGGGAGCCTTCCTGTGGGTTTTATAAACTCCGTGCCTCGTACCCTCAGGTCCCAACTGTGAGAGCCCCCCTGTGCGTTTTATGAACTCAGTGACTCGTACCCTCAGGTCCTTCCTGTGGGAGCCCCCCTGTGTGATTTATGAACTCCGTGACTCGTACCCTCAGGTCCTCCCTGTGAGAGCACCCCTTTGTGTTTTATAAACTCCATGCGTCGTACCCTCAGGTCCCCCCTGTGGGAGCCCCCCTGTGTGTTTTATGACTCCGTGCCTCGTACCCTCAGGTCCTCCCTGTGGGAGCCCTCCTGTGGGTTTTATAAACTCCGTGCCTCGTACCCTCAGGTCCCAACTGTGGGAGCCCCCCTGTGTGTTTTATGAACTCCGTGACTCGTACCCTGAGGTCCTCCCTGTGAGAGCCCCCCTGTGTGTTTTATAAACTCCGTGCCTCGTACCCTCAGGTCCTCCCTGTGGGAGCACCCCTGTGTGTTTTATGAACTCCGTGCCTCGTACCCTCAGGTCCTCCCTGTGGGAGCCCCCCTGTGTGTTTTATAAACTCCGTGCCTCGTACCCTCAGGTCCACCCTGTGGGAGCACCCCTGTGTGTTTTATAAACTCCATGCGTCGTACCCTCAGGTCCCACCTGTCGGAGCCCCCCTGTGTGTTTTATGAACTCCGTGCCTCGTACCCTCAGGTCCTCCCTGTGGGAGCCCCCCTGTGTGTTTTATAAACTCCGTGCCTCGTACCCTCAGGTCCCCCCTGTGGGAGCACCCCTGTGTGTTTTATGAACTCCGTGCCTCGTACCCTCAGGTCCTCCCTGTGGGAGCCCCCCTGTGTGTTTTATGAACTCCGTGGCTCGTACCCTCAGGTCCCCCCTGTGGGAGCACCCCTGTGTGTTTTATGAACTCCGTGCCTCGTATCCTCAGGTCCCCCCTGTTTGAGCCTCCCTGTGGGAGCCCCCCTGTGTGTTTTATAAACTCCGCGCCTCGTACCCTCAGGTCCCCCCTGTGGGAGCCCCCCTGTGTGTTTTATGAACTCAGTGACTCGTACCCTCAGGTCCTCCCTGTGCGAGCCCCCCTGTGTGATTTATGAACTCCGTGACTCGTACCCTCAGGTCCTCCCTGTGAGAGCACCCCTTTGTGTTTTATAAACTCCATGCGTCGTACCCTCAGGTCCCCCCTGTGGGAGCCCCCCTATGTGTTTAATGACTCCGTGCCTCGTACCCTCAGGTCCTCCCTGTGGGAGCCTTCCTGTGGGTTTTATAAACTCCGTGCCTCGTACCCTCAGGTCCCAACTGTGGGAGCCCCCCTGTGTGTTTTATGAACTCCGTGACTCGTACCCTGAGGTCCTCCCTGTGAGATCCCCCCTGTATGTTTTATAAACTCCGTGCCTCGTACCCTCAGGTCCCCCCTGTGGGAGCCCCCCTGTGTGTTTTATAAACTCCATGCCTCGTACCCTCAGGTCCCCCCTGTGGGAGCCCCCCTGTGTGTTTTATGAACTCCGTGTCTCGTACCTTCAGGTCCCCCCTGTGGGAGTCCCCCTGTGGGAGCCCCCCTGTGTGTTTTATAAACTCCGTTCCTCGTACCCTCACGTCCCCCGTGTGGGAGCCCCCCTGTGTGTTTTATAAACTCCGTGTGTCGTACCCTCAGGTCCCCCCTGTGGGAGCCCCCCTGTGTGTTTTATAAACTCCATGCCTCGTACCCTCAGGTCCCCCCTGTGGGAGCCCCCCTGTGTGTTTTATGAACTCCGTGTCTCGTACCTTCAGGTCCCCCCTGTGGGAGTCCCCCTGTGGGAGCCCCCCTGTGTGTTTTATAAACTCCGTTCCTCGTACCCTCACGTCCCCCCTGTGGGAGCCCCCCTGTGTGTTTTATAAACTCCGTGTGTCGTACCCTCAGGTCCCCCCTGTGGGAGCACCCCTGTGTGTTTTATGAACTCCGTGCCTCGTACCCTCAGGTCCTCCCTGTGGGAGCCCCCCTGTGTGTTTTATAAACTCCGTGCCTCGTACCCTCAGGTCCCCCCTGTGGGATTACCTGTGTGTTTTATAAACTCCATGCGTCGTACCCTCAGGTCCCCCCTGTCGGAGCCCCCCTGTGTGTTTTATGAACTCCGTGCCTCGTACCCTCAGGTCCCCCCTGTGGGAGCACCCCTGTGTGTTTTATGAACTCCGTGCCTCGTACCCTCAGGTCCTCCTTGTGGGAGCCCCCCTGTGTGTTTTATAAACTCCGTGCCTCGTACCCTCAGGTCCCCCCTGTGGGAGCACCCCTGTGTGTTTTATGAACTCCGTGCCTCGTACCCTCAGGTCCCAACTGTGGGAGCCCCCCTGTGTGTTTTATGAACTCCGTGCCTCGTACCCTCAGGTCCTCCCTCTGGGAGCCTTCCTGTGGGTTTTATAAACTCCGTGCCTCGTACCCTCAGGTCCCAACTGTGGGAGCCCCCCTGTGTGTTTTATGAACTCAGTGACTCGTACCCTCAGGTCCTCCCTGTGGGAGCCCCCCTGTGTGATTTATGAACTCCGTGCCTCGTACCCTCAGGTCCTCCCTGTGAGAGCACCCCTTTGTGTTTTATAAACTCCATGCGTCGTACCCTCAGGTCCCCCCTGTGGGAGCCCCCCTGTGTGTTTTATGACTCCGTGCCTCGTACCCTCAGGTCCTCCCTGTGGGAGCCCTCCTGTGGGTTTTATAAACTCCGTGCCTCGTACCCTCAGGTCCCAACTGTGGGAGCCCCCCTGTGTGTTTTATGAACTCCGTGACTCGTACCCTGAGGTCCTCCCTGTGAGAGCCCACCTGTGTGTTTTATAAACTCCGTGCCTCGTACCCTCAGGTCCCCCCTGTGGGAGCCCCCCTGTGTGTTTTATGAACTCCGTGTCTCGTACCTTCAGGTCCCCCCTGTGGGAGTCCCCCTGTGGGAGCCCCCCTGTGTGTTTTATAAACTCCGTGCCTCGTACCCTCAGGTCCCCCCTGTGGGAGCCCCCCTGTGTGTTTTATGAACTCCGTGTCTCGTACCTTCAGGTCCCCCCTGTGGGAGTCCCCCTGTGGGAGCCCCCCTGTGTGTTTTATAAACTCCGTTCCTCGTACCCTCAGGTCCCCCTTGTGGGAGCCCCCCTGTGTGTTTTATAAACTCCGTGTGTCGTATCCTCAGGTCCCCCCTGTGGGAGCACCCCTGTGTGTTTAATGAACTCCGTGCCTCGTACCCTCAGGTCCCCCCCGTGGGAGCACCCCTGTGTCTTTTATAAACTCCATGCGTCGTACCCTCAGGTCCCCCCTGTCGGAGCCCCCCTGTGTGTTTTATGAACTCCGTGCCTCGTACCCTCAGGTCCCCCCTGTGGGAGCACCCCTGTGTGTTTTATGAACTCCGTGCCTCGTACCCTCAGGTCCCCCCTGTGGGAGCCCCCTTGTGTGTTTTATGAACTCCGTGCCTCGTACCCTCAGGTCCCCCCTGTGGGAGCACCCCTGTGTGTTTTATGAACTCCGTGCCTCTTATCCTCAGGTCCCCCCTGTTTTAACCCCCCTTGTGGGAGCCCCCTGTGTGTTTTATGAACTCCGTGCCTCGTGCCCTCAGGTCCTCCCTGTGGGAGCCCCCCTGTGTGTTTTACAAACTCCGTGCCTCGTACCCTCAGGTCCCCCCTGTGGGAGCCCCCCTGTGTGTTTTATGAACTCCGTGCCTCGTACCCTCAGGTCTCCCCTGTGGGAGCACCCCTGTGTGTTTTATGAACTCCGTGCCTCGTACCCTCAGGTCCTCCCTGTGGGAGCCCCCCTGTGTGATTTATGAACTCCGTGACTCGTACCCTCAGGTCCTCCCTGTGAGAGCACCCCTTTGTGTTTTATAAACTCCATGCGTCGTACCCTCAGGTCCCCGCTGTGGGAGCCCCCCTATGTGTTTAATGACTCCGTGCCTCGTACCCTCAGGTCCTCCCTCTGGGAGCCTTCCTGTGGGTTTTATAAACTCCGTGCCTCGTACCCTCAGGTCCCAACTGTGGGAGCCCCCCTGTGTGTTTTATGAACTCCGTGACTCGTACCCTGAGGTCCTCCCTGTGAGAGCCCCCCTGTGTGTTTTCTAAACTCCGTGCCTCGTACCCTCAAGTCCCCCCTGTGGGAGCCCCCCTGTGTGTTTTATAAATTCCATGCCTCGTACCCTCAGGTCCCCCCTGTGGGAGCCCCCCTGTGTGTTTTATGAACTCCGTGTCTCGTACCTTCAGGTCCCTCCTGTGGGAGTCCCCCTGTGGGAGCCCCCCTGTGTGTTTTATAAACTCCGTTCCTCGTACCCTCAGGTCCCCCCTGTGGGAGCACCCCTGTGTGTTTTATAAACTCCATGCGTCGTACCCTCAGGTCCCCCCTGTCGGAGCCCCCCTGTGTGTTTTATGAACTCCGTGCCTCGTACCCTCAGGTCCTCCCTGTGGGAGCCCCCCTGTGTGTTTTATGAACTCCGTGCCTCGTACCCTCAGGTCCCCCCTGTGGGAGCACCCCTGTGTGTTTTATGAACTCCGTGCCTCTTATCCTCAGGTCCCCCCTGTTTGAGCCCCCCTGTGGGAGCCCCCCTGTGTGTTTTATGAACTCCGTGCCTCGTACCCTCAGGTCCTCCCTGTGGGAGCCCCCCTGTGTGTTTTATAAACTCCGTGCTTCGTACCCTCAGGTCCCCCCTGTGGGAGCACCCCTGTGTGTTTTATGAACTCCGTGCCTCGTACCCTCAGGTCCTCCTTGTGGGAGCCCCCCTGTGTGTTTTATAAACTCCGTGCCTCGTACCCTCAGGTCCCCCCTGTGGGAGCACCCCTGTGTGTTTTATGAACTCCGTGCCTCGTACCCTCAGGTCCCCCCTGTGGGAGCACCCCTGTGTGTTTTATGAACTCCGTGCCTCGTACCCTCAGGTCCTCCCTGTGGGAGCCCCCCTGTGTGTTTTATGAACTCCGTGCCTCGTACCCTCAGGTCCCCCCTGTGGGAGCACCCCTGTGTGTTTTATGAACTCCGTGCCTCGTATCCTCAGGTCCCCCCTGTTTGAGCCCCCCTGTCGGAGCCCCCCTGTGTGTTCTATAAACTCCGTGCCTCGTACCCTCAGGTCCCCCCTGTGGGAGCACCCCTGTGTGTTTTATGAACTCCGTGCCTCGTACCCTCAGGTCCCCCCTGTGGGAGCACCCCTGTGTGTTTTATGAACTCCGTGCCTCGTACCCTCAGGTCCTCCCTGTGGGAGCCCCCCTGCGTGTTTTATAAACTCCGTGCCTCGTACCCTCAGGTCCCCCCTGTGGGAGCACCCCTGTGCGTTTTATGAACTCCGTGCCTCGTACCCTCAGGTCCCCCATGTGGGAGCACCCCTGTGTGTTTTATGAACTCCGTGCCTCGTACCCTCAGGTCCTCCCTGTGGGAGCCCCCCTGTGTGTTTTATAAACTCCGTGCCTCGTACCCTCAGGTCCCCCCTGTGGGATTACCTGTGTGTTTTATAAACTCCATGCCTCGTACCCTCAGGTCCCCCCTGTGGGAGCACCCCTGTGTGTTTTATGAACTCCGTGCCTCGTACCCTCAGGTCCCCCCTGTGGGAGCACCCCTGTGTGTTTTATAAACTCCATGCGTCGTACCCTCAGGTCCCCCCTGTCGGAGCCCCCCTGTGTGTTTTATGAACTCCGTGTCTCGTACCCTCAGGTCCTCCCTGTGGGAGCCCCCCTGTGTGTTTTATGAACTCCGTGCCTCGTACCCTCAGGTCCCCCCTGTGGGAGCACCCCTGTGTGTTTTATGAACTCCGTGCCTCTTATCCTCAGGTCCCCCCTGTTTGAGCCCCCCTGTGGGAGCCCCCCTGTGTGTTTTATGAACTCCGTGCCTCGTACCCTCAGGTCCTCCCTGTGGGAGCCCCCCTGTGTGTTTTATAAACTCCGTGCTTCGTACCCTCAGGTCCCCCCTGTGGGAGCACCCCTGTGTGTTTTATGAACTCCGTGCCTCGTACCCTCAGGTCCTCCTTGTGGGAGCCCCCCTGTGTGTTTTATAAACTCCGTGCCTCGTACCCTCAGGTCCCCCCTGTGGGAGCACCCCTGTGTGTTTTATGAACTCCGTGCCTCGTACCCTCAGGTCCCCCCTGTGGGAGCACCCCTGTGTGTTTTATGAACTCCGTGCCTCGTACCCTCAGGTCCTCCCTGTGGGAGCCCCCCTGTGTGTTTTATGAACTCCGTGCCTCGTACCCTCAGGTCCCCCCTGTGGGAGCACCCCTGTGTGTTTTATGAACTCCGTGCCTCGTATCCTCAGGTCCCCCCTGTTTGAGCCCCCCTGTCGGAGCCCCCCTGTGTGTTCTATAAACTCCGTGCCTCGTACCCTCAGGTCCCCCCTGTGGGAGCACCCCTGTGTGTTTTATGAACTCCGTGCCTCGTACCCTCAGGTCCCCCCTGTGGGAGCACCCCTGTGTGTTTTATGAACTCCGTGCCTCGTACCCTCAGGTCCTCCCTGTGGGAGCCCCCCTGCGTGTTTTAAGAACTCCGTGCCTCGTACCCTCAGGTCCCCCCTGTGGGAGCACCCCTGTGCGTTTTATGAACTCCGTGCCTCGTACCCTCAGGTCCCCCATGTGGGAGCACCCCTGTGTGTTTTATGAACTCCGTGCCTCGTACCCTCAGGTCCTCCCTGTGGGAGCCCCCCTGTGTGTTTTATAAACTCCGTGCCTCGTACCCTCGCACCTGCAGCACGAGCGCTCTTCCCGCTCAAAGCCATCAGAGGGCGTGCCTGCAGTATAGCAAAACCAGCACGTGTGCTCTTTACTCCCCAGGTTTGAGGCCTGTTGGATACACGTGTAACACACGACTGCTTCAACACAGAAATAATCACACTTAATATGACGATGGCATACACTGTGGAGGAAACATACACCTGAACACGCCTATAGTGGATATGTATACTGGCTGTCAAACACACACACACACACACACACACACACACACACACACACACACACACACACACACACACACACACACACACTCACGCACACTAATTGCCTGGATAATAGCTGAAGCTATCTAAGACGATCAGTCTCGTCAGGTTCATCCCTGTGCTGCAGCAGTTTGCATATTCAGGGCCAAAGCCTGGCGACAGCCTGGCCTGTCAGGGGAAACTCTCTCACACACACCAGTAACTAGTCACCACACAACAGTAACTAGTCACCATACACCAGTAACAAGTCACCACACACCACTAACTAGTCACCACACACCAGTAACAAGTCACCACACACCAGTAACATGTCACCAAACCAGTACCTAATTACCACACACCAGTAACAAGTCACCACACACAAGTAACTAGTCACCACACACCAGTAACTGGTCACCATACACCAGTAACAAGTCACCACACACCACTAACAAGTCATCAGTAACAAGTCACCACACACCAGTAACTAGTCACCACACAACAGTAACTTGTCACCACACCAGTAACTAGTCACCACACACCAGTAACAAGTCACCACACACCAGTAACTAGTCACCACACACCAGTAACTTGTCACCACACCAGTAACTAGTCACCACACACCAGTAACGAGTCACCACAGGCCAGTAACTTGTCACCACACCAGTAACTAGACACCACACAACAGTAACAAGTCACCACACACCAGTAACTTGTCACCAAACCAGTACCTAGTTACCACACACCAGTCACAAGTCACCACACGCCAGTAGCTAGTCACCACACACCAGTAACAAGTCACCACAAACCAGTAATTTGTCACCACAAACCAGTAACTTGTCACCACACACCAGCAACAAGTCTCCACACACCAGTAACAAGTCACCACACACCAGTAATTAGTCACCACACACCAGTAACAAGTCACCGCACATCAGTAACAACTCACAACATACCAGCAACTAGTCACCACACATCAGTGACTAGTCACCACACGCGAGTAACTTGTCACCACACCAGTAACTAGTCACCACACGTGAGTAACTAGTCACCACACACCACTAACAAGCCACCACATACCAGTAACAAGTCACCACACACCAGTAACAAGTCACCACACACCAGAAACAATTCACCACACCAAGTCCAGCTGTGGACAAACTCTCAGCACATCTGTTGGTCTGCTGCATACCAGTACCACCCTCTGTTGTTTCTCCATTCATCTCATACGTTTTTACGACCTCTCCCCAATTACTGTTATACTCATCATTATCTAATTTCGTTACCCTCCCACACTCCCTTCCTCCCATACAGTATCTCTCTCTCCCTCTGTCTCTCTCTCTCTCTCTCTCTCTCTCTCTCTCTCTCTCTCTCTCTCTCTCTCTCTCTCTCTCTCTCTCTCTCTCTGTCTCTTTCTCTGTTTGTCTTTGTCTCTGTGTGTGTCTCTCTCTCACTCTGTCTCTGTCTGTCTGTCTGTCTGTCTGTCTGTCTGTCTGTCTGTCTGTCTGTCTGTCTGTCTGTCTGTCTGTCTGTCTGTCTGTCTGTCTCTCTCTCTCTCTCTCTCTCTCTCTGTCTCCCTCTGTTACCCCATCTCTCCTTGTCCTTCCCTGTCTCTCTCTATCACTACATCTGTCTCTCTCTCTCTCTCCTTCCCCGTCTCTTTCTCTATTACTCCATCCTTCTGGCTCTCTCTCTCTCTCTCTCTCTCTCTCTCTCTCTCTCTCTCTCTCTCTCTCTCTCTCTCTCTCTCTCTCTCTCTCTCTCTCTCTCTCTCTCTCTCTATCTATCTATCTATCTATCTATCTATCTATCGAGCTATCGATCTATCGATCTCTCTCTCTCTCCCTCCCTCCCTCCCTCCCTCCCTCCCTCCCTCTCTCCGTGCAATCTGGGTTTCAGTGGGAAATGTGTCTTTAATCCGGACATTTGATTAAGGATTATGTGAAGAGCTGGGGGATTTCTCAGATGTTGTTTCCTGGGGCTGACCGGCCCTGCCTGCCTCCACCCTGCCCACACAAAACACACTGTGAGCTCATAGCGACAAACCGCTGATGAACACAAACTGTTAGACTCACTGCAGAGGCCAAGAAAACGCTTCTGCTCTCGTTAACCTCATTTTTCAGTTTCCTCCGTTCTTTCCCCTCATCCGTGTCTGTTCTGTGCCGCTGCATCACAAAGCCTCCTTATCTGATAGGGTCAAGTCATGCAAAGGTCAAGTGCCCACCTCTGGGATTAACCTCCCAGAGGCTACCTACAACACGAACAACAAAATCTCTTTTAACCCACTGACATGCTGTTGAGTAGGTGTTCTGATATGTTCTCCTACTAATACTAGCTAGTGGTCCCGCCATGGTATTGCGCATGCGCACATATAACATCTACATTATGTTTCTCCTACTACCAACTAGTGGTCCCACCATGGTATTGTGCATGCGCACATATAAAATCTACATTATGTTTCTCCTACTACCAACTAGTGGTCCCACCATGGTATTGCGCATGCGCACATATAAAACCTGGCGTTAATTCGGCGTTAATTATGTAGTACAAGCACGGCACCGTAATGGTTATTCAGTCATGTTACACACTAAGTGGGCTCGGCGTTAGGTTTTCGGACAGTTAGCGTAAATAAATCCGTCGACAAGGTGGGACAAATCGTCAGAACACCGGTGATACGGAGTTTTCCGACTGCCCCGCAGAATCGGACTCTCCTCGGAGTGAATGGGTTACGGTTGGGGGGGAGGTTGGGGGTGTCAGGGTTAGTTTAACCTAACCTAGCCAAACGCCGGGGGGGGAGTCGGAACAAGAACTGTCACTGTGAACGCCTTCACGTCGTGACCCCCCCCCCCCCCCATGGCGGAAGAGAGGTGGTAAAATAAGTTCACGAAGAAAGAGAGAAAGAGAGAAAGGACGGGGGGGGGGGGGAGAGAACACGTGCCCCCTAACGCGGACGGACTATTGACGCGCTGACAGTAGGTTTGTTCCGGTTTCGCCAGGACCAACCGACTTCCTCCTATTCTGTCAGTGAGCCGCTGCAGCCCCATCCCCGGTCCGCTCCCCGCCCGGCTCCAAGGCAACGGCAGAGAGGATGGAGCCCACATAAGAGACGCGCCGCCGACCGCCTTTCTACCGTAACGCCGTTCAAAAAGGGATCGTATAAAAAGACAAGGAGCAACCGGGACAGCGTTCGGCTTTAAACGGGGTGAGTTTCAATTGTCCGTCTGTCTGTTTTCCGCGCGGAGAGCGCGGCGCCGCCGTAAAGAAGAGGCGCTCGGGACGGAGGAGGCGAACCCGCGGGGTTATTTCTGCGCTCGTGGTGACAACTTATTGTATGTCGTCGCCGGCGGGCAAACTCGTCTGTTTGCACAGAGACGACGATGATGATGACCGGAGCCACCGTAACGTCGCGAAAAGGAGGAACTTGCACAGGGCTGCCGTGTCCGAACCGCGCTCCCACAACAAGCGCGCAGGGACGTCCACTTTTTCACCGCGTCTACTTGCGAGAGGTTGAAAGATCTGCAACCCCAAACCAGGACAATGTGGCGAGCCCCGTGCTCTCGCGGTCTGCTAGACTGCTAGACTTCTTTGGCAGCTATTTGTAATGTGTTCCCCAATGTCTCTCGTCTGGTTTCTGTTCTTCATGCACCAGCCGTCCCTGTGCACGCGCGCGTTTCTACTCATACCCTCTCTCTGGCCTTGTTGTCACCATTTTCAGTCATAGTCGGCTTTTTCTATTATTTTATTTGTTTTAATCATTTTTGCTGGATGCTGTCGTAGACCAGCTCGTGCCCTGTGTGTCAACCCCTACAGCGATAAACCCGCTGCAGCTGCAGCAGAGGGGATCACGGTCCGTTGTGTTAACTCCAACAAGTGCCTACGCTGCATCGTAGCAGAGCCACTGGAGAAACCCCTCCGTGTGTTTCTCCCGTGTTTCTCCCGAGAGCACGCGCTTCGCTGGCACGTCCAGCGCGTGCGGTTATCAGTGTGCCGAGTGGGAGAAGTCACACAATCCACAAACGGTCTTCCTTATTGATAACCAACCACCCAATGCAAAGCGGCTGGTGGCAGCCTGAGGCTCTGTGTGTGCGTGCGTGTGTGTGTGTGTGTGTGTGTGTGTGTACATTTACTTATATGGGTACTGGATACTGGCTATACAACTGGAGCAACTACAAGTCCTTTCTTTCTTTCAATCTTTCTTTCATTCTTTCAGTCTTTCTTTCATTCTTTCCATCTTTCCTTCTCAGAGCCAGAGCTGTTGTCTGTTTAGTGCCAGTCTGATTGGCTGCTGCAGCTGCAGGCAGCCCAGTGGACAGACATGGCATTGAGGTCTTTCAGATCCCCACAGATTTGCATCTGAGGTTATAAGCAAATTTCATCCTCAAAACAGGACTCACAAGCGTTATTGTTGTGAGTTAACTGTGAGTCTAGCGGCTTCAGGATTTGTCTTTTGGTGGTGTCATTTGCGTGTCTAGGCCTTTGGATCTAGGCTTGAAAGAGATTTTTTTTTACAAACTTATGATTAGCTGACATGATTTGTGGCAGTACAATCAGCAGAAATATGTTTTTGCAGAGTAGCTTAAAGGAGTGGTTCCCTTTTGAAGCCCGATCTGATTGAGACAATGGTGAGCATCATTTAAACTCGTACAGATGAAACCCTGCATGGGCCCGATCGTTTCATTATTGAGAAACTTACCACATTGCTGAATCTTTTTGCTCAGTTTTTCATGCTCCAATGAGGCAAGCCTTCAAAAACACGTGATAGATGCCCTACTCTGAGTTTATTATCGAGCACCTCTTTCTCCTCTCAAGCTGCGAACATTGTACATGTAGTCACATATGTATTATTAATTCTGACCCCTGATTGGAAACCTGACCAGTGAGTGACAGGTGACTGCCCCCTCCAGATCCAGACTCCAGTCGGCCCACGTCATAGGCCAGGGGCAGGAAGTAGGCGGAGCCATGGTGGGGTAAAACAGTTCCACATCCATCCAGATTCAATCAAGGAGCTGACCGTTGTCCTTGGTTTGCCAGTTAGCATTTAGTGACCCTCATTCAAATTCACTTTTGGTCATTGTACAGTCGTCTGACAACGGAAACAGGAAGATGTGTCAATGGAAACACCTGTAGGTGTCTTAGGCTATACTGAAACCCAAACCAGGTGATCACAGACAGTTAGACAAGACAGAAAATTACTGATAATAGGGAGAACTGAGCGGCTGTATGTCGACCATGTTGGGTTTCTGTAAATTGTTTGAGCTGGAGAAACTTGTCCCTTCACATGGGAAGCAGAGAAAGGCTGGTGGGACCGCCAGCGGGTGTCACGTACCATCTGAAAATCCCTTTATCCAGATTCAACAGAGTCGGACTTGCGTGTCGGACGCTTAGCCCATTACATGACAGCAAGACACAGCATTGCTGTGACAGTGTCTCTTCCAGCAACTGTCACAAGCTAGCTAGCTAGCTTTATGCTTAATTTACACATTAGTTCTCATAAATACTACATTAAAAAGCCTTTCCTTGTTCGCTAAAAAACATTTTGTGCTAATTACCTGTGATGAAAGGTTGACTGAACACATATAGGCCTACGTGTTTGGTAGTAGAATTCCACAGTTGTCCAACCTTGTCCTCCCCCCAGATAACTTGCAACCATTGAGTCTGGCTGCCTCTCTTTCTTTGGCAATGACTACGTGAAAGTATAATTTCAGGGTTTTTTTTTTAAGTTTGTTTGCCATTTGGAATGCCACATGGCATTGTCTTTGGCATCTTGTATTTTCAACAGATTTTAAAATATTCAATGACTTTATACTGCTCCCAGTGGTGGTTTTAGCAAGCTTTACCCCGGCGTTGCAAAAGGGTGGCATGAGGTTCCAGCTGGGGGAGGCAGAGGTTATCTCCCCCAGACAAATTTGAATTTCAGAGACTTCATTTCCTGCATTCTGGTGATTTTTTTCCCCCCAAGCATGGAAATCACACAATAATGAGACAACATACAATCAACTTTTATGTTGAACCCTTAACCTGGTCAGGTTTATTTCTAACATGAGTTTAAACAACTATCAGAGATAATATTAAACATGCACATGCAATAAAGACTCACGATTACAGTTTTTTTTTTTTGCCAAAACATTTTATTGAGTCTTTTTAGAGACAGATAGATAGATAGATGGATGGATGGACAGATAGCTTTGTATTGTACCCTAGGGAAGATTGCAGTCTGCAGCAGCATCACAGGAAAATACAAAATATAAATCACAGTAAAAATACACAAGTCACATATATACAGATTCATAATATACAGTCTAATATATACACAAGAAAAAAGAAATACACTGCAAGTATATAGAATAATAATACAGCAATAATCACCCCCCGACACACACACACACACAAATAAAGTATTGAAGTGGATGTATTTCTAACATCATACGCTCCTCTGTCTTTACGTTTTTGTTTAGAAAAAAAAACTGGCTATGTCGCAACTTTTCTCCTTTCTTTCCATTTTTTTCTGGAATATCTGCTACTCTGAACTACAATAGTCAAGATGGAAAAACGAGCGTGAATCTGGCCTGACCCATGATGCACCTGTGCTGCACGTGAGTAGTTGCGAGGGTGCATTGCTAAACGTTCCTACTAAACGGGCGGCACGTTGGCCCAGTGGTTAGCGCTGCCGCCTCTCAGACAGAAGGTCTTGAGTTCGAATCCTGCCTGTAGTCCATGGGCCAGACGATATTTCGGTACACTCAAGGTGGCAAAACTTACTTATAATTTTTGTATAAAATTAATTGTAGAAAATGTATAATATACCCATACTATTTCATTGTGTTAGGTGATTGTGAGCCTTAAATGAGAACTAGACCAAAGCCAGTTAGGTCACAAACTGGTCTCTATACATTTGTTTAAATACACAATCAAAATACATGATAAAAAGGAATACCATAGTGAGGTAATGAACTATTTTAATATTTTAAAATACATTGACATTTACATATACTTAGTCAATGATACATGTAATCCCATATCATTAGTGGGTATATGTAATGGTAATGGGTAGGGTAAGGGGTATATGTGAATATGGTTACATTATTGTTATCAAGCTCTGGGTAACCAAGTCCAGAATCAACATCCTGTGCATCAATAGACTACTACCACAGTAATACCATCAGAATCATCACACTGTCATTCATCAAACTGCTCGTTTCTCTCATCATCTGACTCCCCAAGTTCAAAGTCCAGTTCTGGACCATCCTGCTGTTTTTGGTTACTGCAGGTCTGTAACCTGCACATGTCTGTGCATGGAAGTCCATTTGACAGGCACATGCAGCTTGGCATTTTGCATGAATGCACACACTTGCATGTTAGCATTTCCAAGACCACATCTGGTGCAGGTGGGGAGCGCATCCAGTAAATGGCCAGCTTGCCTTCATCGTCTGTCCATCCATACTCAGTTGGGCTTGGCACCACAGGGTTAGCCTGCAGACAGCACTTCCATATTGCTGCCTGATAGTTGGCTCGTTGAACATGCATAAAGAGACAGTCTCTACATGGTGGCAGCTGGCTGGACTCAACCTCTCCCCTTTTGGTGCAGAAGAGCTGGTAACGCAGTTTGTTCACCTCAGCAGTGCTGCTATTAGCAACATACATCCGACAGGTGAACTGCTCAGTTTTCTGGAACAGCTCATCACTCACATTCCATGTCTGTCCCAGTTGACTAAAAGTCTCTTGGCAGGAAGTGTGCTTTCTCACTATCTTCAGGGCATTCAGCTTCCCTCGACCAGCGAATGCACTGACAGTGTCGCAGCCTGTGAAGGCATGTAAGCCAATTAGGCTGTCACAGATGCTGTCTCCAAGTGAACTTGCCAGTTTGGTGATGTCGACAAACCGTGTGCGGTTCTGAGTCCCACACTTCTGGTAGATGGGACAGGTGATGTCCTTCTGGAAGCCAAGACAAAGCACCATGACATCAGTGTCCTCAGCTGTGATGATAACTGACTTTGAGCCCGCATTTGCTGCATGCAATGCATGCAGGAGCAGACGGGTGTCAGCTTCTTCATGTGTGGAGTGCAGTTCTGCTGCTTCCTCACACCCATCTTCTGTCCACTTGTAGCAGGTTTCCTCACAGGTCATGTACAACACCTTGCCATGCAGCATAGCTCTGTATCGTGGGAGTTTCAACTCTTCCACCAGAAACTTGATGAGACTGGTCTTGTTGGAGGAACTGCACAGAAATTTTCTCCACTGCTGGACGTGGTGTCCCCATGCAAGATTCTTGTACTGGAGAGTGATGTCTCCACCCCGGTTCAGTCGTTCAGCATCATTGATCGAAGTCTGGTGATAGACATCAAAAACAACATCAATCCTCCCACTCTGTGCTCCCTCATGGAGGACCTGGGTCAAGGCTGACTCTGCCACCTGTGCAAAGGTTTTGTTGTTGCCATTCATTTTTTGGACCAGGCTCATCCCATCAATGATGGAAGTAGATGGGATTGGGATGTCTTCTGCAGGAGATACATTCTTTTCAAGCTCTCTGGCAAGTGCAGCCTTGTTTGTTTTCCGTAAGGACCCATCAGCATTTGCCAGTGCCCATGGTAGTGGGCCCAATGGGTAGGCAAGGACATCCTTCAGATTCACCTTCCTGCTTTCAGCCACCAGGATCATGTGACTGAAAAGGTTTCTATCTGCCTTCAGAACCACATCCTGTGCTTTCTTTCCATGAGCTTGTTTTGTGCTGACATTGGAGAATGTTTTCAGACTTTGCTTGGTCATCTTGTCGTGGAATTTCACAGGTGGTGGGTCTGCATCTAACCTTGTTTGCTGGAATGCTTGGTAGGCCTCTTCTCCTTTCTCAAGAGCTCTCAAGAGATCTATGGTCACATCAGGTGGAGCCATGTTGCCAGTGGAGAGGCTAACCAAATCAATCTCATCAGGGGACATAGGATTGAGCCAGTTAATCTCCATAAGGTCCATGAGAGACTGGACATCTGCTTAATCTCTCTTGATCCTTGGACTCTGTAGATCTGGATGAGACCATTTGCACCTGCCTTGACCTGTCAGGTCTCTCAGCTGTCTGAGGTACATGCTTCTATACTCAGCTGTGAGATAATATTTGGTCACAGCTCCTGGCTTCAAGCTGAATCCCTTTGTCCCTCCAGCTGTTTGGGTGTCTTTGTTCACCGTTTCTTCTATAGCTTGGTCAACAGGGATTCGGCCAAAGGGATTGGTGGAGCCCAGTTGGACTGAGAAGCCTCCTTCCATGAATTCTGTATACACATCTGGGTGTGTGATGGGCAGCTCAGACATCTGGGCGTAGTAGTAGGGGAGGTAGCGTGCATAATTCATCCTGTCATAAGCAAAGCACCATGGGATCATTGCTCGAATGCTAGCCAAGTGTAGCATCCAGTCTCCCTCTCTGGATGCTCGGATGAGCCCCAACAAGATTTCAACCATGTCCAAATAGGACATCCAGAAGTTCGAGAGGCTGCCGTTTCCACCTCTAAGGAACTCACGGTAGACTTCAAATAGATCCATGATGCGTGTACAAGAGCTGTTCTCGAGGACCTCCTTCAAAGCATGTTGTGAGACTTCTTTCCCAAGGCTGTCAATGGTCTTCAGTGTCTCATTCAGGTGAACCATGTCATTCCTGTGAGTTTCTTCCAACCAGGACAGGAAACCATTCAAGGTCAGTCGCATGAGAGCCTCATACAGGAGCTTGTGTAGTCGCACTGCCCTGTTGTACTTGCGGCCATCCATAACACCAGCAATTGAGCCTTCTGCAATCATGCCAGACTCAATGCAGAGGTCTTTGAGTCCAGCATCTTGGAAACGCTTTCCTATTATTGCCAGCAGTGTGCAGATGGTGTGGAATACCCCAAGCCTAACGATGATATCATGGAACTTGTCATGGTGTTTCCATGTGATCTCGACAGCCTTCACATACAGGGCTTGGTCAAAGACACAGACAATCTTCCTCAGGCCTAAGCACTGCATGATGCTCAGTGACTGGTTAAGCACCTCGTTGACAGTAGACATTTGTGTCGCTGGAGCATTGATGGTAGGCAAATAGCCTATATTGTCGGGGATGACCGTCATCTCTCCTCGAGTCAGGATGTTGAAGCCTGTCCAGCTGCTGACTGACTGTTCTTCTTGTTGTGACATGTGTGCTAGGACCCAAAGAAGGTTTTTCTCTCTGGCAAGCTTAGTATTGGCTGCAGTATCGGCATCTGACTTTTTGCTTTGTGGTGGCCCTACCCGTTGTCCAGCATTGTAAGTTGGTAACATTGGTGGGGGTCCATCAATGCTTCTCTTCTTTGTTTTGGGAACAGTGGGCATGGGTTGGACAGGAAGTGTGTTGACTGGCTTTGCTTGCACAGCAATCCCATTGACTCTGTGAGATGTTCCCTCACCACTGACAGTTTCTTCAAGACGGTCGATATTGTCCCAGGCTAAAGTTGTGAATATGCCAGGATGGATGTTAGCTGGAAGGGCAATGCCACTCCCTGATGATGAGAGTTTCTGGAGACACAGGGCAGTGTTGATCTCTTCCATCTGTGAATAGGACACACTGTGACCAAGTCGGTTGAGGATGTTTATCAACTCTACATTTCCTGTCAACGATTTGACACTGAATGGCAGAACAATGTGCTTGGAAGGCTTGGTATTTCCACATGTCACTGCATATACTATGTTATGGCCAAATGACTGCAGAAGGCACTGCACTCTCTGGGATGCATGATCAGGATCATTTGAGCCTGTGAGTAGAGAGTACAGGAAGATAATGAGCGACTCTGGAATGGTAGGACATTCTGCTTCTGGTTTGACTTCAGGCGGCCAGGTTTGAGGAACATCTTGACTTTTAATGTCTGCTCTCAATTTGATGGCTGCTTTGACTATAACATCTTGTGCACTGACACTTTTCAGGGTCTGCAGCTCCCTTTTGAGAGACTGATTTTCTTTGGCAAGTTCCCTCATGGACAAGTTATCGGGATAGAGGAGGAATTTTCCTTTCTCATCAGGGAATATCTGCAAGGCTCCAGCAAACTCACTCTCCAGGTTTCGCCTTATGTGCTTCTTGGTTGATTCCTTGACTTGGGCAATGCCTTGGGAGTTCATTGAAGCTACCAGTCTAGAAGAGAGATACTGGGCTGCAGCATCATCATCTTCATTGCTGGCAACCTCTCCTTTGGAAACCTCTTCTTTGGTGTCAAGTCTATAGCATGACCTGTGGTAGTGCCCTTCAGCTGCTACAAGGTCTCTACTCACAATGGCAAGGATTCTGCTGTCCCTTTTCTTTGTGGCTGCACTCCTGATCTTTGCATCAGCTCGCAGTTCTCGACACTGCACCAGTACTTCTCTCGTATTCTGTCTCTTGGAATATTTGCTGTTTTTCTGACAAAATATGCACTCTGCATCATAAGTCCTAGTTGTACTTTGAGCATGTCGAGCTACTCTCTTAGATTGTTTCTCTTCAGCAGAGACACACCTTTTCTTTTCTTTTGCAAGGAGGCCATCAAGAATTTGCTTCATAGTGAAGATACTGCGACACTTTCTGTGGTAGTAGATTGCTGAAATCTGTCCCTCAGGAATGTCTTTTGCCAGTTTCAAAACTGGTGCATGATTTCGTATCTGAGCTGCCCTGAGCAGAGTTCTCCATGAGTCGACACTTTGTAGTGAAACCAGCTTATCTGTATCATCAGAACAGTGGATAATGCACTCCACCCGTGGGCGCTTTGGTATTGGGTAAAAACTTGCTTGTTCACCAGTGGCCATATTCAGTCAGTTTTCACCTGCCACATACAAACAAATACATGTAACTTAGGTGTATGAACACTACTAAAACAAAGTTTACTTTGCTTCACCAGCGTCATATTACCATTATTTATCTTACATAGCCACAGATAGATACATTACCTAGTTGCTATGCAACAGCTGTATTTTGTCCACATGAGGCCGCTAAAATCAACACAAGATGAAAGTTCCTCGTAGCCACTTTAACTAATCATATTAACATATACATTAAAAGAACATGCTAACATTATGGGAAATTAGCTTACAATCTTCTCCAGAGTGAGACAAGAAGATAGATACCAGTTTCCTCTATATGTGTTTAGTAGAAAGCTATCTGGCTGCACGTTAGCCTAGCTTAGCACAATGAATGGAAGTACACAGTACTGGTTATCCTTGGTTGTTGGCCAACTAAGAACTGTCCCAGAGTTTAAGCTAATCAGTACCAGGGGTGTTGAAATGCTATATTTGTAAAAATCTGGGCAAATACACAATCGTGAGAGGCACAGAAACAGGTTTCCTGAAAGAAAAATGAAATAGCTGCTCATTTGGAAAGGTTATCATGTATTATTTTACTTCTGTTAGTGTACCAAATAAAATGGCACCAGTGAAGTTGTGTCACCTTGGGTGATATCGATATCTGGTCTGACCCATGGACTAACTGGCTTTGGTCTAGTTAGTTTCTTAGTAATAATGCCCTTCTAATTTAAGGTTCACAATCACCTCACACAATGAAATAGTATGGGTATATTATACATTTCCTGAATCTTTACAGTCCTGTGAGTATTCCAGTTTTTGTGTTTTGTGTCCCTGATATTCCTAGATGCCACAGGGCTAAAAGAAAGTATATAGTTTAGGCGAACATTGCAGAAAGATGTGTGTTATTGACGGGTTGAAGAGCTCAAGTGACCTCTATATTTGTGAGAAATATCCACAACAGGGCTTGAATGAAAGCTAAGAAGGTCCCCTTTAAAATGATACCAAAGACAATATTATAGAACATTGAAAAATGTCCTGACCATGAGGCTAAACCAGGATATGCACCAGCGTCTAAAATGCAATTTACTTTAGGGGGTGGTTAACTTCATGAGCTGATAACTGTGATACAGCTGCCACTCAGGAATGGTTATCATACCAAAATATCATCTACAGACATGGATCCTTTCAAAAATTATAAGTAAGTTTTGCCACCTTGAGTGTACCGAAATAGGAAATTTTGGGCTCTGGCCCATGGACTACTGGGGTTGTCCAACCTTTGGGGTGAGGTGGGGGTCGTGCTCTGTGTGGAGTTTGCATGTTCTTCGGTTGCCTCCACCCAGAGCCCTAGTAAGAGAGAGTTACGTCACCTCCGTAGACGTCAATGGGCTAATTATTTAACAGCAATGGCGGATCATGGGAGCCCCGGATAGTTCCGAACAGTGCGACCCGGGGCAATAGGATTTCTATTGCGAAGGTCTGTTTCTCGCATTAATCAGAGGTTAATTTATAGGCAAGAAGCTACAGTTGACATTTTAATGATGACCATTTTACAAGCACGTTTGAATCAAGTTAACGGTGTAATTTAAAGCGTGACAGCTCGTCAATTCCTACACGTGCGCATAGAATATGTGTCACGTGGGAATATATCAATATCTATATATGAATGTAAAAATCTGAAAATATTGATTCGTAGTTACCAGAAATCGCGGCTAAGCAGTTCATTTAAATGACCCGCCAAGCTTCGTTTGGAACTATTCGGCGGCTGCATGAACCACGTGACCCTCTCGCGCTCTGACCCCCTCATTGACGCAACTCTCTCTTTCTAGGGCTCTGGCCTCCGCCGTCAAAAGAAACAGGCATGCTGGGGTTTATACTCCTGCTTGTGCCCCTGAGCAAGGCAATAGGAAAAGAACTGGAGTTGGTCCCCTGGTGCAGCGCGGAGGCGGCAGCCCTCAGCTCCCAGCCACCCAGATCCAGATCACAGCTAGCATGGGTAAATTTGCAGTAACTGAATTTCCCCAAGGGGATTAATAAAGGAAACCTGATAAGCGGTCCCACTAGACGCCCCTCTCAGGTCGTCCGTGAGTGAGTGAGTGAGTGAGTGAGTGAGTGAGTGAGTGAGTGAGTGAGTGAGTGGAAACCTGTGACGCACAACCCACAGCAGCAGTTGTGCGCGTGCCTTGGGAATAATTTGTAGGTTAAAACCATGCCATACATTGTTATGGGTACATGATTCATGAGATTAACTAGCAGACTATGAGCTGTCGTTAGGCTGTGAGCTGACTATGAACGGTCAACCATTGCTGTGGTAATGTCATGAGTTCTATGGGGCTGCACACTCACACACTGAGCGTTAGACACGTATCACGCATAGTTCACACTGCCGAATTCTTGTAAAAACGCTTTAAAAATAAAGCAACGATAAACGAATGGAAACACCTCACTTGTCACTTAGCGCCAGCAGCGGACTGCAGAGAGTCAATACACATGCAACCCAGAAAGCAAAACTGCTGTGGCCCGGACCCGTCCCACACTTCATCCGGCCCACATACCACGTGGAATGATGGCACTTGGGCGGTTTGCTCCTGTTTGCCAGATCTGGGCCAGAACCAAGCCATAGCAATGCTGCATGTGCCACATATTTGCCAAAGGTGGGCCATATGTGTTTTGTGATATTTGGGCCATATTCACCATTTACCAAACGGGCCACTTCAGGGTCACATCCAGATCACATGTTGCCCAGAGCACCGCATCTTTGGCACAAAAAAAAGGCCCACATCTGATTTGGCATATTTGGGCCACATTTGCTATTATACATGTGGGCCACTTGAGGCTCACATCCATTTTGTCAGGGCCAGAAGAAGGCCATCAGTGTCGCATCATTACCTGAAGTGGCTCACATCTGGATGCTCTCTGGGAAGTCATATGTTCCAGGGGCCTTGTGTATCAGTCATTACTATGGGCAAATTTGTTCTTACACACGCATGGAATTTTTTTTAGCCCTCAAGATGTCTGACAGCAGTAGCAAAGCATGATGGTTATTTGTAATTCCTTCCTCCTAACATCTATTGTCTACCTCTTGCAACGAGCAGTCACCCAGGCCTGAAAAGACATCAGTGTTAGCCAGTCAGTGTCTAAATTCAGGGGTGACCCAGGTTCTCCACTGGTCTCTGAGACAAACTTCAGGGCTAAAAAATCCCTTAGGTGTGTAAGAACAAATGTGCCTACAGTAACGACTGATACCTGAGGCCCCAGGAGATCTATTGATTTCTAAATGGTTTATAGCATCAGTGATTTCATTAAATGAAATGGATCTGTCTCAAAAAACACCACTTGCCTCTTTCACTGGATTGGTATTAGGAGTAGAATAAAAAGAGAGAGAGGTAGATACATAGCAGTACCGAGAAGCATAAAGATTGCAGTAAAACTGCACAATAGTTTGCTGTTTTCTCTTGATCATTCTTAATTGCTGTATAGTGTCGTTTTAGATTGTCGTGTTTCTAGTCTGAACAGATTGATAAGTTCTGCTTTCTCTCTTTGAGCGTTTTCTATGTGATCCAGACGCGTAACGAAGGCTCGTCTTAAACGCAGGCTTTGTTTGTTTGGTTTTTTTTTTACACCGAACCAAACAAAGGCGGAATGACACCGCCCAATTTGTGATTTTACATAGTGTGCGAGAACGTAATGGCTGGATGTGGGCGGGGCTGGACCTGTAGGCGGGGCTGGACGTCCAACTCCACCTTCCCGCAGGCTGCAGCCAGTACTTTTTTTTGTCTAGAATGTTTCTTTTCTTTTCTCTTCTTTTTTTATTGACACGTTTTCTATTGACATGTCGAAATTCTACATACAACGCATAAAACAAAAGAAAGAGGGGGAAATAGAAGTAAATAAAATGAAGAAAATTAAAATTAAATACATAATTGAAGGAGGGGAATCCTAGGGGTTTTCTACAAGTTCAAGTTCTTGTATGAAGTCAGAGTTCCTGGCATTCTTCTTCTCCATTAACCTCAGTGATGAGAAGTACTGACACACTTTCCTGTGAAGACGTTTGGCTGCACGTCCAGGAATCAGCTCTTATGCAAAAAGAACTTCCCAGTAATAACAATCGTGTTAATTGCCAAATCACGTGTTCCGTCTTTCACAAGCATACAAAAAAAATCACGTTCTTTTTATTATTTATTTAGTTCAGACAAATTGTCAAATTTAGGAAACAACCAGTGATGCAGATCTTCCCAGAAGGCACCAGCAAACTGGCCTTCATAAAACACGTGTCGTGTTGTTTCACTGTGTTCCCTGCAGAATGAGCAGTTGTAAACCAAATCATGTCTTAAACGTTCGCCAGAAGGACACATCCCACTGAGAACTTTAAAGTGCACTTCCTTTACTTTTATTTTGTTCGGAATTTTTCAGTTTCGTCTTTGGAGAAATATTGCAAAAATGGGTTTGTGTTTGAGGAAAGTGGATATAACTCTTTGACAAAGACTCTCCGGATTGTGGTTTTGCACAATTTCAGACCGATGACGTCATGTCCATTCACCAGAAGTTTAGGAAGGTGGGGATCTACGTGACTGACACAAGTTAGAAGACATCACCGTTACAGGGCGTGGGACTGCTTTGATAACAGCATCACATTGTTTTCAGTCATTTAAATTAAATGTTGAACAAAACTTCTCATAAGATATGACGCTTCCTGTATTTTCCATTAAGTGCACCACAGACCATGTTCCTTTCTCAAGCCAGTTTTTATAAAACAAGGATTTATTTCTAAATACCGCATACCTGCAATTCCACAATGGAGTAGTATGGGGACTAAAATTATGCTCTTTGATCATTAAACAGTGTAGTAAAAGTACGCTTATATATCTCATCCGACCTATGCTGGTGATCAATAAACTCAACGTTTTCTCTCTCAGTGAGGACATGCACTGGCTTGGAAGCTAAAGGTGCATGTGTAGAGCTGAAGGAACGGAGAAGACCGTAGGTTCACACTTTAGCCGTGTAGGCAACTTTCTTTAATCCACGGTAAATCAGAGAGACAACAAAACCCAGCTCGACTGAGCGGAGGCGGCAAGAATAACCAGAAAACTGGCTGGACAACCATAACTTAACCCTGCGTTAACCTGCCAGGGCAACCATGACTTAACCCTTAGTTCCTGGGTTGAATTCTGTCCCCAATACGTGTCCACCACATGAGCCCCCCCAGAATTCGCCCTAGTAATCGAAGTCAGGCAGGCGCGGGGGGACGACAGGCCGTCCGCGGCGGCTCCGGGTAACAGGGGCCGGAGTGTCTCTGGGAGGCATTGACGCGGGCCTGTGGAGGTCGGCCTGAGGAGCAGAAGAGGCAGCGCGGGCCTCCACGGGGGGAGGAGGCGGAGCCAGGGGACGACCGCGACGAGGAGGTTGGGTTAACTCCAACGGCTGCGTCAAGTCCAGGTGTGCGGGTTTAACTTGGTCCACTGAAACATGCTCGGCCGTGCCCCCAAAATCCACCACCAGGTGCTTAGTTCCCCGTTCCAGGACGCGGAAGGGGCCGTCATAAGGGGGTTGCAGAGGGGGGCGGTGTGCGTCGTGACGGATGAACACGTAGTCTGCTGACTGCAGACCTGGGGGCACCTGGGACACCGGAGCGCCGTGTTGGGCGGTAGGGACGGGTGTGAAAGCTCTGACCCCGTCCAGCAAGGAGGCTCGTTGGTCCACAGCTGACCAGGGACGCGTTGCGTTGGGCATGAAATCGCCTGGGACTCGCAGCGGCGTGCCGTACACCAGCTCCGCAGAGGAGGCTTGTAGGTCTTCCTTCGGGGCGGTCCGCAGGCCCAGCATGACCCATGGGAGCTTGTCGACCCAGTTGCAGTCCTTGAGAGTAGCCCGAAGCGCAGCCTTCATGGACCGGTGGAAGCGCTCACATAGGCCGTTCGCCTGAGGGTGGTAGGCAGTAGTGCGATGAAGCTTGACGCCCAGAGCCTCACCCACAGCATTCCATAGCTCTGAGGTAAACTGTGGCCCGCGGTCAGATGAAAGGTCGGAAGGCGTACCGAAACGTGAGACCCACGACCCAATAAAAGCCCGGGCCACATCAGCGGACATCGTGGATGCCAGGGGAACAGCTTCAGGCCAGCGCGTAGTCCTGTCCACCACAGTGAAGAGGTAGGTGAACCCATGGGGGGGGGGGGGGGTAGGGGACCAACCAGGTCGACGTGGACATGGTCAAATCGTCTCTCTGGCACTGCGAAGCGTTCCAGGGGCGCCTTAATGTGGCGGTGTATCTTAGCCCGCTGAGGGGCTTGTGGTCCACGTACGCAGTAAACTCGCAGCCCTCTAGCAGGAAACGGAAATGCCGGACGGCGAGCCAGAGACCGAGGAGTTCCCTGTCAAAAGTACTATACTTGCGCTCTCGGGATGTAAGCTGGCGACTGAAAAAGGCCAAAGGCTGCCAAGCCCCCCCCCACCCACTGTTCGTGAACCGCACCAACAGCATAGTCCGATGCATCCGTGGTTATGGAAATAGGCGCTGTAGGTGAAGGATGCGCTAGCAGGGTAGCCTGGGAGAGCGCAGCTTTAGTCTCGGTGAACGCACGGTCCCGCTCTGCTGTCTAGTCGACCGCCTGGTTGGGGGACATGCCTTTCAGCGCCTCGTACAGTGGCCGGATGATAAAGGCGGCTCGGGGAATGAAGCGGTGGTAGAATGTCACCATCCCGATGAACTCCCTGAGCGCACGAGCTGTTTGGGGGCGCGGAAAGGCCGCCACCGCTTCCACCTTTGAGGGCAGGGGGACTGCCCCGTCCCCAGTGATGCGGTGCCCGAGGAAATCAATGGCCGTCAGCCCGAACCGGCACTTCGCCGGGTTGACGATCAGCCCATGCTGGCTGAGGCATGTGAAGAGGGCGTGAAGATGGGACAGGTGTTCTTCCTCGGAAGCGCTGGCGATGAGTATGTCGTCCAAATAGACGAAGATGAAAGGAAGGCCACGGAGCACTGAATCCATCAGCCGCTGAAAGGACTGGGCCGCGTTTTTGAGTCCAAATGGCATTCGTAGGAATTCAAATAGGCCGAATGGGGTAGTCACCGCTGTCTTGGGGATGTCCGAGGGGTGCACGGGAACTTGATGATAACCACGGACCAGGTCGACTTTTGAGAAGACGCATTTGCCAGACAGGTTTGCAGAAAAGTCCTGGATATGTGGACAGGATAGCGGTCGGGCGTGGTGGCGTCATTTAGTCGGCGGTAGTCCCCGCATGGGCGCCAACCTCCATCAGGCTTAGCGACGATGTGGAGTGGGGACGCCCACGGGCTGTCAGAGCGGCGGATGATCCCCATGCGTTCCAGGTGCTCGAACTCAGACTTGGCAATGGCGAGTTTGGCGGGGTCGAGACGCCTGGCTCTGGCGTAGACCGGGGGCCCCTTCGTAGCAATGTGATGCTCCACCCCATGCTTAGCGGTGGGTGCAGAGAAGGTAGGCTGGGTGAGGTCAGGGAACTCAGCGAGGACGCGGTTGAACTTGTCTGCCTCTGAGAGAGAGTTGGCTAGACCTGCATAGGCCGCTTCCCTCCGCGTACATGCGAAGGAGGAGAAGGTTAAGGCATCGACCAGACGGCTGTTCTGAATGTCCACTAGCAAACCGTAAGCGCACAAAAAATCGCTCCGAGGAGGGGAAGCGTTACATTGGCCATGACGAACTCCCACGTGAAACGTTGTCCACCAAAACACAGTTCTACAGACCGCACGCCGTAGGTGTGGATAGCGCTGCCGTCAGCCGTCGCCAACTGGGGGCCCCGCTCCCCGCCCATGATGTCGATGTCAGTAGCAGGGAGCACGCTTCTCTGTGCGCCCGTGTCACAAAGAAATCGCCGACCGGAGATGGTGTCGAGGATGAAGAGTAGCCTGCTCGTATCGCCAACACTCATGGCCACTAATGAGTGTTGGCCCTCTCGTTTCCCGTCGGCCTGTAGTTGCAGGGGGAACGGCACCGTTTAGCTTTCGCACCAAATCGAGCGTGGTACATACAGAGTCCAGAGGGCTTGTAGCGGTCTGATGCTGTGGCGCCACAGTTAGCGAGCGCAGTCTGGACGTGGGGCGGCATGTTGCGCAGAAACAGCTCCATAAACAGGAAACATGGCTTTTCTTGACCCAGTAGGTTTAAATGCTCATTAGCTCCGATGGTTTGCCATCTCCCAAGCCCTGAATTGCGAAGAGGCGACGTGCTCTCTCCGTTGTTGACAGTTCAAAAGTTTCAAGGAGGAGATTTTTAAGTGCGGCATATTTACCATCGGCCGGTGGGTTGGTTATGAAACCGCTTATCCTGGAAGCCGTAGCGCACCCCAGCGCTGCCACTACGTAGTAGTACCTGGTCTCGTCTGCTGTTATGTCTCTGAGCGCGAACTGTGCCTCAAGCCTGTGTGAACCACGTAGCCGCGGAAGACTCCCAAAACTCCGGCAGTTTCATTGCAACGGCGTTCGTAGCCATAATGTGTGTGGTTTCAGAAAACTTATCCGAAAACCGACGTCGGGGTCACCAGTGTAGAGCCGAAGGAACGGAGAAGACCGTAGGTTCACACTTTAGCCGTGTAGGCAACTTTCTTTAATCCACGGTAAATCAGAGAGACAACAAAACCCAGCTCGACTGAGCGGAGGCGGCAAGAATAACCAGAAAACTGGCTGGACAACCATAACTTAACCCTGCGTTAACCTGCCAGGGCAACCATGACTTAACCCTTAGTTCCTGGGTTGAATTCTGTCCCCAATACGTGTCCACCACACATGATTGTTTCATTTACCCCTCTCTCCTCTTTTCCCCGCTAAATCACTACTGCATTTCTTGAGGTATCTAGCAAGCTCGTGTTTTAAAGACCCCCTCCGATGAAAATCGAGTTTTTCCACCTTGTTCACGTATGGTATTGGGATAATGTTAATTGGGGTACTGCAGGGCAACCCGGGAACCGCCGCAGCCGGGACGCGAACCCGCGTCTCCCGCAGCACGGGCGACAGCGTTAACCAGTCGACTAAAGGGTCCAGCCAAAGTTAATGAGTCTATTCATCCGTGATCGTTACAATACATATCAGGCGCAAAATAAGCAGTCAACGCCATGGTTTAGCATAGGACAGTAAAAAAAAAAACCGGATTCAGACCATATATTATAGTAGACCTGGACACCGGATCTAAAAATGGCGCCTGTTCATTCCTATGAGAATTGCTCGCCTGAGGCATACGCCGAAGTAGTTTCTGGCTTCCGGCTTATTTCCGGGTACATGGGGCCCACTCAATATGCGCAGTAGTGTTACTCCCATCATGCCTCTAGGCTATGAGAACGGCTCGTACACAGCCGTACCGTCATGCAGAAAAAACATATTATAGCGAATTCGGGGGACAACGCAACCACAGGAACTGCCGCGGCCGGGAAGCGAAGCCTTGTCGCCCGCACCGCAGGATATATCGCTAACCGCTCGACTTAAGGGTCAGACTCACCAGCCAGCGTGTCTACTTATCCATACACGTTACACTACCTCCCTCCTTCGGGGAGCGCGTCCCCGCGCTTAAGCATTTCAGCTCCTTCACGTCTCATACGCTTCCGATTGCCTTACGGTCGCCCCATCCCACTTCTGACACCAATGTAGTGAACTCGGGGGACAACGCAACCACAGTAACTGCCGCGGCCGGGAAGCGAACCCGTCTCGCCCGCACCGCAAGAGACATCGCTATACGCTAGACTAAAGGGTCAGACCCGCCAGCCAGCGGTCAGCGTGTCTACTTATCCATGCACGTTACAATATGTATCTTTTTTTGGGGGGGGGGGACTTTTTCTGGGCTTTGGAAAAAAAATAAAAAAATGAAAACCCCATGGCTTAAAAATATACAATATAAAGAGTAATAATTGACCATGATTATAGCTGCAGGTGTCCTGTCAATAGTTTTACAGGCGTCTCTTTTACAATAGTGGTTGTTAAGTGTTGTTGTTGGATGGCGCCCGTACTCATTGTATTACGGTACATTCGGATGTGACGTCGCCACGTTCTCAGTGTGCGACAATGTGTGTCGTAAGAGTCAGGCTTTGCTTATCTTCCATACGCCAAGGAGAAGATTGCGCGTCCCAGCTCAACAGCTTATGGGCCCAGGCAGTTGGACACAAGCTAGCATTCCGGAAGAAGTTTAACGCGAAGTATTACACGGAACTTCTACAGGCTACGTGGACCAGCTTGGAGATAAGTGAGCGTTTATATTGCAGAGTTTCTTAATCTGTATTTATATTCTCGGAAGAGGTTTTGCGCGACGTATTATGCGTTAGCCAATGAAGCTAACAAGCTAGCTTAGCAAAGAAAAAGTATAGCAAGCTAGTGGGCCACGGTACAATTAGCGCGTTAGCAAAAAGGCAAGCAGAGCAACGGGAGTCTTGGCACCGCAGCTTTTGTTCGACGGATCCGAAGGTAAGTATGACCTTTGGGAAACACGATTTCTAGGCTGCTTACCTACTCTGAAGCTAAAAGAGACCATTTTACGTGAGCCCACCGGCGCTAGCGAATAACAGTTAGCTGAAGATAGGGGGAAGAATGCCGATTGCTATGCTGAGCTAAAAAGACTGATAGATGATAAAAGCCTATCGCTGATAAGACATGAAGCCGCTGATGATGGCAGGAAGGCTCTGAGAATACTGAAAGAACATTATTGCGGAAGAAGCAAGCCGCGGATAATACATTTATACACGTCGTTGACCAAGCTTCACATGGCGGACAACGAGAGCGTTACCGACTACATAATAAGGGCGGAGAACCTCATTACGGCTCTGAGAGATGCAGGCGAGACCATGAGTGATGGACTGACCGTAGCCATGATACTAGGCGGGCTACCAGACTCTTGTAAGCCGCTAGCCGTCCGCATAACACAAAACGAAGATAACTACGTTCGCAGACTTAAAAAGAAGACTGCGGGTCTACGAAGAGGCGGAGGAAATGAACACGGCAAGATCTACGGATAATGTGACGGAGACATGTGCAAGGCAAGGCCGAGGCCCCACCAAGACGCACGCTAGCAACTGAAAAGATGAAGATGCCAACGTGACGTGTTACAAGTGTGGAATAAAAGGGCACAAGGCAAGAAAATGTTATCTAAAAGTGTGGTGCAGTTACTGCAAAAATAATACACACCACAAATCCCTGTGCAAGAGAAAGGGGGAACAAGATGGTGTCAGACAAGTCGCGGAGGAACAAAATAGCGACCAAGACCATCTCTTCAAGGCCAAGCACACAAAGAACGAGAGACCACCACACAACGTGAAGATGAAAGGCATCATGGTGGATGCAGGAGCAACATCCCACATCGTGAACGACATTGGAAAGTTTAAAAGCTTTGATAACTCATTCCAGCTTGACACCCATTCAGTGGAGTTAGCCGATGGGACCAAGTGCAGTGGAATAGCACAACGAAGAGGGACAGTGGTGATATATCTACTAGACAGCGCTGGACGACAGCACAGAGCACAACAACGGGATACACTGTACGTGCCTTCATACCCACATGACATATTTTTGGTGGCAAGAGCAACAAACAGAGGGGCGACAATCACTTTCAAGAAAGGGGACAGTCGCATGGTTACCAAGGACGGTAGCAGGTTTGACATCCACGAGAGTGGAAATTTGTATTACTTGCCAACTGCTGAGGAGTGTTGACCAATGTAAAGGGTGTCACGACATGCAAACTTGGCATGACATTTTGGGTCATTGTAACTATGAAGATGTACAAAAGTTACAAGGTGTAGTGAAAGGAATGGAGATAAAAGTAAGTGCAGTCAGACCAGATCAGTTATGTGAAGTGTGTGCACAGGGCAAATTCACCCAGATGAGAAATAGGGAGCCAGACAGAAAGGCTAAGAAGCCCTTAGAACTAGTCCACACTGACTTAGCCGGTCCCATGCCGACACCGAGCATAGAAGGGTACAGATATGCACAGTCTTTTACAGACCACTACTCAGGTACCGTGTTGGTGTATTTTCTAAGGTCCAAGAGTGATACAGTGCAAGCCACAGAAAGGTTTTTAGCAGACATAGCACCTTACAGAGAAGTCAAGTGTATCCGTTCAGATAACGCCACTGAGTTTACAAGCTGAGACTTCCAGGCACTGTTAACCAAGAACAGGATTAGACACGAGACGTCTGTACCCTATTCACCCCACCAAAATGGCACAGCAGAGAGAGGTTGACGAACTCTCTATGATATCAGCAGATGCTTACTGATAGAAAGCGAGTTACCAGATAAGCTATGGAACTACGCTATGCAGAAAGCAGCTTACGTGAGGAACAGGTGCTACAGCAGGCACACAAAGAAAACGCCATATGAGCTGTTCACAGGCAGGAAACCAAACATATCCAAACTGCAGAAATTTGGATCAGTATGTTTTGCTTACAAGCAAGAGAAAGGGAGGCTAGACTGCAGGTGCGAGCAAGGTGTTTTCATTGGCTACGTAAAAACAGCCCAGCTTATCTAGTGTGCTATCCAGACACAGAGATGGTTCAAAAGCACATGTTGGTGAAGTTCACAACCAAGACAGCCAAAGAAAAGGAAACACAAACACCTGAGTCATACATAGAATATGGTGATAGGAATGTACATCCCAGGGTCAATGACAGTGAAGAAAATGTTGTTAATGAAAATGTGAAAAATGTACCAGGTCAGGGTGTTCAGAGTGGAGTTTCCGGGACTTTACCTGTACAGACTGAACGCACACAGCCGGGCAAAGTCACCGAGACTGTAATCAGAAGGAACCCGCCGTGAGCCAAGAGGAGACCAGCTTACCTACAGGAATTCGAGACTGAGGATACAGAGAACAAACTAAAAACATGCGTGGACTCTTGTTATAGAGCAGTATGTGACATTCCTCAAACCTACCAGGACGCCATAGCGTCAACCAAATCAAGGCAGTGGAAAAAATGCCATGAACGAGGACATGCGATCAATGGAGAACGAGACCTTCAGCCTCACCCAATTGCCACCAGGTAAACAGACAGTGAAGGGTAGATGGGTCTACATACTCAAGTGTGACATTGATGGATCAGATAAATGCAAGGCGAGATTCGTAGCAAAAGGTTACAGTCAGAAACCAGCCACTGACTACGAGGAGACATTCTCACCCACAGCTGATGTAATGACAAAGCCAGCCAGCAAGCTAAAGCTAAAGAGGTTTGCTCAAGATATGTTTGGCACTTAGAAGTCCAAAGCGTGTGTTCTCATTGTCAAGGTAAAGAAGAAGCCTTATTTAGTTGATGTTTTGTTTTCCAGGTAATCCAATGAGCTAAGAACGAGTGGGGTGTTAAGTGTTGTTGTTTGATGGTGCCCTTACTCATTGTATTATGGTACATTCGGATGTGACGTTGCCACATTCTCAGCGTGCGACAGTGTGTGTTGTAAGAGTCGGTAGTAGAGAGCTAAGACCTGCTGTATTTGCCTAAATAAATATGCCTAACGTTAAAAGAGAAAAGTCAAGCTTTGCTTATCCCCCATACGCAAAGAAGAAGATTACGCACCGCAGCTCAACAGTGGTATGTAGGAGAAAACGCTTTTTGGGCCGCAGGGGATTTTTCGCTGCAACTCCGCGAGTGACCACTGGAAAAAAATTGGCTGCAAGGCTGAGCTATAATACATAAGTAGCTACTATAATACATCTATGATTCAGATGGACGGGGTGGTGCTTTACATATCATTATATGCACCCGCATCGGCGATACAAGCCAAAGGAGAAGACATGTCGTAATTTTACCGGCGATAAGTTCCACTGCTTTCAAAACCATGGCAGAGAAGTGTCTTGTTTCGGCTGCAAACTTACAAATGGAGAAACAGTGAGCCTGTGGAGGATTTAACAAAGGAGACGAGAGTCGGTCGACCTAGCTGCTGTCTGTGAGGCTGGCCCGAAGAGCGGCCCTCATAGAACGATGAAAGAGCTCACATAAACCGCTGCCCTGCGGGTTGTCCGCCTTGGTGCAGTGGAGCTTCACCCCTAGGCTTTCAGCGACTGCAGTCCAGAGCTCGGATGTGAACTGCGGGCCCCGGTCAGAAATGAGGTCAGATGGCGAGCCAAACCCGGCTACCCAGGACCCGATGAACTCCCAGGCTACCTCGGCAGACGTGGTGGAGGACAACGGAATAGCCGCCGGACACCTGGTGGTCCTGTCCACCATGGTGAGGAGGTGAATGGGAAAAAAAACGAGCAAATGCCAGGCTCCGCCCACCCACTGCTCATACACTGCCCCCACGGCGTAATCTGAAGCATCCGTGGTGAGTGCTACTGGGGCAGTAGGCGATGGGTGCGCCAACAAGGCGGCGTCAGCCAGCACAGCCTTAGCACCCTCAAACACCTGGTGTCTCTCTTCCGACCAGTCCACTGGGCCCTTGGGGTCCTTACCCTTCAGAGCCTCATACAGGGGGCGCATGAGATGAGCCGCCCGGGTAATGAACTTGTTGTAAAAGTTCACCATGCCCAGGAACTCCTGCAGGGACTTCACCGTGTTCGGGCGTGGGAATCTGGCGATGGCATCCACCTTGTCGGGGAGGGGGGTTGCTCCATCCTTTGTAACCCGAGGAAGTCAATGGCTGGCAGGCCCAACTGGCACTTCACCGGGTTGATGATGATACCATGCTGGCTGAGCCACTCGAACAGCTGCCGGAGGTGGACCGCGGACGTAGTGGCCACGAGAATGTCGTCCTGGTAAACAAACAGGAACGGCATATCTCGCAGCACAGAGTCCATGAGCCGCTGAAAGGTCTGCGCAGCCCCCTTCAACCCAAACGGCATCCTCAGGAACTTGAACAGGCCGAACTGCGTGATTAATGCCGTCTTCGGTGGTATCCGCGCACGAGGTCCACCTTGGAGAAGATGACCGCCCCCGCCAAGTGCACGGAGAAGTCCTGGATGTGTGGCGTTGTTGAGGCGGCGGTAATCACCACATAGGCGCCAGCTGCCATTAGCTTTTGGGACCGTATGCAGGGGGGAGGCCCATGGGCTGTCGGAGCGGCGCACGATGTCAAGGTGCTCCATGTTAGCAAACTCCACACTGGTGATGGTGAGCTTGGCTGGGTCGAGGCGCCGTGCACGGGCGTAGACTGGGGGAGCAGTGGAGGTGGTGTAGCGTTCCACTCCGTGCTTGGTGACTGCTGACGAGAAGATGGGCGTTGTGAGGTCTGGAAACTCAGCGAGCAAACGCTGAAATTCATCCCCGGTGGTAAGCATGTTGGACAAGCCGATGGGAGCCGCCTCCCGCAGCGTACATGGGTAGGAGCAGAAGGAGACGGCATCAATCAAACGGCGGTTTTTAACCTCCACCAAGAGTCCATAAGCGCGCAGGAAATCTGCACCCAGAAGGGGAATGGACACCTCCGCCATCACAAAGTCCCAGCTGAACCGCCGACCTCCAAAATCACCTCCACATACCTTGTGCCATATGTGTGGACGGGGGTGCTGTTGGCAGCATCCATGGGGGGGCGGGGGGGGGCGAATCCGCCTGCCATCGCGTCCACTGGTGTCAACAGGCAAGATGCTCCGCTGCGCGCCCGAATCAACTAGCAACTGCCGGTCGGAGATGGTGTCCTGAATAAACAGCAGCCTGCCTTCCTGGCCAACACTCAGGGCTACTACTGAGCGCCGGCCCTGACTTTTCCCGCCCCGCTGAAAGCGCATGGTGCACGGCATTGCTTGGCTTTGGTTACAAACCTAGCATGGTAGAAGCACAGTCCCCCTGAGTCCTGCTGCCGACGAGAAACTGCTGCCGCGGCGACGTGCACAGCCTAAACCGGCGGTGATGGAAGAACGTGGGCAGGCAGCAGAGCGGCCGCACACTGCTGTCAGCTGGCCAGAAAAATCCTGTCAGCCTCCACGGCCAACTTCCAAAAGTTGTTGGTGGTGGACAACTTGGCGCTAGCCAAGGCAGCATGGACGTGTGAGGGGAGCTGATGGGGGAACAGCTGGCCGAAAAGGAAGGCGGGGTTGCACGAACCCAGCATACTCAGCATCTTGTCCATTAGCTCCGATGGCTTGCCATCTCCCAAGCCTTGCAGTGAAAACAACCAGTCCGCCCGCTCCATCTCTGCTAGCTCAAAAGCCTGCAGCAAGTGTCTCTTAATCGTGCCGTACTTATCCACGGGTGGCGGAGCTTGCAGCAGGCCCAATATCCGTGGCACCGTAGATGTTCCAAGTGCCGCCACGACGTAGTAGTACCTGGTCTCATCCACGGTGACGTTCCTAATAGCGAACTGGGCTTCGATGTGAGTGAACCATGCTGCCGCAGCCGTCTCCCAGAAGTCAGGCAGTTTGACCGAGACGGCATTAGTCACTGCCGCTGCACTGGTAGCTTCATTCTCCATGGCTCACATCGGGGTCACCAATGTGGAGGATGTAAGAAAGGAGACGAGACCGCTCTCCTTTTGACCACACAGCCGTGGGGTCGTTTATTTCCTCCAACTCATTTTAAGTGAACAGTTTTCAATAACAAAACCTCAGCCTCGTGTCTACCCACAATCCCCCTTGCTAACCCCTCCCACTGTCTTAAAAGGACCGTCTCTGGTCCGCATGGTGAATTAAGTAACCTGCAAGTAGACACTACAAGCCTTCATTTATTACCAAAGGATCTGAAAATCCAAAAGAAATGAGTGCAGTTTATTTGGGAAACTCGTAATGTTCCAGCTCAAAATTCCAGAGAAAACGGGTTTACAGAAGTCATTTTCAAGAGCACTCCTGTGAACATGTATCACAAAAACAGATGGGTTTTGCCACAAAACTTAAATTGAAGCCCGACGTATTGCCATCTATTTATCCTGGAGACACAATGAGTACGAGCCAACATGTTGGTCAACTGGTAAGTTTTTTTTTCTCTTTCGCCAGAAATGTTCTATAGTGCACTGTTACCAACTGTTGTAATTTTTACAATAGATTGTACAACAATGCATTATATTCATGATTTTATTGTAAATGACAATGCATGATGGAAAGTTCATGGCCAGTCCTGTAATGTTCTTGTAACTACACTGTCACAGGAGGCAACAATGCAAGTAAGTGCCAAAAAACTAGCTTCAAGTCCGATAGGACATAGGTGTCAACAGGCAGTACACAAAGGCAATGCCTAGGGTGCATAGAGCGATTTAAAGAAAAAATAACATCAGGTGTGGAGGTGTTTGTGAAAGAGCTGGGTCTTTAGCTTCTTCCTAGATATGGAGAGGGACTGAACGGATCAAATGGAGCTTGGTAACTCGTTCCACCACCGGGGAACTACAGAAGAGAAGAGTCTGGCTCGTGACTTAGGGCCCCGTTGTGGCGGAAGTGCTAGGCGCCTTTCATTGGCAGAGCGTAGTGAGCGGGATTGAGTATAGACCTGAATGAGGGAGTTCAGGTGGGCAGGAGCCGTTTTAGATGCTGTTTTGTAAGCGAGCATCAAGGTTTTGAATTTGATGCGTGCAGCTACTGGGAGCTAGTGGAGGGATATGAACAGCGGAGTGACGTGTGCTGTTTTGGGCTGATTGAAGACCATACGCACCGCCGCATTCTGGATCATTTGCAGAGGTTTGAAAGTGCATGCAGGGAGACCTGCCAGAAAGGAGCTGAAATAGTTAATGTGTGACATTGCAAGAGCCGGTACCAGGAGTTGTGCTACACGCCCAGACATGTAGGGTCTAATTTTCCTGATGTTGTACAGGGCAAATCAGCATGACTAAGCAATCGATGCCACGTGAATTTTAAAGGTTAGTTGGTCATCAACTATGACAGCCAGGTTTCGGGCAGACTTTGTGGGCATGAGTTGGGTTGATTGGAGCTGGATATTGATCTATTGTTGTAAGGATGGCGTGGCTGGGATGACAAGCAGCTCAGTTGAAGGTGGCATTCTTTCATTAACGCAGAGATATCAGCAAGACATGACAATATCCATGCCAAGACTTTGAGATCATCTGGCGGGAATGATAGCAAGAGCTGGGTATCGTCAGCATAGCAATGGTTCTGAAACCATGGGAGCGGATGATTGCACCAAGTGAGGTGGTGTATATTGATAAGAGAAGGGGACCGAGCACTGACCCTTGAGATACCCCTGTGGATAAGCCGTTTGGACACTTCTCCCCTCCAAGAAACTCTAAAAGATCTCCCCGAGAGGCAGGACATGAACCAGCGGAGGGCAGATCCTGAGATACCAAGCTCAGTGAGTGTGGAGAGGACGAATTGGTGGTTAACCGTGTCAAAGGCAGCTAATGGATCTAGCAGCAATAAAGCTGAGGACTGACCAGCAGCTCTAGCCAAACGCAGTGATCCTAATACCGACGGGAGTGCAGTCTCGGTAGAGTGACCCCGCCTAAAGCCAGACTGAATCATATTGTACAGATTGTTCTCAGAAAGGAATTCTGAGACATGGTTAAAGACCGTGCGCTCAAGTATTTTTGATAGAACGTGCAGGAGTGAACTAGCTTTAAACTAGACTACATCAGGTATAGGGTGCAATAGTGTTGAGATTATTGCAATTAGTTTCTACCAGCAGTTGCTCCAGATAATTAACTTTTAGGAGCTAGGAGGAATAGGAGGTTACTTTTTTATTTTTACACAGTATTCATCACAAGCGCACACCAAAAAGATATCAAAACTTGAAAAGAAAATTCTTGGACTTTGACTTGATGGGAAAGTAGTGTTGTAGTCAAGACCGCACCAACCGAGACCAAGACATTGAGACTAGAGAGTATCGAGACCGAGACAAGACCAAGACATTTGGAGGTCGAGACCAAGACAAGACCAAGACATTTGGAGGTCGAGACCGAGACAAGACCAAGACTGTATATATCAAAGAAAAATCACAACAAAACAGAACAAATGACCAGTATCTTTTTCTTTAATCAAGTTTGCTTTTACATAAATGCAACAGCAACATTTCTTTTCAGCAAGGTATTTTTTAATAATTTTCTTGAACATTTTGCCTTTTGGTGCTTTGCCAGTTATTTTGACTCATTTTCAAGCAATTAAGTCTTTTTTTTGTTTATATCTTGCAAGAAGATGTTAATCTGGATTTGTTGAATTATTGTGCCTAAGTGTAAACAGATAAATACATCATCTGAAATAAGATACACTTTCTTTTAGTTTTTGCACGAGTCTTATAAAAGACATGTAGATTTCCAAAGAAGCAAAAAAGTGAGCACACTCACATAGAAAAAGAAAAAACAACTTAGGTGCACGGCTATGAAGAACTTTCACAACAACAGAGAAGGCCAGACAATGTCCTTTTTATAAGTATTAATTCTCCTAGGCAGCCATAACAACTTTGCTTCATAAAATTAAAGCATAAATTAACTAGGAATAATTTAACTGAAAATTGTGGCATGCCAAGCATGAACAACATGTGTAAAACCCTTAAAAGTCTGAGCTCAACACTAAGAATACACTCACAAAGGGGTGGTTGTGAAAGACCTCAAAGGTCCCATTTCTCGGCCAGGGTTAGGGTGAGATGGGAGGATCCTGCATGGCTCTAGGGATGAGGAGGTTAAACAAAAGCTTGGTTGCACTTCAGAAAAATTAGAGCCTGAAGCATTTTGTGACCTAAACGGGCTCGGTGGGGCCTCATGATGATGCCTCCTCTACTAAATACCCTCTCAACTGGTGCAGAGGACGCTGGAACTGACAACACCTTCAGTGCCAAGTTGTGGAGTTGTGAGAATCTGTCATGGTTTTTGTCCCAGAAGACAAGTGCATCATCAGTTTCAGTATTCTGTATGGCATCAAAGTATTTACTTATCTGTGCCCTGATACTTGTATCTTGGCCTGTGCTGCGCTTTTTGTGAGCCTTGTAACGAGAAAGAAGGCGTGAGCATTTGACTGGAGGTGAATCACCAGGTGACTCTTCATTTCTGGCTCCGTAGTCCATTGCTCTACCTTCACAGTCCATCAAGTTTTCAACCTCAGCGATCAAAGTGTCTGAAAAACACTAGCAAATGGAAAAAAACAAAAAACAAAAACAGGTTAGATTAAAGGATATACAGTGTCTGCAGGTATCAAATAAAACTGCTCTCACAATATTTTTCTCTTGATGTAAAATGTATGTGTGTATACCTGTCAGTGTTTTCTTCAGCTCATCTCTAAACTTCATGAGTGGCATTGCATTTAGCCCATTAGTAACATCCAGATCCACCCAGCTTAATCCAAACCGTGGATCAAGCATTGTAGCTAAAAAATACACATTATGGCTGGAAGGTTCCTGTCCCCCACTGTCTTTAGTCATATTTGTTTTGCCAAAGATTCCACTGAATCTTTTAATCAGAGACTGATGGAGGGCCTTTACTAATGGCCAACACTGTACTCGTGTCTCTCCCATCTTCACAAGGTGTGTATGCAGGTCCAGAACAGTCAGAACAACCATGCTAATGGTAACGGATTTCTCTCCCTCTGTCAGGTCTGTTGCCTCTGAGAATTGTGCGAGAACTGAAGTCAGCTCTTTAAGCTGGTTCCACTCACGAGTGCTGAATACCACTTCTTCATAGTCCTTGCTGCACATTTCAGTCAGAGCTTTATGGTCCAGAGCTGTGAGGGCCTGCACTTGTTTGAAAGTGCTGTTCCAGCGAGTGTTGTTTGCAGCAGGAATAGTCTTCGTAGAGTCAAATGCAGCCTCAAATTTGTCTTTGAACTGTGAGCTGCTGTGTAACAGAGTTAAGAAGCGTGATGTTTTGGCAATGCTGCGAGAGATGGCTTTAACTTCCTTCATGCCGTCATTCACAACTAACTGCAGGGAGTGAGCAAAACAAGAAAGACGCTCACCTGATGACCAGAGTAGCTCTGTGTCCTCCACAGAATTCATGTCCTCCCACAGGTGCTCATCATCTAGATTCTCCTCCTCACTCTCACTGTCATCTGACTGCTGTTCTGGCATCTGAACTTTAAAAGCACACTTCATATTGGCAGCATTGTCTGTGACAATATAACTTATCTTCTGACGGATACCACATTCGTCGGTGATCTCCTCAAAGGCAGAAGAAATTCGCTCTCCACTATGTTTGCCTGTGAAACGTCTACAGTCCAGCAAGTAGGATTCAAGGGCATAGGATTCATTTGACTTGTTGCACACATGAGCAGTTACTCCGAGGAAGGAAAGCAGTCTACGATCAGACCAGATATCAGTAGTTAAGGACACTGTTGAGCTTTTCTCCAGCTTCTCAAGAACAGTCTCCTTAACTTTCTTTACCAAAACTGGTATGTGTTTCTCACAAATTGTTCTCCTAGAGATTGGTGTGCTTGTTATCTACAATCTCAAGAAAGTGTTTAAAATGTTCATTTTCCACAAGGGACAGTGGCAGGCAACACCCAATTATCAAATCTTTGACAATGGCATCGCTGATGGCTTGCTGCCTTGGGGAATGGAGACTGTAGATCTGCACTTTCTGGGCAAAGGATGCCATAGTTGGCTGTGTAGCATCTGCCTGTTGTCCAGCCTTGTACTCCAGGAACCTGAAATTGAGGAGGAATTAAAATGATTAAGTCCCACCAATACCAAGAGAGAATTCTCAGAAGATTCAAACGTTACATCTCTAACAGGCATGTGCTTAGTGCAAACAAGCAACAAATTATAGAAGCCAGAGAGACATCATACATCACTATATAGTCAATATATATTCACTTTTTTAAATGAATGAAATCAAATGTCACTTTAAATTACTGCTTTTAAACAAGCTTTTACATTTTTTAGCATTACCCTTACTGAGTTTTTATTGTCTTAAAATGTGCTTTTTAATGTTTTTTTACAATATTTTTTATCAAACAAATTAGATTAACCGTACTCATTCAGTGTTATTGACTTTGAACTAGCTAGCACAGCGTTAGCTTTCTGTCTCATTGTTGAGCCAAACGATCTAATTTCTGCAGCCGAAGCACCAACATGGAGGACGCTGTAGACTAGAAATATCTCCCGATGGTCGCATCTAAAGTTCAACCCATTTACTGCATTTACTGGTGTAGTGAAAAACGTTTGCATTGCATAAGAACCTCCCAAGTAACGCCTGGGGGCTCGACTAATTTCTGGCACCTGGGGGCTCGACTAATACCTGGTGCCTGGGGGCTCTAATAATACCTGGCGCCTGGGGGCTCGACTAATACCTGGCGGGTTCATTGTTTGTTATTCTGTTATCTTGCTTTTGACAATGCTATGCAAGCTAACTTGGCTGTAATATACACTCGGTGCTCTGAAAGTTAGCAAAAAAACGATCGTGGGAAGAAAAGAGCTCATTTTGGCTCAATGTCTTAGGATGGGGTGTTGAAATTTTCAGATTTTAACTTTACCAGTGTAGCTAATTTAAACGGTTAATTTACCTGTCTTTATGCTTCCTCTCAATGTGCCGATAAAAGCTTGACGTTGTCCCGGCGGTTTCTGTGAGTTGTGCACCGCAGAATTTGCACACTGCAGAGTGTTTTCGCTTGCATGTCCTTTTACAGATAAAGTCCTTATGGTTTTGGAAACCAAACTTAATGATGGTTGAGTTTGCCGACATTTTTCATGGCGGGTTTCCCAGGGGCGCAGCGTCTCCAGTCGTCTTGATCCACTCTGTACAGGGGGCGTGTCATTCCGGGTGTCACAAAGAGTGCGTGACACCGGGAAGGCAGCAGCTGCATTCTTCTTTTCTCTGTTATCACAGTGCTGGCCCGGTCTCGACCGGTCTTGATCAAAAATCCCGAGTTCGCCCAGTCCGAGACCGAGACAAGACCGAGTAAAAATGCCTTCGATTCCGAGACGAGACCGAGACCCTTAAAAAGTGGTCTCGAGACCGGTCTCGAGACCAACACCGATCTCGAGTACTACAACACTATGGGAAAGTATGTGGTTAGGCTTTGGTGTGAGCCTTTTGATAATTATATAGTGAATTAAAATATCAACAGCGCCTTGGATGAATTTACCCAGAAACACCCAGTTAAATCCATGGCGCTGTTATAACTCATATTCCTGACACCCTCTCTTTTACAATGTGGTCACTCGTGGACACTAAAGTGTGTAATGTCTTGTTGCACTGTGCTAATAAAACAAAAAAGATGCAATTGTTTTGTTTGTCATTGCAGAAAATGGAAAACGGAAATTTATATCTTAATTACAATATAACTTTGTTTAAAGAAACACTCAACGGTAGGGAAAGTGCTTAACGAATAGGGAGCAAATAATAATAATAAGGATCATAATATATATATATTATATATATATATATATATATATATATATATATATATATACAGTGCTGCTTGAAAGTATGTGAACCCCTTGAGCAGTTTAGATGTTTCTGTTGTTTTACCATGATTTTCTTATTTTATCATCACCAGTTTTTATGTATGAAATGTCAGATATATGTTTACCAATTGCATGTACTTGTTTAGTGGGACTTGTTTAAGTAGCCCAAAAACTACATGAAACATGGAATTAGGGTATGTGCAAAAGTAAGTGAACCCCCAGCTGCATTGGTTAAGTCAAGCAGGTAACAGACTCGGGTGAAACACATTTGGGTGCTTAATTAATCATTTAGGCAGACCAATGAAAGGAGACATCCTTGGGAAAGGGTTTGGCCTGCACTAATTAAAAGAGAGAGGAAACCAACCAAACCACTGTGGTCCCATACAAATCAACAATGCCGAGAGCAAAGGAGATATCCGAGGACATGAAGAAGAGGGTAGTGATAGCCCATCAGTTTGGGGAGGGATATAAGACCATCTCCAAAAGATTCCAGCTCCATCCATCCACTGTAAGACAAATAATTTACAAATGGAGGGCCTTCAACATGACAGCAACTCTGCCTAGAAGTGGACGCCCATCAAAACTATCACCCAGAAGCACCAGAAAAATAATAAATCAGGTAAAGGCCAACCCACACATCACCTCTAGAGAGTTGCAGACCTCTCTGGTAGCATCTGGGACAAATGTGCATGCGTCTACAATCAGACAAAAATTGAATAGCCATGACATTCATGGGAGGGTTGCTAGAAGGAAGCCTTTGCTCTCAAAAAAGAACAAAGCTGCCCATTTCAACTTTGCCAGAGAGCACTTGGACAAACCAGAGGCCTTCTGGAAGTCCATTCTCTGGACAGACGAGTCCAAAATAGAATTATTTGGTCACAATCGAAACCAACATGTTTGGAGAAAAGCCAACACTGCATATTAAGAAAAGAACCTCCTCCCAACAGTGAAGCATGGTGGTGGAAATGTGAAGGTCTGGGGCTGCTTTTCTGCTTCTGGACCTGGACGACTCCATATTATCCAAGGAACCATGAATTCTCCGGCATATCAACAAATTCTGGACCAGAATCTCCTGCCATCAGTCAGGGAGTTGAAGCTGGGACGAAAATGGATTATGCAACAAGACAATGACCCAAAGCATTCCAGCAAAACTACAAAGGAATGGCTTCAGAGAAAGAGGATTCGTACTCTGGATTGGCCCAGTCAAAGTCCGGACCTTAATCCAATTGAAATGTTGTAGTGAGACCTGAAGAAGTTGGTACATACCAGATGTCCCTCCAACCTCTCTCAACTGGCTGAGTTCTGCAAGGAGGAGTGGGCAAAAAGCCCCATAAGCAGATGTGAGAGACTGGTTAGCTGTTACAGAAGACGTTTGGTTGAAGTAATGGCTGCAAAAGGAGGAGCCACAAGCTACTAATACAAGGGTTCACATACTTTTGCACATGTTAAATTTTCAGTTTTTGTGAAATAAACCACCTTCGTTGAATTAAATAATGAAAATATATCGCTTTGTGTGTGTGTGTCCATTATTTGGAAGGTGTGCTTTACAATTTGGGATTTGGATGTATGTGTAATAAGCTTATTTTAATGTTTTTTACAAAAACAGTGACCATGTCTGGAGGGTTCACAAACTTTCCAGCAGCCCTGTATATATATATATATATATATATATATATATATATATATATATATACATATAATTATAATATTAAATTGCAGTTCTATCCTGTGAAATTACAGGAAATTCCTGGCAACTGAGTAGCAGTAAATATAGTAAATATTCATAAATTACAGCATTTTACTCTAATCAATCACAGTAGCCCGTTGTATATTAACAATACATTATAATATTAAATTTACATTAAAATTCCTGTATATTGCTTTCTGTGGATTTACTGCAGGTAGTTGCTAGGAATTTCCTGTAAAATAGATAATTTTCTAACAGTGATGCTCAAAGCGTCTCTTGCTAGCGGTGCATCTGAGGGTTTGTCTCATCATCATCATCATCAGAATACTTTATTTACAAGGTGGATAATGTGTCAGATCTGGCGAGCGGGACCAAGGTTTATCTGACATCAGCAACACATTATTTGCTGATGTGTAACGAAGTCAAGCTGAAGGCTCATGTTATCTATTACTATTGTGTTTCCAATGTTGTAGAGAGTGATACATAAAAAAGCATTACAATTCTGATACATCCACTTGTACGCTAGTTTGGCAAGTTAGTCCAAGCCCCCTGTGCCATGAGGGGGTTTGGACAGAGGGATGGAGGCAAATATCGTCAGTCAGATATATTTATTATGACATATATATACATATACTGAGAGCTTTCCCAGATAGCAAAATTGCTGTGGCCCGGACCGTCCCACACCCGACACTTTCATCCGGCCCACATACCACGTGGAATGATGGCACTTGGGCGGTTTGCTCCTGTTTGCCAGATCTGGGCCAGAACCAAGCCACAGCAATGCTGCATGTACCATATATTTGGCAAAGGTGGCCCATATTTGTTTTGTGATATTTGGGCCATATTCACTATTTACCACACGGGCCACTTCAGGGTCACATCCAGATCACATGTTGCCGAGAGCACCGCATCTTTGCCAAAAAAAGGTCCACATTTGATTTGGCAGATTTGAGCCATATTTGCTGTTACACATGTGGGCCACTTCAGGCTCACATCCATTTTGTCAGGGCCAGAAGGAGGCCATCAGTGCCGCATCATTGCCTGAAGTGGCCCACATCCGGATGCTGTCTGGGTTCCTAGTCTTTCCCTGGATGGATGGATGGATGGATGGATGGTTGGATGGATGGATGGATGGAGAAAGAGGATAAAGGAATATAAATGTGGGTAGGCTTATGATCGGATAATGGTGAAGGTAGAATGTCAAAACATTTTTTCAGATCTTTTGGAGATAAGCCAATGATCAATACTTTGCTGGCTCGATAGTGACTTGTTGCACCATGTATATGAGTTGTGTAATAGTTGGGTATCTCCATGTATCAGTTAAATTAAATCTGTGTATGAACATCTTCACTTGAGAACTAGGGGAATCACAGCTCCCCAATGTGGTTATCCAGCACAGTATTTAAGTCTCCTCCGAAAATTATGGAAGAATTTGCAAATTTAGATAACCGGTGAAATAGTCGTCTTTCTAATCTGTCAGTATAATAATTATTCTGTGTTTATGTGTTAAAACCCAAATCTGTTTGGGTTAAAACGCAGTTTGTGAGTTAAAAACATAAATATTAACTATGGTGTAGTTAAAAGTTTGCAATTTCAAGCACAAGGACTATATAATGATCGTCTTTGTCACAGTCGGGAATTAAACATTTCCACTAAAACTGTTTTTCAAAATGCAAACACCAGCCGAGCGTTCTGATCCATGACACAACCAGAAATACCATTCTTGTATGAAACAAGTCAGTTTTATATCGTCTGCCATGTGGCCATGTACGTAGCTCGGTGTTTGATGGGATTTCACCTTAATAGAAAACGTGTGGTCACTAAGAGTGTACTAACAAGGGGATGAGAGCAGCAACCCTTTTTTTTTAACATAGCTGAACATGTGGTGCAGAACCAAATCACATTGTGGGAACATGAGGATAGAGTAAAATATGCTCAGCTGGCAACCTTATCAATATTAAGGTATTCAGTCACAAATATTGTTATATTTGATTTTATCAGTATAACCCAACCGTAGCTGTACATGAGTTTCAACTACTCTTTGTGGCTCTCCTCGTCCTCTGGCAGACCATGAAGAGATCTGTTTCTGCAGACCATGAAGAGCTCTGTCTCTGCAGACCATGAAGAGCTCTGTCTCTGCAGACCATGAAGAGATCTGTTTCTGCAGACCATGAAGAGCTCTCTCTCTGCAGACCATGAAGAGCTCTGTCTCTGCAGACCATGAAGAGATATGTTTCTGCAGACCACAAAGAGATCTCTCTTTAGACCATGAAGAGCTCTCTCTCTGCAGACCATGAAGAGCTCTGTCTCTGCAGACCATGAAGAGATATGTTTCTGCAGACAGCTGCAAACAGCACATTTGACACGGCAGCTTTGCTCATCATGCTGCAAATCACTTGTCAGTCTTGAAGCTCGTTGTTCTGAGGACATGTACAATATGACAGTCATTATGTGGCTCTTAGGAGAAGTTGAGCAGAAGCAGGTTTATAAAAATTATGGCAGAAATGATGGTCTTATTTCATTGAGGCCCATGTGTAGTGTGAACCATGGGAACAATGCTGACCGACTTTCGTCTGGTAATTTTTTCCTAATATGAGATCAGCGGAATATAAATATTACTCCTTAATCAAGGCCAAGGCTTCAGAGACGCCGTTTTCTGTCAGACCTTTGAGAAAAAGTGAGAAGAGGAAGCAAACGGTACTGTGGCACACAAATAAACATACAACTTTAATTGACTCTATCTTCCACCGAGCCTAATGACCGATTTAAAGTTGTTAAGAGCAAACAATATATAAAGTCTAAATCCCCATGTCAGTTCAGGCAGCCCTCCGCTCTGAAGTCACTCATCATGTGAATGTGGTTTGCCCTCGGCATGCAGGCCTGTTAAGCTGCTGTACACATGGAACGATATGCCTCAACAAAGACGGCACTCACACAGAGTAATACTGGGGCAGTGTGTAAGCAGCATCGGTCATACGACAGCCTCCTCCTTCTACCAGACGAACCCTGGACAGAAGCATCTCACTTGTGGTTCTGCTGGCTGACTGGTGTCTCTTACGGCCTGTTTTACCTGAAACCAGGGGCAGCTCCAGTGCTTTGAGGTTTAGGGGTGTAAGAAAATATCGATACACTCGAGTAAGGCGATACCATCTTTTGTGATGCTGTATCGATTCTCAAAAGCACTATATCGATTTTTAACTGTTTACATGTAAAGGTTTGTAACAAACATGTTGTGCTCTGTGTAACCCCACAACCGCTAGATAACAGTGCTGTAATCTATCTTCAGCCATTTGACTCTCCACTCCAACACAACAGCGTAAACTGAGACAGGAAGTAGCAGCATAAGCACAAAGAACACAGGCCTATGAAATCGCAGTATATCGCCTTGCTTACAGTATCACGGTATATTGAATCGTAACCCCTGTATCGTGATACGTATCACATTGCCAGATTCTCACCAGTACACCGTCCTATTTGGGTTGAAGCAGAAGATAGGCAAAGTTCTTTTTAAATACACAATCACACTCTTTCTATAAGACTAATAAAGAGGAACAGGATTAAACAAACAGATAGAGGAGGAAATTGTGTTTACATCTTAAGTATCCTTCAGAACACAGGAACTTCCTGTGTGTAACTGGTGTAGTGAAAGATTTTCCGTGTCAAACTATGGTCACTCAAGCTCTTCACAAGTCTCTCCAGTGCCATATTTAAATGACAATTAAAAAGTGACAGAACTAAGCCTAATGAAAACCCACAAGTGCGCCACGTGGGAGGTGCTTTGTGCTGTGTGCTCAGTGTGCTGGTTGTGTGTACATGCATCGCCCCGTGTTACTACAGGAGGCACCGATGCTTATGGTCGAGATGGAGCCATTTAAAGAAAGGTGCTTTTTAGATCGATGCTAGAAATGCTTTATTTTTGAAAAATCACATTTGCAAACCTCGTTTTTAGAGTCAGTCGCCTAAAAAAGAATGTGCGATCTCTACGCGAGTCTTCACGCAGGTGTGATGGCGAGGTGAGATGTGCCCTGTCAAAGACCTCTAAGATGACAAGTCTGTTTGCATGGTAGCAATTATTGGGGCCACTATCTGCCCGTCCTGTCATGCTGATAAAGATCATTTCCTTCCTTTAGTTACTATGAAACAATCTGCTTCTCTGAGGCCAGCAAGCGTAAAACTCTTTCTCTCTCTTTCTCTCATCCCGCTCTCCCTATTGCTTCTTTGTCAGCCAAGATGAGCCATAAAACAAGTCTTTTATTAGCTGCAACACAGACTGCCTCTCTGTTGGCTCTTTTATGAGTCTGTGCCTGATTTCCATCTTGCAGCATCTCTGTGCCGCGCTCCAGAGGACCGCATGCACAAACACACAGTATGACAACCCAGCAGCCATGCAGGCTTCTGCAGGTGATGCAAATGAGCACTGCGGCTTGTTTCTGCGCCATAGTGTTTTCACTACCAATCCACACATGAATGAGTCTTTCACTGCTACTCCACTTCTGCTATCACCAGCTGTTGTGGCCAACGGACCGGAGGAGGTCCAAGGAGAAGCTAATAGTGATCACTGAGGCGGAACATTCAAACAGTTACCAGCAGTCAGTGGCTGTGGTTTCAGTGGTGTTCTGCTGCAGGTCAGTAGAAACGTTTAGAGTCAAAAGGCAATCCTTTCCTGTCAGTGCGGAAGTAGTGGTACTTCCAGAAATAGAATTCAGAACTCTTAAAGCAAAAACACAAAAATAAAAAAACAGTTGCTCCAAAGTAAATAAAAATCTGTTTCCAACATTTAAAGAATCAGGATATCAGGTACTCAGGATGAAAGTGTCCTGAGGGCTGAAGACACAGGCACCATTCCCCATCTCTCCCTGCAGTGGTGGAGATGGACTGGGTACATCGTCATGTGACTCGTCACGCCCGCTCAACTCAGGTGAGAAGTCCCAATACAGTTAAAGTAACAGCCCAGAAACTGGTCGATGCTTTGAACCCAAGCCTGGATCCGTCATGCTCCTCAGCTCACCGATCCATAAGCCGAATCCTGCAGCTCTGAGGAACATCTCTTCATGTTGCATCAACACCTGGGTTAGGTTTACCAAGGCCTGATTAGGTTACCAAGGCCGTGTTTTGCCCCATTGTCACAGTATTTGTCTCTTCTTACAGTCTACATGCAGGCATAACAACAGCCACCAGGTCTGTAGTGTTGTCTTCTTTTTTTTGGTGGGGGGGGGGGGTCTTTGTGTCCTTCATGTTAAGGCAGAGCAACAGAGTTTCATTGCAGTCTAACACACATGACAATAAGGTTGAAGTTGAACCGCAGACCAACCTCCCCCACTGCTTTCATAATGTGTAAGCTGCCACACGCCCTGGTCTGTCATTGGGTTTCTCAGAGCTAAACGTCGAGCTGGGTTAAGTGGAGGAAGGAGGTTGCAGCATTCACTGCATCAGTCATTGAACATAAACTCTCGAGGGGCTTCTTTTCTAAATTTCTTTTATCCAACTGTAGGAAAAAGGCTATTTTATTCCAATGTAATTTTAAAATCCAAGTGATTCTTCCCTCACAGCATGTGATATGTATAAATAGTGTATATGATATATCAGTAAAGCCCATGTAGTCTAACTATTTCAACAGCAAGGACCCTGCAATGATCTGAAGTTAAAAGTTGTACTTTGCCCTCCCTTGCATCTTTAGCTCTTCTTTAGAAAGGATTACAGGGTGGACTGAGGTGAAGGTCTTACAAAGTCAGCCTCTAAAAGACCAATAAGCTGTTTTTCTGCAAATGTAATAATCCTCTGAGAAATCTACCCGGTCTCACTGCTTTTGTTTATTCAAACAGCAAAAAAACAAAAACAAAAGTAGAGCGAGGGAGAAATGAGAAAAGCTCTGGTTGGATTTGACATTTGGTTCCAGAGGTGGAGGACTGCTCCACTAGGGGGTCCACACTACTTCCTCATCCAGTCTAATGCTGGCAGAGTAACTAACACCTGTGCCATGCCTCCAGATCCATAAGCCATGTTCTATGTGTCCGACAGACCCCCGCCATGGGCTGCGTCGGTTCCAAGAAGGAGCAGGAGTCGCTCGGCAAAGGAATGGGCAGCGAGCAGTTGCAGAGCCGCTCCCAGACCCTCCACTACGTGAAAGACCCCACCACAGGGACCTCCACCTCCAAGGCCGTAAGTGAAGGAGAATGGCAGCAGACCAGGCACCTCATGTATCAGTCGTTACTATGGGCAAATTTGTTCTTACACACTCATGGAATTTTTTTAGCCCTCAAGATTGTCGGACAGTCAGCAGCAAAGCATGATGGTTATTTGTAATTCCTTCCTCCTAACATCTATTGTCTACCTCTTGCAACGAGCAATCATCCAGGCCTGCAAAGACATCAGTGTTAGCCAGTCAGTGTCTAAATTCAGGGGTTACCCAGGTTCTACACTGGTCTCTGAGACAAACGTCTGGGCAAAAAAATCCCATGGGTGTGTATGAACATATTTGCCCATAGTAACGATGATACATGAGGCCCCAGAAGAGTGAATAACAAGAGTTAAGAGAAGAGAGAAAGAGACAAAGAGCAAAATGAAAGAAATAATGGTTAAAAGTGTAAATAAGGAAGTGAACAGCCACACTGGCATGGCAGCAATAGTTGTTAGTAAAGCCACAGCAGGGTTGTTTCCCTGTAAGCCTGCAGACAGGCTGATGTGGACCTGATGTACACTCCGTGTGCCATGCTGTGTTCCGTGCTTGGCCGGCACTTTGCATAATGGCCAGACTTTGATCTATGGCATGGTTAGACTAGCTGTTTGTGGTTCCTCTGCTCCCTGCTTCCTGTGTGCTGACTGTCATAAACTCTGTCACCCTCGATGAGGAAAGAGGAAGTGACACAGAAGCAGAACTGGAACACAGAAAAAGAGGACTTGTGTGCAAAACTTGGGTAATAACCAAGTTGTGGACCTGCCTCTGTTTTCCTACAGACACACTGGTCTGCCCTTTCTGGTCCACAGTGTGTCCAGCATGTGAAGGCAAAACCCCTTCCACCACCAACACAGCTTAACCCACCGCTGACACAAACTAACCCACAACCAACACAACTTAACCCACCACCAGCACAACTTAACCCGCCACCGACACAACTTAACCCACCACCAGCATAACTTAACCCACAACCAACACAACCTAACCCACCACTGACATAACTTAACCTGCCACCAATACAACTTAACCCACCACCGACACAACCTAACCCACCACTGACACAACTTAACCCACCACCGACACAATTTAACCCACCACCGACACAACTTAGCCCACCACCGACACAACTTAACCCACCACCGACACAAATTAGCCCACCACTGGCACAACTTAACCCACCACCAACACAACATAACCCACCACTAATACAACTTAATTCACCACTGGCATAATTTAACCCACCACCAGCACAACTTAATCCGACACAATTTAACTCACCACTGACACAACATAACCCACCACTGACACAACTTAACCCACCACTGACAAAACCTTACCCACCACCATCACAACTTAACCCACCACTGGCACAACTTAACCCACCACCAACACAACATAACCCACCACTAATACAACTTAATTCACCACTGGCACAATTTAACCCACCACCAGCACAACTTAATCCGACACAATTTAACTCACCACTGACACAACTTAACCCACCACTGACACAACTTAACCCACCACTGACACAACCTAACCCAACACCGACACAACTTAACCCACCACCGACACAACTTAGCCCACCACTGATGCAACTTAACCCACCACTGACAAAATTTAACCCACCACCAGCATAACTTAACCCACCACCGATACAACTTAACCCACCACTGACAAAATTTAACCCACCACCAGCATAACTTAACCCAGCACCGACACAACTTAACCCATCACCAGCACAACTTAACCCACCACCAGCACAACTTAACCCACCACCGACATAACCTTACCCACCACCATCACAACTTAACCCACCATCGACACAACTTAACCCACCACCATCACAAATTAACCCACCACCGACACAACTTAACCCACCACCAACACAACTTAACCTGCCACCAACATAACATAACCCACCACTAATACAACTTAACCCACCACCAGCACAACTTAACCCACCACCGACACAACTTAACCCGCCACCGACACAACTTAACCCACCACCAGCACAACTTAACCCGCCACCGACACAACATAACCCACCACTAATACAACTTAACCCACCACCAACACAACTTAACCTGCCACCAACATAACATAACCCACCACTAATACAACTTAATCCACCACTGACACAACTTAACCCACCACCAACACAATTTAACCCACCACCAACACAACTTAACCCACCACCGCCACAACTTATCCCGCCACTGACACAACTTAACCCATCACAAACACAACTTAATCCGCCACCGATACAACTTAACCCACCACTGACACAACTTATCCCGCCACTGACACAACTTAACCCACCACAAACACAACTTAACCCGCCACCGACGCAACTTAATCCACCACCGACACAACCCGCCACTGACACAACTTAACCCACCACAAACACAACTTAACCCGCCACCGACGCAACTTAATCCACCACTGACACAATTTAACCCACCACCAATATAACGTAACCCACCACCGACACAACTTAACCTGCAACCAACACAACTAATCCTGCACCAACACAACCTAACCCACCACAAACACAACTTAACCCACCACCGACACAACTTAACCTGCCACCGACACAACTTAACCCGCCGCCGACACAAATTAATCCACCACCGACACAATTTAACCCACCACCGACACAACTTAACCCACCACCGACACAACTTAACCCACCACTAACACAAACTAACCCACCACTGAAACAAACTAACCCACAACCAACACAATTTAAACCACCACCACCACAATTTAACCCACCACTTATACAAACTAACCCACCACCGGCACAACTTAACCCACCACCAGCACAACTTAACCCGCCACCGACACAACTTAACCCACCTCCAATACAAGTTAACCAGCCCCCGACACAACTTAACCCATCACTGATACAACTTAACCCACAACCGACACAACTTAACCCACCACCGTCACAACTTAACCCACCACCGACATAACTTAAACCACCACCGTCACAACTTAACCCACCACCGACACAACTTAACCCACAACCGACATAACTTAATCCACCACCGCCACAACTTAACCCATCACCGACACAACTTAACCTGCAACCAACACAACTAATCCTGCACCAACACAACCTAACCCACCACTGACATAACTTAACCTGCCACCAATACAACTTAACCCACCACCGACACAACCTAACCCACCACTGACACAACTTAACCCACCACCGACACAATTTAACCCACCACCGACACAACTTAGCCCACCACCGACACAACTTAACCCACCACCGACACAAATTAGCCCACCACTGATGCAACTTAACCCGCCACGGACAAAACCTTACCCACCACCATCACAACTTAACCCACCACTGGCACAACTTAACCCACCACCAACACAACATAACCCACCACTAATACAACTTAATTCACCACTGGCACAATTTAACCCACCACCAGCACAACTTAATCCGACACAATTTAACTCACCACTGACACAACATAACCCACCACTGACACAACTTAACCCACCACTGACACAACCTAACCCAACACCGACACAACTTAACCCACCACCGACACAACTTAGCCCACCACTGATGCAACTTAACCCACCACTGACAAAATTTAACCCACCACCAGCATAACTTAACCCAGCACCGACACAACTTAGCCCATCACCAGCACAACTTAACCCACCACCAGCACAACTTAACCCACCACCGACATAACCTTACCCACCACCATCACAACTTAACCCACCATCGACACAACTTAACCCACCACCATCACAACTTAACCCACCACCGACACAACTTAACCCACCACCAACACAACTTAACCTGCCACCAACATAACATAACCCACCACTAATACAACTTAACCCACCACCAGCACAACTTAACCCACCACCGACACAACTTAACCCGCCACCGACACAACTTAACCCACCACCAGCACAACTTAACCCGCCACCGACACAATATAACCCACCACTAATACAACTTAACCCACCACCAACACAACTTAACCTGCCACCAACATAACATAACCCACCACTAATACAACTTAATCCACCACTGACACAACTTAACCCACCACCAACACAATTTAACCCACCACCAACACAACTTAACCCACCACCGCCACAACTTATCCCGCCACTGACACAACTTAACCCACCACAAACACAACTTAACCCGCCACCGACGCAACTTAATCCACCACCGACACAACCCGCCACTGACACAACTTAACCCACCACAAACACAACTTAACCCGCCACCGACGCAACTTAATCCACCACTGACACAACTTAACCCACCACCAATATAACTTAACCCACCACCGACACAACTTAACCTGCAACCAACACAACTAATCCTGCACCAACACAACCTAACCCACCACAAACACAACTTAACCCACCACCGACACAACTTAACCTGCAACCAACACAACTAATCCTGCACCAACACAACCTAACCCACCACAAACACAACTTAACCCACCACCGACACAACTTAACCTGCCACCGACACAACTTAACCCGCCGCCGACACAAATTAATCCACCACCGACACAATTTAACCCACCACCGACACAACTTAACCCACCACCGACACAACTTAACCCACCACTAACACAAACTAACCCACCACTGAAACAAACTAACCCACAACCAACACAATTTAAACCACCACCACCACAATTTAACCCACCACTTATACAAACTAACCCACCACCGGCACACCTTAACCCACCACCAGCACAACTTAACCCGCCACCGACACAACTTAACCCACCACCAATACAAGTTAACCAGCCCCCGACACAACTTAACCCATCACTGATACAACTTAACCCACAACCGACACAACTTAACCCACCACCGTCACAACTTAACCCACCACCGACATAACTTAAACCACCACCGTCACAACTTAACCCACCACCGACACAACTTAACCCACAACCGACATAACTTAATCCACCACCGCCACAACTTAACCCACCACCGACACAACTTAACCTGCAACCAACACAACTAATCCTGCACCAACACAACCTAACCCACCACTGACATAACTTAACCTGCCACCAATACAACTTAACCCACCACCGACACAAACTAACCCACCACTGACACAACTTAACCCACCACCGACACAATTTAACCCACCACCGACACAACTTAGCCCACCACCGACACAACTTAACCCACCACCGACACAAATTAGCCCACCACTGATGCAACTTAACCCGCCACTGACAAAACCTTACCCACCACCATCACAACTTAACCCACCACTGGCACAACTTAACCCACCACCAACACAACATAACCCACCACTAATACAACTTAATTCACCACTGGCACAATTTAACCCACCACCAGCACAACTTAATCCGACACAATTTAACTCACCACTGACACAACATAACCCACCACTGACACAACTTAACCCACCACTGACACAACCTAACCCAACACCGACACAACTTAACCCACCACCGACACAACTTAGCCCACCACTGATGCAACTTAACCCACCACTGACAAAATTTAACCCACCACCAGCATAACTTAACCCACCACCGATACAACTTAACCCATCACCAGCACAACTTAACCCACCACCAGCACAACTTAACCCACCACCGACATAACCTTACCCACCACCATCACAACTTAACCCACCATCGACACAACTTAACCCACCACCATCACAACTTAACCCATCACCGACACAACTTAACCCACCACCAACACAACTTAACCTGCCACCAACATAACATAACCCACCACTAATACAACTTAACCCACCACCAGCACAACTTAACCCACCACCGACACAACTTAACCCGCCACCGACACAACTTAACCCACCACCAGCACAACTTAACCCGCCACCGACACAACATAACCCACCACTAATACAACTTAACCCACCACCAACAGAACTTAACCTGCCACCAACATAACATAACCCACCACTAATACAACTTAATCCGCCACTGACACAACTTAACCCACCACCAACACAATTTAACCCACCACCAACACAACTTAACCCACCACCGCCACAACTTATCCCGCCACTGACACAACTTAACCCATCACAAACACAACTTAATCCGCCACCGATACAACTTAACCCACCACTGACAAAACTTATCCCGCCACTGACACAACTTAACCCACCACAAACACAACTTAACCCGCCACCGACGCAACTTAATCCACCACCGACACAACCCGCCACTGACACAACTTAACCCACCACAAACACAACTTAACCCGCCACCGACGCAACTTAATCCACCACTGACACAACTTAACCCACCACCAATATAACTTAACCCACCACCGACACAACTTAACCTGCAACCAACACAACTAATCCTGCACCAACACAACCTAACCCACCACAAACACAACTTAACCCACCACCGACACAACTTAACCTGCCACCGACACAACTTAACCCGCCGCCGACACAAATTAATCCACCACCGACACAATTTAACCCACCACCGACACAACTTAACCCACCACCGACACAACTTAACCCACCACTAACACAAACTAACCCACCACTGAAAAAAAACTACCCCACAACCAACACAATTTAAACCACCACCACCACAATTTAACCCACCACTTATACAAACTAACCCACCACCGGCACAACTTAACCCTCCACCAGCACAACTTAACCCGCCACCGACACAACTTAACCCACCACCAATACAAGTTAACCAGCCCCCGACACAACTTAACCCATCACTGATACAACTTAACCCACAACCGACACAACTTAACCCACCACCGTCACAACTTAACCCACCACCGACATAACTTAAACCACCACCGTCACAACTTAACCCACCACCGACACAACTTAACCCACAACCGACATAACTTAATCCACCACCGCCACAACTTAACCCACCACCGACACAACTTAACCTGCAACCAACACAACTAATCCTGCACCAACACAACTTAACCCACCACAAACACAACTTAACCCACCACCGACACAACTTAACCCGCCACTGACACAACTTAATCCGCCACTGACACAACTTAACCTGCCACCGACACAACTTAACCCGCCGCCGACACAACTTAACCCACCACTGAAACAAACTAACCCACAACCAACACAATTTAAACCACCACCACCACAATTTAACCCACCACTTATACAAACTAACCCACCACCGGCACAACTTAACCCACCACCAGCACAACTTAACCCGCCACCGACACAACTTAACCCACCACCAATACAAGTTAACCAGCCCCCGACACAACTTAACCCATCACTGATACAACTTAACCCACAACCGACACAACTTAACCCACCACCGTCACAACTTAACCCACCACCGACATAACTTAACCCACCACCAATACAAGTTAACCAGCCCCCGACACAACTTAACCCATCACTGATACAACTTAACCCACCACCGACACAACTTAACCTGCAACCAACACAACTAATCCTGCACCAACACAACTTAACCCACCACAAACACAACTTAACCCACCACCGACACAACTTAACCCGCCACTGACACAACTTAATCCGCCACTGACACAACTTAACCTGCCACAGACACAACTTAACCCGCCGCCGACACAACTTAACCCACCACTGAAACAAACTAACCCACAACCAACACAATTTAAACCACCACCACCACAATTTAACCCACCACTTATACAAACTAACCCACCACCGGCACAACTTAACCCACCACCAGCACAACTTAACCCGCCACCGACACAACTTAACCCACCACCAATACAAGTTAACCAGCCCCCGACACAACTTAACCCATCACTGATACAACTTAACCCACAACCGACACAACTTAACCCACCACCGTCACAACTTAACCCACCACCGACATAACTTAAACCACCACCGTCACAACTTAACCCACCACCGACACAACTTAACCCACAACCGACATAACTTAATCCACCACCGCCACAACTTAACCCACCACCGACACAACTTAACCTGCAACCAACACAACTAATCCTGCACCAACACAACCTAACCCACCACTGACATAACTTAACCTGCCACCAATACAACTTAACCCACCACCGACACAACCTAACCCACCACTGACACAACTTAACCCACCACCGACACAATTTAACCCACCACCGACACAACTTAGCCCACCACCGACACAACTTAACCCACCACCGACACAAATTAGCCCACCACTGATGCAACTTAACCCGCCACTGACAAAACCTTACCCACCACCATCACAACTTAACCCACCACTGGCACAACTTAACCCACCACCAACACAACATAACCCACCACTAATACAACTTAATTCACCACTGGCACAATTTAACCCACCACCAGCACAACTTAATCCGACACAATTTAACTCACCACTGACACAACATAACCCACCACTGACACAACTTAACCCACCACTGACACAACCTAACCCAACACCGACACAACTTAACCCACCACCGACACAACTTAGCCCACCACTGATGCAACTTAACCCACCACTGACAAAATTTAACCCACCACCAGCATAACTTAACCCACCACCGATACAACTTAACCCATCACCAGCACAACTTAACCCACCACCAGCACAACTTAACCCACCACCGACATAACCTTACCCACCACCATCACAACTTAACCCACCATCGACACAACTTAACCCACCACCATCACAACTTAACCCACCACCGACACAACTTAACCCACCACCAACACAACTTAACCTGCCACCAACATAACATAACCCACCACTAATACAACTTAACCCACCACCAGCACAACTTAACCCGCCACCGACACAACATAACCCACCACTAATACAACTTAACCCACCACCAACACAACTTAACCTGCCACCAACATAACATAACCCACCACTAATACAACTTAATCCACCACTGACACAACTTAACCCACCACCAACACAATTTAACCCACCACCAACACAACTTAACCTACCACCGCCACAACTTATCCCGCCACTGACACAACTTAACCCATCACAAACACAACTTAATCCGCCACCGACGCAACTTAACCCACCACTGACACAACTTATCCCGCCACTGACACAACTTAACCCACCACAAACACAACTTAACCCGCCACCGACGCAACTTAATCCACCACCGACACAATCCGCCACTGACACAACTTAACCCACCACAAACACAACTTAACCCGCCACCGACGCAACTTAATCCACCACTGACACAACTTAACCCACCACCAATATAACTTAACCCACCACCGACACAACTTAACCTGCAACCAACACAACTAATCCTGCACCAACACAACCTAACCCACCACAAACACAACTTAACCCACCACCGACACAACTTAACCTGCCACCGACACAACTTAACCCGCCGCCGACACAAATTAATCCACCACCGACACAATTTAACCCACCACCGACACAACTTAACCCACCACCGACACAACTTAACCCACCACTAACACAAACTAACCCACCACTGAAAAAAAACTACCCCACAACCAACACAATTTAAACCACCACCACCACAATTTAACCCACCACTTATACAAACTAACCCACCACCGGCACAACTTAACCCACCACCAGCACAACTTAACCCGCCACCGACACAACTTAACCCACCACCAATACAAGTTAACCAGCCCCCGACACAACTTAACCCATCACTGATACAACTTAACCCACAACCGACACAACTTAACCCACCACCGCCACAACTTAACCCACCACCGACACAACTTAACCTGCAACCAACACAACTAATCCTGCACCAACACAACTTAACCCACCACAAACACAACTTAACCCACCACCGACACAACTTAACCCGCCACTGACACAACTTAATCCGCCACTGACACAACTTAACCTGCCACCGACACAACTTAACCCGCCGCCGACACAAATTAATCCACCACTGACACAATTTAACCCACCACCGACACAACTTAACCCACCACTGACACAACTTAACCCACCACTGACACAACTTAACCCGCCACCGACACAACTTAACACGCCACCGGCACAACTTAACCCGCCACCGACATAACCTTACCCACCACCATCACAGCTTAACCCACCACCAACACAACATAACCCACCACTAATACAACTTAACCCACCACCACCACAACTTAACCCACCACCGACACAACTTAACCCACCACCGGCACAACTTAACCCACCACCAGCACAACTTAACCGGCCACCGACACAACTTAACCCACCACCAATACAAGTTAACCAGCCACCGACACAACTTAACCCATCACTGATACAACTTAACCCACAACCGACATAACTTAACCCACCACCGTCACAACTTAACCCACCACCAACATAACTTAACCCACCACCAACACAACTTAACCCACAACTGACACAACTTAACCCACCACCGACACAACTTAACCCACCACCAGCACAACTTAACCCGCCACCGACACAACTTAACCCACCACCAATACAAGTTAACCAGCCACCGACACAACTTAACCAATCACTAATACAACTAAACCCACAACCGATACAACTTAACCCACCACCGCCACAACTTAACCCACCACCGACATAACTTAACCCACCACCGTCACAACTTAACCCACCACCGACATAACTTAACCCACCACCGACACAACTTAACCCACCACCGACACAACTTAACCCACCACCGACACAACTTAACCCGCCACCGACACAACTTAACCCGCCACCGACACAACTTAACACGCCACCGACACAACTTAACCTGCCACCGACATAACCTTACCCACCACCATCACAACTTAACCCACCACTGGCACAACTTAACCCACCACCAACACAACATAACCCACCACTAATACAACTTAACCCACAACCGACACAACTTAACCCACCACCGCCACAACTTAACCCACCACCGACATAACTTAACCCAACACCGTCACAACTTAACCCACCACCGACATAACTTAACCCACCACCGACACAACTTAACCCGCCACCGAAACAACTTAACACGCCACCGACACAACTTAACCTGACACCGACATAACCTTACCCACCACCATCACAACTTAACCCACCACTGGCACAACTTAACCCACCACCAACACAACATAACCCACCACTAATACAACTTAACCCACCACCAACATAACTTAACCCACCACCAGCACAACTTAACCCACCACTGACACAAACTAACCCACCACCGACACAACTTAACCCACAACCACCACAACTTAACCCACAACTGACACAAACTAACCCACAACCAACACAACTTAACCTACCACCACCACAACTTAACCCACCACCGACAGAACTTAACCCACCACCGGCACAACTTAACCCGCCACCAGCACAACTTAACCCGCCACCGACACAACTTAACCCACTACCAATACAAGTTAACCAGCCACCGACACAGCTTAACCCACCAGTAATACAACTTAACCCACCACCGACATAACTTAACCCACCACCGACACAACTTAACCCACAACCGACATAACTTAACCCACAACCGACACAACTTAACCCACCACCACCACAACTTAACCCACAACTGACACAAACTAACCCACAACCAACACAACTTAACCAACCACCACCACAACTTAACCCAACACCGACACAACTTAACCCACCACCGGCACAACTTAACCCACAACTGACACAAACTAACCCACAACCAACACAACTTAACCCACCACCACCACAACTTAACCCGCCACCGACACAACTTAACCCACCACCAATACAAGTTAACCAGCCACCAACACAACTTAACCCACCAGTAATACAACTTAACCCACCACCGACATAACTTAACCCACCACCGACACAACTTAACCCACAACCGACATAGCTTAACCCACAACCGACACAACTTAACCCACCACCACCACAACTTAACCCACAACTGACACGAACTAACCCACAACCAACACAACTTAACCCACCACCACCACAACTTAACCCACCACCGACACAACTTAACCCACCACCGGCACAACTTAACCCACAACTGACACAAACTAACCCACAACCAACACAACTTAACCCACCACCAACACAACTTAACGTGCAACCAACACAACTAATCCTGCACCAACACAACTTAACCCACCACAAACACAACTTAACCCACCACCGACACAACTTAACCCGCCACCGACACAACATAACCCACCACTAATACAACTTAACCCACCACCAACACAACTTAACCTGCCACCAACATAACATAACCCACCACTAATACAACTTAATCCACCACTGACACAACTTAACCCACCACCAACACAATTTAACCCACCACCAACACAACTTAACCTACCACCGCCACAACTTATCCCGCCACTGACACAACTTAACCCATCACAAACACAACTTAATCCGCCACCGACGCAACTTAACCCACCACTGACACAACTTATCCCGCCACTGACACAACTTAACCCACCACAAACACAACTTAACCCGCCACCGACGCAACTTAATCCACCACCGACACAATCCGCCACTGACACAACTTAACCCACCACAAACACAACTTAACCCGCCACCGACGCAACTTAATCCACCACTGACACAACTTAACCCACCACCAATATAACTTAACCCACCACCGACACAACTTAACCTGCAACCAACACAACTAATCCTGCACCAACACAACCTAACCCACCACAAACACAACTTAACCCACCACCGACACAACTTAACCTGCCACCGACACAACTTAACCCGCCGCCGACACAAATTAATCCACCACCGACACAATTTAACCCACCACCGACACAACTTAACCCACCACCGACACAACTTAACCCACCACTAACACAAACTAACCCACCACTGAAAAAAAACTACCCCACAACCAACACAATTTAAACCACCACCACCACAATTTAACCCACCACTTATACAAACTAACCCACCACCGGCACAACTTAACCCACCACCAGCACAACTTAACCCGCCACCGACACAACTTAACCCACCACCAATACAAGTTAACCAGCCCCCGACACAACTTAACCCATCACTGATACAACTTAACCCACAACCGACACAACTTAACCCACCACCGCCACAACTTAACCCACCACCGACACAACTTAACCTGCAACCAACACAACTAATCCTGCACCAACACAACTTAACCCACCACAAACACAACTTAACCCACCACCGACACAACTTAACCCGCCACTGACACAACTTAATCCGCCACTGACACAACTTAACCTGCCACCGACACAACTTAACCCGCCGCCGACACAAATTAATCCACCACTGACACAATTTAACCCACCACCGACACAACTTAACCCACCACTGACACAACTTAACCCACCACTGACACAACTTAACCCGCCACCGACACAACTTAACACGCCACCGGCACAACTTAACCCGCCACCGACATAACCTTACCCACCACCATCACAGCTTAACCCACCACCAACACAACATAACCCACCACTAATACAACTTAACCCACCACCACCACAACTTAACCCACCACCGACACAACTTAACCCACCACCGGCACAACTTAACCCACCACCAGCACAACTTAACCGGCCACCGACACAACTTAACCCACCACCAATACAAGTTAACCAGCCACCGACACAACTTAACCCATCACTGATACAACTTAACCCACAACCGACATAACTTAACCCACCACCGTCACAACTTAACCCACCACCAACATAACTTAACCCACCACCAACACAACTTAACCCACAACTGACACAACTTAACCCACCACCGACACAACTTAACCCACCACCAGCACAACTTAACCCGCCACCGACACAACTTAACCCACCACCAATACAAGTTAACCAGCCACCGACACAACTTAACCAATCACTAATACAACTAAACCCACAACCGATACAACTTAACCCACCACCGCCACAACTTAACCCACCACCGACATAACTTAACCCACCACCGTCACAACTTAACCCACCACCGACATAACTTAACCCACCACCGACACAACTTAACCCACCACCGACACAACTTAACCCACCACCGACACAACTTAACCCGCCACCGACACAACTTAACCCGCCACCGACACAACTTAACACGCCACCGACACAACTTAACCTGCCACCGACATAACCTTACCCACCACCATCACAACTTAACCCACCACTGGCACAACTTAACCCACCACCAACACAACATAACCCACCACTAATACAACTTAACCCACAACCGACACAACTTAACCCACCACCGCCACAACTTAACCCACCACCGACATAACTTAACCCAACACCGTCACAACTTAACCCACCACCGACATAACTTAACCCACCACCGACACAACTTAACCCGCCACCGAAACAACTTAACACGCCACTGACACAACTTAACCTGACACCGACATAACCTTACCCACCACCATCACAACTTAACCCACCACTGGCAGAACTTAACCCACCACCAACACAACATAACCCACCACTAATACAACTTAACCCACCACCAACATAACTTAACCCACCACCAGCACAACTTAACCCACCACCAACACAACATAACCCACCACTAATACAACTTAACCTGCCACCGACATAACCTTACCCACCACCATCACAACTTAACCCACAACCGACACAACTTAACCCACCACCACCACAACTTAACCCACAACTGACACAAACTAACCCACAACCAACACAACTTAACCAACCACCACCACAACTTAACCCAACACCGACACAACTTAACCCACCACCGGCACAACTTAACCCACAACTGACACAAACTAACCCACAACCAACACAACTTAACCCACCACCACCACAACTTAACCCGCCACCGACACAACTTAACCCACCACCAATACAAGTTAACCAGCCACCAACACAACTTAACCCACCAGTAATACAACTTAACCCACCACCGACATAACTTAACCCACCACCGACACAACTTAACCCACAACCGACATAACTTAACCCACAACCGACACAACTTAACCCACCACCACCACAACTTAACCCACAACTGACACGAACTAACCCACAACCAACACAACTTAACCCACCACCACCACAACTTAACCCACCACCGACACAACTTAACCCACCACCGGCACAACTTAACCCACAACTGACACAAACTAACCCACAACCAACACAACTTAACCCACCACCAACACAACTTAACCTGCAACCAACACAACTAATCCTGCACCAACACAACTTAACCCACCACAAACACAACTTAACCCACCACCGACACAACTCAACCCGCCACTGACACAACTTAATCCGCCACTGACACAACTTAACCTGCCACCGACACAACTTAACCCACAACCGACACAACTTAACCCACCACCACCACAACTTAACCCACAACTGACACAAACTAACCCACAACCAACACAACTTAACCAACCACCACCACAACTTAACCCAACACCGACACAACTTAACCTACCACCGGCACAACTTAACCCACAACTGACACAAACTAACCCACAACCAACACAACTTAACCCACCACCACCACAACTTAACCCGCCACCGACACAACTTAACCCACCACCAATACAAGTTAACCAGCCACCAACACAACTTAACCCACCAGTAATACAACTTAACCCACCACCGACATAACTTAACCCACCACCGACACAACTTAACCCACAACCGACATAACTTAACCCACAACCGACACAACTTAACCCACCACCACCACAACTTAACCCACAACTGACACGAACTAACCCACAACCAACACAACTTAACCCACCACCACCACAACTTAACCCACCACCGACACAACTTAATCCACCACCGGCACAACTTAACCCACAACTGACACAAACTAACCCACAACCAACACAACTTAACCCACCACCAACACAACTTAACCTGCAACCAACACAACTAATCCTGCACCAACACAACTTAACCCACCACAAACACAACTTAACCCACCACCGACACAACTTAACCCGCCACTGACACAACTTAATCCGCCACTGACACAACTTAACCTGCCACCGACACAACTTAACCCGCCGCCGACACAAATTAATCCACCACTGACACAATTTAACCCACCACCGACACAACTTAATCCACCACCGACACAATCCGCCACTGACACAACTTAACCCACCACAAACACAACTTAACCCGCCACCGACGCAACTTAATCCACCACTGACACAACTTAACCCACCACCAATATAACTTAACCCACCACTGACACAACTTAACCTGCAACCAACACAACTAATCCTGCACCAACACAACCTAACCCACCACAAACACAACTTAACCCACCACCGACACAACTTAACCTGCCACCGACACAACTTAACCCGCCGCCGACACAACTTAACCCACCACTAACACAAACTAACCCACCACTGAAAAAAAATTACCCCACAACCAACACAATTTAAACCACCACCACCACAATTTAACCCACCACTTATACAAACTAACCCACCACCGGCACAACTTAACCCACCACCAGCACAACTTAACCCGCCACCGACACAACTTAACCCACCACCAATACAAGTTAACCAGCCCCCGACACAACTTAACCCATCACTGATACAACTTAACCCACAACCGACACAACTTAACCCACCACCGCCACAACTTAACCCACCACCGACACAACTTAACCTGCAACCAACACAACTAATCCTGCACCAACACAACTTAACCCACCACAAACACAACTTAACCCACCACCGACACAACTTAACCCGCCACTGACACAACTTAATCCGCCACTGACACAACTTAACCTGCCACCGACACAACTTAACCCGCCGCCGACACAAATTAATCCACCACTGACACAATTTAACCTACCACCGACACAACTTAACCCACCACTGACACAACTTAACCCACCACTGACACAACTTAACCCGCCACCGACACAACTTAACACGCCACCGGCACAACTTAACCCGCCACCGACATAACCTTACCCACCACCATCACAGCTTAACCCACCACCAACACAACATAACCCACCACTAATACAACTTAACCCACCACCACCACAACTTAACCCACCACCGACACAACTTAACCCACCACCGGCACAACTTAACCCACCACCAGCACAACTTAACCGGCCACCGACACAACTTAACCCACCACCAATACAAGTTAACCAGCCACCGACACAACTTAACCCATCACTGATACAACTTAACCCACAACCGACATAACTTAACCCACCACCGTCACAACTTAACCCACCACCAACACAACTTAACCCACCACCGACACAACTTAACCCACCACCGACACAACTTAACCCACCACCGACACAACTTAACCCGCCACTGACACAACTTAACCCGCCACCGACACAACTTAACACGCCACCGACACAACTTAACCTGCCACCGACATAACCTTACCCACCACCATCACAACTTAACCCACCACTGGCACAACTTAACCCACCACCAACACAACATAACCCACCACTAATACAACTTAACCCACAACCGACACAACTTAACCCACCACCGCCACAACTTAACCCACCACCGACATAACTTAACCCAACACCGTCACAACTTAACCCACCACCGACATAACTTAACCCACCACCGACACAACTTAACCCGCCACCGAAACAACTTAACACGCCACCGACACAACTTAACCTGACACCGACATAACCTTACCCGCCACCATCACAACTTAACCCACCACTGGCACAACTTAACCCACCACCAACACAACATAACCCACCACCAACATAACTTAACCCACCAGCAGCACAACTTAACCCACCACTGACACAAACTAACCCACCACCGACACAACTTAACCCACAACCACCACAACTTAACCCACAACTGACACAAACTAACCCACAACCAACACAACTTAACCTACCACCACCACAACTTAACCCACCACCGACAGAACTTAACCCACCACCGGCACAACTTAACCCGCCACCAGCACAACTTAACCCGCCACCGACACAACTTAACCCACTACCAATACAAGTTAACCAGCCACCGACACAGCTTAACCCACCAGTAATACAACTTAACCCACCACCGACATAACTTAACCCACCACCGACACAACTTAACCCACAACCGACATAACTTAACCCACAACCGACACAACTTAACCCACCACCACCACAACTTAACCCACAACTGACACAAACTAACCCACAACCAACACAACTTAACCAACAACCACCACAACTTAACCCAACACCGACACAACTTAACCCACCACCGGCACAACTTAACCCACAACTGACACAAACTAACCCACAACCAACACAACTTAACCCACCACCACCACCACAACTTAACCCGCCACCGACACAACTTAACCCACCACCAATACAAGTTAACCAGCCACCAACACAACTTAACCCACCAGTAATACAACTTAACCCACCACCGACATAACTTAACCCACCACCGACACAACTTAACCCACAACCGACATAACTTAACCCACAACCGACACAACTTAACCCACCACAACTTAACCCACAACTGACACGAACTAACCCACAACCAACACAACTTAACCCACCACCACCACAACTTAACCCACCACCGACACAACTTAACCCACCACCGGCACAACTTAACCCACAACTGACACAAACTAACCCACAACCAACACAACTTAACCCACCACCAACACAACTTAACCTGCAACCAACACAACTAATCCTGCACCAACACAACTTAACCCACCACAAACACAACTTAACCCACCACCGACACAACTTAACCCGCCACCGCCACAACTTAACCCACCACCGACACAACTTAACCTGCAACCAACACAACTAATCCTGCACCAACACAACTTAACCCACCACAAACACAACTTAACCCACCACCGACACAACTTAACCCGCCACTGACACAACTTAATCCGCCACTGACACAACTTAACCTGCCACCGACACAACTTAACCCGCCGCCGACACAAATTAATCCACCACTGACACAATTTAACCCACCACCGACACAACTTAACCCACCACTGACACAACTTAACCCACCACTGACACAACTTAACCCGCCACCGACACAACTTAACACGCCACCGGCACAACTTAACCCGCCACCGACACAACTTAACCCACCACCAGCACAACTTAACCCGCCACCAACACAACTTAACCCACCACCAATACAAGTTAAGCAGCCACTGACACAACTTAACCCACCACTAATACAACTTAACCCACCAACACAACTTAACCCACCACCGACACAACTTAACCCACCACCGACACAACTTAACCCACCACCAGCACAACTTAACCCGCCACCGACACAACTTAACCCACCACCAATACAAGTTAACCAGCCACCGACACAACTTAACCCACCACTAATACAACTTCAGTCACAACCGACACAACTTAACCCGCCACCGCCACAACTTAACCCATCACCGACATAACTTAACCCACCACCGTCACAACTTAACCCACCACCAACATAACTTAACCTACCACCGACACAACTTAACCCACAACCGACATAACCTAACCCACCACCGACACAACTTAACCCACAACCGAGACAACTTAACCCGCCACCAACATAACTTAACACGCCACCGACACAACTTAACCTGCCACCGACATAACCTTACCCACCACCATCACAACTTAACCCACCACTGGCACAACTTAACCCACCACCAACACAACCTAACCCACCACTAATACAACTTAACCCACCACCAACACAACTTAACCCACCACCAGCACAACTTAACCCACCACCGGCACAATTTAACCCACAACTGACACAAACTAACCCACAACCAACACAACTTAACCCACCACCAACACAACTTAACCTGCAAACAACACAACTAATCCTGCACCAACACAACTTAACCCACCACAAACACAACTTAACCCACCACCGACACAACTTAACCCGCCACCGCCACAACTTAACCCACCACCGACACAACTTAACCTGCAACCAACACAACTAATCCTGCACCAACACAACTTAACCCACCACTGGCAGAACTTAACCCACCACCAACACAACATAACCCACCACTAATACAACTTAACCCACCACCAACATAACTTAACCCACCACCAGCACAACTTAACCCACCACCAACACAACATAACCCACCACTAATACAACTTAACCTGCCACCGACATAACCTTACCCACCACCATCACAACTTAACCCACAACCGACACAACTTAACCCACCACCACCACAACTTAACCCACAACTGACACAAACTAACCCACAACCAACACAACTTAACCAACCACCACCACAACTTAACCCAACACCGACACAACTTAACCCACCACCGGCACAACTTAACCCACAACTGACACAAACTAACCCACAACCAACACAACTTAACCCACCACCACCACAACTTAACCCGCCACCGACACAACTTAACCCACCACCAATACAAGTTAACCAGCCACCAACACAACTTAACCCACCAGTAATACAACTTAACCCACCACCGACATAACTTAACCCACCACCGACACAACTTAACCCACAACCGACATAACTTAACCCACAACCGACACAACTTAACCCACCACCACCACAACTTAACCCACAACTGACACGAACTAACCCACAACCAACACAACTTAACCCACCACCACCACAACTTAACCCACCACCGACACAACTTAACCCACCACCGGCACAACTTAACCCACAACTGACACAAACTAACCCACAACCAACACAACTTAACCCACCACCAACACAACTTAACCTGCAACCAACACAACTAATCCTGCACCAACACAACCTAACCCACCACTAATACAACTTAACCCACCACCAACACAACTTAACCCACCACCAGCACAACTTAACCCACCACCGGCACAATTTAACCCACAACTGACACAAACTAACCCACAACCAACACAACTTAACCCACCACCAACACAACTTAACCTGCAACCAACACAACTAATCCTGCACCAACACAACTTAACCCACCACAAACACAACTTAACCCACCACCGACACAACTTAACCCGCCACCGCCACAACTTAACCCACCACCGACACAACTTAACCTGCAACCAACACAACTAATCCTGCACCAACACAACTTAACCCACCACTGGCAGAACTTAACCCACCACCAACACAACATAACCCACCACTAATACAACTTAACCCACCACCAACATAACTTAACCCACCACCAGCACAACTTAACCCACCACCAACACAACATAACCCACCACTAATACAACTTAACCTGCCACCGACATAACCTTACCCACCACCATCACAACTTAACCCACAACCGACACAACTTAACCCACCACCACCACAACTTAACCCACAACTGACACAAACTAACCCACAACCAACACAACTTAACCAACCACCACCACAACTTAACCCAACACCGACACAACTTAACCCACCACCGGCACAACTTAACCCACAACTGACACAAACTAACCCACAACCAACACAACTTAACCCACCACCACCACAACTTAACCCGCCACCGACACAACTTAACCCACCACCAATACAAGTTAACCAGCCACCAACACAACTTAACCCACCAGTAATACAACTTAACCCACCACCGACATAACTTAACCCACCACCGACACAACTTAACCCACAACCGACATAACTTAACCCACAACCGACACAACTTAACCCACCACCACCACAACTTAACCCACAACTGACACGAACTAACCCACAACCAACACAACTTAACCCACCACCACCACAACTTAACCCACCACCGACACAACTTAACCCACCACCGGCACAACTTAACCCACAACTGACACAAACTAACCCACAACCAACACAACTTAACCCACCACCAACACAACTTAACCTGCAACCAACACAACTAATCCTGCACCAACACAACTTAACCCACCACAAACACAACTTAACCCACCACCGACACAACTCAACCCGCCACTGACACAACTTAATCCGCCACTGACACAACTTAACCTGCCACCGACACAACTTAACCCACAACCGACACAACTTAACCCACCACCACCACAACTTAACCCACAACTGACACAAACTAACCCACAACCAACACAACTTAACCAACCACCACCACAACTTAACCCAACACCGACACAACTTAACCTACCACCGGCACAACTTAACCCACAACTGACACAAACTAACCCACAACCAACACAACTTAACCCACCACCACCACAACTTAACCCGCCACCGACACAACTTAACCCACCACCAATACAAGTTAACCAGCCACCAACACAACTTAACCCACCAGTAATACAACTTAACCCACCACCGACATAACTTAACCTGCCACCAATACAACTTAACCCACCACCGACACAAACTAACCCACCACTGACACAACTTAACCCACCACCGACACAATTTAACCCACCACCGACACAACTTAGCCCACCACCGACACAACTTAACCCACCACCGACACAAATTAGCCCACCACTGATGCAACTTAACCCGCCACTGACAAAACCTTACCCACCACCATCACAACTTAACCCACCACTGGCACAACTTAACCCACCACCAACACAACATAACCCACCACTAATACAACTTAATTCACCACTGGCACAATTTAACCCACCACCAGCACAACTTAATCCGACACAATTTAACTCACCACTGACACAACATAACCCACCACTGACACAACTTAACCCACCACTGACACAACCTAACCCAACACCGACACAACTTAACCCACCACCGACACAACTTAGCCCACCACTGATGCAACTTAACCCACCACTGACAAAATTTAACCCACCACCAACATAACATAACCCACCACTAATACAACTTAACCCACCACCAGCACAACTTAACCCACCACCGACACAACTTAACCCGCCACCGACACAACTTAACCCACCACCAGCACAACTTAACCCGCCACCGACACAACATAACCCACCACTAATACAACTTAACCCACCACCAACAGAACTTAACCTGCCACCAACATAACATAACCCACCACTAATACAACTTAATCCACCACTGACACAACTTAACCCACCACCAACACAATTTAACCCACCACCAACACAACTTAACCCACCACCGCCACAACTTATCCCGCCACTGACACAACTTAACCCATCACAAACACAACTTAATCCGCCACCGATACAACTTAACCCACCACTGACAAAACTTATCCCGCCACTGACACAACTTAACCCACCACAAACACAACTTAACCCGCCACCGACGCAACTTAATCCACCACCGAGACAACCCGCCACTGACACAACTTAACCCACCACAAACACAACTTAACCCGCCACCGACGCAACTTAATCCACCACTGACACAACTTAACCCACCACCAATATAACTTAACCCACCACCGACACAACTTAACCTGCAACCAACACAACTAATCCTGCACCAACACAACCTAACCCACCACAAACACAACTTAACCCACCACCGACACAACTTAACCTGCCACCGACACAACTTAACCCGCCGCCGACACAAATTAATCCACCACCGACACAATTTAACCCACCACCGACACAACTTAACCCACCACCGACACAACTTAACCCACCACTAACACAAACTAACCCACCACTGAAAAAAAACTACCCCACAACCAACACAATTTAAACCACCACCACCACAATTTAACCCACCACTTATACAAACTAACCCACCACCGGCACAACTTAACCCTCCACCAGCACAACTTAACCCGCCACCGACACAACTTAACCCACCACCAATACAAGTTAACCAGCCCCCGACACAACTTAACCCATCACTGATACAACTTAACCCACAACCGACACAACTTAACCCACCACCGTCACAACTTAACCCACCACCGACATAACTTAAACCACCACCGTCACAACTTAACCCACCACCGACACAACTTAACCCACAACCGACACAACTTAACCTGCAACCAACACAACTAATCCTGCACCAACACAACTTAACCCACCACAAACACAACTTAACCCACCACCGACACAACTTAACCCGCCACTGACACAACTTAATCCGCCACTGACACAACTTAACCTGCCACCGACACAACTTAACCCGCCGCCGACACAACTTAACCCACCACTGAAACAAACTAACCCACAACCAACACAATTTAAACCACCACCACCACAATTTAACCCACCACTTATACAAACTAACCCACCACCGGCACAACTTAACCCACCACCAGCACAACTTAACCCGCCACCGACACAACTTAACCCACCACCAATACAAGTTAACCAGCCCCCGACACAACTTAACCCATCACTGATACAACTTAACCCACAACCGACACAACTTAACCCACCACCGTCACAACTTAACCCACCACCGACATAACTTAACCCACCACCAATACAAGTTAACCAGCCCCCGACACAACTTAACCCATCACTGATACAACTTAACCCACCACCGACACAACTTAACCTGCAACCAACACAACTAATCCTGCACCAACACAACTTAACCCACCACAAACACAACTTAACCCACCACCGACACAACTTAACCCGCCACTGACACAACTTAATCCGCCACTGACACAACTTAACCTGCCACAGACACAACTTAACCCGCCGCCGACACAACTTAACCCACCACTGAAACAAACTAACCCACAACCAACACAATTTAAACCACCACCACCACAATTTAACCCACCACTTATACAAACTAACCCACCACCGGCACAACTTAACCCACCACCAGCACAACTTAACCCGCCACCGACACAACTTAACCCACCACCAATACAAGTTAACCAGCCCCCGACACAACTTAACCCATCACTGATACAACTTAACCCACAACCGACACAACTTAACCCACCACCGTCACAACTTAACCCACCACCGACATAACTTAAACCACCACCGTCACAACTTAACCCACCACCGACACAACTTAACCCACAACCGACATAACTTAATCCACCACCGCCACAACTTAACCCACCACCGACACAACTTAACCTGCAACCAACACAACTAATCCTGCACCAACACAACCTAACCCACCACTGACATAACTTAACCTGCCACCAATACAACTTAACCCACCACCGACACAACCTAACCCACCACTGACACAACTTAACCCACCACCGACACAATTTAACCCACCACCGACACAACTTAGCCCACCACCGACACAACTTAACCCACCACCGACACAAATTAGCCCACCACTGATGCAACTTAACCCGCCACTGACAAAACCTTACCCACCACCATCACAACTTAACCCACCACTGGCACAACTTAACCCACCACCAACACAACATAACCCACCACTAATACAACTTAATTCACCACTGGCACAATTTAACCCACCACCAGCACAACTTAATCCGACACAATTTAACTCACCACTGACACAACATAACCCACCACTGACACAACTTAACCCACCACTGACACAACCTAACCCAACACCGACACAACTTAACCCACCACCGACACAACTTAGCCCACCACTGATGCAACTTAACCCACCACTGACAAAATTTAACCCACCACCAGCATAACTTAACCCACCACCGATACAACTTAACCCATCACCAGCACAACTTAACCCACCACCAGCACAACTTAACCCACCACCGACATAACCTTACCCACCACCATCACAACTTAACCCACCATCGACACAACTTAACCCACCACCATCACAACTTAACCCACCACCGACACAACTTAACCCACCACCAACACAACTTAACCTGCCACCAACATAACATAACCCACCACTAATACAACTTAACCCACCACCAGCACAACTTAACCCACCACCGACACAACTTAACCCGCCACCGACACAACTTAACCCACCACCAGCACAACTTAACCCGCCACCGACACAACATAACCCACCACTAATACAACTTAACCCACCACCAACACAACTTAACCTGCCACCAACATAACATAACCCACCACTAATACAACTTAATCCACCACTGACACAACTTAACCCACCACCAACACAATTTAACCCACCACCAACACAACTTAACCTACCACCGCCACAACTTATCCCGCCACTGACACAACTTAACCCATCACAAACACAACTTAATCCGCCACCGACGCAACTTAACCCACCACTGACACAACTTATCCCGCCACTGACACAACTTAACCCACCACAAACACAACTTAACCCGCCACCGACGCAACTTAATCCACCACCGACACAATCCGCCACTGACACAACTTAACCCACCACAAACACAACTTAACCCGCCACCGACGCAACTTAATCCACCACTGACACAACTTAACCCACCACCAATATAACTTAACCCACCACCGACACAACTTAACCTGCAACCAACACAACTAATCCTGCACCAACACAACCTAACCCACCACAAACACAACTTAACCCACCACCGACACAACTTAACCTGCCACCGACACAACTTAACCCGCCGCCGACACAAATTAATCCACCACCGACACAATTTAACCCACCACCGACACAACTTAACCCACCACCGACACAACTTAACCCACCACTAACACAAACTAACCCACCACTGAAAAAAAACTACCCCACAACCAACACAATTTAAACCACCACCACCACAATTTAACCCACCACTTATACAAACTAACCCACCACCGGCACAACTTAACCCACCACCAGCACAACTTAACCCGCCACCGACACAACTTAACCCACCACCAATACAAGTTAACCAGCCCCCGACACAACTTAACCCATCACTGATACAACTTAACCCACAACCGACACAACTTAACCCACCACCGCCACAACTTAACCCACCACCGACACAACTTAACCTGCAACCAACACAACTAATCCTGCACCAACACAACTTAACCCACCACAAACACAACTTAACCCACCACCGACACAACTTAACCCGCCACTGACACAACTTAATCCGCCACTGACACAACTTAACCTGCCACCGACACAACTTAACCCGCCGCCGACACAAATTAATCCACCACTGACACAATTTAACCCACCACCGACACAACTTAACCCACCACTGACACAACTTAACCCACCACTGACACAACTTAACCCGCCACCGACACAACTTAACACGCCACCGGCACAACTTAACCCGCCACCGACATAACCTTACCCACCACCATCACAGCTTAACCCACCACCAACACAACATAACCCACCACTAATACAACTTAACCCACCACCACCACAACTTAACCCACCACCGACACAACTTAACCCACCACCGGCACAACTTAACCCACCACCAGCACAACTTAACCGGCCACCGACACAACTTAACCCACCACCAATACAAGTTAACCAGCCACCGACACAACTTAACCCATCACTGATACAACTTAACCCACAACCGACATAACTTAACCCACCACCGTCACAACTTAACCCACCACCAACATAACTTAACCCACCACCAACACAACTTAACCCACAACTGACACAACTTAACCCACCACCGACACAACTTAACCCACCACCAGCACAACTTAACCCGCCACCGACACAACTTAACCCACCACCAATACAAGTTAACCAGCCACCGACACAACTTAACCAATCACTAATACAACTAAACCCACAACCGATACAACTTAACCCACCACCGCCACAACTTAACCCACCACCGACATAACTTAACCCACCACCGTCACAACTTAACCCACCACCGACATAACCTAACCCACCACCGACACAACTTAACCCACCACCGACACAACTTAACCCACCACCGACACAACTTAACCCGCCACCGACACAACTTAACCCGCCACCGACACAACTTAACACGCCACCGACACAACTTAACCTGCCACCGACATAACCTTACCCACCACCATCACAACTTAACCCACCACTGGCACAACTTAACCCACCACCAACACAACATAACCCACCACTAATACAACTTAACCCACAACCGACACAACTTAACCCACCACCGCCACAACTTAACCCACCACCGACATAACTTAACCCAACACCGTCACAACTTAACCCACCACCGACATAACTTAACCCACCACCGACACAACTTAACCCGCCACCGAAACAACTTAACACGCCACCGACACAACTTAACCTGACACCGACATAACCTTACCCACCACCATCACAACTTAACCCACCACTGGCACAACTTAACCCACCACCAACACAACATAACCCACCACTAATACAACTTAACCCACCACCAACATAACTTAACCCACCACCAGCACAACTTAACCCACCACTGACACAAACTAACCCACCACCGACACAACTTAACCCACAACCACCACAACTTAACCCACAACTGACACAAACTAACCCACAACCAACACAACTTAACCTACCACCACCACAACTTAACCCACCACCGACAGAACTTAACCCACCACCGGCACAACTTAACCCGCCACCAGCACAACTTAACCCGCCACCGACACAACTTAACCCACTACCAATACAAGTTAACCAGCCACCGACACAGCTTAACCCACCAGTAATACAACTTAACCCACCACCGACATAACTTAACCCACCACCGACACAACTTAACCCACAACCGACATAACTTAACCCACAACCGACACAACTTAACCCACCACCACCACAACTTAACCCACAACTGACACAAACTAACCCACAACCAACACAACTTAACCAACCACCACCACAACTTAACCCAACACCGACACAACTTAACCCACCACCGGCACAACTTAACCCACAACTGACACAAACTAACCCACAACCAACACAACTTAACCCACCACCACCACAACTTAACCCGCCACCGACACAACTTAACCCACAACTGACACAAACTAACCCACAACCAACACAACTTAACCCACCACCGCCACAACTTAACCCACCACCGACACAACTTAACCTGCAACCAACACAACTAATCCTGCACCAACACAACTTAACCCACCACAAACACAACTTAACCCACCACCGACACAACTTAACCCGTCACTGACACAACTTAATCCGCCACTGACACAACTTAACCTGCCACCGACACAACTTAACCCGCCGCCGACACAAATTAATCCACCACTGACACAATTTAACCCACCACCGACACAACTTAACCCACCACTGACACAACTTAACCCACCACTGACACAACTTAACCCGCCACCGACACAACTTAACACGCCACCGGCACAACTTAACCCGCCACCGACATAACCTTACCCACCACCATCACAGCTTAACCCACCACCAACACAACATAACCCACCACTAATACAACTTAACCCACCACCACCACAACTTAACCCACCACCGACACAACTTAACCCACCACCGGCACAACTTAACCCACCACCAGCACAACTTAACCGGCCACCGACACAACTTAACCCACCACCAATACAAGTTAACCAGCCACCGACACAACTTAACCCATCACTGATACAACTTAACCCACAACCGACATAACTTAACCCACCACCGTCACAACTTAACCCACCACCAACATAACTTAACCCACCACCAACACAACTTAACCCACAACTGACACAACTTAACCCACCACCGACACAACTTAACCCACCACCAGCACAACTTAACCCGCCACCGACACAACTTAACCCACCACCAATACAAGTTAACCAGCCACCGACGCAACTTAACCAATCACTAATACAACTAAACCCACAACCGATACAACTTAACCCACCACCGCCACAACTTAACCCACCACCGACATAACTTAACCCACCACCGTCACAACTTAACCCACCACCGACATAACTTAACCCACCACCGACACAACTTAACCCACCACCGACACAACTTAACCCACCACCGACACAACTTAACCCGCCACCGACACAACTTAACCCGCCACCGACACAACTTAACACGCCACCGACACAACTTAACCTGCCACCGACATAACCTTACCCACCACCATCACAACTTAACCCACCACTGGCACAACTTAACCCACCACCAACACAACATAACCCACCACTAATACAACTTAACCCACAACCGACACAACTTAACCCACCACCGCCACAACTTAACCCACCACCGACATAACTTAACCCAACACCGTCACAACTTAACCCACCACCGACATAACTTAACCCACCACCGACACAACTTAACCCGCCACCGAAACAACTTAACACGCCACCGACACAACTTAACCTGACACCGACATAACCTTACCCACCACCATCACAACTTAACCCACCACTGGCACAACTTAACCCACCACCAACACAACATAACCCACCACTAATACAACTTAACCCACCACCAACATAACTTAACCCACCACCAGCACAACTTAACCCACCACTGACACAAACTAACCCACCACCGACACAACTTAACCCACAACCACCACAACTTAACCCACAACTGACACAAACTAACCCACAACCAACACAACTTAACCTACCACCACCACAACTTAACCCACCACCGACAGAACTTAACCCACCACCGGCACAACTTAACCCGCCACCAGCACAACTTAACCCGCCACCGACACAACTTAACCCACTACCAATACAAGTTAACCAGCCACCGACACAGCTTAACCCACCAGTAATACAACTTAACCCACCACCGACATAACTTAACCCACCACCGACACAACTTAACCCACAACCGACATAACTTAACCCACAACCGACACAACTTAACCCACCACCACCACAACTTAACCCACAACTGACACAAACTAACCCACAACCAACACAACTTAACCAACCACCACCACAACTTAACCCAACACCGACACAACTTAACCCACCACCGGCACAACTTAACCCACAACTGACACAAACTAACCCACAACCAACACAACTTAACCCACCACCACCACAACTTAACCCGCCACCGACACAACTTAACCCACAACTGACACAAACTAACCCACAACCAACACAACTTAACCCACCACCAACACAACTTAACCTGCAACCAACACAACTAATCCTGCACCAACACAACTTAACCCACCACAAACACAACTTAACCCACCACCGACACAACTCAACCCGCCACTGACACAACTTAATCCGCCACTGACACAACTTAACCTGCCACCGACACAACTTAACCCACAACCGACACAACTTAACCCACCACCACCACAACTTAACCCACAACTGACACAAACTAACCCACAACCAACACAACTTAACCAACCACCACCACAACTTAACCCAACACCGACACAACTTAACCTACCACCGGCACAACTTAACCCACAACTGACACAACTTAACCCACCACCAACACAACTTAACCTGCAACCAACACAACTAATCCTGCACCAACACAACTTAACCCACCACAAACACAACTTAACCCACCACCGACACAACTTAACCCGCCACCGCCACAACTTAACCCACCACCGCCACAACTTAACCCACCACCAACACAACCTAACCCACCACTAATACAACTTAACCCACCACCAACACAACTTAACCCACCACCAGCACAACTTAACCCACCACCGGCACAATTTAACCCACAACTGACACAAACTAACCCACAACCAACACAACTTAACCCACCACCAACACAACTTAACCTGCAACCAACACAACTAATCCTGCACCAACACAACTTAACCCACCACAAACACAACTTAACCCACCACCGACACAACTTAACCCGCCACCGCCACAACTTAACCCACCACCGACACAACTTAACCTGCAACCAACACAACTAATCCTGCACCAACACAACTTAACCCACCACTGGCAGAACTTAACCCACCACCAACACAACATAACCCACCACTAATACAACTTAACCCACCACCAACATAACTTAACCCACCACCAGCACAACTTAACCCACCACCAACACAACATAACCCACCACTAATACAACTTAACCTGCCACCGACATAACCTTACCCACCACCATCACAACTTAACCGACAAACCGACACAACTTAACCCACCACCACCACAACTTAACCCACAACTGACACAAACTAACCCACAACCAACACAACTTAACCAACCACCACCACAACTTAACCCAACACCGACACAACTTAACCCACCACCGGCACAACTTAACCCACAACTGACACAAACTAACCCACAACCAACACAACTTAACCCACCACCACCACAACTTAACCCGCCACCGACACAACTTAACCCACCACCAATACAAGTTAACCAGCCACCAACACAACTTAACCCACCAGTAATACAACTTAACCCACCACCGACATAACTTAACCCACCACCGACACAACTTAACCCACAACCGACATAACTTAACCCACAACCGACACAACTTAACCCACCACCACCACAACTTAACCCACAACTGACACGAACTAACCCACAACCAACACAACTTAACCCACCACCGACACAACTTAACCCACCACCGACACAACTTAACCCACCACCGGCACAACTTAACCCACAACTGACACAAACTAACCCACAACCAACACAACTTAACCCACCACCAACACAACTTAACCTGCAACCAACACAACTAATCCTGCACCAACACAACTTAACCCACCACAAACACAACTTAACCCACCACCGACACAACTCAACCCGCCACTGACACAACTTAATCCGCCACTGACACAACTTAACCTGCCACCGACACAACTTAACCCACAACCGACACAACTTAACCCACCACCACCACAACTTAACCCACAACTGACACAAACTAACCCACAACCAACACAACTTAACCAACCACCACCACAACTTAACCCAACACCGACACAACTTAACCTACCACCGGCACAACTTAACCCACAACTGACACAAACTAACCCACAACCAACACAACTTAACCCACCACCACCACAACTTAACCCGCCACCGACACAACTTAACCCACCACCAATACAAGTTAACCAGCCACCAACACAACTTAACCCACCAGTAATACAACTTAACCCACCACCGACATAACTTAACCCACCACCGACACAACTTAACCCACAACCGACATAACTTAACCCACAACCGACACAACTTAACCCACCACCACCACAACTTAACCCACAACTGACACGAACTAACCCACAACCAACACAACTTAACCCACCACCACCACAACTTAACCCACCACCGACACAACTTAACCCACCACCGGCACAACTTAACCCACAACTGACACAAACTAACCCACAACCAACACAACTTAACCCACCACCAACACAACTTAACCTGCAACCAACACAACTAATCCTGCACCAACACAACTTAACCCACCACAAACACAACTTAACCCACCACCGACACAACTTAACCCGCCACTGACACAACTTAATCCGCCACTGACACAACTTAACCTGCCACCGACACAACTTAACCCGCCGCCGACACAAATTAATCCACCACTGACACAATTTAACCCACCACCGACACAACTTAATCCACCACCGACACAATCCGCCACTGACACAACTTAACCCACCACAAACACAACTTAACCCGCCACCGACGCAACTTAATCCACCACTGACACAACTTAACCCACCACCAATATAACTTAACCCACCACCGACACAACTTAACCTGCAACCAACACAACTAATCCTGCACCAACACAACCTAACCCACCACAAACACAACTTAACCCACCACCGACACAACTTAACCTGCCACCGACACAACTTAACCCGCCGCCGACACAAATTAATCCACCACCGACACAATTTAACCCACCACCGACACAACTTAACCCACCACCGACACAACTTAACCCACCACTAACACAAACTAACCCACCACTGAAAAAAAATTACCCCACAACCAACACAATTTAAACCACCACCACCACAATTTAACCCACCACTTATACAAACTAACCCACCACCGGCACAACTTAACCCACCACCAGCACAACTTAACCCGCCACCGACACAACTTAACCCACCACCAATACAAGTTAACCAGCCCCCGACACAACTTAACCCATCACTGATACAACTTAACCCACAACCGACACAACTTAACCCACCACCGCCACAACTTAACCCACCACCGACACAACTTAACCTGCAACCAACACAACTAATCCTGCACCAACACAACTTAACCCACCACAAACACAACTTAACCCACCACCGACACAACTTAACCCGCCACTGACACAACTTAATCCGCCACTGACACAACTTAACCTGCCACCGACACAACTTAACCCGCCGCCGACACAAATTAATCCACCACTGACACAATTTAACCCACCACCGACACAACTTAACCCACCACTGACACAACTTAACCCACCACTGACACAACTTAACCCGCCACCGACACAACTTAACACGCCACCGGCACAACTTAACCCGCCACCGACATAACCTTACCCACCACCATCACAGCTTAACCCACCACCAACACAACATAACCCACCACTAATACAACTTAACCCACCACCACCACAACTTAACCCACCACCGACACAACTTAACCCACCACCGGCACAACTTAACCCACCACCAGCACAACTTAACCGGCCACCGACACAACTTAACCCACCACCAATACAAGTTAACCAGCCACCGACACAACTTAACCCATCACTGATACAACTTAACCCACAACCGACATAACTTAACCCACCACCGTCACAACTTAACCCACCACCAACATAACTTAACCCACCACCAACACAACTTAACCCACAACTGACACAACTTAACCCACCACCGACACAACTTAACCCACCACCAGCACAACTTAACCCGCCACCGACACAACTTAACCCACCACCAATACAAGTTAACCAGCCACCGACACAACTTAACCAATCACTAATACAACTAAACCCACAACCGATACAACTTAACCCACCACCGCCACAACTTAACCCACCACCGACATAACTTAACCCACCACCGTCACAACTTAACCCACCACCGACATAACTTAACCCACCACCGACACAACTTAACCCACCACCGACACAACTTAACCCACCACCGACACAACTTAACCCGCCACTGACACAACTTAACCCGCCACCGACACAACTTAACACGCCACCGACACAACTTAACCTGCCACCGACATAACCTTACCCACCACCATCACAACTTAACCCACCACTGGCACAACTTAACCCACCACCAACACAACATAACCCACCACTAATACAACTTAACCCACAACCGACACAACTTAACCCACCACCGCCACAACTTAACCCACCACCGACATAACTTAACCCAACACCGTCACAACTTAACCCACCACCGACATAACTTAACCCACCACCGACACAACTTAACCCGCCACCGAAACAACTTAACACGCCACCGACACAACTTAACCTGACACCGACATAACCTTACCCGCCACCATCACAACTTAACCCACCACTGGCACAACTTAACCCACCACCAACACAACATAACCCACCACCAACATAACTTAACCCACCAGCAGCACAACTTAACCCACCACTGACACAAACTAACCCACCACCGACACAACTTAACCCACAACCACCACAACTTAACCCACAACTGACACAAACTAACCCACAACCAACACAACTTAACCTACCACCACCACAACTTAACCCACCACCGACAGAACTTAACCCACCACCGGCACAACTTAACCCGCCACCAGCACAACTTAACCCGCCACCGACACAACTTAACCCACTACCAATACAAGTTAACCAGCCACCGACACAGCTTAACCCACCAGTAATACAACTTAACCCACCACCGACATAACTTAACCCACCACCGACACAACTTAACCCACAACCGACATAACTTAACCCACAACCGACACAACTTAACCCACCACCACCACAACTTAACCCACAACTGACACAAACTAACCCACAACCAACACAACTTAACCAACCACCACCACAACTTAACCCAACACCGACACAACTTAACCCACCACCGGCACAACTTAACCCACAACTGACACAAACTAACCCACAACCAACACAACTTAACCCACCACCACCACAACTTAACCCGCCACCGACACAACTTAACCCACCACCAATACAAGTTAACCAGCCACCAACACAACTTAACCCACCAGTAATACAACTTAACCCACCACCGACATAACTTAACCCACCACCGACACAACTTAACCCACAACCGACATAACTTAACCCACAACCGACACAACTTAACCCACCACAACTTAACCCACAACTGACACGAACTAACCCACAACCAACACAACTTAACCCACCACCACCACAACTTAACCCACCACCGACACAACTTAACCCACCACCGGCACAACTTAACCCACAACTGACACAAACTAACCCACAACCAACACAACTTAACCCACCACCAACACAACTTAACCTGCAACCAACACAACTAATCCTGCACCAACATAACTTAACCCACCACAAACACAACTTAACCCACCACCGACACAACTTAACCCGCCACCGCCACAACTTAACCCACCACCGACACAACTTAACCTGCAACCAACACAACTAATCCTGCACCAACACAACTTAACCCACCACAAACACAACTTAACCCACCACCGACACAACTTAACCCGCCACTGACACAACTTAATCCGCCACTGACACAACTTAACCTGCCACCGACACAACTTAACCCGCCGCCGACACAAATTAATCCACCACTGACACAATTTAACCCACCACCGACACAACTTAACCCACCACTGACACAACTTAACCCACCACTGACACAACTTAACCCGCCACCGACACAACTTAACACGCCACCGGCACAACTTAACCCGCCACCGACACAACTTAACCCACCACCAGCACAACTTAACCCGCCACCAACACAACTTAACCCACCACCAATACAAGTTAAGCAGCCACTGACACAACTTAACCCACCACTAATACAACTTAACCCACCAACACAACTTAACCCACCACCGACACAACTTAACCCACCACCGACACAACTTAACCCACCACCAGCACAACTTAACCCGCCACCGACACAACTTAACCCACCACCAATACAAGTTAACCAGCCACCGACACAACTTAACCCACCACTAATACAACTTCAGTCACAACCGACACAACTTAACCCGCCACCGCCACAACTTAACCCACCACCGACATAACTTAACCCACCACCGACACAACTTAACCCGCCACCGAAACAACTTAACACGCCACCGACACAACTTAACCTGACACCGACATAACCTTACCCGCCACCATCACAACTTAACCCACCACTGGCACAACTTAACCCACCACCAACACAACATAACCCACCACCAACATAACTTAACCCACCAGCAGCACAACTTAACCCACCACTGACACAAACTAACCCACCACCGACACAACTTAACCCACAACCACCACAACTTAACCCACAACTGACACAAACTAACCCACAACCAACACAACTTAACCTACCACCACCACAACTTAACCCACCACCGACAGAACTTAACCCACCACCGGCACAACTTAACCCGCCACCAGCACAACTTAACCCGCCACCGACACAACTTAACCCACTACCAATACAAGTTAACCAGCCACCGACACAGCTTAACCCACCAGTAATACAACTTAACCCACCACCGACATAACTTAACCCACCACCGACACAACTTAACCCACAACCGACATAACTTAACCCACAACCGACACAACTTAACCCACCACCACCACAACTTAACCCACAACTGACACAAACTAACCCACAACCAACACAACTTAACCAACCACCACCACAACTTAACCCAACACCGACACAACTTAACCCACCACCGGCACAACTTAACCCACAACTGACACAAACTAACCCACAACCAACACAACTTAACCCACCACCACCACAACTTAACCCGCCACCGACACAACTTAACCCACCACCAATACAAGTTAACCAGCCACCAACACAACTTAACCCACCAGTAATACAACTTAACCCACCACCGACATAACTTAACCCACCACCGACACAACTTAACCCACAACCGACATAACTTAACCCACAACCGACACAACTTAACCCACCACAACTTAACCCACAACTGACACGAACTAACCCACAACCAACACAACTTAACCCACCACCACCACAACTTAACCCACCACCGACACAACTTAACCCACCACCGGCACAACTTAACCCACAACTGACACAAACTAACCCACAACCAACACAACTTAACCCACCACCAACACAACTTAACCTGCAACCAACACAACTAATCCTGCACCAACATAACTTAACCCACCACAAACACAACTTAACCCACCACCGACACAACTTAACCCGCCACCGCCACAACTTAACCCACCACCGACACAACTTAACCTGCAACCAACACAACTAATCCTGCACCAACACAACTTAACCCACCACAAACACAACTTAACCCACCACCGACACAACTTAACCCGCCACTGACACAACTTAATCCGCCACTGACACAACTTAACCTGCCACCGACACAACTTAACCCGCCGCCGACACAAATTAATCCACCACTGACACAATTTAACCCACCACCGACACAACTTAACCCACCACTGACACAACTTAACCCACCACTGACACAACTTAACCCGCCACCGACACAACTTAACACGCCACCGGCACAACTTAACCCGCCACCGACACAACTTAACCCACCACCAGCACAACTTAACCCGCCACCAACACAACTTAACCCACCACCAATACAAGTTAAGCAGCCACTGACACAACTTAACCCACCACTAATACAACTTAACCCACCAACACAACTTAACCCACCACCGACACAACTTAACCCACCACCGACACAACTTAACCCACCACCAGCACAACTTAACCCGCCACCGACACAACTTAACCCACCACCAATACAAGTTAACCAGCCACCGACACAACTTAACCCACCACTAATACAACTTCAGTCACAACCGACACAACTTAACCCGCCACCGCCACAACTTAACCCATCACCGACATAACTTAACCCACCACCGTCACAACTTAACCCACCACCAACATAACTTAACCTACCACCGACACAACTTAACCCACAACCGACATAACCTAACCCACCACCGACACAACTTAACCCACAACCAACACAACTCAACCCGCAACCACCACAACTTAACCCACCACCGACACAACTTAACCCACCACTGATAGAAACTAACCCACAACCAACACAACTTAACCCGCCACCACCACAACTTAACCCACCACCGACACAACTTAACCCACCACCAGCACAACGTAACCCACCACCAACACAACTTAACCCACCACCAGCACAACTTAACCCACCACTGACACAAACTAACCCACAACCAGCACAACTTAACCCGCCACCGACACAACTTAACCCACCACCAATACAAGTTAACCCACCACCGACACAATTTAACCTGCAACCAGAACAACTAATCCTGCACCAACACAACTTAACCCACCACAAACACAACTTAACCCACCACCGACACAACTTAACCCACCACCACCACAACTTAACCCACCACTTATACAAACTAACCCACAACCAACACAACTTAACCCACCACCGACACAACTTAACCCACCACCGGCACAACTTAACGCACCACCAGCACAACTTAACCCGCCACCGACACAACTTAACCCACCACCAATACAAGTTAACCCACCACCGACACAATTTAACCTGCAACCAGCACAACTAATCCTGCACCAACACAACTTAACCCACCACAAACACAACTTAACCCACCACCGACACAACTTAACCCGCCACTGACACAACTTAATCCGCCACTGACACAACTTAACCTGCCACCGACACAACTTAACCCGCCGCCGACACAAATTAATCCACCACCGACACAATTTAACCCACCACCGACACAACTTAACCCACCACCGACACAACTTAACCCGCCACCGACACAACTTAACACGCCACCGACACAACTTAACCCGCCACCGACATAACCTTACCCACCACCATCACAACTTAACCCACCACTGGCACAACTTAACCCACCACCAACACAACATAACCCACCACTAATACAACTTAACCCACCACCAACACAACTTAACCCACCACCAGCACAACTTAACCCACCACTGACACAAACTAACCCACAACCAACACAACTTAACCCACCACCACCACAACTTAACCCACCACTGACACAAACTAACCCGCAACCAACACAACTTAACCCACCACCAGCACAACTTAACCCGCCACCGACACAACTTAACCCACCACCAATACAAGTTAACCAGCCACCGACACAACTTAACCCACCACTAATACAACTTAACCCACCACCAACAGAACTTAACCCGCCACCAGCACAACTTAACCCACCACTGATACAATCTAACCCACAACCAACACAACTCAACCCGCCACCACCACAACTTAACCCACCACCGACACAACTTAACCCACCACTGATAGAAACTAACCCACAACCAACACAACTTAACCCGCCACCACCACAACTTAACCCACCACCGACACAACTTAACCCACCACCAGCACAACTTAACCCACCACCAACACAACTTAACCCACCACCAGCACAACTTAACCCACCACTGACACAAACTAACCCACAACCAACAGAACTTAACCCACCACCACCACCACAACTTAACCCACCACCGACACAACTTAACCCGCCACCGACACAACTTAACCCACCACCAGCACAACTTAACCCGCCACCGACACAACTTAACCCACCACCAATACAAGTTAACCAGCCACCGACACAACTTAACCCACCACTAATACAACTTAACCCACCACCAACACAACTTAACCCACCACCAGCACAACTTAACCCACCACTGATACAATCTAACCCACAACCAACACAACTTAACCCGCCACCACCACAACTTAACCCACCCCCGACACAACTTAACCCGCCACCACCACAACTTAACCCACCACCGACACAACTTAACCCACCACCGGCACAACTTAACCCACCACCAACACAACTTAACCCACCACCAGCACAACTTAACCCACCACTGACACAAACTAACCCACAACAAACACAACTTAACCCACCACCACCACAACTTAACCCACCACCGACACAACTTAACCCGCCACCGACACAACTTAACCCACCACCAATACAAGTTAACCAGACAACGACACAACTTAACCCACCACCGATAGAACTTAACCCACAACGGACACAACTTAACCCACCACCAATACAAGTTAACCCACCACCAATACAAGTTAACCCACCACCAATACAAGTTAACCAGCCACCGACACAACTTAACCCACCACCGTCACAACCTAACCCACCACCATTACAAGTTAACCAGCCACCGACACAACTTAACCCACCACCGATACAACTTAACCCACAACCGACACAACTTAACCCACCACCGCCACAACTTAACCCACCACCGACATAACTTAACCCACCACCGACATAACTTAACCCACCACTAACATAACTTAACCCACAACCGACATAACTTAATCCACCACCGTCACAACTTAACCCACCACCGACACAACCAATCCCGCAACCAACACAACTTAACCTGCAACCAACACAACTAATCCTGCACCAACACAACTAATCCCGCACCAACACAACTTAACCCGCGGTCCTTTCTTTAAACAACTCGTCTGTTTCGGACAACCTGTTATCAGTTTCTGTGACGCCTTATCGGTTTATTTTTTTCGTAAAACTTTGAGAAACTTCTGTTTACAGTTGATTCACGACACAGCACCAACATAGCCTCCAAAACGGATCACCTTATTGGTCCGTTTTGCATTACAGCGCCTCTGTGACAGCAGCCCCAACCCACTGTGACAGCGTTTTTCACCATAAACATGTTTCATATTTTAATGAAGCGATACTGCACAGGCCAAGTTGTCTCCCTGTCTAAGACGCCACCTAAGAGACAACACAGAGGTAAACTGATGAACTCCTCTTCTGAGCATCGCGCCTCCTCATGTGCCTCTTTTCTCTCTTTTGCTACAGAGCAGAGCGTCGTCGAACCTGCCGCCGGGCCTGTCAGATGGTAAGTTAGACTTGCTGTACCACCATGACACTTGTCCCGCCGTGCGCACCCTCAGACAGGCTTCTGCTGTCTGAACTCCTACGCTACTGCCCCGCCAACACAACGAGCAGGTCACTGGGCCAGCCGGTGTGTGAAACGTGGGGGAGGCCGGGGAGGCCGGGGAGCGGGGCCCGTTGCTGTTGTAAGTCAATACAACGTGTGTAAGAGAGGAAGCAGAGCGGGCGTGTGGGCGCCTCCTGTCTGTCGGAGCCTTGCTGCACAGGCCACACAGCAGAAAGGCCCTGCCCTCTGCTGAGACTCTCCTGCAGCCCCACCAGTCACTCTCACAGTCTGGATTCAGTGGTGGCAGCATGGTTCAACACACCACACCCGGGTTTTCGTCTGCATTCAGCGAAGGACAGATGTGTCCCTCTCTCTCCCTCTCACTCGCCCATCCTCACACGAATACACACGCATGCAAACTCGCATACGCAAAACACCTGAGTGCTCATGAATTGTCCATTGTAACCTGTCTGAAACACACACACACACACACACCATGCACACAGGTTGTGTTTGAGGAGTCAGCCCTCTAATTTGTCTTCTCCCTCCACGCCGCTGAAGCAGAGAGCATCGCCATCGCGCTCTTCGATTACGAGGCCATGCACGAGGGAGACCTGGGCTTCAAGAAGGGAGACAAGCTGAAGATCTTACAGGAGTGAGTATGAACCCTCCATCCCCGTCCACCCACACACAGCAACACATCACCCCCTCCACCCACACACAGCAACACATCACCCCCCTCCACCCACACACAGCAACACATCACCCCCTCCATCCATACACAGCAACACATCACCCCCTCCACCCATACACAGCAGCACATCACCCCCTCCATCCATACACAGCAACACACCACCACCCCATGTGTCCCGACATGCTCAGATGAAGAAAGGGGTTTGTGTCATTGTAAGTTGTAATGTTTATATGAGATATTCAATGTGAATATCACTGAGTCATACACTTCATACTTTGCTTTATATTGGGCATACATTTGTATTCATCTGCTCCATACTCTCTCTCTCCCTCTGTCTCTGTCTCTCGCTCTCTCTCTCTCTGTATGTCTCTCTCTGTCTCTGTCTATCCTTCTGTCTGTCTGTCTGTCTCTGTCTCTGACTCTGTGTCTCTCTCCCTCTGTCTGTCTGTCTCTCTCTCGCTGTCTCTCTCTCTCTCTCTGTCTCTCGCCCACCACAGATCAGGGGAATGGTGGAGCGCCATGTTGATCAGCACGGGCCAGGAGGGCTTCATCCCCAGTAACTATGTGGCCAAAGACACCCTGGAGACAGAAGAGTGAGTGTATTCACATCGAGAGCATACGGACAGTCCCGTGCTACACACAGTACTATGTCATCACTACTATGATACACCTGTGATGATGATGATGATGATGATAATAAAAATAATAGTGGCCGATAATCTTCCTCTCCCTGTGTAATCCTACCACTGTCTCTGTGTTTGCCCAACACCTACCTGGATGTTCATCACCTGTGCGTCCTGGCTGTCTATTTATTGTCCAGGTTTATAGTTGCATTCTACCTGATGAAGGTCATGGGTGGGAGGAGGAGGCACGGTGGCACAGTCACCTCACAGCAAGAAGGTCCTGGGTTCGAGTCCCAGGGTAGTCCAACCTTGGGGGTCGTCCCGGGTCGTCCTGTGTGTGTGTGTGTGTGTGTGTGTGTGTGTGTGTGTGTGTGTGTGTGTGTGTGTGTGTGTGTGTGTGTGTGTGTGTGTGTGTGTTGGCCTGGCAGTTTGTCCAGGGTGTCTCCCTGCCTGCTGCCCAATGACTGCTGGGATAGGCTCCAGCATCCCTGAGAGCAAGATAAGCGGTTCGGATAATGGGTGGATGGATGGATGGATGGATGGTCATAGGGGTTGAAACGTCATGCTATTAATATGATAAATCTATGTTTGTATGATAGAGGAGTGTCACGCCTCTTCTGAGTTACTTATTTAAGAGCATCTTGTCAACTCCGGCTGTTTGAGTGCATCTAAACTATCTCTCCTTAACAAAGTCCAGCTTGCTCTGACTGTAACCCATAAAGGAATTACTCGTTAGTTCATCTGCTTCACTAGCGTGCCTCTTCATGCCGTCACCAGGTGGTTCTTCAAGGGCGTGAGCAGGAAGGATGCTGAGAGGCAGCTGCTGGCCTCAGGCAACTCCATGGGCTCCTTCATGATCAGAGACAGTGAAACCACCAAAGGTGAGAAGGACCCACTGAGCGCCACACACCAACTGACACTGACAACGCATTTGAGCGAGCTTGTTGCAGGTTGCAGGACCGGGGTGTCAAAACGAAGTTATTTTTTGTTGAGTTACAACTATTCAAGGTTTCCACTGTTTTCAGAAAGAAAAACCTAACAGCTGGCTCAATGTTCCCAGCTCGTCTATTTTCTCAAAACATTGTGAAAACACTCCGTGTGCATGTTTGGGATTAACAGTCAAGATAATAATAATAATAATAATAATAATAATAATAATAATGATAATAATAATAATACCCAAAGCGCTTCAGATTGAAGGGGGTAACTCACCTCAACCACCACCAAGATGGTGGACGCATGCATATGCATGGAGAATGGATGGAAAGTGCTGCACTAGAGAACAGATTTAGGGTTCCCCCTCAGGTCCCCATCCCCAGGACCAACTCTGTCATTACTAAAATAAAAGAAAAAGACATTTCTAAGTGAATCAAGGCTATCCAAAGATGCCAAAATTGAAAATTGCCCCTCGGTAACTTCTCCCACGGCCAGTTTTATGTTGCTATAGAGCAGGAGCTCGTTTTGGCTCTGGAGTGTAAAACTGCAAACATAGTTTATTGACGAGGCTTTCAATAAATCATGAACTTTACCGGAAATACAACGTTGTCGCTTTGTTTTTACATCATGCTATGTGGTGTGGCGACCATGAATGACTAGACTCGCTAGCCCTTAGCTAACGGGTCAGACCCTCTAGTTGACTGGTTAGCGCAGTCGCCCGTGGTGCGGGCGACCTTGGTTCGCGTCCCGACTGCGGCGGATTCCCGGCTGCCTCCTGAATTCGCTACATTGGTGTCAGAAGTGGGATGGTGAGACCGTGAGGCCATCGGAAGCGCGTGCGCCCAGAGGCGTGAGGGAGTTGGTATGCCGAAGGAGGGGGGTAGTGTGGCGACCATGAATGACTAGACTTGCTAGCCCTTAGCTAATGGGTCAGACCGTTTAGTTGACTGGTTAACGTAGTCGCCCGTGGTGCGGGAGACCTGGGATCGCGACCCAGCTGCACCCCGACCCCCCCCCCCGGATTCTCTACATGGCGTATTGTATGTTATCAGGAAGTATTGGTTACATTTTTAGAAACTTAAATACTTGGACTGATATGCTAGCATTCCAACACTAAAGTTCGGGGTTTGAACCCCAGTTTTGCCCCCCAGCTCGGCCGGGCTTCGTAAGGACCACGATTGGCTAGATGTGGAGTTCGTAGGGGTCCCAGCAGAACAATTAGACACTAATTGGGGGGGCGCCTGCGCAGCTGCAGGTGGATGTGGGGAAGTAGTGTGTGTCTCTGTACACGTTACATCCTCAAAGACACCCTGCTGCTGGCAGGGGAACCAGCCGGTTGGCTGGTTTCATGTCTATTTGAGGACACATAAATATCCATCCCCCCTCCATCTGCCACAGCAGTCGTTTGGTGGATGGAGATTAGGAGAACATGAAATTGGACATACCAAATTAGCACTGATTATAAAGAGGAGAACCCCCCCCCCCAAAAAAAGAATATGAAGAATAAAGAATGAAACTGTCCATTCTTTATTTATTTTGATGGATAGGGCAGCTGTATTTCAGTCATATTTCTTCCACATTTGGTCTTTCTTAAAGCACAAGTCATTGTTCCTAACATGTGTAACGAGTGCGAACGACTAGGCTTGCTAGCCCTTGGCTAACAGGTCGGACCCTTTAGTTAACGCACCGGGTTCGCGTCCCGGCTGCGGCGGTTCCCGGCTGCCCCCTGAATTCGCTACATTGGTGTCGGAAGTGGGAGGGTGAGACCGTGAGGCCATCGGAAGCGTGAGGGAGCTGGTATGCTGACGCGCTTCCCGAGGGGGGGGGGGTAGTGTAACGATCACGGACGATGGACTCACTAGCCCTTGGCTAAAGGGTCGGATTCTTCAGTCGACTGGTTAGCGTAGTCGCCTGTGGTGTGGGAGATCCGGGTTCGCATCCCAGCTGCGGCGGTTCCCGGCTGCCCCCGAATTCGCGGCACGTGATTATGCTTTAACCTGATTGGTTGTGCTGCTGCTGCAACATCCAGCTTGTGAAATCCTTTTTTTTCCGAATATGTCCATGATAGTAAGAAAAACTGAAAGCCTTTTGTATGAATGTGTCTGTGTCAGGATACCTTATATTTGTGGTGACATCACTTTTCCTCTCGCCTCAGGTAGCTACTCTCTATCTGTCAGAGACAGTGATGCCCAGGCCGGTGAAACAGTCAAGCATTATAAGATTCGTACACTGGACAACGGAGGATTCTACATCTCCCCTCGCATCACCTTCAACACCCTACAGGACCTGGTCAGCCATTACAAAAGTGAGTTTCGGAAGCTCGGGTCACCGCTGGCCACTGTGGAAAGCTCACAGGTTCCGCTGCTGCTGGTGTGGGTTGTGTGTCTAACGCACATGAATCTGTAAAGCGAGGCTGGTGAGAAATGCCTTGCTTGAAATCATGATAGATGCACTAAGGGCCGAAAGTTAAATGTCCTACTTGAGAGCGCATCAAGGGAGTGTCCCAGTGAACTTCCTGCTCATACGGATGCACAGTGCCCTCTGCTGATCAAGTGGAGTACCTCCGTTTTAATTTTACGTTTTAATGGTTTTCTAAAGCGTGTGTGTGAGTGAGTGGTGTGGGCCCAGGATGATAGAAATGACTGTCGTCAGCATAAATTCAGCTAAAACAAGATGCATCACATGGCTGCTTTGAGGGGGGAAATCTATGCCTTCTCTTCTGCATTAAAATGCCTATCATGATCAACCCCATTGAAATAGCCCGCTTCACATGTGGGCACTAAAGACACGAGACCCATTTGGCGTAGACCATTCATGTGTTTCCCACCACATTACACCAATAAAATACGCTGACGTCAGCCAACTAAAGTTTGTGTGAAGAGCTCGTGAGTAATATTTAACACGAGTACTGCCACCTTCACGGCCAACAGCACCACCACTGTCCTCTGCATCTGTTAAAAACGAATATTTATTTACTTGTTAAGATGTAATCAGTGAGGTGGTTTTACATATCCTTTCGTATCATTCTTCATTAACATCAACATCATTAACATTTTCCATTAACGTCATGTGATTAGTGTTTGCTGTTTTGTCACGTCTTCATGTTTAATGTGAGGGACTGGCATAGAGTTTAGATCAAAACTAACCCAACCTCAGCATTCAAGATAGGAGTGCATGGGATATGTCACTGCCCTTTATTTTCTACAGAATGGATGAATTCAAGGTACAAATAATACTGTGTACTCAGGTTTTAAAGCTCTATGAGAAGCCTGAAATTGATGAAAACATGTTTTTGACTGTTTTACTCCAGAGCAGGGAGATGGCCTCTGCCAGACCCTGACAAACCCCTGCATCAACCCCAAACCCCAGAAACCCTGGGAGAAAGATGCCTGGGAGATCCCAAGAGAGTCACTCAAACTGGAGAAGAGGCTCGGCGCGGGGCAGTTTGGAGAGGTCTGGATGGGTGAGTTGAATGTCGGTAGAGTTTGCATTCTGTCATTGTTTGAGACGGTGGGGTATGGTAGAAGCTGTACTGTGGCTTTTGCAGTGCTCAGGATCAGGCTCAATCAACTATTATATTTAGAGTCAAAATCGTGATGCCTTTTTCATGTACATTACGGGGATCGTCCTCACCATGTTTCTTAGCTCCGACGAGGCCATACTGTATGCAGTATTGAGTCACTTGTTATCAATTTGTTATGTTTAGGGGTAATTTAATACGTTTAATCACTGTACCCTCTCAAGCTACATACAATAAGCACACAAAGGTGGCAGTGAAGACCATGAAACCTGGCAGCATGTCGGTGGAGGCCTTCCTGGCTGAGGCCAACCTGATGAAGACTCTGCAGCATGACAAGCTGGTTCGGCTAAATGCTGTGGTCACTAAGGAGGAGCCCATCTACATCATTACTGAGTTCATGGAGAAAGGTGTGTGTGTTTGGGGGGGGGGGGGTTTGCGCACATGAACATGTGATTAATTTCAAATTAAATACTGTATCGGATGTACTTACAGGTAGCTTGCTGGACTTCTTGAAGAGCACCGAAGGCAACCGTGTCCAGCTCCCTAAACTCATCGATTTCTCCGCCCAGGTTTGGCCACTTACATTCACTTTCATTTATCCATCAGATCATGCATGCCCTGTTCCACTGTGTCCCAGTGTCATCTGCCCCTTTTCCACTACATGGTACTGGCTCAACTCGACTCAACTTGACTCGCCTCGCAGAGTGTCATTTTCCATTACTGTAACAGCGCCCCCTCGGTGTGGCTGGTCTGCATTGATTTTGGTACTTGCTGCAGTTGTTTTGAAACCTCGACAAAGGTGGTACCAGAAAAGTGGTAACAGTTACCAAAATGGAAAAACTAAAAAGTCGAGTCGAGTTGAGCCGGTACCATGTAGTGGAAAAGGGGCCATAGATTCATGTTGATGAGGCTTTTGTTCTTGCCTAGGACAAGTTTTACATTTTGCGGGTCACATTTCAATATTCAAATACCTTCTTGAGCGCTGCAGTATGATTTTCATAAGGGAGTGTTTAAATGCTGTGCCACGGTCATGAGTAATTACTTTTGCATTTTTGCATCTCTGGCTGACTTCATCAAGGGGCAACGGGCAGTTATGTGGTTTAAACTGTGATCCATGCATACTTTGGTGAAGAAATGTTTAACAAAAGAGAGTTTTTCAAAAAGATCTTGCAGGGAAAGGATGAGGAAAGAAGTGTACTGCAGATCTGATTTACATCGACCATGAAGAGTCTGCATTTTGCATCATCAATATTGGTATTATTGGTATTAGTAGCACAAGTGTGTGTGTGTGTGTGTGTGTGTGTGTGTGTGTGTGTGTGTGTGTGTGTGCACGTGCACATACTTGGGTTTGTTTGGTAAAGAGAGGAAGAGATGGAGAGAAAATGAAAGAAAAGTAGTCAAATAGATGGGAAGAGAAAGCGAGAGACAGACAGGACGAGGGACGGATACAGAGACTGAGATCCAAGAGATATGTGAACATTTAACCAGACTGGCCCAGGTCATCTTCCTATCACAGAGTAACTGCCACTTGCTCATAAAAGGCGTTTTGCATATCAAAAGGCAGCAGCAGGTCATGCGTTTACTTCTGCTGTCTGCAAAGTCACACAGGTCTGACTCCTCCCTTCCAGCTCTCCGCTGGCCCTCGACAACACTAAAGGAGCTAAAAGAAATGCTTAAGCTGAGTGACGGCCTGCCTTCATGAGAGGGGAAACAGTCAATTATTGTTTATTTCGTTTGTTAGCATTTTTACTTCAGTCATGTCAAGATATATACAACTAGAAACACACAACTGAGTCAGATAATGTATGTGATGAGAAGAAATTCAGGAGAAAACATAAATGACTGGGCAATTATGTTTTCTTCTTCATTTATGTTTTCTTCTATAACATAAATTCTCCATTTGTGTTACGGAAGAAAACATACATTTCATCATGCATATCCATGCATGTATGAAAACATAAACTGTCACCATTGTTGAGTGATTTCTTTAATAAAGAAATATGGTCAGTGAAGGAAGAGTCTGTTTTGGCTTTATTAACTATGCTTTGCTTTTAGATTGCAGAGGGTATGGCGTACATTGAACAGAGGAACTATATCCACAGAGACCTGCGAGCTGCAAACATCCTGGTCAACAAGGCTTTAGTATGCAAAATTGCAGATTTTGGACTTGCCCGCATCATCGAGGACAATGAGTACACTGCCAGGGAAGGTGAGACCCTATCTCAGAACCAATCAGAGGGCCTTAATCAGTAACCCTACCAATGAATGTATGATGAACTGAGTGAGAGAAAGAAAAAAGTATTAACTTGTTGAAGGCATTTCATTCATACGATGTTACTGAATTCTCTTGGTTGCAGGAGCCAAGTTCCCCATCAAGTGGACCGCTCCAGAGGCCATCAACTATGGCTCTTTCACCATCAAATCAGACGTCTGGTCCTTTGGTATTTTGCTCACTGAGATTATCAGTTATGGACGCACGCCATACCCAGGTCAGAGACACACTCCTAGGAGCATTTCCTCATAGTTTAGAGATCACTGCTGCGTTTCTTGCTCTGGAGGAAAAAGTAATTGCAGTGCAGCAGAGCAGTAATTGTACATAAGGTAGCATGTTAAAAAGAAACTTCTCATATTTAGGAAGTTCTAAATTATTGGGCTTCAACTGTTTAAAAAATACTTTTTTTTTAATGTGCAAGTTGTTTTGCCAACAATGTGGTGGCCTCTGCTGCGAAACTAGGGCTGAGACCAGACTTCACTTTACATGTGAAGTGGGCATGCCGGCTGTTCAACACCTGTCCCATGCCAACTCCTTTAGTTTTTCCATCATTTCATGTCCAGAGGTTTGAGCCAGCAGCCTCTGACCTCGTATGTGTGCTCTTGTCTTCAGGGATGACCAACCCAGAGGTGATCCGCTCCCTAGAGAAGGGCTACCGCATGCAGCGCCTGGACAGCTGTCCCAAAGAACTCTATGAGATCATGTTGGAATGCTGGAAGAACAAACCTGAAGACCGGCCCACCTTTGAATACCTTCAGAGTGTTCTGGAAGACTTCTACACCGCTACAGAGAGCCAGTACCAGCAGCAACCATGAAAGCCAACATACAGAGACACATCTACCATCGCCCTATTACATAAATACATACAGTATGCTCTCCCTCTCTCTCTCTCTCTCTCTCTCTCTCTCTCTCTGTCTCTCTCTCATGAACATACAAATTCACTCACACATACACAATTATGATGTCATCATGTGCTACACAGCCGCAGTATGTACCATATATAACGGTCTTTCTGAGAGACTGCTGTTGCACGTAGATGCAACAATACACGTGCTTGCCTCAAAACAAAAGATTTGAGGTCACCTGAAAGCAGTCAAATGGAAAACAGCCGATTTTTGCAATAGTCTAATACACATTGTGCATCCATTATACCAATGGTGTAACCAAATGTGTGCTCTGTCCTGCTTCCTTCAAAAAGGTTTGTTATTTACAATTCAGCAAGCAAAAATGCCTTTGTCCAAATTTCCTGTTATGAAGTGTATAGCAGTTTGCTTTGTAAAAGAAAAAGAAGAAAAAAGATTTAATTCACAGAGTATGAGGTGGATAGTTGATGACATTTTATATACATTTTCCGTCTATTTATGGCCCATAGATTTTTCTATACACTATGATTGATTTCAGCGTTATTCCCTATCTGTGCCTTTCTGCAGTAGTCATGTTATTCATTCAGGGTTAAACATCTCAAGGCTTTATGTGTTCTGTATGCACTGTACATATGCTGATATTATGCATAATCATACAAATATCCAGGGTGAAGGTGTTTGGTGAGAAGTCCTAGGAATAAATGTTCTTAGTGTTTTCAAATGTTTAACCTGTTTTTGGTGAATTGATTATAAATACATGGTGGTTCACCACGTGATTTGGCCTTCGTGACCTTTTCTGTGTGGAATGGAAAATTAACTTTAACAAAATAATAATTTATTTGTGCGTATGATGCTCCTCTTGCCCTTCCATTTCCTTTCTTCTTGGAGTTTTTAATCTTTTCCAAAGCAAAAAAAAAAAAAAAAAAAATTTTAAATTGTAAAAACAATGTGATTTTAGGAACTGTGAATACTGCGGGTTTTATTGTAAAGGGTATCCAACTGGAGGGCATTAACAACGTGGACAGCCCGTTTTTAGTCCCAGCTGGGGTAAATTCTGGGGTATTTTTCCCACGCTGTGCGTCGCAAATTGTGGTCACCGACTCCCCTATGGATGGCCTGAGGGGGGCCGCGTCGCAGGGTCGTCTTAGTGGGACGCGCTTGCAACTGAGGTACGGAAACGTGGAGGACACCACGTGACGGTCCGGACTGCGGTCCTGGTCCTGGTCCTGGGGTCTGGGGTCTGGGGTCTGGGCGGCTGTGTGCTTGTCCAAACGTCAGATGTTTGTTTCAGTCATTTTTGTCTTTTGTTGTTTTACAACCTTGTGTGTGTACGGGTGCGTGTTTGCCACAAGCCTCATTTTTTAGGTCTACAATTAAAATGTTATGACACAACAAAAAGATCAGTTTATGGATGTTTTTTTTTTAATCCAATCTATCCATTTGTAAATTAGCTTTTTTTTCATTCTTTATTGAACACATTGTCATATACAAACATAGAAAACCAAAATAGGTAACACTTTAGTATGGGGAACATATTCTCCATGAATTAGGTGGTTATTAGCATGCCAATTAGCAACATATTGGCTCTTAATTCGTCATTATTAAGTACTTATTAATGCCGTATTCTGCATGGCCTTATTATACAACCAGTAAGCCATTAACTATGAGTTTAACTACAAGTGTTAATAGTGTGAAATTACTCTAAATTAAGTTTTTGTTACTTAGAATATGTTCCCCATACTAAAGTGACATCTTGATCATTACTAATTCACTAGTAATTAAGTTTTTGTTACTTAGAATATGTTCCCCATACTAAAGTGACATCATGATCATTACTAATTCACTAGTAATTACGTTTTTTTTACTTAGAATATGTTCCCCATACTAAAGTGACATCTTGATCATTACTAATTCACTAGTAATTAAGTTTTTTTTTACTTAGAATATGTTCCCCATACTAAAGTGACATCTTGATCATTATTAATTCACTAGTAATTAAGTTTTTGTTACTTAGAACATGTTCCCCACACTAAAGTGAAATCTTGATCATTACTAATTCACTAGTAATTAAGTTTTTTGCTTAGAATATGTTCCCCATACTAAAGTGTTACCCAAAAACAAAAAGGAGACAAAATAACCCCAAAAAAAGATACATTTTACAATACCAGATTTTGTGTTGCATGCAGCATATTTAAATTTCGCCTAGTAACTTAAAAGTCTTAATAGCTTTTTTTTTAAAGTTTAAATAAAATGGTGCCGTATTGTTTAAACTCATTCATAAAGTGCACTTCTTATGAATGCTGAATGTTCCTAAAACCGTAACTAGTTGTGTGATGCACCGCGTGCTGCTACCCTCCTCATCCTCACTCAAACACAGCGTCCCCTCGAGCGCAGGCCTCTGTCAACAGCAGCAGCGCTTCCGCTGACGTCACTAATGACACGTGTATTCAAGATGGCGGCAGCGGCTATGGTAAGTGGGAAAGCGAAACGTTCCCCCCCCCCCCCCAAAGTACTTTTCCTTCCCCCCTCAGATCGCCGAGACGAGCCCCGGCGGCTCTACGGGGGTCTGCTGCGGCGGACGAGGACGCGTCCGGTGTCGTCCGCGCACGGATCGACTGTCTTGACGGGAACGCATTTGCTGTGGGGTTTTGCTAGCCGGCCGAAGTTAGCCACATAGTTTTGACAGCCAGGTGTGGCTTCGCGTTACGGGCTTCTCCCTCAAATGGGGTCCCGTGGTTCCGCATAACGCGCCGTGCGGCCGCGGCGCGGCTCCGCTCGGTTTCGAGTGACACGACGACGCTTGTCGCGGCCACTACCAGGTGGTTAGCATAACTTTTCGAGTGCCTGTTAGCCGTTAGCGTCCTTATTGCGGTCGTTGTTGACACAGGCAGAGGTAATGTCAGGATTGTAGCCGAACGCACCCACAAACGCCTACGAAACGTTGTCGTCTTCGAGGTGTGCAGGTATTGGTTAGTTAGTTAGTTAGCTGTGGTCTCCCCCCCGCTTGTGTGTCGGCTGCGGAACGTTAGCCGGCCGTGTTGGAGCGCCGTTTGCAGGTTCCCCCTCATGTCTTCTTCCGCCGCTAGCTTTACTCAAGTCAAGGTAGCAACTATGTATCGGAATGAAAGGGTTTCCTGGTCAGACCAGGTAACCAAGCTCATCTTTTCATCCTAAGAGATACAAAAATCACATCTAAACATAATTGTGCACAAGACACTGGTTGTAAGATAAGTAACTATATTAAAGAGCTAATGTGATCTGATGTGACTGATCCAGTCTGTTTAAGGTTCCAGAAGATATGTAACAATGTTTTGTGTAACTGGAGATGGTTGAATCAACATTGCACCTATTCACTCAGTCGTTCCCAGGCCAACACAAGCCTGACTCTCATGGCAAGGCAGTATTACACTGGCAGGGTTGGTCTTTGCTCTTCCCTGCAGATACAGCATCTGTGAGGAAGTGTCTTGGTGTGTCATGTAATAACCTCGACACAGCAGTGTGCATTTAGTTGGCTCTTAAAAGCAGTTTTCCTTTCAGTTATGTTCAGATTCACTTGGCAGTAAGGCAGTTCTTACAACTCTGGGTCCATGAATTGTCACGTCGCATGTCTCTCATTCGGCAGTTGTTTTGATTTTGATAGTATAACGTTAGGTCAGTGAATGGTGTATGATTAATATGTTAAATTAACAATTTCATATGCATTGTACATACTGTACCTAAAGTACATTTGTTCTAAGTTGTTCCATGCAGGTGTTTTTGCTTTGAAAGCCCAGCATAATGATAATAATAATAATAACAATAATAATAGCCGAATAATGATGATATTAAGTGCCTTTTTGTGTGCTAATGTATTTGCTCTAGGAGACGTGGTTGGCCCTGCTGCTGTTGTCTCTGTCACCTGTGGTCCAGCCCTTCTACGTTCCCGGGGTTGCTCCCCAAGACTTTCGTGAAAGTGAGCTTGTAGAGATTAAGGTAAGCTCAAAATTGATGTTGCCTTTCCTTTTTATTCGTTATATGTCATGAAATGTTTAACATTCATCTGTCAGTTTTCCTCTGCATGAGCTTGTCAGTCATAATGTTTGATCATTCTTTTGGCTTGAATGATTGATTTTCATTTTTGTCTTTGTCTCTTTGAAACATACAAATTATAGGTGACCTATATTGCCTTTCACAATTCACATTCACTTAGAAAAGGTGTTGGCTAAAAGTAATTTCAGCACATTGGATTGACGTTAGACCTGCATGATATAGGGGGAAAAGTAATGTTGCAATTTTTATGATTAGATATTACAATTTGGATATGACTTTCAATATATATTTTTCGCTCCTCTATTATGAAGTGGTCAAAGCACTGCCACAACAGTATACTGTGGAAACCTGCTCTTTACAGCAAAGATGTTTATGTCTTAGTTGTTTCCAAATTATGATGTTAGTTTGTTAAATTTTAAAATTGCCTTTGGTGATCCACAAAATCAACCTAACAAAGTCCACACTGAATGAAATGTCGAATATGCAAAATCTTTGTAGAATCTGGAGTAAATGCTCTACACAAATAAAAACATCTATTTTTTCTTTCGACCTATGATAAAAAAAATGGCTACCTCGCTGGTATTCAGTGTTAAGGTTGGGTTTTGTTTGACTTTTATTGATTGCACTTTTCGCTTATCGAATCCCAGTTCGGATTCTTATTATAAATTTGGAGGAAGAAACCAAAAAGTTTGAAACTTATTTCAAATTCCGTCATTCTTTAGAATTTAAATGTTTTAATCATAAAATACACCAATTATACAGGCAATTTTAATATAGATAATAGCAGGATGTAAACAAATATCCTGTAAATAGCAGGAAATCGGTCATATTTTGCCTGTCTTGATGAATAAGACTCAACAGTTGAGATTGAATGTCGTCTCTTATCACATATACTTTCACTGCTAATTGACGTTCATTGACGTTCCATGTTCATCTGCCTCATCATTGCAAAGGTGAATAGAGTTTCCCTACCAGGAGCTCTTTGTGGTTGCACGGCAGAAGTGGTCATATAGCTATATGAACTCATAATCTAAATAAAATATAGAATATAAATATCCATCCATATCTTGCCTTATACAAGTTTCCTGTCAGCTGCTTGTTTTTTGTACCGAAGTGCAAGTTGCCACTAGCGGTAGCTGAATCTGGGGCGGGGTCATAAACGGGACTGGGAGAGACACTGTAAACAGTGTATTCTTTCAGCTTTAAGTCATAATGCAGTAAATGGCAAACTACAAGTGCTTTTTCCCCATTCATGAAATTATCCTCATGCAATGATTGCAATTTGCTGTATCGCTGTTTTCTTCAACGAAGCTTAGCGTTTTCGACGGTCAGCCGTGTGGTAACCAGTCCATACACGGAGTTGACAGACAGTGTGTGTGATGAGGACGTTAGGTCAGCAGTCCTGGGAAGTTCACTAAAACGTTTTAGACTTTTTAACACACTGTGAAAAACATTTACTGACGGCAAGATGAAACCTGCGGCCAAAACAAACGACTGATTTTGATCCAACCATTGAGCTCAGAGTCCTTGAGGATTGAGGAGGACCTTCCCCATTGTCAGTGGTGAAAGATACTGCCCCTCTTCTTCAAGGCCCTAGCTAGCTACACCCACTCTTAAACAATAGTCAATGTGTTCTCCAGGGTGATCACTGGAGAAGTATACTTCCTGTCTGAGGTAAACTCCTTACTTTAAAGAGCTACATGCATCAAAATACAACTTTTCATGTTGTTAATCGATGTAAGGGGTGTGGATGTCATCAATGAGACAAGTGGTAACCCTAAAATCACATTTATGGCCAGACGAGAGATATCGGTGGTCGAGTAACTGATTTCCAGTTGGCGAAAATGTGTTAACTTGCTGCGTCACGAAGGCGTGTCCGTAGTGGGATGCTGTAAGAGCGGAGACGTTGTATTGGCTGAGCAACATATTCGTGAGGCAAGTAGTCAACTTCCACTGAGAAAGAGGAATCGTCTTCCACTTCCCCATCCTCAACCTCAAAGCTGCTGTCGGTGGTCTTGTCACTCGCCCCCTTTTTTTTCTTTTTTTTTTAAAGTGACGACAGAGCAGGAAGGGGGCTGTCACCAGTGAATTTCTAGTTTTTCTACGGCAAACAGCAAGCGTTTTAACCCCAGTATTTAGCCCACCCAGCCACACCCACACGACCGCCCTGAATTTCAGTAGCCAATAGCTATGAAATCATGAAACCACACCGACCTTTCGGTTGTAATTGAAACCACCCATGTTAAAAATGTGCTCAGAAACAGCATGAAGATATCTCTTTTAATTTCATCCATCCATCCATCCATTATCTGAACCATTTATCCTGCTCTCAGGGTCGCGGGGATGCTGGAGCCTATCCCAGCAGTCATTGGGCGGCAGGCAGGGAGACACCCTGGACAGGCCACAGGGCCAAGCTTTAAATTCAGTAAATTTAGATTGAGCCTCCGGTAAGATGTCTGTGAATGTTCTCATTCATCTAGGTCATGGTTATCCAAAGGAGTTGAATCAAGTGCAACTGGACTTGGACTTGGTATATATACCAAGTCCAGTTGCACTTGATTCAACTCCTTTGGAGAGCCTTTGGTAAGGCTTTGTTGCCCCACTTGACCAAAAACAAGTAGTGCTAGCAGTATAATATTCAACGTTTGAACCCCGACTCTGCTTTCTCTCTGTGTGTGTTGTGCTGTGTAAATTGGCGCCATCTGTGTGACCAAATAATGAGTAAAGGCCGTTTTAATTTCTGGTTAGCACTTTTCATATGGCACAATACTTACATTAGCCCATGGAACGTTTTTTGAGGGGGTTGGGGTGTCTTAGGGCCCAGACACACTAAACCGACTAGCGGCGATGAAGGCCGACTGTTGCATCGCCTCACGTCACCTGCTGTAGGAGCCAAAAAGTAGCTCTTGAACACACCACAAAGACTACAGCCGGTGGCCAACTAGCATGTACGTTGTGCACTGACTTGCTAAGCTGAACCTCTGATTGGCTGCATGCATGCATACATGCATATGCCTCTTTTGCATTTTGCTACAAGGGACACAGTCTTTTGCAGCAAATTTCAGTGATTATGTGAGATGAAGTTCACGAAACACTACCGACTTTGTCCACAGGAGGAACCAAAGTCAACATAAATTCATTGTGGAGCAGCTTTAAAAGACAAAATAAGTTTCAAAATTCAAATGTCAGTGTTGCTGGCAGAACTGACCTAAAGAAACACTGAAACATCACCGTCTCAGCAAATGTGCAGGAGGGTATCGAGCAGGAGTTCAGGCTGCATTTGATAGTTCAGGGTGTATTTGATAGTTCAGGATGCCTTTGATACTTCAGGGTGTATTTGATAGTTCAGGTTGTATTTGATAGTTCAGGGTGTAATTGATAGTTCAGATTGTATTTGATAGTTCAGGGTGTATTTGATAGTTTACGTTTTATTTGATAGTTCATGACGTATTTGATAGTTCATGATGTATTTGATTGTTCAGGGTGTATTTGATAGTTCATGATGTATTTGATACTTCAGGATGTATTTGATAGTTCAGGGTGTATTTGATAGTTCAGGGTGTATTTGATAGGTCAGGATGTATTTGATAGTTCAGGGTGTATTTGATAGTTCAGGGTGTATTTGATAGGTCAGGGTGTATTTGATAGTTCAGAATTTATTTGGTAGTTCAGGATGTATTTGTTAGTTCGGGGTGTATTTGATAGTTTACGTTGTATTTGATAGTTCAGGATGTATTGGATAGTTCAGGGTGTATTTGATAGTTCGGGGTGTATTGGATAGTTCATGATGTATTGGATAGTTCAGGGTGTATTTGATAGTTCAGGGTGTATTTGATAGTTCAGGGTGTATGTGATAGTTCAGGGTTTATTTGATAGTTCAGGATGTATTTGATAGTTCAGGGTATATTTGATAGTTCAGGGTGTATTTGATAGTTCATGATGTATTTGATAGTTCAGGGTGTATTTGATAGTTCAGGGTGTATTTGATAGTTGAGGATGTATTTAGTTCAGGGTGTATTTGATAGTTCAGGGTGTATTTGATAGTTCAGGGTGTATTTGATAGTTCAGGGTGTATTTGATAGTTCAGGGTGTATTTGATAGTTGAGGATGTATTTAGTTCAGGATGTATTTGATAGTTTATGATGTATTTGATAGTTCAGGGTGTATTTGATAGGTCGGGGTGTATTTGATAGTTTATGGTGTATTTGATAGTTCGGGGTGTATTTGATAGGTCAGGGTGTATTTGATAGCTGTGCCTCTGCTTTTCCTCCTGGGTTTTAAAACCCTGTTCTGACCTGCCAATGGCATTTCTACATCAATTTAAAAAAATTTGCTTACGTATTGAATTTCAAAATGTAAACTATAATAATCTATTAGTTGTTGTCGTGGCCCTGTGTGGTGGTCTGGCGGCCGGTCCAGGGTGTCTCCCCGCCTGCCACACAATGACTGTGGGATAGGCTCCTGCAGCCCCGCGACCCTGACACCAGGCTAAACGGTTTGCATAATGGATGGCTGGATAGTGGTCATAGTAATTTATCTAGTATTAATGTGTAGACCGATGCATACATAAAGACCTGCTTGAGCTGCAGGGCTGCTTTGTGCGTTTGTGTTGGACAGGTCTACACTGCCCCTAAGTTTTGATCTTGCCAGTGAAAGAATCCAAAATGAGTGAAAACTTGTGAATGCCAAATGTTTGTGTTCTTCAATAGTTCCTATATTCGTTTTGTGGGCAGACCTGTGCGTGAACACGAGTCCCAGTGTCACACAACCTAACCTTTTACAGATGCATTTCTACCCACCATTATATGCACTGTCCAGTCAGTCACTCTTTTGGATAACTTTTTTTTTTCTTTTTCAGGCAGTGAAGCTGACAAGCTCCCGAACCCAGCTCCCGTACGAGTACTACTCCTTGCCTTTCTGCAAGCCACAGGCTGTGCTCTACAAGGCAGAGAACCTGGGTACGTTGTCCTTTACCCCTGTGCTCCCCTGTGAATTGGTTATCATCCTTCCTAGAGGTGCAATGCATTGGCGTGCGGGTGGTGTGGCGGTCTATTCCGTTGCCTACCAACACGGGGATCGCCAGTTCGAATCCCCGTGTTACCCCCGGCTTGGTCGGGCGTCCCTACAGACACAATTGGCCGTGTCTGCAGGTGGGAAGCCGAACGTGGGTATGTGTCCTGGTCGCTGCACTAGCACTTCCTCTGGTCGGTCGGGGCGCCTGTTCAGGGGGGAGTAGCGTGATCCTCCCACGTGCTACATCCCCCCTGGTGAAACGCCTCACTGTCAGGTGAAAAGAAGCAGCTGGCGACTCCACATGTATGAGAGGAAGCATGTGGTAGTCTGCAGCCCTACCCGGATCAGCAGAGCGGGTGGAGAAGCGACCGGGACAGCTTGGAAGAGTGGGGATATTGGCCAAGTACAGCTGGCAAGAAAAAGGGGGGGGGGGAATCCAAACAATGTATATTTGTCCACTCAGTCACGCACTGATTTGTTTGTTTTGACCGTGTTTGTCTGAAGAGGACCCTATTTGCATGTAAAAAGATTACTCATTTAAAAACTGTCAAAAACTTGTCGTTGTATAGGAGAGGTGCTGCGCGGGGACCGTATTGTGAACACACTCTACAACGTTGCGATGAACCAGGACAAGAAATGTGAGGTGGTGTGTAAAAAGACAACACTTACCCTGGAGGAGAGCAAGCTGGTGGCTGAGCGCATCCAGGAGGAGTACTACGTTCACCTGTGAGCAGCCCTCTTCATCACGCTGTCTCGCTGAGCCTCACACTCTTCATCACGCTGTCTCGCTGAGCTTCACACACTAGTAGACCATGTCAGATACCCAAAACCCAGATACTTGTTCCGTGTCGTTTTCATTTTTATCTAAAGCAGTTGAGTAAGGCTGTATCAGTAAGTCTAAAGTAATGGACTGCATCATTATTTTTACTAAGAGCTGGTCTCTGGTGTGGACATAACTATTTTTACTAAGGGCTGGTCTCTGGTGTGGACATAATTATAGTTACTAAGAGCTGGTCTCTGGTGTGGACATAATTATATTTACTAACAGCTGGTCTCTGGTGTGGACATAATTATATTTACTAAGAGCTGGTTTCTGGTATAGACATAATTATATTTACTAAGAGCTGGTTTCTGGTGTGGACATAATTATATTTACTAACAGCTGGTCTCTGGTTATATTTACTAAGAGCTGGTCTCTGGTGTGGACATAATTATATTTACTAACAGCTGGTCTCTGGTGTGGACATAATTATATTTACTAAGAGCTGGTTTCTGGTGTGGACATAATTATATTTACTAAGAGCTGGTCTCTGGTGTGGACATAATTATATTTACTAACAGCTGGTCTCTGGTGTGGACATAATTATATTTACTAAGAGCTGGTTTCTGGTGTGGACATAATTATATTTACTAAGAGCTGGTCTTTGGTGTGGACATAATTATATTTACTAACAGCTGGTCTCTGGTGTGGACATAATTATATTTACTAAGAGCTGGTTTCTGGTGTGGACATAATTATATTTACTAAGAGCTGGTCTTTGGTGTGGACATAATTATTTTTACTAAGAGCTGGTCTCGGGTGTGGACATGTGGCTTCACTGCATCCCCGTTATTTATTTATTGGTGTTCAAAGCTATTTTCCATCTTATTGTTCAATCTCCTCCATGGTGGAGCCTTTGTCTTTTCCCAGAATGCCACAGTCTTTGTTTACTCTCATTAGAATTAACTCAGGTGGGCGTCCGGGTAGCATAGCGGTCTATTCCGTTGCCGGCTAACACGGGGATCTCCGGTTTGAATCCCCGTGTTACCTCTGGCTTGGTTGGGCGTCCCTACAGACACAACTGGCCGTGTCTGCGGGTGGGAAGCCGAATGTGGGTGTGTGTCCTGGTCACTACACTCACGCCTCCTTTGGTCGGTCTGGGCACCTGTTCGGGGGGGGGGCACTAGGGGGAATAGCGTGATCCTCCCACGTGCTACGTCCCCCTGGTGAAACTCCTCACTGTCAGGTGAAAAGAAGCGGCTGTATCGGAGGCATGTGGTAGTCTGCCGCCCTCCCCAGATCAGCAGAGGGGGTGGAGCAGCGACCAGGACGGCTCGGAAGAGTGAGGTAATTAGCTGTATAAAACTGTGGAGAAAAAAAGAAAAGAAAAATAAGAAAAAAAGAAAGAAGATACACCTCAGTTCTCTTGGATGCTGACCAAGATCCACCTTTTCACACAGTCTCAGTATGTGACAATCCGTTTGTATGACAATCCGCACCTGCCCAAACCAGTCCACCTTAAAACGGATGCAACGCACCAGTGTTCGTTTAAACCGAATCAGACATGTTAGGTGTGAACAGCCTTATTAGATGAAATTATCACAATTAGCAATTTGTCTTGGTATTGGTAGCTTGTAATAGCCCATCCTGTCTGCTGAAATGAGCACGTCTCTTCTTTGTAATGTTGTACAGAAACACTCAGCATATAGTTTCCTTCTTCTGGACACACGGCTTCCTAGATAGTTGAGCAGTTTAAAATTCTGTAATGCAATAACAGGCTTTGGCTTTGGAGTGTTCCCGGTCGCATCCTTAAGATGACCTGATTCTCCCTTACTGTAACATTTTCATGTCAAACAGTACAATTTTCTAGCCTAACATGTAATACCAAAACTACTACTCCTACTACTACTACTTTCGGCTGCTCCCGTTAGGGGGCGCCACAGCGGATCATCTGTTTCCATCTCTTCCTGTCCTCTGCATCTTCCTCTGTCACACCAGCCACCTGCATGTCCTCCCTCACCACATCCATAAACCTCCTTTGGCCTTCCTCTTTTCCCCTTTCCTGGCAGCTCCATATTCAGCATCCTTCTCCCAATATACCCAGCATCTCTCCTCCACACATGTCCAAACCATCTCAATCTTGTCTCTCTTGCTTTGTCTCCAAACCATCCAACCCGAGCTGTCCCTCTAATATACTCGTTCCTAATCCTGTCCTTCTTCATCACTCCCAATGAAAATCTTATCATCTTCAACTCTGCCACCTCCAGCTCCACCTCCTGTCTTTTCGTCAGTGCCACTGTCTCCAAACCATATAACATAGCTGGTCTCACTACCATCTTGTAAACCTTCCCTTTACCCTTCTGTCACAAATCACTGATGACACTCTTCTCCACCCACTCTTCCCTGCCTGTGCTCTCTTCTTCACCTCTCTTCTGCATTCCCCATTACTTTGGACAGTTGACCCCAAGTATTTAAATTCATACGCCATTGTCACCTCTACTCCTTGCATCCTCATCATTCCACTGTCCTCCCTTTCATTCACACATCGGTATTCCGTCTTGCTCCTACTGACTTTCGTACCTCTTCTCTCCAGTGCATACCTCCACCTCTCCAGGCTCTCCTCAACCTGCAACCTGCTCTCACTATAGATCACAATGTCATCTGCAAACATCATATAAAATGTACAATGTAAACATGTAATACCAAAGCTGACAGGGCAAATTCTGTCTTTCAGTATTGCAGATAATCTTCCAGTAGCCACCAGGCTGGAGTTCTACCCTAACAGAGACGCAGGAGGAGAGGATGAGCAGAAGAAGGACGTCGTGAAGGACATCCAGTTTGAACATGGCTACAGACTGGGATTTGCAGACAACAACAAGGTAGATGTTAGTCCTGATTCATTTGTTTTTAGGGTAGAGCCAACTCTTAAACTATTCATGAAGAGATTTGGTACAAGGGTAGATGGCACAACAGCGATTGTCTGCAGTGATGCAAAAATAATGAAAGCTTATTTCCTGAATGATGCTAATCTGTAAACTGAAATCCCTGGTTTGCTTTACTTCTTATAGTGAATGTCCATTCACAGGCACATGACGAGAAATTTGTCCATATGAAATATGCTGACCTGTGTCTTGCTTCCTCTCTTCCCCCTCCCAGTTCTATCTGCACAACCACCTGTCCTTCATTCTGTACTACCATAGAGAGAGGCTGGAGGAGGGGAACGACCACGATTATAGGGTCGTACGGTTCGAGGTGGTGCCACAGAGCGTCAAAGTAGACGGTGGGTGACCTACACACATTGTTACTTTCTCAGTGGTTCCCAGTCATTGAGGAAGAGGATGTTTACTTCAGTATTTATTCATATGTCATAATTTTATGTCTTTGGTGATCTGCACTGGAGGCACTGGGTGGGGTGACTTGTGAGCCCTAAAACAAGTCTTATTAGATCTTTAGGTCTTTAGTCTATAAAAGTGCTTTAGTGTATGAAGAAAATATTTAAGTCTAGCTTCCCCCCCTCCCCTTTTTCTCCCAAATTGTACTTGGCCAATTACCCCACGTTTCTGAGCCGTCCCAATCGCTGCTCCAACCCCTCTGCCGATCCGGGGAGGGCTGCAGACAACCACATGCCTCCTTCAATACACGTGGAGTAACCAGCCATTTCTTTTCACCTGACAGTGAGGAGTTTCACCAAGGGGGATGTAGCGTGTGGGAGGATCACGCTATTCCCCCCAGTACCCCCCACCTGAACAGGCGCCCCGACCAACTAGAGGAGGCGCTAGTGCAGCAACCAGGACACATACCCACATCCAGCTTCCGATCTGCAGACACAGCCAATTGTGTCTGTAGGGACGCCCAACCAAGCTGAAGGTAACACGGGGTTCAAACCGGTGATCCCCGTATTGGTAGGCAACGGAATAGGCCGCCACGCCACCCAGATGACCCATAGTTAAGTGTAGCTTTAGTTAAGTAGCCTTGAGAGGGATGCCCACAGGAATTGTGCTGTGTGTTAGCACTGGTACAACTCACGCCAAGGCAGAAGTGCAGCACAGTTGCTGTGGCTTTACAAGAGCATGCCTTCTTTAATAGAAGCCGAAGTGAGTCACAGAATAATTACTCAATAAGCAGTGAGTGTGTGTCGTCTGGGTAGTGTTGCGGTCTGTTCTGTTGCCTACCAATACGGGGATCTTCGGTTTGAATCCCTGTGTTAACCTCCGGCTTGGTCGGGCGTCCCTACAGACACAATTTGCCATGTCTTCGGGTGGGAAGCCGGACGTGGGTATGTGTCCTGATCACTGCACTAGTGCCTAGCGCCTCCTGTCGTCAGTCGCGGCACCTGTTCAGGGGGAGGAGGAACTGAGGGGGAATAGCGTGATCCTCCCACACGCTATTTCCCCACAGTGAAACTTCTCACTGTCAGGTGAAAAGAAACGGCTGGTGACTCCGCATGTATGGGAGGAGGCATGTGGTAGTCTGCAGCCCTCCTCGGATCGGCAGAGTGGACAGCTTGGAAGAGTGGGGTAGTTGGCCAAGTACAATTCTGAGAAGGGGGGGGGGAGCAGTGAGTGTGTGTGATCGTGGACAGTCTTTTGTCATGCTGAGCATGCAGAAGCAGAGCATATGGTGACAAGGACGTGATGGGGGATTGTCCTCTCGGTCATGTATGGCATAATTTTCTTAGACAGATGACAGTGGAGAATAATGAAACTGGGCTCCAAATAGACTTAGGTAGGCCTGTGTTTGACACTGCGTAATAGTTCAAATTCATCTTGTCCCACAAAAAAGTTGTTTGTTGTGCCATTTTAAGTGCCCCAGGTATGAGCAGACTAAGCTGTTTACCATGTATCGGCAAAGTTATGGGTTCACCTCATGAACTCATTTTAATTACCCACTAGTGCCACATCTGCCTGTCCAATGCTGCCACCTTTTCTGTCACTTTCTATCATATTGTTCAAATAAATCTTAAATGACACACAAAAAAAAGAGAAGCTTTCCTTGTGTCATCTCATTCTTAAAAACACTCAGGGTTTGTATTTGCCTTTACTCTCAGACCTGAAGCATGTTGACGAGATGTGCACCTTGCCTGAGGCCAGTGGCTCCGCGCCACAGGAGATCGACCCGACCAAGCAAAACGAGGTCCTCTTCACCTACTCTGTCCACTGGGAGGTTTGTATGTTAATAGTTGAGACTCTGTGGTACAAAACATTCTGTACCTAACTGTCCGACCCATCAGTGACCAGTCGGCTCCCCAAGCCCAGCAGACACGTGTTCAGCACTACAATATTTGAGTTGGAGTGTGTGAATCTTACACATGAGTGGACACAACAGCAAAAGCAATGTAAAACCACGAAGTGTCCTTTCCACTCTGTGCAGGAGAGCCAGGTGAAGTGGGCATCTCGATGGGACACGTACCTGACCATGAGCGATGTCCAAATCCACTGGTTCTCCATCGTCAACTCTGTGGTGGTGGTCTTCTTCCTGTCTGGTATGTTGATCTACACTACACTCTATGTGAACGTTATATGAAAATCCTCTCTTGCTCGCTTGTGCTTCTCAGTCGGTGAAAATCGTGACGATCTCAGTCTCCCTTTGTAATTGATGTACCAAATGAATCGCTGTGTCACGCATGCCTGACATGCACGTTGTCTTGAGAAGTGGGGGGGTTTGAAGGTCCACTGTGCAGTATGAAATGACAATTGCATATCTTGATTGGGGGGGAAATTGGAATTCAGATTTTATCTACCTGGGCGGGTCTTAATCAACCTGGGCAGGCCACCCAAGTTGAGCATATGTTGGCTCCGAAAGCAGTATGAGGCTACGCAGACCTGCTCCTTCATACATGGTGCTGAATATTCTTACTGAAGAAACTAGGGCTATTTCTCTTCAGTGGTTCGTTTCAGCAAAAACATATTAAACGTAATCCCCTACCCCTTCTACTTGGATGATGATGGAAGAGTAATGGGGACAGATGTGTAAAGCAGATTAGCATCATAAAGGAGAAAAGGACCGGCTCTAGTGAACAGCACAACAGAAGATGGGAATATTGATTTCTGTCTTCACTGTCTTGGAAGTTCTTGTCCTTGTTTTGCAAGTTGTGGTGCGCTCACTGTGTTTGATGTGAAAACCCCCTCAACTTGCCCCGTGGAGTGTGAAAACTCCTTTAATGCCCTTTCTAATGAGATGGGTTGAGCTGGTATGTGGAAGCACGGGGACGTGCTTCCCGAAGGAGCGGGGTAGTGTCACGGCCACGGTTGACTAGACTCGCTAGCCCTTGGCTAACAGGTCGGACCCTTTATTCGACTGGTTAACGCAGTCGCACGTGGTGTGGGAGACCCGGGTTCGCGTCCCGGCTGCGGCGGTTCCCGGCTGCCCCCCGAATTCGTTACGTTGGTGTCACAAGTGGGATGGTGAAACCAAGAGGCCATCGGAATTGTGTGCGCCCAGAGGCGTGAGGGAACTGGTATGCTGATGCGCGGGGACATGCTTCTCGAAGTAGGGGGTAGTGTAATGACCACGGATGACTAGACTCGCTAGCCCTTGGCTAACAGGTCAGACCGTTTAGTCGACTGGTTGACATAATCGCCTGTGGTGCGGGAGACCGGGGTTTGCGTCCCGGCTGCGGCAGTTCCCGGCTGCCCCCCGAATTCGCTACATTTCTCATCACAATGCATGTTGTCCATCATGCATAGCTGCATCCCCTGTCACTCTCAAATTGAGTCCCTTATCCAGTCCCAGTCTGTCCTCTCTGTTGGTTTCACATGCTAGTAAAGTAGTGTCCCCAACTTTGCTATTTATATAACCATTTAGAAGTCTTAAGCAGCTTTCAGATAGGACACAGTGTGCGCCGTGCTCACAGCTTGGTACAGCATACATCTTTAGGGCACATAATCAGTGCCCAATTTCAATCTGGGCATGTTGCTAGGCAACCAAAATATGCAGTTTTATTGAGTCCAGTAGGGAAGGAAGTAGAAAAATCATTTTGGAAAAAAAAATCATTTAGAGATCATCGAGTGAAGTACCTTGTAAAGATATATTTATTTTGAAAGTACTGTATTGAAACACACCAGGTTTGCCCGCTTGGTTCAAAACCCGCATCCTTGAGAAGGCTCTTTCTTTTTTTGTAGAACTCGGGGAATTCTGACATAAAATCAGTTTCTCCGTTTGGTGTACTTCACTGTCCTTTTCACAGCTCGTTTCTATTGGACCTGTGGGGATTTTTCACAGCATCAGAGTTCAGCTAGTTTGATCTTTGGGTGCAAAGGTGCAGAGCTTCACGTTTTACTATGTTCCTGTGAGGTTCAAGCCATCGAAAAATAAAGTTTTAGAGCGCAGCAGTGGAGTTAAAAATAATCAGAAAAATCCCAGATCCCTGCTACTTACAACTTGTGTATGCTGTTGAAGTATATGAGACACCTTATGAGACAATCATGGTTGGTGAAAATAGTTTACAAATCTGCGATGTCTTAAATTTGAGCACATGATAAAAATGGCAGGGATGAGAGTCAGCACCTCCAAGTCTGAGACCATGGTTCTCTACCGGAAAATGGTGGATTGTTCCCTCCGGGTTGGGGATAAGTTGTTGCCTCAAGTGAAGGAGCTCAAGTATCTCGGAGTCTTGTTCATGAGTGAGAGTAGGATGGAACGGGAGATTGACAGGCGGATTGGTGCAGCATCAGCAGTAATGTGGACGTTGTACCGGACCGTTGTGGTGAAGAGGGAGCTGAGCCGGAAGGCAAAGCTCTCAATTTACCAGTCAATCTTCGTTCCAACCCTCACCTATGGTCATGAGCTTTGGGTAGTGACTGAAAGGGTGAGATCGCAGATACAAGCGGCTGAAATGAGTTTCCTCCGTAGGGTGTCTGGACTCAACCTTAGAGATAGGGTGAGGAGCTCGGAGTAGAGCCGCTGCTCCTTTATGTTGAAAGAAGCCAGTTGAGGTGGTTCAGGCATCTGATTAGGATGCCTCCTGGGCGCCTTCCTTTGGAGGTTTTCCGGGCACATCCAACTGAGAGGAGACCCCGGGGTAGACCCAGAGCTCACTGGAGGGACTACATGTCCAATCTGGCCTGGGAAGACCTTGGGATCCCCCAGGAGGAGCTGGGGGGTGTTGCTGGGGAGAGGGATGTCTGGAGTGCCCTACTTAGCTTGATGCCACCGCAACCCAACCCTGGAGAAGTGGCTGATGATGAGATGAAATGAGCTCTCTACCTCCTGCTTGGTTTAGATGGATTTTTTGGACATTGTTGTCTTTGCTTAAATCTTCAAATGTAACATCTGATGATGACATAAATATAAAATGTGGAGATTTCTGTCTTCTTTTACAGCATGTTCTTGCTTAAGCTCTTTTCTTGTGGAAGTGAGGCTGTTTCAACTGCAGTTGTTGCTCATGGTATGAAAAATAGGGTTGCTCAACACACATTTTGTGTCCATAACAAGTTGTTCTAGCTACTACTATCTATCAAGGTCGTTTGGTGCAACTTTAAACACTGACCATAAAGTTTTGCAGCACGGTTCATGTTTGTCCTTATTGACTTTTACTGACCAGAGTTATATAGAATAATAAGCTGACAACTTCAGTTTTGTCTACTAGCTCTTTATCCGTATTTATTCTACTTATCGTTTCTATCATTAACTGTCAGCTGCCAGTAGCATGAAGCCGGTTATGAATGTTGGGCTCACAGAAAACAGTTGGTGTCATCAGCTTATCTCTGAAAGGCTGCACTTTTCTTAACTCTAGAAAATGCTCTGCTCTCTGGCAAAAAAAAAAAAAAAAAGTTTTCCAGAGTTGCCATTTTTTGCCTACCTCAGGGCTATTTGCTTTGATTTAAAAGAGGTGGTTACAGTTTGAAAAAAGCAGAATAGAATTGACGCGTTCTTGCCCTCCCCTCGTGTTTCTGTCAGGTATTCTGAGTATGATCATCATCAGAACCTTGAGGAAGGACATTGCCAACTACAACAGAGAAGACGACATCGTAAGGAGGGACACACTTGCATGTCTGTTGTTGATCAGTGGTAGTCACATAGTTTAGAAAGCACATGAACAGGAAATATTTTTCAAAGAGCCGTATTTCAAAAACATTTTGCTCAACCAGTCTTACATTAGATTTAGAATAAAGATGCTAAGGAATTGATGATGAAAATGCATTATTTTTAAGTGCTGGATCAGAATGAAATTCATTACCATTACCATGCCAAACAATAGACTTGTCAAAGAGTAAATACATGAAATCAGCTTCTCAATGCCGCGTGTGAACAAGAAAAACTCAAGGTTGTGTTGCACAAAAGTGTTTGAAATGGTAAAAATTTGGCAAGAGAAGCATTCTGCTGTAATATTTTAAATTTTGTCTTTTTTAAATTTCTTCACCTATTTAACACTAGAACGACCGTTTCGGATTTTCAAAGTTTAATAACTTTGTGAAAATAAAGATACTGACCTGCCACCCCCTGAATGTGCCTACAATTGCATATATTTGCATTACAATTAGTTTTAGATCGATTGCACAAAAAAAGTTATGATAAAATCTACCTAAAACGACCATGAGCGGTCAACCGCTCGTATTGTCGCATGATGGTGTGTGTCATGTCAGTATTTATGACGTGTGTTGGTCGCATCATTTCCTTCGTGAAGTTCGTTGCTCTGTCCTAGAATCACACTAGCGTCCTCCAGTGCAGAGAAATAGTCTAAACTTGATTTGTGATTATGTCCAACATGTCTGGTTACAGACGCCGTTACAGACGCACCATGACCACCACCGAGGCGTTGCAGTATTTACAGGCGTTGAACAGCGGCCATTTTAAATTGTTTAAAAATAGTATTAAAGTTGTTAAACTGTTAATTTTGGTGTCAGTTGTTTCCTAACAGACACACTAACATATGTAATGCATTAATATCTCAACTGGTATTTATCTTGACACAATATAGAGTTTAAAAACCGGCAGTCATTTTGACTGCCCACGGTCGTTTTAGGTAGGAGTGAAATCCCGGTTGTTCTAGTGTTGAACGTCTCTTTACATTAGTTTTTGTGTGCAAAAGTTAAATAGAGTTCACAAGTCCCAGTAGCGCACATGAGCCAAGATGCCTTCTTACTGCTTCTTCAAAAGAAAGAGGAAGGGGTGTTAAATTGCCATGACTCTTGGTAAACAATAATTTCATGTATTAATGCAAGGGTAAATTTATTTGTTGAAATGCATGTGTTCTATTTTTTTTAACTTTTTTTATAAGAGAAGGTTATAAGAGCCACATCATAGAAATCATATCACCACATTCATTCTCACTTTCACTGCTGGAGAGTGCTTAAGATGATTCTGTCTCATTGTTATACTCTGCCCCTGACAGGAAGACACCATGGAGGAGTCGGGATGGAAAAATGTCCATGGTGACGTCTTCAGGCCACCTCAGTATCCCATGATCCTCAGCTCCCTCCTGGGCTCAGGCATCCAACTCTTCTGCATGATTCTCATTGTCATCTGTAAGTGAGAGACGGTTACCTGCCAGTATCAACTGCTCCATTATTTGTTTTCTGTTGACTCGATGGGCCTGTCCCAGTGTTTGCACTTGATTCACACTTGAATTCTCGGGTACTTGGCATCACAACATTGCCAACATGCTGCATTATGGGTCATGTACCCTTTGCCAAATACCAGTCCACAACAGTAGCAGGTAAAGTACACATCAAGCGTACTGTGCTTTGGCTCTTTAGAGAACCGGGAAAACGGCTAAAGTGTTCCAGTGCAGATCATGTGTAGGTGATGGGGCAGGCCTCATGTTCTTGCATATACAATGAGTCAACTTAATTAACATCTAAGAAATCTACTTTATTAACCTGACAGCCATTTTCAGTGGTTTTGTGGTGAAAAGTGGTGAAAGATTTTCTATATTTAGGAGACGATATCAGCTGTTGAGACATAAAAGTGTAAAGTACAAAAAAAAAAGTAGGCAGCATATTCTCTTTTGTTAGATATTTCAGTTCTGATTTGTAGTACAGTGTACTGTTTGTCTAACCCGGGGGGCGGCAACCATGTGTCATGGAGAGCCATCTGTATGTTTTGATTCCAGCCTGCCTTTACACAGGTTGATTTTATTGGTTGGTCCTCCCTGTTTGGTTGAAGGTGTGCTAATGAGGGAAATCAGCTGGTCTGGCCCCCGGTTGGAATCAAAACCTGCACGCACATGTTCTCCATGGCACATGGCTCCCTACCCCAGGCCTAGTCTGTTGGGATTTTTGTCAAATATGTGAGACCTAGGGCATTCATAGCTACTGCATTTCAGTAGTCGTCAACGATCCCAAAAAGTAGTTGAGTGGTCGATTAATCGCGGGAGATATATCCTATTTTTTCATCCAATAACACTGATCAATTCTTGTCAAAAAGGTCTCAAATATGGGTGGCATGGTGGCACAGTGGTTAGTGCCATCACCTCACAGCAAGAAGGTCCTGGGTTCAAACCCCGGGTCCGTCCAACCTTGGGGGTCATCCCAGGTCGTCCTCTGTGTGGCGTTTGCATGGTCTCCTCGTGTCTGCAGTGGGTTTTCTCTGGGTGCTCCGGTTTCCCCCACCATCAAAAAAAAAAAGGACTTGCATGTTAGGGTTAGTACTCCAGTCTGTGCCCTTGACCGAGGTATGGGGAGATGAACTGGAGTTGGTCCGCGGGTGCTGCACGGTGGCTGCCCGCTGCTCCTAGCTACACAGCTAGGATGGGTTAAGTGCAGAGAGGAATTTCGGATCAATAAAGTATCTCAAAATCAAATACAACCAGTAAAGGGTTAACTAATGTAGGCGGGACCAACCTGGGGATAGATCAAATAACAGAGTCATTGATTGGCTCTGAGGCTGTTTACAAAGCAGCCACAATCTGATTGAAGTAAACCCCCAGCCAGCTTGTCTGAGCTGGAGGTTCGACTGCAGTAACAACATGACTGCTTTCTTGCAAGTTTTTCAGTTTGACCGTGTTCTGGTGACTCTCAGCTGAGTGCGTCCGTGGTTGTCGTGGTGATGTAAGCTGTTGAAAAGCCTAAAATTATCTTAAATTGAATGCTCAATACAGTATATATTCGTCTGGTCCTTTTTCTCCTACATTGTGTAAATTAAACTGTCGCCAGCACGAAGCATTCACATTTCTTGGAGTTACTTTTAACGTGGGGAAAAATCAGGAACACTTTGTCATTTCACTTTGTGTACTTGCATACATGAAATGAGACAAAACATCGTTTCCCCCAGCCCACAACAGTATAACACAAAGACAAAAATACTTCCAAAAACTACAAGAACACACGTACCCAAACTAACGCATATCCAGACTAAACAAAAAATCCCTGTCCAAGGGAACGAACACCAGCCAGGATGACTGTCGGAACCGCCGGTCTGCATGGGCTAGCAGTTAGCTTAGCCCGCCCCGCTTCCACGTCCTGTCAGACAGCCCTTGGTGTTTTCTCCTCAGGCACAGCAGACCAAGCCCTCCCAGACGATCCAGCACCAGCTCTCCAAGCCAGACACCCTCAACACACCTCCTCGCGACGACATCAAAAACACCAGTCAGCGCCAGATGAGACGCAGTCAGACCGCCCTTGGTGTTACCAGAACTGTCGGTCTGTGTGGGCTAGCAGTTAGCTTGGCCCGCCCCGCTTCCGCGTCCTTTCAGACCGCTCTCGGTGTTTCCTCCTCAGGCACAGCAGACCAAGCTCTTCCAGACGATCCAGCGCCAGCTCTCCCAGCCAGACACCCTCGAAACACTTCCTCGCACTCCTCGCGACGACATCAACAAACATCACAGTCAGCGCCAGATGAGACGCCGCCAGACCGCCCTTGGTGTTACCAGAACTGTCGGTCTGTATGTGCTAGCAGTTAGCTTAGCCTGCCCCGCTTCCACATCCTGCCAGACTGCCCTCGGTGTTTCCTCCTCGGGCACAGCTCCAGGCAGGGCCGTGGTCCCTGGGCCCACAGGACGCAGCAGACCAAGCTCTCCCAGCCGATCCAGCGCCAGCTCTCCAGCCAGACACCCTCAACACACCTCCTCGCGATGACATCAAAAACACCACAGTCAATGCCAGGTGAGGCCGTCGCCAGACCGCCCTCGGTGTTTCCTCCTCGGGCACAGCTCCAGGCAGGGCCGTGGTCCCTGGGCCCACAGGACGAAGCGGATCAAGTTCTCCCAGCCAATCCAGCACCAGCTGTCCAGCCAGACACCCTCAACACACCTCCCCGAACTCCTCGTGACGACATCAAAACACCACAGTCAATGCCAGGTGAGGCCGTCGCCAGACGGGCCTCTGTGTTATCAGAACTGCCGGTCTGCATGGGCTAGCAGTTAGCTTAGCCCGCTCCGCTCTCCCAGCCGATCCAGTGCCAGCACTCCTAGCCATCGAACGAAGAGAAAACCTAGATGTGGACAAAGACACTGCATGGACGGTATTGGGTGAGGCTGCCACAAATGTGAATTCGCGTCGCCATCTTCCCACACCGGAAGCAGAATACAAATACAGATTAGCAGAGCGGCTAGCGTCTAATGAGGAATTTGACATTATAACATTACAGTTAAATGATTTAATATGGGTTGTTTTCAATTGAGGATAACGGTATAAAGTACAGCTGCGCTGCCCGCTGTGGTGTGTTTCCCCCATCAGAAGAAACACTACGAAAGGTTAGTGAGTCTTGCTGAGCACAACTGAACTTACGTAAATGGTGAGCGTAGATATTAAACACATATGAAATCAATTAAATTAAAATTAAGGCTTTTAGGAGGACACTACGTGTTCTGTTCATTATTTTAACAGCTGCTGTCACTAAAATCACCGGTTAACATGGTCACTAGTTCAACTGAAACACAGGGACAGCAGGACACGTTCCTTCTCTTAATACCTCATCCATCCATCTGTTATTCGAACTGCTTGTCCTGCTCTCAGGGTCGCAGGGATGCTGGAACCTATCCCAGCAGTCATTGGGCGGCAGGCAGGGTGACACCCTGGACAGGTCGCCAGGCCATCACAGGGCCGACACACACACACACATTCACACCTAGGGACAATTTAGTACGGCTGATTCATCTGACCTACATGTCTTTGGACTGTGGGAGGAAACCGGAGCAACCGGGGGAAACCCACACAGACACGGGGAGAACATGCAAACTCCACACAGAGGACGACCCGGGATGACCCCCAAGGTTGGACTACCCCGGGGCTCGAACCCAGGACATTCTTGCTGCGAGGCGACCGTGCTAACCACTGCACTACTGTGCCACCCTTAATACCTTAAATTCTGTTTATTCAACATGGCATAATGTAGCAAATGATGGTTCCAACAAATCTATATTGGAACCACAGCGCCCCCAGCTGCATATCTGCTGTAGATGCATTGTCCCTGCTTAATTACTGCAGTGCTAAAACCACAGATGAACAATTGATTAGTCTACAACTATGCACAGTGTCGGCTAGTGGTTTTGATAGTCGACTAGTCTGTGAAACCCCTGTCGAGACCATGTTTGCTATAAGAATCAAGAATAATTTATTCTCTTTCTGTCATGTACTGCGTACACAAAGAAATTAAATTTCGTTTCACCCAGCCCACTACAGTGCAACTCAAAATATAAAAACATATCCAAATTTCCAAAAACAACACCACCAAAAACAGAGAGAACAAAGCAAAAAAACACAAACAGTTAACAACACAGTCCACTCAGTGCAACACAGTCCAAAAGTTCCTCTGTCCAGAGACTGAACGCCAGCCAGGATGACTGTTGGGCTAGCAGTTAGCTTAGCCTGCCCCGCTTCCACGTTCTGTCAGACCATCCTTGGTGCTTCCTCTTCGAGTGCAGCTTTAGGCAGTGCCGTGGTCCTTAGGCCCACTGGACGCAGCAGACCAGGCTCCCTCAGCCAATCCCACGCCATCTCTCCCAGCCAGATACCTTCGTCACACCTCCCCTGCACTTCACACGGCGACACAAACGCAGACAAAAACATTGCACAGTTGTAGCTAGGCGAGGCCGCCACCAGACCACCTGGGTGTTTCCTCTCAGGTGCAGCTCTGAGCAGCGCCGTGGTCCCTGGGCCCACAGGACGCAGCAGACCAAGCTCTCTCAGCTGATCCAACACCAGCTCTCCCAGCCATCAAATGAGAAAAAAAAAGAATTGAAGATCAAAATAAAAACTTCACACGATGACACAAACTTAGACGTAGATGTGGACAAAGACACTGCCAGTACTGAGTCAAGCTGCTGCAGATGTGAGTTCAAACAGTTATAAATAATCTTGCATGTGACCACCACTTGATTGGGTTTGATTTTGAGATACTTTATTAATCCCCGCAGGGAAATTCATGCTCTGCATTTAACCCATCCTAGCTGTGTAGCTAGGAGCAGTGGGCAGCAGCCGTGCAGCACCCGGGGACCATCTCCAGTTCGTTTTGTAATGCCTTGCTCAGGGGCACAGACAGAAGTATTAACCCTAACATGCATGTCTTTTTGATGGTGGGGGAAACCAGAGCACCTGGAGAAAACCCACCACAGACATAGGGAGAACATGCAAACTCCACACAGAGGATGACCCCCAAGGTTGGACTACCCCAGGGTTTGAACCTAGGACATTATTTGTTCTTTTGTGTGTGTTGCAGTTGTGGCCATGTTGGGGATGTTGTCTCCATCCAGTAGAGGGGCCCTGATGACTACTTCCTGCTTCCTTTTCATGTTTATGGGGTAAGATTTCATTATCGCTGCACTTGCCCAGTTCTGTATTGCCTTAAATCCCAGGGAAGAGTTTAAAAAGTCATTCTATCTTATTTCTACTTGATAAATTATAATACTTCATTAGCTTAGATGTATTCCTGTTTTTGCATTCACTTCCAGTGTATTTGGTGGGTACTTTGCTGGCAGACTGTACCGCACACTGAAAGGCCATCGCTGGAAGAAAGGAGCATTTTGTGTAAGTGCATGAGTTTAAATTAGCTTTTTAGTTTTGCTCATATGATCAGTCTAGCACATTTGCATCTAGCTTTCAGCGATGAAAGATCTACACTTGTTAAATGGGGTTGTTTTACACCTGTCTGCTGCTGGCTACCATTTGCTTACATGTGCAATAAGGGTTGTGTCCTTTAAATTGTAACCCATGTCTTAAATGTGTGTTACTGTATTTAGAGGGCTTTGTTTTGTCTCTCCTGCAGACAGCAACTTTGTATCCTGCAGTGGTTTTTGGAATCTGCTTCGTCCTCAACTGTTTCATTTGGGGAGAACACTCTTCGGGAGCGGTGAGCCTCGATCACATGCAAATACCTGCAAGCTCAGAATTAAGCTTGGTGTCAAAAGCAAGTTCGAAAATTGTGACTTGGGAGTATAAAATAAGGTCATGGTAATGTTACCGTTACGGTAGAATCTATGCCACAGCTTGGCTTTTCTATTTTAATTTTATTTGAAAAAGGCACTTAGCTCATAAAAGACTACCTTTTAATTTTTTCAGTAACACTGAAGTGATTCGTGTCTCTTCTCCCCCCTTCTCAGGTTCCCTTCACCACCATGCTGGCACTGTTGTGTATGTGGTTTGGTATCTCCATGCCTCTGGTCTACCTGGGCTACTACTTCGGCTTCCGCAAGCAGCCCTATGACAATCCTGTGCGTACAAACCAGATCCCTCGCCAGGTCCCAGAGCAGCGCTGGTACATGAACAAGTTTGTCGGGTGAGTGCTCAGTAAAGCAGCTATGCTGTCCACGCCAGCGTTAAGTCATCCATCCATTATCTGAACCGGTTATCCTGCACTCAGGGTCGCGGGGATGCTGGAGCCTATCCCAGCAATCATTGGGCGGCAGGCAGGGAGACACCCCTGGACAGGCCGCCAGATCATCACACAGGGCCGACACACACACACACGCACACACACACACACACACACACACACACACACACACACACACACACACACACACACACACACACACACCCATAAACATTCATACCTAGGGACAATTTAGTATGGCCGATTCACCTGATCTACATGTCTTTGGACTGTGGGAGGAAACCGGAGCCCACGGAGGAAACCCATGCAGACACGGGGAGAACATGCAAACTCCACACAGAGGATGACCTGGCATGACCCCAAGGTTGGACTAACCCAGGGCTTGAACCCAGGACCTTTTTGCAACCGCGCTAACCACTGCGCCACCAACGTCAAGTCAAACAGTGTGAATTGCAATGTGAATGAAAATTAATTTTCACTACCATGTAGTGGGGTTCAGGCATTTAACATTGTCTTGTGTTTTGTCCTGAACAACTCCCTACATCCGGTGTCATGCATGATACAACAAACAAGTAGCTTGCCGATGGCATCGATCAAACTAGAGTCCCAGGGGTGGGCAATCTCATCCAGAAAGGGCAAGTGTGGGTGCAGGTCTTTGTTCCAACCAAGCAGTTACACACCTGTGTCTCCTAATCAAGTTCCTCAGCAAAGATGCTACCGGTTGGTTAGTGGGACCAGGTGTGTAACTGCTTGGTTGGAACAAAAACCTGCACCCACACACCGGCCCTTTCTGGATAAGGTTGCCCACCCCTGAGTCTAGACCCTGTAATAGTGTCGGCGGCAGTAGTTGGCGTGGTTTCATATTTTCTGATGGTTTTATCTGATTGCAGCGGCATGGTGGCTCAGTGGTTAGCGCGGTTGCCTCACAGCAAAAAGGTCCTGGGTTCAAGCCCTAGGGTAGTCCAACCTTGGGGGTCATCCCAGGTTGTCCTCTGTGTGTGGAGTTTGCACGTTCGCCCCGTGTCTATGTGGGTTTCTTCCAGGTGCTCCGGTTTCTTCCAACAGTCCAATGACATGTAGGTCAGGTGAATCGTCCGTACTAAATTTTCCCTAGGTATGATTGTGTGTGTGTGTGTGTGTGTGTGTGTGTGTGTGTGTGTGTGTGTGTGTGTGTGTGTGTGTGTGTGTGTGTGTGTGTGTGTGTGTGTGTGTGTGTGTGTGTGTGTCGGCCCTGTGATGGCCTGGCGGCCTGTCCAGGGTGTCTCCCCGCCTGCCGCCCAATGACTGCTGGGATAGGCTCCAGCATCCCCAGGACCCAAATTCGGATAAGTGGCTTGGATAGTGGATGGATGGACTTTGTCCTGTTAAAACTGGCATCATGACATGGAGATGGCACAAGATTTGGGCTAGAGGAGCAGCTATAGTAACTAGATTTGTAAAACCTGGACTACAGGTATCAACACATACCAGAGGTTAGATGAGATGTATTTCTAAAGTTGTGTAACGTCGCTGTCCTCTAATATGTGCTGGTAAATGCAGTCTAGTTGACAAGTCTAGTTGTCAGACCAGGTTGCTCTGGCCCAGTCCTGTTGCCGGGGGTCGTGCTCACAGTCGATGTTCAATAGCCGGAATTGAGCTAATGGTTTTTATGAACCCACTACTCTCTTAGCAGGGATTTGACAGGCAAACCAATATTTGTGGAAACAATATGAACAATATGCAGGTGGTCTGACACATCCTTGTTGCATTCTTCACAAAATAATGTGTTCTGAGTTGTGATGCTTTGGGGAAGAAAAAAAAAAAGATGTATGGAGAAAACAGACAAAATAATTCCTGAGTCATTCAGTGTCAAACGCAAGTATTTTGAAACATTTCATTCAAAAGAGTTAGAAGTAATTCACTGTTGAATTTGAATACAAAACCAGTTTTGAACATGATAGTCTCATTTAGCATGGTTAAAATTGTGGCCTCAACATCCACAAGAACATTGAATCCGTTAGTTCATGTGCCGTGTGGGAATCAAGAAGCATGGCGTCCGGGTGGCGTAGCGGTTTATTCCGTTGCCTACCAACAAGGGGATCGGCGGCTCGAATCCCCGTGTTACCGCCGGCTTAGTCGGGCGTCCCTACAGACACAATTGGCCATGTCTGCGGGTGGGAATCCGGATGTGGGTATGTGTCCTGGTCGCTGCACTAGCGCCTCCTCTGGTCTGTCGGGGCGCCTGTTTGGGGGGGAGGGGGAACTGGGGGGAATAGCGTGATCCTCCCACACGCTACTTCCCCCTGGCGACACTCCTCACTATCAGGTGAAAAGAAGCGGCTGGTGACTCCACATGTATGGGAGGAGGCATGTGGTAGTCTGCAGCCCTCCCGGGATCAGCAGAGGGGGTGGAGCAGGGACAGCTCGGAAGAGTGGGATAATAGATTCAATTGGGGAGAAAAGGGGGGGGGGATCAGAAAAGAAAGGATGAAATGGACTACATAGAAAATGAAGTAAAGTTTTTTACTGATAGACTCTTTTCTATTTAGTCTTTGCTTTTTAATGCCAGATTTACCTTTTAATGTGGCCCCTTTCTTTCAGGCGGTGGAAGGAAGCTAAGCATTAGATAGATCGGGAAAACTTAGTATCCACCATTTTTTGTGTAGCTTAGACCAGTCAGGTGGCAAAGGGACTTGCACAGTTGATGCTTTCTGAGTCATTTGAGAGAAGCACTCGGCATCTTAAAATAAAACGTTGGACCACAGGTCATGTGTGCCTGACTATTTTAAGCAGGGTTGTACTTCTCAGCAACTTTAACCTATTGTTTTGAATTGCAAAAATGTGTCTATATTGTGCCATATTTTGGTTATTTTTGTCACAGTGTCTGTTTTTGTCCAAATATGATTTAATTTCTTTCCACTAGAATCCTGATGGCAGGTATCCTGCCGTTTGGCGCCATGTTCATTGAGCTCTTCTTCATCTTCAGCGTGAGTACTGCAGTCAAGTCCTCTTTCACGTCCTGATTTGTCTCTTGTAAACAATGCCTGTGTTTTTTGTACCCTTTCACGAATAATCTCATATCCAAAGGATGATGAAAAAGGGCGTCCAGATATCATGGTGGTCTATTCCGTTGCCTACCAACATGGGGCTCGCCAGTTCAAATCCCCGTGTTACCTCCGGCTTGGTCAGGTGTCCCTACCGACACAATTGGCCGTGTCTGCGGGTGGGAAGCCAGATGTGGGCATGTGTCCTGGTTGCTGCACTAGCCCCTCCTCTGGTCGGTCTGGGCGCCTGTTCGGAGGGGAGGGGGAACTGGGGGGAATAGCATGATTCTCCCCTCGGTGAAACTCCTCACTGTCAGGTGAAAAGAAGCAGCTGGTGACTCCCCATGTATTGGAGGAGGCATGTGGTAGTCTGCAGCTCTCCCCGGATCAGCAGAGGGGGTGGAGCGGTGACCAGGCTGGCTCGGAAGAGTGTGGTAATTGGCCAAGTACAACTGGGGGGGAATCCAAAAAAAAGTGTTTGTGGAAAAATAAATCCTTCAAAATGCATAAGTGAACTTTGAAAAGGGGGTTCTCTGAGTTGGGGTGGGTCACAGTGTCACGCATTTCTTTCAGGCTTAGCGGTAGGGAAGTACAAATAAATCAATGGGAACTACAGGTGTAGAGTAATACAATTATGTGTGTGTCTGTGTGTCTTCAGGCCATCTGGGAGAATCAGTTCTACTACCTGTTCGGCTTCCTCTTTTTAGTCTTCATCATTTTGGTGGTTTCCTGCTCCCAGATCAGCATCGTCATGGTGTACTTCCAGCTCTGTGCAGAGGTAAACGCAACCGTAGTCACACGCCATGCCCCAGACACAGTTGTACTGTACAAGCTGTACTATGCATCATATGCATCATTCTGGGTTGTTTTTTTTAGCTGCACAGCAAACTGTTCTGATGTCTGAATAACTGTTCTGATGTCTGAATAACTGTTCTGATGTCCGAATAACTATTCTGATGTCCGAATAACTGTTCTGACGTCCGAATAACTGTTCTGATGTCTGAATAACTGTCCTGATGTCTGAATTACTGTTCTGATGTCCGAATAACTGCCGATTTGAACTTGAGAAGAGAATTTTTCTTTGGAGACAATTTATGTTGTCATGGTGATAAAGGAGGTTGTACATACTAAACAAAGGTCAAACTTTTAGGTATATTAAATCTTATATCCTATCATTACTGATTTTAACGCATCAGAAACTTTACTATGATTAACATCAAAATTGTACCAGGGAATCTTCTGTACGGCTTTATTGACAACCTTTACATCTCCACAAAATACACGGGGGGGGGGGGGGGGGAGTCAAGTGGTTTTAGAGTTGGTATTTAAGTCTCACCCATATCCGCCAACTCTTAACTGCTATATTTCTCATGCTTCTTCTCTCCTGCAGGACTACCGGTGGTGGTGGAGAACGTTCCTGGTGTCGGGCGGTTCAGCCTTCTACGTCCTCGTTTATGCCATCTTCTACTTTATCAACAAGGTACCGGGTTTCCATGGATCCTTAGTCTTAAAACATCTTGAATTTCAGTTTTTTGATTAGAGGTCTAAAAATATTTTAAAATTTCTTAAGATTGTTTGTGCCAGACAGGGTCTGAAAAGGAAATACACTTTTTTATTATTATTTTTTTTTGTGCAATGAACAACTTTGTTAACGTATTTCAAAGAGAAAGACAGAACAGAAAAAGAAATAATAATAATAAAAAAAATTACCCCTCAAAATTCAGTAACAATACTGTATACAGCATTCAATACACAATTCCACCTCTATGTCCTTGTTGACCAAGCCACAAATGGGCCCTAGATAAGCTCAAATTGGTCCATCTTGTCCAAAAGAGAGTATGAGACCCTCCCATAGCTAGCCAGCTGAGCCATAGTTGTAGACCACTCTTCATGGGGGGGGGGGGGGTTCTTTTTTCCAGTGTCTCACTAGTATACGTTTGACAGTTGTGGTGGCCAGGATAATCCACCTCTTCAAAGGAGGAGAGGCCAGAGTCCTTGAGTTGGGATTGGGAATTGCCTCTTAACAACTTCAAATAAAACTTGTTGAATGTTATACCACCAGTCCTTTAGTGCCAGGCATAACCAAAGTATATGTTTACTGATAGAAGTCCCAGCTCCCTTATAGCTCCATCAGCAGTCATCTGGCATGAGATTCCTCTTATGCAATTTGTGTGGTGTCCAGTGCCATCTGTGAATTATTTCAGTTGGATAAATCTATTTCCTACTTCTTTGTACATAGTATTTAACTTAATTGAGCTTGATTTCCACTCAGCAGGGGAAATGTCCAGAGCCAGCTCTTTTACCCATTGATCTTTAACCTTGTTTAAAGGGTCACTACATTTTTGGGGCTACTCGCTTTCACGATGATGCCTTTGATAGAAGCTCCCTCAATTGGACTGCAAATTTTTCATGGGCGCAACCCACATACTCAGCTCTGCTGCTCATCCCACAAATGCGTGTTCCTTACAAATGTGGCACCATTTAAAAGGGAAATAAACAGGCTTTCCAACGGTATAAGATTTATTGCCAAGAAGCATTGTTACAACAAAGAAATAATCTACCAAACACAAATTTCCTTACTTGTTGTGCTAAGTATAGATCAGATGTACAGCTAATCCCCGCCTCATGCAACTGTTTCCAACGGACAGTCCTGCCTCCTATAAGGATATGTTTGTTATGACACAGGGGGGCCTGGGGAGATTTATAAAAGTCCCAGCACCTTGCTCTGTGCGGCTTGACCCGTAACTAGCTGGTATTTGCAAAAATGTAGTGGTCAGGTAGTTGTGGTTAATATTCCATGTAAATATTCCATGCCAAGGAGAAGCTCCTCCACAAGCCTCAAACTCTTGACCAGCCTGGCCTGACCCCCTCCTTCCTATTTGCTAGCCACATACATATGTTTTATGTTAATAGCCCAATACTACTACTTTCGGCTGTTCCCGTCAAGGGTCACCACAGCAGCTCATCTGTTTCCATTTTTTCCTGTCCTCTGTCACACCAGCCATCTGCATGTCCTCTCACCACATCCATAAACCTCCTCTTTGGCCTTCCTCTTTTCCGCTCCCCTGGCAGCTCCATATTCAGCATCCTTCTCCCAATATACCTTAAGAGTTTGAGATATTCAGAGGAATATGTGCCAAAATGTAATAGATTATTCCATTCATTCTAAGAGAGTTTATTTTACCCCATAAGGAACGGTGAATCCTGGACCATCTAGCAAAGTCATTCTTAATTTTTTGAAGCAGGGGTTTGAAGTTTTCCTCAACCATGTTCCCTATAGCTGGGTGTTATTAGGCTGCCAAGGTATTTAATACCCTCAGGGGACCATTTGAACTTCCACTGATTAAAAAGAGTGGCTGGGCAAAAGCCTGATGGGGCAAGACCTCAGATTTCTCCCAATTAATGCAATAACCTGAGAGTAAAATGGAGGTTTCAATACACTGCAGTAGAGCAGGTATAGAAATATTAGGTTGAGATAAAACAAGCAACATGTCATCAGCGTATAGCATAGGCTTGTGCTGCGTGCTATCCACCATGACCCCATGAATAAGCAGATTACCTCTCAGTTTCTGTGCTAACGGCTCTAAAGCTAGAATGAACAGCCTCGGACTCAAAGGGCAAACCTGCCTTGTAGATCTATGCAGTGGGAACAGGCATAAGGAGTGTCATATAAGGTTCTTATCCAACTGATAAAGTTCTCCCCAAAGCCAAACTGTCTGTTTCAATAAGGTAGTCCTGTTCGACACAACCAAATGCCTTGCCTGCATCTAATGACAAGGCAAATGTTGGAGAACTTGAATCATGGACAGCATATTGTGTGATGACCAGCCTTCTAAGGTTGTCAGAGCTATGGTGATGAGGAATAAAGCCTGTCTGGTCCATATTGATAATACTATACTAAATCAATAACCTTCGACAGCCTGTTCGAAATAACCTTTGCTAAGATATTTTGGTCATTGCAAGGAGTGAAATAGGATGGTATCCACCTGGATCCAGATGATCTTTTCCCTTCTTGTGGATAAGAGATGATTGCATGGAAGGTGGTAAGGATCCAACGTCATATGAATCCTTATATACGTCAAGCAATATAGGACTGCCAATGTCTTCAAATTTCCTATAAAAATCGGCAGGGGAGCCATCCACCCCGGGAGCCTTATTAAGGGGCATATGTTTAATAACCTAAGAAATCTCTTTGAGTTTTAGCAGACCCTCTAGATATTCATCTAGAAGTCATTAAAGAAACTATCAAATCTCTGCTTATCCATTACACCCTGTGATTTGTAAAGGGAATTATAAAAGGACCTAAACACATTTGTATACCTGCTTTAAGATTCAAACTGTTTTGTTGCTTTAATTTATTTGCCAGTAGCCGGCCAGGTATTTCTTAAATGGAATATGGCATAGGAAATAATCCTGCCCCTCACATTGGCGTTAAGAGTGTCCCACCAGATAGAGTGCTGTCTTGCTTTCTATTAAGTCTCTTAAAAAAGAGCTGTTTCATCCCTAATCATGTAAACAAATAAACTGTCTTTCAGCAAATATGTGTTTAAGTGCCATCTGCAGCTCTTAAGAGCCCGTGAAAATTTGGAGAAGCAAGTATAGACAGGTGCATGGTCTGAGATGACTTTAATACCTATGTTAGAATTAAGAGTAATATCCACTAATGACTGAGAAATTAGAAAATAGTCAGTTCTGGTGTAAATATTATGAGGAGGAGAAAAGAAAGAATAATCTCTCCCATCCGGGTGCATTAATCTCCAAATAGCTCTCGAACCTAGGTCACTAGCCAATTGTCTTACTGCTGTGGCTGATTTTCCCTCTGAGCCATGTCTAGGCTGAGATCTATCTAGGTCCTGGTCCAAAATCTGGTTAAAATCACCCCTAATATTATTTGAGTATCCCCCAGTTCTAAAAAAGTTTGCGATGAACCATGGAAAAATTCCGGCCTGTCAGAATTGGATGCGTAGTATTCATCAGTTGCCCGCATACTGTTATATAACGACCTTCTGAGTTAGGTAATACTTTACTTTCAGTAAAGTTGATTTTCTTGCTTATGAAGATAGAAACCCATCTGCTTTTACTAGAACCTGTACAGGGAAACACCTTTCCTACCCAAGACCATTTGAGTTTTTCTGATTTCCTTTTATTGAGGTATGTCTCTTAGACAAAGGCGATATCAGCTTTAAATGACCTGAGGTAAGCTAAAACGTTCTCTTTCTTAATGGTATGTTTAAGCCCTTTAAGGTTAATACATATGAGGTCATAATGTTGTATTATAGTAGTGTTAAGTCTCTAAGAGGTGGAAGGGGTAATAAAAGGAGTAATAAAAAACCAAACCAATAAAAAATGTAAAAAAAAGCACTTGATAAAAAAATTATAACAGAGCTAAATACCCTCCCAGCCAAACCAGAGGAGTTTGGGAAAAGCAACACATACTTAGCCATAACGTAAAAATATGTAAAATTATATGGCTATATAAGAGGCGTATTACTACACCCTCAAGTAGCGAATAAACCTAAAGCCCGTCCTTAATAAGAAAGGCCGCCTTATTAATAGAGATGCCTAGTCTTAATAATTAACCATAAAATCAAGGGGAAATCATACCTATAAACATGTTATACCAGTACTGTTGGCCCAGAAACATATCCAGCCAGTAGAGGCCCAAACAGTTAGGATTGTAATGCCATGATACAACAACGAGAAGAAGAAGAGAAAAAAAAGCCATAGCCATAACTGTATTATCCTATATCTCATCTCATCATCAGCCACTTCTCCGGGGTAGGGTCGCAATGGCAGCAGGCTAAGTAGGGCACTCCAGACGTCCCTCTACCCAGCAATGCCTTCCAGCTCCTGGGGGATCCCAAGGCATTCTCAGGCCAGATTGGACATGTAGTCCCTCCAGCGAGTTCTAGGTCTACCCCGGGGTCTCCTCCCAGTTGGATGTGCCCGGAAAACCTCCAAAGGAAGGCGCCCAGGACGCATCTTGATCACATGCCTGAACCACATCAACTGGCTCCTTTTGATGTGAAGGAGCAGCGGCAGCTCTACTCTGAGCTCCCTCCAGATGTCTGAGCTCCTCACCCTATCTCTAATGCCGAGCCCAGACACCCTACGGAGGAAACTCGTTTCAGCCGCTTGTATCCACGATCGCACCCTTTCGGTCACTACCCAAAGCTCATGACCATAGGTGAGGGTCATGAGCTTTGGGTTGAACTATTATCAACTAACAATAAACATAGCTCACAGTCTGAATGATGAAATTGGTCTTTAGTGATTCTTCTTTTGATGAAGTCCAACGCCTCCTCTGGTGTTTCAAACCTGTGCTTGGCTCCGTTTAGTTTAAGCTCCAGTGTGGCAGGGAACCGCAGGATGAACTCCACTCCCCTCTTTTTCAGATCAGCTTTCACTTGTTTATACGACATCCTCAGATCGCTAACACATTTGGAATGGTCTGGAAAGAACATGATCCAGGCTCCATGCCATGTAACTTGCCCCTTCTCTCGTGCTGCCTGTAATATCTCCTCTTTCTCCTGGAAACTGAGCATATTGATGATGATGGGCTGTGGCCGGCCTCCCTCTCTCTGGTCATGTCTTGGCAGACCACCAGGCACTCTGTGCGCTCGCTGTATCTCCAGTGGTGTTTCAAACTGGTGCCCGAGTATTTCTGGACTCTCCTTCTGTAAGAACCGTATCATGTCTTTGTTCTCTGCCTCTCGGGTATACCTACCATTTTAATATTACAGCTGCGTCCTCTGTTGCCCAGATTGTTGACGTGATCCTGTAGTTTTCTCATTTCTTCCTTAATTGTGTCCAACTGGTTATTAGACATGTCCGCGGTGCCCTCCAATGCTTCAATCCGGTCCTCGGCTTCACCAATGCGGGAGCTTAGGTTGTCAGATTTCCCCTCCATATCTTCCATTTTGGCCCTGACTTCTGTCGTCACCTGTTCAATATTTTGCGTAGACACCTGGATTGCACTGATCGCTTTAGCAAGAAACTCAGCGTAGGCTCGTCTGTTTCTCTGTCTGGTGTGGAAGCTACCGGATCTTCCTCTGGCATGATGCTGGGGCAGCCATGTTTTTGCTAGTTTTAGACTGTTGAGTTGAATCTTTTGGGTGCAGTGTTTTTCAGTTTTCACGATTCAGCACTGGTATTTCAGTTAAATAAAAGCTCCCAAACCATTGTTAACAAGTTCTTAATGATAAACATGGAGTCGTATCATTGTTAATAACGCTTTAGTGTTGGATTTACCGCACCACCTCTCTCAAGTTGCCATCTCCGTCGAGAGCACACCTGATCCCCCAGGAAATACACTTAGGTTTGGTTTAGACTGTCAACTTCTGACCTGTCTCTATAGTGCCCTCTTGTGTGTATATTGATACTACTGTTTTCCCATTTGGCTGGATCTAGCTCAGGTCTCAAACTACCGGCCTGCGGGCCACATACGAGGCAGTTTTGTGCAGCCTGTGCTGTTTTATGTGTATTAAGAGATCCAGACCACGTATCCATTTTGTATACTACTTGTGTGTTTTTGGTTTTTGTTTTTTTTATTAACATTTCTGTGTTTCTAGTTCTAAGTACGCAGTTAACATTAGTTTATGAGCGGGCATTTGGGTGGCGTAGCGGTCTATTCCGTTGCCTACCAACACGGGATCAGCGGTTCAAATCCCCATGTTACCTCCGTCTTGGTCGGGCGTCCCTGCAGACACAATTGGCCGTGGCTGCAGGTGGGAAGCCAGATTTAGGTATGTGTCCTGGTCACTGCACTAGCGCCTCCTTTGGTCAGTCGGGGTGCCTGTTCGGAGGGGAGGGGGAACTGGGGGAATAGCGTGATCCTCCCACTTGCTACGTCCCCCGGTGAAACTCCTCAGTGTCAGGTGAAAAGAAGCGGCTGGTGACTCCACATGTATCGGAGGAGGCATGTGGTAGTCTGCAGCCCTCCCCGGATCGGCAGAGGAGGAGCAGAGACCGGGACGGCTCAAAAGAGTGGGGTAATTGGCCAAATACAGTTGGGTAGGAAAAGGCGGGAAAAAAAATCAAAAACCCCTCCTCCTCCAGGACGGACAGACATGCAGTAGGTGTCAGAACACGTGTCAAATGTGTGTGGTACAACAGTGTTACGATATAGTTTGATGAACTTTGTGATACATTAGACTGCCTGCATTAGCTTTGGGTCCGAGGAGGCCATTTTTGCCAGGGTGGAAACGGTTAACTGATGAGCTGACGGCACACGAGTGACTACGCCTTGTTTGTAGTTTGAGTAAATCAGTTGCAGCAGGTTTATGTCTCTGTAGCTTGTACAAACCCCAATTCCAATGAACTTGGGACGTTGTGTAAAACGTAAATAAAAACAGAATACAATGATTTGCAAATCCTTTTCCACCTATATTCAACTGAATACACTACAAAGACAAGATATTTAATGTTCAAATTGATAACTTTATTGTTTTTTTTGCAAACATTCACTCATTTTGAATTTGCTGCCTGCAACACGTTCCAAAGAAGCTGGGACAGGGGCATGTTCACCACTGTGTTACACCACCTTTCCTTTTAACGACACTCAATAAGCGTTTGGGAACTGAGGACACTAATTGTTGAAGCTTTGTAGGTGGACTTCTTTCCCATTCTTGCTTGATGTACGACTTCAGTTGCTCAACAGTCCGGGGTCTCCGTTGTCGTATTTTGCGTTTCATAATGCGCCACACATGTTCAATGGGAGACAGGTCTGGACTGCAGGCAGGCCAGTCCAGTACCCGCACTCTTTTACTACGAAGCCCCGCTGGTGTAACACGGGCAGAATGTGGCTTGGCATTGTCTTGCTGAAATAAGCAGGGACGTCCCTGAAAAAGACGTCGCTTGGATGGCAGCATATGTTGCTCCAAAACCTGTATGGACCTTTCAGCATTAATGGTGCCTTCACAGATGTGCGAGTTACCCATGATGCCATGGGCACTAACACCCCCCATACCATCACAGATGCTGGCTTTTGGACTCTGCGCTGATAACAACCTGGATGGTCCTTTTCCTCCTTTAGCCCGGAGGACACGACGTCCATGATTTCCAAAAACAATGTGAAATGTGGACTCGTCAGACCACAGCACACTTGTCCACTTTGCGTCAGTCCATCTCAGATGAGCTCTGGCCCAGAGAAGCCGGTGGCATTTCTGGGTGGTGGTGATATATGGCTTTCGCTTTGCATGGTAGAGTTTTAACTTGCACTTGTAGACGTAGCGACGAACCGTGTTAACTGACGATGGTTTTCCCAAGTGTTCCCGAGCCCACCTGGTAATATCCTTTACAGAATGATGTCAGTTTTTAATGCAGTGCCGCCTGAGGGGTTGAAGGTCACGGGCGTTCAATGTTGGTTTTCGGCCTTACCGCTTACGTGCAGAGATTTCTCCAGATTCTCTGAATCTTGTGATGATATTATGGACTGGAGATGATGAAATCCCTAAATTCCTTGCAACTGTACATTGAGAAACGTTGTTCTTAAACTGTTGGACTATTTGCTGACGCAGTTGTTCACAAAGTGGTGAACCTTGCCCCATCATTGCTTGTGAATGGCTGAGCCTTTCAGGATGCTCCTTTTATACCCAATCAGGACACTCCCTTGTTTCCAGTTAACACGTTCACCTGTGGAATGTTCCCAACAGGTGTTTTTTGAGCATTCCTCAACTTTCCCAGTCTTTTGTTGCCCCTGTCCCAGCTTCTTTGGAACGTGTTACAGGCATCCAATTCAAAATGAGTGAATATTTGCAAAAAAACAATAAAGTTTATCAGTTTGAACATTAAATATCTTGTCTTTGTAGTGTATTCAATTGAATATAGGTCGAAAAGGATTTGCAGATCATTGTATTCTGTTTTTATTCACGTTTTACACAACGTCCCAACTTCATTGGAATTGGGGTTTGTACATCCAACTATACTGGGACGTTGTTCTACTGTAATATTGATTGTCTGTCCAACAGAATTGCCACATCAGGGGCATCTGGGTGGCGTGGTGGTTTATTCCGTTGCCTACCAACACGGGGATCGCTGGTTCGAATCCCCGTGTTACCTCCGGCTTGGTCGGGCATACCTACAGACACAATTGGCCATGTCTGTGGGTGGGAAGCCGGATGTGGGTATGTGTCCTGGTCGCTGCACTAGTGCCTCCTCTGGTCGGTTGGGGCGCCTGTTCAGGGGGGGAGAGGGAACTGGGGGGAATAGCATTGTCCTCCCATGCGCTACGTCCCCCTGGTGAAACTCCTCACTGTCGGGTGAAAAGAAGCAGCTGGCGACTTCACATGTATCAGAGACGTGGTAGTCTGCAGCCCTCCCCAGATCAGCAGAGGGGGTGGAGCAGCGCCCGGGACGGCTCAGAACAGTGGGGTAATTGGCTGGATGCAATTGGGGAGAAAAAGGGGGAATATTAAAAAAAAAATTGCTACATCATCATCACGTTTCAAATGGATAAGATGGCGTGAAAAGTCGCGGATTACAACTTCAATAAATGGGAAATCAGTGTCTGAACATTTCTGCATACTTGGTGAAAGTGATCTTAGATGGTCATAGTGGTCAGTGTTCACGTTAACACTAGAACCACCAAGACGGTTGGTATGACCGGTTTGGATTTTCAAAGTTTAATAACTTTGTGGCGGGAAAAAAGATACAGACCTGCCGTTCCCTGAATGCTCCTAAAACTGAATATATTTAAATTAAAATGAGTTTTAGACCAATCGCACAAAAACAAGTTATGATAAGATCTACCTAAAACAACCATGAGTGGTCAAAATGACCATATGTAATTTGTGCGCCATCGTGTGCGTCATGTCAGTATTTATGACGTGTGTTGGTGGCATCATTTCCTTCGTGAAGTTCGTTGCTCTGTCCTAGAAACACACTAGCGTCCTCCAGTGCAGAGAAATAGTCTAAACTTGATGTGTGATTATGTCCAACATGTCTGGTTACAGACGCACCATGACTACCACCGAGGCGCTGCAGTATTTACAGGCGTTGGACAGCGGCCATTTTAAATTGTTTGAAAATAGTATTAAAGTTGTTAAAATGTTAATTGTGGTGTCAGTTAGTTTCTTAACAGACACACTAACATATGTAATGCATTAATATCTCAACTGGGTATTTATCTTGACACAATATAGAGTTTGAAAACCGTGGCGGTCATTTTGACCGCCCATGGTCGTTTTAGGTAGGAGTGAAATGCTGGTCATTCTGGTGTTAAACTGTGTATGTATGTTAAACTGTGTATGTATAGACACATAACCGCTTTGGTTGTTCCTCCTGTCCTCTCCGCAGCTGGACATAGTGGAGTTCATCCCCTCCCTCCTGTACTTCGGCTACACGACCCTGATGGTGCTGTCCTTCTGGCTGCTGACGGGCACAATCGGCTTCTACGCAGCCTACATGTTCATCAGGAAAATCTACGCCGCCGTTAAGATCGACTGAGTCATCACTGTTGCTGCTGTTCTTTTTTCTTTTGAGGGGTTTTTTTGTTTTTGTTTTTGTTTTGTTTTTGTTTTTATTTTTTATTTTTTTTCTTCCCCCTCTGCCCGAATCGTAAGCACTGACTGGTGTGTTTGGAAGGAAGCGTGAGGTGGTGTTTTTAATGACGTGACTGCTCCACCCGCTGGCTTTGAGGGGAAAGAACAGCACAAGGGTGGATCCGGCTACGCTGTTTCCCTCCCTCCCTCCCTCCTTCCCTCCCTCCCTCCTTTATTGGACAGAGATGCAGAGAGAGGGTGTCCTCTGACCGGACCATTACTCTTCTAGTTTACCTTGCACACAACACAGAGGGCCAAAGGACTTGGCTTGAGTGTCTCCTGTACGTTTTCTGTTTTGTCTTGTCATCGCTGTGTCGAGTTGTCAGTCCAGTTTGACTTATCCACGTTTTTATTTTCTCCGCTACAGAATTGGACTCAGAATTTAACTTTTAAATACGACCCGGGGAAGATATTCTACTACCATTTCTGTACACACATTCTGTCTGGGCTGTTTTCCGTGTTTCTGCCCTATGATTTCTCGTTTTGTGGATCTGAGAGACTTTTTACAGTCAAAGGTCAAGGGATCAAACTGTGGTTACGGCGTAAGTTTTTTGTTTTTTTTCCGGTCGAGCTTATATGGAAATTATGCCGGGAAATTCCACAGCATAACATGAGAAACGATATTAAATTGTTGTATTATTTTCACTGCCCTTTCCGTGTCCTGGTGTGACAGTTTTACCCACAAAACATCCATCTCTCCCTTCCAGCAGGAAATAGTCTCTCTGTTCTTGAAACATCAGTCCAGTTTTCCCAAATGGTGGTAAACAGCACTGAGAAGAAGCTAGCATGTTAAAGTATGTGGACTTAGGTGAATTGATGGACTACGAGGCTCGGAGGAGTCGCCGACCTGTGCGGACATCCAGGAGGAAAACACTGTCAGATGAAAAACCCTGAAAACGTCGAGCTGCGATTTGTCGGTGACATGAAACTACGTGATCCCATGGAGGGGTTCCAGTTTGAACTGTGTCTACACCCCCCCACACACAAACACATCATCGTCATCATCACCTCGCACCAACAGTGTAGCATAAGCAGAGCCTGACGGCCTGCTGATCTATGCATATATGGAAGGGTGGGATAACACATGCTGCTTGATGTGTCTCGGTCAAAGTCGTATTTGTTAAAGCATGATTTTGGACACCCTGTCAAATGTATGAAACTGTGGGTACAGCTTCATGGGAAAAAACATTTTTCGAGGGTCTTGCTGGTCACCTGTCATTCTGCCAGCAGAGGTGGTGTTTAGTTTACCGGTGTCTCTCAGAGCGTTTTATTCCGACAAAAGCTTCAATTTGAGGATGTGAAGGTGAAGTGTTGATTTCTCAGTGCTTTTCTGTTGTCGGCTAAACCTCCAAAATGTAAAACTTTTCTCAAGAAGTCCGGCGGCAGACAGTCTAGTCTTTCATTATAAGTACAAACATGAACATCTCCAGTAAGAAGGTCTTGAACAAACATCAGCAGATGAACACCAGGAAGATCCACTCATGCAGAGCTGCAGCGCTTAAGTGCGGGCCGTGTCTGGTATGTGTTCATGTCAGTGGTACACAGTGACACAGCAGCGCCACCTCATGCCGCTGTGAGGCAGAGGCAGGCTGACACACGGTGTAGGTGCGAGTGCTGGGCTGCCGTGCCAAGACGGACTACAGGAATCCGTACTAACCCATGAGGACCTCTCTTTGACCCGGGTGCTTGCTAGGCTTGATGGATGTGAAGGCTGGCGTTGGGTCAGAGGAAGAGGTGGCAGGTTTAACATCCCAGCAGACGGACTAGCTTTTACAGCAGTGTTTTCATAGTTATGCTCTCAGCAGTGGGGGTGGGGGGGATCTGTAGTCTGTAGCCATTCCTTAGACAAGAAAACATCTACCAAGGCCAAGTTCTAGTGAGCCGATGGGGTCAATAACAGGGTGCTGGGCACACGAGACCTTTTCCAAACAGCTGACATGATCCAAAGGATTGTTCCTGTTGGGCGCGATTTCCACAGAACTTGTATTTATCTCGACACAACAATTCTATGGTTATGTTAAAATTGACAACTGGAGATCAGTGTTTGAAGGGTTTGAAAGACGGGGGTGTTTGCCAGTGCATGGAACTAAAGAAGGTAAAGGTGATATTTTTTGTGTATTTTTTTTTTCTTATCCGGACAGGATCTCGCAGAGGGAAGATTGGTGCCTATATATCAGCCCTGATTTTTCCAGGGGTGACGTGATTTACAGTGAACCACTGAATGAATGAATGGCTTTGTTTTCTTCCTTTCTTACGACTACGAATCAGACAAAACACGAACAGCAGGTATCTGAGAATTGGTTCTGGAGGAACAAGCGAAATTGGTGAATTCACAACCCCGACTATCCCGTAAAAGTCCCATTTGGTCCAACTTGATATTCACCTGGAGAATTCACTCGTTTAAAACTTCGATATTTGGAAATGTCCTTTTGGTTTGGAGCGTCTCTAATTTGCATCCCTTTCTTTTCCTCCACCCAATTCTCTCCATCTCGTTGGAATTTAACTGTCTTGCTGTCTCCGGTGTACAGACAGAATGACACGTCTCTGGGAAGTGACATCCGCATCCATACCAGGGCAGGGTTTTTTACAGACAGATTCAGCAGCCCGAGTCATGCCTGGTTACGTATGAATGAGGGTCTGAAACCATGTAAATAAACAAGAGGCTTTGTATCGTTGCGTTTTGCTGTTTGTGGCGCTCTCTGTAAGTATAAATCCTGTCATTGTTTTAGCCAAAAGCATGATGCTAATGCTGATTTTTAAAGAACTTTATTGTTTGTTTGTTTGTTTGTTTGTTTTCATTTTGGTTTCTATTACAGAATGTCCAATTATAAAAAATGTATGACAAAACAATAAAGAGCTAACAAGTTGAATATGAAAATTAAGTTTGTCTGCTCACTTACATCCCCGTTTGACAGTATGTGTACGTGTTCACCGATCAGCCGAAACATTGGACCCACCTGCCTGATACTGTGTAGGACCCCTCATGCAGCCAAACCAGCTCTGGCCCGTCGAGCCAGTGACTCCACGAGCCCTCTGAAGGTGTCCTCTGGTATCTGGCACCAGAACGTTAGCAGCAGATCCTGTAAAGCAGTGTTTCTCAACCCAGTCCTCAAGGACCCCCTATCCTGCATATTTTCTTTGCAACCCTGAATAGGTACCTGTTTGTAGTTATTCAACCAATCAGCAATGAATTTTGTCAGATGTTGCACACCTTGCATAATTAAGTGCTGCGAGATGATTGGTCGAGTAAGTACAAGCAGGGCTACCTATGCAGGGTTACAATGAAAATCTGCAGGATAGGGGTTCCTTGAGGACTGGGTTGAGAAACACTGCTGTAAAGCCTTTTTAAGTTCCTGCTTCCGGTGTGGGAAGATGACAGCGCGAGTTCACGTTTGCGGCGGCCTCACCCAGGACCGTCCATGCAGTGTCTTTGTCCACGTCTGCGTTTTAAGTTTTGTCTTCATTTGATGGCTGGGGGTGGGGGGGGGGGTTTGCTCTGCTGCGTGTTGTGGGCCCGAGACCACGGCCCTGCCTGGAGCTGCGACCAAGGAGGAAACACTGAGGGCGGCCTGACAGGATGTGGAAGCGGGGCAGGCTAAGCTAACTGCTAGCCCACGCAGACCGGCAGTTCTGATAACACCGAGGGCGGTCTGGTGGCGGCCTCGCCTGGCGCTGGCTGTGGTGTTTTTTGTCCTCGTGTGGAGTGCGGGTAGGTGGGTCGAGGGTGGCTAGGAGAGCCTGGTGGGGTGTGTCTGCTGGGCCCGGGGCTGGGCCCGAAGAAGAAGCGTCGAGGGCGGTCCGACAGGACGCGGCAGGCTAAGCTAACTGCTAAGCCCATGCAGACCGGCAGTTCCGACTCATCCTAGCTGTATGTGTTAGTTTAGATATATTTTTCAGGTAGCATTTGTGTTCTTGAAGTTCTTTTGGTTTTTGGATACATGGTTTCGTCTTTGTGTTGCACTGCTGTGGGCTGGGGGGAAACAACATTCTGGAAAAGGTGTTCCTGGTTCCTGACGTTGCGAGGTGGGGCCTCCATGGATCAGACTTGTTTTTCCAGCACATCCCACAGATGCTCAGTCAGACTGAGATCTGAGGAATCTGGAGGTCAAGGCAACACCTTGAACTCTTTGTCGTGTTCCTCAAACCATTCCTGAACAATGTTTGCAGTGTGGCAGGAAACAGGCCACTGCCATCAGGGAATACCGTTGACATGAAGGATGTAGCCTACCTGGTCTGCAACCATGGTTAGGTAGGTGGTATGTGTCCAAATAATATCCACATGAATGGCAGGACCCAAGGTTTCCCAGCAGAACATTGCCCAGAGCATCACACTGCCTCCGCCAGCTTACCTTCTTCCCATAGTGCATCCTGGTGCCATCTCTACCCCAGGGAAACCACGCACACGCACCCCGCCGTCCACATGGTGTAAAAGAAAATGTGATTCATCAGATCAGGACACCCTCTGCCACTGCTCCATTGTCCAGTTCTGATGCTCACGTGCCCATTGTAGGTGCTTATGTAAAAGGATGCTAGGAGTGACATTGTTGATGTTGTCCTCTGAGGGCAGGAATACCGGCTCAACTAGACTCATTTCACGGAGAAAAACCACGCGTGCACGTCATCGGTGTTGCTGTAACCAGAATGGTTTCTTTATTTTGCGCATGCTCTTTCATAGACCACAGGTCAACACAACAGCGGCCTCTAGTGGTGACATCAGTATAAGAGCACATACACATAACCTTGGTTTAGCCAATATTGTAACAGACATCGCAGTGACTAAACACGATTTTTTAAAAACATTTCCACCTCTTCTGTATGACAATGACAAGTAACCATGAATTTATTTGCCATTGCCATGGGTAAAATCTCTTTCATGCGCTTTTACTTCAGCACTGGTTTTGCTCTTAGATGCTTGTTTAGATGCACTTATGACCTCTGATGACTAGTAGTTCTCCTGATTTCCTACGTTAAATGATGCACTTACTGTAAGTCACTTTGGATAAAAGCGTCGGCTAAATGACTGTAATGTAATGTATTGTAATGCTTTGGGCGGTGGACAGGGGTCATCATGGTGTAATAACCTCAAAGAATGACATAGTGAGACCAAGGTAATGGGTAAACTAGGAATATGTTTACTTTGGTAACCGGCAAACACAGGGCATGATCTGACTCTTCGCTGGCCTAGAGTGTTTTGACTTCCTTACTAAGTAACCCTGTGCTCCACGTAGTGGCTGAACTAGAATATAACGTTCCCTCCCACTTAAGATAAAACATAAGAAATGTAAGCAAAACTCCAACAGTTTCTCTAAGCTAAAACAATAAAAGAAAAAAAACTCTCACATGGCCTATACCTTCTCTGTCTCCTTCCGGTTGATTTGCACTAAACAGTCACCATTTACCATGCAATTCACTAATAATGATGCCACCTTAAAACAGGTATTATCTCCACATATAGTTAACAGGTAAGTATCTCCACAGATAGCTTAGGTAAATATCACCGGGTACGCATCATTTATTTTCTGTTCTACAGTGCAAAGTCTTTCATGTGGCTTGGCAGCTTTGTGAGTCTTTTTGTACGTCGGACACTTTGAGTGGCATCACTGCCCCCCTTTCACTTGTGCAGTATCTGGTGGCTGCCTCTGGGCACTGACCTGAGTTTCTGACTCAGAGCTTGGATTTCCTTCAGTGGGTTGTGGCTGCCCAGGGAGATCCACCCGTTGTGGTGACACCACGACAGCAGTACCGGCAGCGTGGGTGCTGGGCTCCTCGAATACATCCAGCCCTTCTGCTGTCTCTTCACGCCTGGACAGGATCTGGTCCACATGTCGACGGACTACTCTACCATCTCACAGCATGACCTTATATTTCTGTTTCTGACACAATGAATCCTGGGACCCACCTCGGTCCGTGGCTGAAATTCCTTGTCATGACAGCGTCTCCTGCCCCGAACCCTCTGTCCTTTGTATTTTTGTCGTGCTGGTCTTTCTGTTTTCTTTGTCTGGTTTCTATTTTCCTGTTTAGGTAGGTCTGGGTGTAGTAAGTCCAGGGTGGAGCGCAGCTTCCTCCCCAACAGCATCTCAGCTGGGGAGAGACCTGTGGTGGACTGAGGCGTTATCCTGTAGCTGAACAAGACCTGTGACACCTTAGCTAACAAGCCCGCTCGGCCAGTCCATTTGACGACGGGTGGTAGGGAGCAGCTGTCATGTGCACTATTCCGTTTTTTCTCATTAATTCTTTAGTTCCAGTACTAACAAAACATGTGGCATTGTCACATGTTTCACCATTTTCACCATTTCAGGGATGCCCTGGTTGCTGAAACTCTGGCGCAGGCAGTCTATGGTAGTGGTGGGTGGATGTGGCGCTGTTCACAGGATACACATCCATCCATTTGGAGTGCGCATCGATGATTACGAGGAACATTTCCCCCATGAATGGTCCTGCATAATCCATATGCAGTCTCCTCCATGGCTTGTCAGGCCACTCCCAAGGGTGGAGAGGAGCGCCTGCTGGTGCCTTTCTGTGTGCCAGACATGTGTTGCATGTTTTGACTAGGTTTTCTATGTCCGCATCTAGCTTTGGCCACCATATATAACTCCGTGCCAGGGCTTTCATCCGGGAGACCCCAGGATGGCTTTGATGAAGCTGCTCTAAGACCATTTGTCTGGCTGGCTGTGGAATAATCACTCGTGCTCCCCACAACACGCACCCATCCTGAACGCTGAGGTCAGCCCCTCTCACCTTGTGTGGTGCAAAGTCCCCCTCTGTTTGATGTGGCCACCCCCTTACCACATATTCACGTACTCTGGCTAGTACTGGATCTTTACTTGTCAGTGCCTTCACTTGTTCGGCTGTCACTGGTGTTGTGTCCATTTCCTCAAACATCAGCACTCTGTCCTCCTGCGCTGTGGTGATGGCTGTGTGCTGGAGGGGCAGTCGGCTTAAAGCGTCTGCGTTGCTGTGGTCTTTCCCCGCCTTGTAGACAATGGCATATTCATATGCCCTCAGGGTCACTGCCCACCTCTGTACTCGTGGTGACACCATGTGTGGAACAGCCTTTACTTCACTGAACAGGGACAGCAGTGGTGTATGGTCTGTGCAAATGGTGAACTTACGACCATAGATGTATTTGTGGAACTTCTGCACCCCAAACATTACTGCTAAACCCTCTTTGTCCAATTGGGAGTAATTCCTTTCCGCCGGTGTCAGAGTTCTAGACATAAACCTTATCGGTCTCTCTGTTCCATCTCTCATTTTGTGAGACAGCACCGTGCCGACCCCATAGGGTGATGCATCACATGAGGATGAGCTCTTTCTCTCTGTCGTAGTGCACTAGCAACCTGGATGACTGCATGAGTTTCTTTGACTGTTCGAATGCGTCCTCCTGGTCTTTTCCCCACTCCCAGCATGCACCTTTTCTCAGGAGTGAGTGGATTGGTGCTAACGCAGTTGACAAGTTGGGCAGAAACCTGTTTTAGTAGGTTAGCAGTCCCAGGTATGCCCTCAACTCTGTCACATTAGTTGGTGCCGGTGCTTCCTGGATTACTTCTACCTTGTTTTTTAGTGGGTGGAGTCCTGTTGCATCCACTCTGTGACCCAGGAATTCCACCTCTGTTCCCATGAAGGAGCATTTGATCCTCTTTAGATGCAGGCCTGCAGCATCCAGTCTGCGCAGCACTTCTGCCAACGTCTCCAGTTGTTGTTGGTCATTGCATCCTGTCAGGAGGATATCATCTAAATACACTGCCACGTTTGAAACCCCCTGAAGCACTGATTCGATAGTTCGTTGGAAGATAGCTGGGCTGGACGACACTCTGAAAGGTAAGCGTGTGTATGTAAACAGCCCCTTGTGTGTGTTTATGGTCACCAGCTTCTTTGCTTCCTCATCTAATGGAATTTGTAAGTATGCATGGCTCATGTCTAGCTTTGTGAATTTCTTTCCTCCTGCCAGATTTGCAAAGAGAACCTCCGTCTTTGGGATTAGGTATTGCTCCAGCTTGGATACTATATTCACCGTCAGTTTATAATCACCACATATTCGGATTGAGTTGTCAGGTTTCCGTATTGGCGCTGCGAATTCTACATATTTGACTGGATCGGTGATTTTTTCTTTTAACAGCCGGTCTAACTCTGCTTCAACTCCCGGTTTCATGGCATATGGCACAGGTCTTGGTTTGAAAAATCCTGGTGTCACCTCTTTGTCCACATGGATCTTAGCTCGGGGGCCCTTAAATGTACCGAGTTTCTCCTTGAACAAATCCTCGTATCTCGCCAGCACCTCCTGTAATGTCAACTGGTTTCCTTCCCCGACCTGATTTACTGCCACCCTCCAGTCTATGTTCAGGTCTTTTATCCAGCGCCTGCCTAACAGGTTTGATCCTGTGCGCGAGATTACAACGACTGGAAGCTGTTGTGTGACACCCCTGTGTTGTACAGTGACTTTGGCAACCCCTAACACCTCTACTCTTGCTCCTGTGGAAGTTTTGAGCTTCAGGGAACATTTCTCTGATTCTGGAACTTTTGCATTGTTGTCCCATATCTTTGAGTTTCTGACCTTGTCAGTAAAGTTACACTGCACCCCGTGTCCACCTCAAAATTCACCTTTGATTTATTCAATGTAATGTGATGGGGGGCACTTTTTGTATTTTGTATTTTCTCCGAAACACTGAACATTGTGAACACTTCGTCCTCTTCTTCTGCTTCCCCTGTGTCAGCTTGTCCGCTGATGTGATGTGCTCCACGACTCACCCTTACTCCCTTTTTGGTTCCCCCCTTCCCTTTGAACTTGGGTTTCTCTGGGGTTGAGGTAGCCCGACACGCCCTCCTTATGTGCCCTTGTTTTCCGCAACTATGACACTTTTCATTAGCAAAGCGGCACTCACTTGCCATGTGATTTCCCCTGCATCTGTAACACTACCGCCGTTGTTCGTCCCTGGAACTACGCATGTTTACTTTGTGCACACTCATCTGGGCTGACCCTTGCTTCCATCAGCACCAGTGTCTACACATTTCCCTTGCAACTCACTGACATCCTTCTTTGCAATCTCAATGGCTCGAGCAAGGGTCAATGCTTTCTCAAAGGTAAACTCAGTCTCGGATAATAACCTACGCTGGATGCGGTCATCATTCACTCCACAGACCAGCCTATCCCTTAGCATTTGCGTCAGATTGTCCTCGTAATTGCAATCCTGAGCTAACTTGTGCAACACCACAACATGGTCCATAAGTGACTCACCCTCGTGCCTGTTCCTTGAATTTAATTTAAACCGCTGCACGAGCTCTGATGGCCTGGGGTTGAAATGCGCTTTCAGCAAGTCCACAATGTCCTGGAACGAGTTCTCCCCTGGCGACACCGGACTGAGGACATTTCTCGTCAGACTGTAAGTTTGGGCACCCATGGAACTGAGCAAAATCGACTTTTTGATGGCTCCATCGGTAATCTTATCAGCAGTAAAAAAAAATGTCCCAAGATTTCCACATATTCCTCCCATGACTGCGACTCACTCTCAAAAGCAGCGACCGCTCCCACCGTCGCCATGTCCCGTCTCGGGTAGCCGTAGCCACGCGCTAGCTAGCCAACTTCACTCGGCGCTAAAACGTCCAGTGTGGCGGACACTAGGGGCTATGCCTCTCACCCAGCAGGACTGTGAGCTGGGGGCGTGGTTTACGTTCCCGGGCTCGCCGGTGCAGGGTTGTTCCTGCTGCAGTTGGTTTTTGGAGTTGAGGAATAAACATCAAACTCGCCTTGGTCTCCTGTGTTTTTCCTCATTCCTGCCACACCAGGAACACCGAATATCCTTGTTTTTTCCAGGATTCCGTTTACCTCGTCGCCAGACGTAATAACCTCAAGGAATGAAATAGGGAGACCAAGGTAATGGGTAAACTAGGAATATGTTTACTTTGGTAACAGGCAAACACATACAGGGCATGATCTTACTCTTCGGGGGCCTAGGGTGTTCTGACTTCCTTACTAAGTAACCCCGTGCTCCACCTAGTGGTTGAACTAGAATATAACAATGGTCACTCTGACCGGTCTGCAGCTACGCAGCTCCATACACACCAAGCTGCGATGCACGGTGTGTCCTGACACCTGTCTATCTCAGCCAGCATTAGCTTTTTCAGCAATTTGAGCTACAGTACCTCTTCTGTGGGATCGGACTGTTTCATTCTGTTCCGTTCTTTTCTTAACCCTACAGAATGGATGGTTAAAGCTTTACTTGCTTTACTTAAAGCTTTACTTATCACTTTATTAACAGAAATCCTTAGGTCATACAGTTCAGTTACTTCCATCTCTAGCCAGCATCTGTGTCACACTCTAATTGCTCCCCGGAACCACAAACTAGGAATAGCAATGCTATTTGTTACGTCTTTTCTTTTTTTCTTTGAAGTAAAGTCCTTTAGTCAACACATCATTTACTCTAAGTGGTCCATATTATCAATAAACAAAAGAATTGTGTTATCAACACATCAGTGAATAAATCAATCAACATATCACTTGTAAATAACTAAGTTTATACTCTGTATTCTTATAATAATTATTAACAAAAGTATCTATTCAAATATCCATAACCAAACATTTTAAACTGGATAAACGTTCCACTTCCACATCTCTTTCCTTCTTTTCTTTTCCCTTTTTTTTTCTTCTTTCAATCAAACCTTACACTATTCTCAGTCTTTGCAAGAGTCCCAAACCCATATTCTTATCACTGAGTAAAGTCTTTCAGGTAGCGAGGTCTGATAATCTGTCAACCCGACCTTGTAGTGACAGTGTGTTGGTCCCCTGCTTGACTCTGATCTACCCCTTCCACTCTTGGTGTCTCTCAGTCCCTATTTGTGTAGACATGGCAGATGTGCAGTGGTTGCGTCTGAGATGACGACGATTACTTCTCAAAACACCTCCCGACTCCAGATCCATCTCATACGATCTGTGGCCCACTGCTTTTATCACCTTTGCCACTCTCCAGACCTTATGTGGTTCAAAAGGTTGAACTCTCACACTGTCACCTTTTTTAAGAGGGTCCAAGTCCTTTGCTGTGTGGTCGTAGTACTTCTCCTGTCTCTGTCTGTTGTGCATCAGTCCTTGTGTGTTGTCCATTATCATCGGCTCCAACAGAGTGTCTGTGGTAGGAAGAAGGGTCCTTGTCCTCCTATTCAGTAGTCTCTGTGCTGGGCTTGTGTTAAGACCTTGGCTCGGTGTGTTGCGATGGTCCAGTATAGCCAAGTATGGATCCTGTCTTGCAGCCATAGCTTTCAGCATGAGGCGCGTGGCTGTTTTTACAGCTGGCGCCGCTTTACCATTGCTCTGGACGTATCCAGGTGAGGATGTCCTCTGTTCAAACTCCCACATTTGACTGAGTCGCTGAAACTCCTGAGACAGATTTTGCGGTCCGTTGTCCGAAATGACAACATCTGGTATCCCCTGTCGTGCAAAGTGGGCCTTTAGCTTTCTGATCACTGTGTTACTCTTAGTATCTGCTCCCAAAAGTTGTAGTAGTAGTCCACAGTTATCAAGTAGTCTTTGTTATTAAATGAAAACAGGTCTGTCCCTACCTTGGCCCAAGGTCTGTATGCCATATCATGAGGGTGTACTGTCTCTCTTTGTTGCTTAGGGTCTACTGACCTGCATATGTCACATTTAGAGATGAGTCTTAATGTGCTCATTCATTCCTTGCCAGTATACACTTTCCCTCGCTCTCCTGAGACATGTTTCTACTCCAAGATGGGAGGAGTAGATACGACGAGTGATATCAGCCCTGAGTGCATCAGGTATCACTGCTCTCTCTCCCCTGAATACTATGCCATCCTGAAAACTCAGTTCATCCTGGAATGAGTGGTAGTGCTGGATGTCTGCTGAGATGTCATTTTTGTTCTGTGGCCACCCTGTCAGAATCATGTTTGTCACCCTCTGTAACTTTGTGTCCTCTTTCATAGCAGATCTAATTGAGCTCAGTCTCTCTGTAGAGATGGGAAGGTAGTTAACCATGTTCACAGTCTCTAACTCTGTCTCAATTTCTCCCTTAGTGCTCTCTGATAAGTATGCCCTACTCAGCGTATCTGCCAGCAACATATCTCGGCCTGGTACATAGATCACTCTGATGTCATACTTTTGCAGCCTCAGTAGCATCTGCTGCAGTCTCTTTGGTGCACTGAGAAGTGGCTTACTGTGAATATTCTCCAGCGGCTTATGGTCGCTCTGTACAGTCACCTGTGTGCCATAGGTATATTGGTGAAACTTTTCCACCCCAAACACTATTGCCAAGCATTCTTTCTCGATTTGGGCATATCCCCTCTCAGTAGGTGTGAGTGCCCTACTACCGTATGCTACTGGTTTACCTCTCTGTGTCAGGGCTGCTCCCAGTCCTGTTTCTGATGCATCACACTGTAGCGTCAACTCGTCGTCCTGGTTGTAGTATTTCAGAACCAGTGCATTGGCTATTTTGTCTTTCAGCCTCTGAAATGCTTCCCCCTGTACATCTGTCCATTCCCACATGTTCTCTTTGTGTGTGAGTTGTCTCAAAATCTCACAGTCATCTGACAGGTGATCATAGAATTTTGACAGGTAGTTTACCATACCCACCAGTCTCTGTACCCATTTACATCTGTCGGCCTTGGCATCTCCCTGACTGCACGTACTTTTCCTCAAGCCGCAGTCCCTCAGTCGTCAGCAGGTGTCCAATGTAGGGTACTTCCAGTCATCGTAGCTTGAATTTGTCTATGTTTAGTTTGATGTTTTGCTCTCTGCACCTGGTCAGAAAGCGTCTGAGTTTCTCGATGTGGTCCTGGTTTGCCTCCTCCTGTGTCGCCCCTTCACCTGTGATGAACACATCATCTGCTATGATGTATACTCCAGGTAAGCCCTCAAGCGCCTGCATGAGCTTCCTTTGGAAGACTTCTGGTGCTGGACTTATACCTATCGGCATTCTCAGCCAATAGATATAAGTAATCCCAACGGTACCGGCCAAATGCGGTGGAGAATGTGGTTAAGTAGCTTGACTCTTCCTCTAATTTGACGTGCCAGAAGCCGTGCTTTACATCACAAACTGTGAATACCTTTGCCTTTGACATCTCTGGGAGGATGTCATCTATCATAGGTAGGGGGAAATGGCTCCTTTTAAGTGCTCTATTCAGTGGCTTTTGGTCTATACAGATTCTTGGCTTCCCATTCGGTTTTGTCACTGAGACCATACTACTTATCCAGTCTGTGCTCCGCTCTACTGGTGTGATGATCCCTCTTTTCTCCAGATCCTTGAGTTCCTCTTTAAGAGGTGCCATCATAGCAACTGGCACTCTACGTTTTGGCAGTTTCACTGGTGGTACACTGTTGTCTAGTTCAATGCGATATTCCCCCTCCAAACAGCCATCCCCAATGAACACATCTTCGAACTCTGTTTGGATTTTCTCCATCGTCATGTGTCTGCCACATCTCTCCTCACATGTTGTTACATGACTCAGATCATTTTTCACTATGCTGTCAATGGCCAGGATATTTTCGTACTGTACCTTTATTAACGTCATGGCTGCCCAGTAAAGGAATTCTGCCTTTCTGGTCCATCACTTGAAACTCCAGTCTGTACAATTTATTGTTTCTGGGGTTTCTGACCTTGAGCTTACATTTACCAGGTGGACTACGCCTGGTTTTATTTTACGTCACAAACACTTTCTCTGTGTGCTCCAGCTGTGTGTCTGTGTTTAGGAGATGTACTGGAATCCCATTGCAGGTAGCACCACAGTCTATCTGGAAGTTAACTAGTTTCTTGCCTATCATCATTCCTGCATAGAGTTGTTGGCCTTTGCTGTGACTCCGTTCTACTTGGTTTAAAGCCTCCTCTGTTATGGTCATAATGTCCTCATACGTGTCACTGTCCTGCTCAAAGACAACATGCACTGGTTTATATTTCCTGATGTTCTCTGCTCTTGATTTGCATTGTAAAGCAAAGTGATTTTCTTTCCCACACTTCTTACACTTTTTTTTCCCAAAAGCTGGGCATTTGTTTTTGCTTCTCTCCTGTGTTTTACCCCAAAACTTACAGCAGATCCGGTTTTCTCTGCTTTTCATGGCTGTCTGTTTCAGGGCATACACTTCCTCTACTATCTGTCCTTGTAGTGTTTTGCTGTTCTCTCTTGACAGCTCTGTAGCTCTACATTTTGCAGACATTTTTCAAGCGTCAGATTCTCTTCCCTGAGTAATCTCTCTCCCTCATTGCAGAGCTATTTGTGCCACACACAATCCGGTCTCTTATTAGCGAGTCTTTAATCTAGTCCATTTTTGGGGGTGCTGCAGCACCCCTAAATTGAACCCCAGCACCCCTAAAATTGAAGAGATTTTTTATTTTTGCTGTATGTCCATGTTTAATAAGCTGAAGAAATGCCAAAACCATATCCAGTATATGGTTTAAACGTAATATTTTAACAACAAAAATACAGCACCCCCCCATGCTTCGAAAATGGTTTGATCCACCCCCCCAAATTTATCTTGCCTGGCCGGCCAGCACTCTGGATGCTAAGCACCCCTAAAGCTCTGATCCTAGACTCGCCCCTGTCTTTAATGTCTCCAAAATTACAACTACTGGCTAGCATTCTCACGTCTGTGGCGTATTTGTCAACGTTTTCTGTTAATCCTTAGTGTCTCATAAAAAAAACCTGTATCTCTCAACAGTCTCGTTTACCTTTGGATTACAGTGCCCGTCAAACAGCGCCACCACTGGGCTCATTGTTCCCCTCGCTGACGTCCTGTCTCCTGCCAGAGTGTTCAGCAGCTCTTCCCGCCTCTCCTATGAGTTAGTAGAACAGCTTGACTCTGGTACTTTCCTCTGCATCGGGCATGGCAAGGTCCGTGTACAATGTAAACTCCTCCTTCCAACTCTTCTATGCCTTAGCTAGGTCGTTGGAGTCCAAAGCAAGCATTGCTGGAGGTTTCCGTCCTTCCATCGCGACGTCAGCTGTTTTTTTTCTCGTTCCGCCGTTGCGTTGGGTGGTTAGCCAGTCGACTCCTCGAAGCTAATTAGCTAGCTAGCTGTACTGCTACATTCGTCCACATCAAACGGCAACTAAAACGGTTGACCCGCTGCCGCCATGTTTCATTCTGTTCCGTTCTTTACTACACCCTGCAGAATGGACGGTTAAAGCTTTACTTGTGTAAACTACTAGTAAGACACGTTAGTCCCTAGCTAACGGGTCTGACCCTTTAGCCGAGCGGTTAGTGATGTCGCCTTGTGGTGCAGTACACCTCGTATCGAATCCCGCATCGGGCAACAAAATAACCGGTTACATTGGTGGCAGCGGTGGGATTCGGAAGTGTGCAGATCCTCAGAAGTCTCTTCGGAGCGCGGGAATAACAAAGCGCGAGGGCGCGCTTCCGGGGAGGGTGACGACTGTAAACTACTAATAAGACACGTTAGCCCCTAGCTAACGGGTCTGACCCTTTAGTCGGGCGGTTAGTGATGTCGCCTTGTGGTGCAGTACACCCCGTATCGAATCCCGCACCGGGCAAGAAAATAACCGGTTACACTTGCTTACTTATCACTTTATTAACAGAAATCCTTAGGTCATACAGTTCAGCTACTTTCATCTCTAGCCAGCAGCGTTATTATTTTTCCCACCTGGATTCCGGGAAGACCCGCCCCTACTCTATCTCTGATTGGCTAACCCTATCCCTAACCCCGCCCTAACCCTAACCTTAACCAACCTAACCAACGGAGGCAACGAGTACTAGCCAATCAGAGGCAGAGTTCCCGGAATGCGGGTGGGGGGGAAAAACAAGCTAGCCAGCGTCACTCGCGGTCTGTGTCACACTCTAACTGCTCCCCGAAACTAGGAATAACAATCCTATTTGTTACACGGACCAGACAGAATAGCCTTCACTCCCCCCGCACATCAATGAGTCTTGGGTACCCATAACCCTGTGGTTCTCCTTCCTTGGACCACTTTTGCTAGGTACTGACCATTGCATACCAGGAACACCACACAAGTGCTGCCGTTTTGGAGATGCTGTGACTCATCTAGCCATCACAATGTGGCCCTTGTCAAAGTCACTCAGATCCTTACGCTTACCCATTGTTCCTCCTTCCAACAAATCAACTACAAGAACTGACAGTTCACTTGCTGCCTGGTATATCCCACCACTCGACAGGTGCCATCAGGGGTGTAGCACACAATTCTGGGCCCTATACATAAGCAGTCTCTGTGGGCCCCTTTCCTCTTTTGTCTCTCACACATCACTTTTTTGAGTTCTAGCATACTGTATATTATTTACAGTCACAGTCCATTGATCTATTTTAACCTGACATAACCTAACTTAACGATCTTGCAGTGATTGAAAAATGTGTCGTATCACTTCAAACTTCGATGAATCTCAGGGAACATGAATCATTTCTGAAATGTCACTGCCTGTCTTTGTATCAATATTCAGGTAGTAAGAGTTATGTGTTAGCTAGCTGCTACCTAGCTGTGGTAGTAGGAGTTAGCTAGCCACCTTTCTTTTGGAAGAAATTACTCAACAGTTGTTTTCCCTCATTTTGCCTTCTCTCTTTCCTTTTTTTTCTTCTTTTTTTTGGAACCCAGATTTGGCTTTCTTTGGGAAAGGCGTGACTCTGTACTTGTGCTTGTATGAGCAGTCACTTGCAACAGGACTAGATGAGCTGCACTGAGAGATGCTCATGAGGGGCGGACTAAACCATTTTACACCTCTTGTAAGGGGTGAGAGTGGCGCAGTGATTAGCGCGGTCGCCTCACAGCAAGAAGGTTCTGGGTTTCTAGCCCCAGGGTAGTCCAACCTTGGGGGTCGTCCTCTGTGTGGAGTTTGCATGTTCTCCCCGTGTCTGCGTGGGACATGTAGGTCAGGTGACTCGGCCGTACTAAATTGTGTGTGTGTGTGTGTGTGTGTGTGTGTGTGTGTGTGTGTGTGTGTGTGTGTGTGTGTGTGTCAGGCACGTAGCCAGGTAGGTGGTTTTCGTGTCCGAAACCCCACGGCCCGTCTGAAATGGCCCCAATAATTATTTAGTTATCGTTTTGATTATTTGTCACCGCCCCTCTAGCCTACTCATACACTGCATCTATCGTGACTGACAGGCGTTAAACCTGTCAGTTAATTTGTCTCCAAACATGATGTATCTTATTGGTCTGTTTCGTAAAACAAATAAAATCACACGCTTTTGATTGGCTCAGGGGTCTGTCGAGTCAGCTAAGCAACCTGCCACTGGTTATGCTAGCTAAATGGTCGATCAATAGTTTGCTTTTCAAAAGCAATGGAGCCGCCGAAAGCTACCTGTAAATCAGGCAAGAGCAGTAAAGTTAATATTCGTAAAATCAGTGATTTTTTTGTTTCAACGTGTCCCGACTCAAAAAAGAAAAACAAGAACATTACAGGTGATCTGATCACTAACGTTACCGATTTCCCGGAGCAAGTGTTAGCAGACCCGCCGTCCTCTACCTCGGAAACATTTTCACACGACTTTGTGGATTATTTTGGTGGGAAAATATCAGACGAACAGAGAAGAGAAATATACTCACTGGACTGGACGGCCAATATCGGACAAACATTCCCTACAAAACTAGGAGGTAAACTACGTTTCCAATGTCACTGGATTGACCAGTTTATCTGGCTAGCATACTCAACAAGGTCCGACGGTTGTTTTTGTAAGCACTGTGTTGCGTTTGCAGTCGAGCATGTGGGCAAGGGAGGGCACAGAAAAGCTGCCAAGCTAATTAATGTCCACTTCTCGGACTGGAAACATGCTTTAGAGACGTTCAAAGACCATGCACAAAAGGCATATCACAAGGATGCATGTTTGAAAGCGGACAATTTCCAAATGGTTCTCAACAATAAAATGGATGCAATTTCACTGAGGCTAGATTCTGAGAGAAAAAAGCGAGTCCAAGAAAACAGAAAAACTCAAAAGCATCATTGCAACGTTGATTTTTTGCGGTCGCCAAGAACTCGCCCTGAGAGGTCATATTGATTCAGGACCAGTGACATTGAATGAGCCAACTCACAATGACGGAAATTTCAGGGCTTTACTCAGGTTTAGGGCTACATCTGGCGACACAGTACTGTTACAGCACTTGAGTAAATGTGCAGCAAACGCTAGCTACTGCAGTCCTGATGTACAAAATGAAATAATCAGCATAATTGGAGATGTGATAACAAACAAACTGGTGCAGAAAGTAAACTCCGCGCAGTGTTTCGCTGTGTTGGCAGATGAAATGAAAGATGTTTCAGGGCGGGAGCAGCTTTCTGTCTGTGTCAGACACGTGAACCAGCATGACAGCCAATATAGCATCAGAGAGGATTTTTTGTCCTTTGTTGATATCGGGAAGTTAACCGGGGAGGCAATCGCCAATTCAATCGAAAGTCAGTTGACAAATGCAGGCGTTGATTTACAGTTTTTACGTGGCCAGGGATACGACGGCGCATCTGCCACGAGTGTCCGTTTAAATGGTGCCTAAGCTAAAATCAAAGAGAAGCACAAGCAAGCAGTTTATGTGCACTGTGCCAGCCACGGTTTGAATTTGGTTCTAAACAAGTGCTGCACTGTACAAATGGTGCGAAATTGCTTTGGAATTGTCCGGGAAATCTGCACTTTTTTCCATGATTCGGCTTTGCGGTCTGCCAGTCTGCGACACGAGACGGAACGTCTTTTACCCGACTGCAAGAAAACGCGACTGACGAAGTTGTGTGAAACGAGATGGGTTGAACACCACGACGCAATATTTACATTCAACGAGCTTTTAGACCCTGTGCGATCCAGCCTGCAGAAAATCAGTGAAACCTTCACAGGAGACACATCTGTCAAAGCCACTCAGCTCTTTAATTCAATTGACAATGCAGAATTCATGCTGTCCATGAATGCGAGTGAGAGGATGCTTGCAAAAACCTACCACCTGTCCACCTTCCTTCAGAAGGAAAATTGTGACTTGGTGAGTTGCGTTTCAGCTGCTGATGCTGTTATTAAGCAGGTAGATTAGATGAGGGCTAACTCTGAGATGGAGTTCAGGCAGATTTTCCAAAAGACCTCTTCCCAAGCAGCCAAGTATGGGGTTGAATTTCGACCACGAAGAGGCATGGACTGCAATGAGGATCCATTGAAGGCCTGTGAAAATCACTACCGGCAAAAGCTTTTCATAGTCATGCTTGACTTTTATTCATCACAGATGAAGGAACGCTTCAGCAAACACAGAAATGTGATCTCCAACCTCTGCTCCTTACTGCCATCTAAGGTCAGCATGCTGAACGACAGCTCAGCTCAAGCGCTCTCCAACCTGTATCCTGATGAAGTGTCACCGCATCTGGAAGTTGTAAAGTCAGAAATTGACACCTGGCTAGATAAATGGAAAGATGCAACTTATGTTCCACAAAATGCCATTGAGGCATTAAATGCCTGTAACAGTGAGTTGTTTCCAAGCATCTTCAAGCTTCTCCGCGTTTTTCCCATGTGGGAAGGATCAAGGACAAAATGCGCAGTACAATGACGGAAAGACGGCTTAATGGACTGACATTGCTCTCGGAGCACAGAGACATTTAGTCCATGGGCCAGAGCCCAAAATTTCCTATTTCGGTACACTCAAGGTGGCAAAACTTACTTATAATTTTTGAAAGGATCCATGTCTGTAGATGATATTTTGGTATGATAACCATTCCTGAGTGGCAGCTGTATCACAGTTATCAGCTCATGAAGTTAACCACCCCCTAAAGTAAATTGCATTTTAGACGCTGGTGCATATCCTGGTTTAGCCTCATGGTCAGGACATTTTTCAATGTTCTATAATATTGTCTTTGGTATCATTTTAAAGGGGACCTTCTTAGCTTTCATTCAAGCCCTGTTGTGGATATTTCTCACAAATATAGAGGCCACTTGAGCTCTTCAACCTGTCAATAACACACATCTTTCTGCAATGTTCGCCTAAACTATATACTTTCTTTTAGCCCTGTGGCATCTAGGAATATCAAGGACACAAAAAACAAAAACTGGAATACTCACAGGACTGTAAAGATTCAGGAAATGTATAATAGACCCATACTATTTCATTGTGTGAGGTGATTGTGAACCTTAAATTAGAAGGGCATTATTACTAAGAAACTAACTAGGCCAAAGCCAGTTAGTCCATGGGTCAGACCAGATATCGATATCACCCAAGGTGACACAACTTCACTGGTGACATTTTATTTGGTACACTAACAGAAGTAAAATAATACATGATAACCTTTCCAAATGAGCAGCTATTTCATTTTTCTTTCAGGAAACCTGTTTCTGTGCCTCTCACGATTGTGTATTTGCCCAGATTTTTACAAATATAGCATTTCAACACCCCTGGTACTGATTAGCCTAGCTTAAACTCTGGGACAGTTCTTAGTTGGCCAACAACCAAGGATAACCAGTACTGTGTACTTCCATTCATTGTGCTAAGCTAGGCTAACGTGCAGCCAGATAGCTTTCTACTAAACACATATAGAGGAAACTGGTATCTATCTTCTTGTCTCACTCTGGAGAAGATTGTAAGCTAATTTCCCATAATGTTAGCATGTTCTTTTAATGTATATGTTAATATGATTAGTTAAAGTGGCTACGAGGAACTTTCATCTTGTGTTGATTTTAGCGGCCTCATGTGGACAAAATACAGCTGTTGCATAGCAACTAGGTAATGTATCTATTTGTGGCTATGTAAGATAAATAATGGTAATATGACGCTGGTGAAGCAAAGTAAACTTTGTTTTAGTAGTGTTCATACACCTAAGTTACATGTATTTGTTTGTATGTGGCAGGTGAAAACTGACTGAATATGGCCACTGGTGAACAAGCAAGTTTTTACCCAATACCAAAGCGCCCACGGGTGGAGTGCATTATCCACTGTTCTGATGATACAGATAAGCTGGTTTCACTACAAAGTGTCGACTCATGGAGAACTCTGCTCAGGGCAGCTCAGATACGAAATCATGCACCAGTTTTGAAACTGGCAAAAGACATTCCTGAGGGACAGATTCCAGCAATCTACTACCACATAAAGTGTCGCAGTATCTTCACTATGAAGCAAATTCTTGATGGCCTCCTTGCAAAAGAAAAGAAAAGTTGTGTCTCTGCTGAAGAGAAACAATCTAAGAGAGTAGCTCGACATGCTCCAAGTACATCTAGGACTTATGATGCAGAGTGCATATTTTGTCAGAAAAACAGCAAATATTCCAAGAGACAGAATACGAGAGAAGTACTGGTGCAGTGTCGAGAACTGCGAGCTGATGCAAAGATCAGGAGTGCAGCCACAAAGAAAAGGGACAGCAGAATCCTTGCCATTGTGAGTAGAGACCTTGTAGCAGCTGAAGGGCACTACCACAGGTCATGCTATAGACTTGACACCAAAGAAGAGGTTTCCAAAGGAGAGGTTGCCAGCAATGAAGATGATGATGCTGCAGCCCAGTATGAAGCTGCTGTGAATAAGGCATACAATGAGCTGTTCCTCTTCATCAGGATGGAGCTTTTTGGCAATCCTCAAGTGATGACAATGACTGATCTCTCTTCTAGACTGGTAGCTTCAATGAACTCCCAAGGCATTGCCCAAGTCAAGGAATCAACCAAGAAGCACATAAGGCGAAACCTGGAGAGTGAGTTTGCTGGAGCCTTGCAGATATTCCCTGATGAGAAAGGAAAATTCCTCCTCTATCCCGATAACTTGTCCATGAGGGAACTTGCCAAAGAAAATCAGTCTCTCAAAAGGGAGCTGCAGACCCTGAAAAGTGTCAGTGCACAAGATGTTATAGCCAAAGCAGCCATCAAATTGAGAGCAGACATTAAAAGTCAAGATGTTCCTCAAACCTGGCCACCTGAAGTCAAACCAGAAGCAGAATGTCCTACCATTCCAGAGTCGCTGATTATCTTCCTGTACTCTCTACTCACAGGCTCAAATGATCCTGATCATGCATCCCAGAGAGTGCAGTGCCTTCTGCAGTCATTTGGCCATGACATAGTATATGCAGTGACATGTGGAAATACCAAGCCTTCCAAGCACATTGTTCTGCCATTCAGTGTCAAATCGTTGACAGGAAATGTAGAGTTGATAAACATCCTCAACCGACTTGGTCACAGTGTGTCCTATTCACAGATGGAAGAGATCAACACTGCCCTGTGTCTCCAGAAACTCTCATCATCAGGGAGTGGCATTGCCCTTCCAGCTAACATCCATCCTGGCATATTCACAACTTTAGCCTGGGACAATATCGACCGTCTTGAAGAAACTGTCAGTGGTGAGGGAACATCTCACAGAGTCAATGGGATTGCTGTGCAAGCAAAGCCAGTCAACCCACTTCCTGTCCAACCCATGCCCACTGTTCCCAAAACAAAGAAGAGAAGCATTGATGGACCCCCACCAATGTTACCAACTTACAATGCTGGACAACGGGTAGGGCCACCACAAAGCAAAAAGTCAGATGCCGATACTGCAGCCAATACTAAGCTTGCCAGAGAGAAAAACCTTCTTTGGGTCCTAGCACGCATGTCACAACAAGAAGAACAGTCAGTCAGCAGCTGGACAGGCTTCAACATCCTGACTCGAGGAGAGATGACGGTCATCCCCAACAATATAGGCTATCTGCCTACCATCAATGCTCCAGCGACACAAATGTCTACTGTCAACGAGGTGCTTAACCAGTCACTGAGCATCATGCAGTGCTTAGGCCTGAGGAAGATTGTCTGTGTCTTTGACCAAGCCCTGTATGCGAAGGCTGTCGAGATCACATGGAAACACCATGACAAGTTCCATGATATCATCGTTAGGCTTGGGGTATTCCACACCATCTGCACACTGCTGGCAATAATAGGAAAGCGTTTCCAAGATGCTGGACTCAAAGACCTCTGCATTGAGTCTGGCATGATTGCAGAAGGCTCAATTGCTGGTGTTATGGATGGCCGCAAGTACAACAGGGCAGTGCGACTACACAAGCTCCTGTATGAGGCTCTCATGCGACTGACCTTGAATGGTTTCCTGTCCTGGTTGGAAGAAACTCACAGGAATGACATGGTTCACCTGAATGAGACACTGAAGACCATTGACAGCCTTGGGAAAGAAGTCTCACAACATGCTTTGAAGGAGGTCCTCGAGAACAGCTCTTGTACACGCATCATGGATCTATTTGAAGTCTACCGTGAGTTCCTTAGAGGTGGAAACGGCAGCCTCTCGAACTTCTGGATGTCCTATTTGGACATGGTTGAAATCTTGTTGGGGCTCATCCGAGCATCCAGAGAGGGAGACTGGATGCTATACTTGGCTAGCATTCGAGCCATGATCCCATGGTGCCCTTGCTTATGACAGGATGAATTATGCACGCTACCTCCCCTACTACTACGCCCAGATGTCTGAGCTGCCCATCACACACCCAGATGTGTACACAGAATTCATGGAAGGAGGCTTCTCAGTCCAACTGGGCTCCACCAATCCCTTTGGCCGAATCCCTGTTGACCAAGCTATAGAAGAAACGGTGAACAAAGACACCCAAACAGCTGGAGGGACAAAGGGATTCAGCTTGAAGCCAGGAGCTGTGACCAAATATTATCTCACTGCTGAGTATAGAAGCATGTACCTCAGACAGCTGAGAGACCTGACAGGTCAAGGCAGGTGCAAATGGTCTCATCCAGATCTACAGAGTCCAAGGATCAAGAGAGATGAAGCAGATGTCCAGTCTCTCATCGACCTTATGGAGAATAACTGGCTCAATCCTATGTCCCCTGATGAGATTGATTTGGTTAGCCTCTCCACTGGCAACATGGCTCCACCTGATGTGACCATAGATCTCTTGAGAGCTCTTGAGAAAGGAGAAGAGGCCTACCAAGCATTCCAGCAAACAAGGTTAGATGCAGACCCACCACCTGTGAAATTCCACGACAAGATGACCAAGCAAAGTCTGAAAACATTCTCCAATGTCAGCACAAAACAAGCTCATGGAAAGAAAGCACAGGATGTGGTTCTGAAGGCAGATAGAAACCTTTTCAGTCACATGATCCTGGTGGCTGAAAGCAGGAAGGTGAATCTGAAGGATGTCCTTGCCTACCCATTGGGCCCACTACCATGGGCACTGGCAAATGCTGATGGGTCCTTACGAAAAACAAACAAGGCTGCACTTGCCAGAGAGCTTGAAAAGAATGTATCTCCTGCAGAAGACATCCCAATCCCATCTACTTCCATCATTGATGGGATGAGCCTGGTCCAAAAAATGAATGGCAACAACAAAACCTTTGCACAGGTGGCAGAGTCAGCCTTGACCCAGGTCCTCCATGAGGGAGCACAGAGTGGGAGGATTGATGTTGTTTTTGATGTCTATCACCAGACTTCGATCAAAGATGCTGAACGACTAAACCGGGGTGGAGACATCACTCTCCAGTACAAGAATCTTGCAGGGGGACACCACGTCCAGCAGTGGAGAAAATTTCTGTGCAGTTCCTCCAACAAGACCAGTCTCATCAAGTTTCTGGTGGAAGAGTGGAAACTCCCACGATACAGAGCTATGCTGCATGGCAAGGTGTTGTACATGACCTGTGAGGAAACCTGCTACAAGTTGACAGAAGATGGGTGTGAGGAAGCAGCAGAACTGCACTCCACACATGAAGAAGCTGACACCCGTCTGCTCCTGCATGCATTGCATGCAGCAAATGCGGGCTCAAAGTCAGTTATCATCACAGCTGAGGACACTGATGTCATGGTGCTTTGTCTTGGCTTCCAGAAGGACATCACCTGTCCCATCTACCAGAAGTGTGGGACTCAGAACCGCACACGGTTTGTCGACATCACCAAACTGGCAAGTTCACTTGGAGACAGCATCTGTGACAGCCTAATTGGCTTACATGCCTTCACAGGCTGCGACACTGTCAGTGCATTCGCTGGTCGAGGGAAGCTGAATGCCCTGAAGATAGTGAGAAAGCACACTTCCTGGCCAGAGACTTTTAGTCAACTGGGACAGACATGGAATGTGAGTTCACCTGTCGGATGTATGTTGCTAATAGCAGCACGGCTGAGGTGAACAAGCTGCGTTACCAGCTCTTCTGCACCAAAAGGGGAGAGGTTGAGTCCAGCCAGCTGCCACCATGTAGGGACTGTCTCTTTATGCATGTTCAACGAGCCAACTATCAGGCAGCAATATGGAAGTGCTGTCTGCAGGCTAACCCTGTGGTGCCAAGCCCTACTGAGTATGGATGGACAGACGATGAAGGCAAGCTGGCCATTTACTGGATGCGCTCCCCACCTGCACCAGATGTGGTCTTGGAAATGCTAACATGCAAGTGTGTGCATTGATACAAAATGCCAAGCTGCATGTGCCTGTCAAATGGACTTCCATGCACAGACATGTGCAGGTTACAGACCTGCAGTAACCAAAAACAGCAGGATGGTCCAGAACTGGACTTTGAACTTGGGGAGTCAGATGATGAGAGAAACGAGCAGTTTGATGAATGACAGTGTGATGATTCTGATGGTATTACTGTGGTAGTAGTCTATTGATGCACAGGATGTTGATTCTGGACTTGGTTACCCAGAGCTTGATAACAATAATGTAACCATATTCACATATACCCATTACCCTACCCATTACCATTACATATACCCACTAATGATATGGGATTACATGTATCATTGACGAAGTATATGTAAATGTCAATGTTGTTTAAAATATTAAAAAGTTCATTACCTCACCATGGTATTCCTTTTTATCATGTATTTTGATTGTTTATTTAAACAAATGCATAGAGACCAGTTTGTGACCTAACTGGCTTTGGTCTAGTTCTCATTTAAGGCTCACAATCACCTCACACAATGAAATAGTATGGGTATATTATACATTTCCTGAATCTTTACAGTCCTGTGAGTATTCCAGTTTTTGTTTTTTGTGTCCCTGATATTCCTAGATGCCACAGGGCTAAAAGAAAGTATATAGTTTAGGCGAAAATTGCAGAAAGATGTGTGTTATTGACGGGTTGAAGAGCTCAAGTGACCTCTATATTTGTGAGAAATATCCACAACAGGGCTTGAATGAAAGCTAAGAAGGTCCCCTTTAAAATGATACCAAAGACAATATTATAGAACATTGAAAAATGTCCTGACCATGAGGCTAAACCAGGATATGCACCAGCGTCTAAAATGCAATTTAGTTTAGCGGGTGGTTAACTTCATGAGCTGATAACTGTGATACAGCTGCCCCTCAGGAATGGTTATCATACCAAAATATCATCTACAGACATGGATCCTTTCAAAAATTATAAGTAAGTTTTGCCACCTTGAGTGTACCGAAATATCGTCTGGCCCATGGACTAATTGTGGTGACGCCGGAAGAGGTACTGGTGTGTGTGTGTGTGTGTGTGTGTGTGTGTGTGTGTGTGTGTGTGTGTGTGTGTGTGTGTGTGTGTGTGTGTGTGTGTGTGTGTGTGTGTGTGTGTGTCAGCCCTGTGATGGCCTGTCCAGGGTGTCTCCCCGCCTGCCGCCAAATGACTGCTGGGGTGGGCTCCAGCATCCATGCGACCCTGAGGGCAGGATAAGCGGTTCGGATGATGGATGGATGGCTGTAAGGAGTGAGGGGTGAGAGGGGGGCCTCAGAGAGCCTCCACTATTTTGCTTAAGTCCCTCAACCGATGTATTGAGCCAATTCTAACTGAAGTTATGACACTAGTTAGGTAGAAATAAAACTTGCAAACCAAAACAAACTTTTAATTCCAGGCTTCCCGACCCCCCCGCCCCCTTCCTGGGCCCTGGTAGCCCCCCCCACACTGCGATGCCGCTGGTGCCATTGTAATGAGATAATCAATGTTGTTCACTTACCTGTCAGTGGCGTTAACGTCCTGGCTGGTGGGCGTGTGTGCAGCAGGTACGGCACGTCTCTGTCTAGAGACCGTGTCCGGGCCCTGATCACAGTACGTTGTGATGTCCAGCTCTTCTCACCCTTTCAGCCGGTTTTCCAGGTTCGTCCTAAAAAGGGTCTGTGGAAAACCAAACGGCTTTCTATTTTCTGAGCCGCGGCAGACTCAGCAGCCAGTACATTTATACGAGCGGGGCTGCAAGTACAGACCGGCTGCTGCTCCCAGCTGTAATTATGGCAGGCCGGAGGCTCACACATACATGTTGGTTTATTTGTGTAGGCCCTCGCAGACATGATCCAGACCTCGGTCCGGTATGACGGGCTGGCACACAGCAGAACCCAAGCCGTGGGTTGGCTCGGCTTTGGAAGTGGTGTTTTTTTATTTCATTTTATACAGGTTTTCCCTTTTTGTTTGTAGGAATTCACCTTTGGTGGCGGGTGAGTCCTAACATGCTGTGCTCAGGATGCTGCAGGCTTTCCTCTTCTGGCTCCCTGCACGAATCCCGCAATACCGGCAGGGCTGCGCTGTTCTTCGTGACTACAGTGACGTATTACACACGTGCGGCGCGACTGGCGCGATGGTGCACCACCACGTGCTGTCAGGGAGGAAGGAAGAGCTCAGCACCGTCTGATGAGCTCTCATTAACTCCTTCACTCCCTGCTCTGCTCTCAACTCTCAGTACACACACACACACACACAATGTCTCTCTCTCTCTCTCTCTCACACACACACACACACACACACAATCTCTCTCTCTCTCTCTCTCACAAACACACACACACACACACACACTGTCTCTCCCCCCCCCCACACACACACACTCAGCAACACAACGTGTTCTCTGTGTGATACATTCCTTTGTATTGACCCTGTGCCACCTGTTCGTTAGTTAATTGAGTTAATTGGTTATTTTTCAAACACATTTGTTTTGATGGAGGGCTGAACACTCTGTCACCTGTTTGAGGACCGCGCAGACAGGACACAGGAACACACGCCTCATCATCGCCACCGCCTCGTTTTGGAAGGAAACTCGCCCGGGGTGAGCGTGCAGAATGAAACTCGCCCGGGGTGAGTGTGCAGTATGAAACTAGCCCGGGGTCAGTGTGCAGTATGAAGCTCGCCCGGGGTGAGTGTGCAGTATGAAGCTCGCCCGGGGTGAGTGTGCAGTATGAAGCTCGCCCGGGGTGAGTGTGCAGTATGAAGCTCGCCCGGGGTGAGTGTGCAGTATGAAACTCCCCCGGGGTGAGTGTGCAGTATGAAGCTCGCCTGGGGTCAGCGTGCAGTATGAAACTAGCCCGGGGTGAGTGTGCAGTATGAAGCTCGCCCGGGGTGAGTGTGCAGTATGAAACTAGCCCGGGGTGAGTGTGCAGTATGAAGCTCGCCCGGGGAGAGCGTGCAGTAGGAAACTCGCCTGGGGTCAGCGTGCAGTATGAAACTCGCCCGGGGTGAGTGTGCAGAATGAAACTCGCCCGGGGTGAGTGTGCAGAATGAAACTAGCCCGGGGTCAGTGTGCAGTACGAAGCTCGCCCGGGGTGAGTGTGCAGTATGAAGCTCGCCCGCGGTTAGTGTGCAGTATGAAACTCTCCCGGGATGAGTGTGCAGTATGAAGCTCGCCCGGGGTGAGTGTGCAGTATGAAGCTCGCCTGGGGTCAGCGTGCAGTATGAAACTCGCCCGGGGTGAGTGTGCAGAATGAAACTAGCCCGGGGTCAGTGTGCAGAATGAAACTAGCCCGGAGTGAGTGTGCAGAATGAAACCCGCCCGGGGTGAGTGCGCAGAATGAAACTCGCCCGGGGTGAGTGTGCAGTATGAAGCTCGCCCAGGGTGAGTGTGCAGTATGAAACTCGCCCGGGGTCAGTGTGCAGTATGAAGCTCGCCCGGGGTGAGTGTGCAGTATGAAACTAGCCCGGGGTGAGTGTGCAGTATGAAGCTCGCCCGGGGTGAGTGTGCAGTATGAAACTAGGCCGGGATCAGTGTGCAGTATGAAGCTCGCCTGGGGTCAGTGTGTAGAATGAAACGCGCCCGGGGTGAGTGTACAGAATGAAGCGCGCCCGGGGTGAGTGTGCAGCATGAAACCCGCCCGGGGTGAGTGTGCAGAATGAAACCCGCCCGGGGTGAGTGTGCAGAATGAAAGCAATGAAAGTATGAAACCGCTGGTTCGTCTTTTAATCATTTCAACATAACACATGACAAGTCAAAGATACACTGACACTGTACTGTACAATAAGTCATAGTTCTGTTGTTGTGTTCATCATCTCTTTGGATCAACCAATATACAAATCTGTCACTCTTACATTGCAGCAACTGATTGCATGTGAGATATGTAACAAAAAATAGCAAAACATTTTCATGTCTTTCTTTCTGAGAAGCATTTTGTTTATATAATTCTCCCTGTAGTTGATGAACTCCATCCTACATAAAATAGTGTAAGTGAATGCAAATATTCCATTTCCTTTCTTTCACCTTTTCTTTTCCAAAGGTGGCAGTAATAGCAAGTAGTAAAAATAAAATGGGCTATGTCGCTAAACGAAATAAACAAAAGAGCTTGGAATGCAAGACTTACATTAAGCTAGAAATACACGAAACTACACGGGGATGTCGTCCACATAGACAAAACCCAGTTTCTCACTAAAAGGCAAAAAAAAAAAGAAAGAAAAAAAAGATAGCATTATTAAAATCCAATCGGTATTTCTCAGGCCTAAAAATTGATTAATAAATTCCCTTTAAAGGTTTGTGTTCTGCACCTACTAGTTAAAGGAGGAGGTGAGGATAAGTGCATCCCTAGTAGGTGCAGGTGAGGTAATGGCGCTACAGCCAAGCCGAGCAGCAGAACGACAACACGGTCACAACTCGGGGCGGGGGGGCAGTGTAACACAGGTTGACCCCTACCACGTGTTTCTGGGCGGGGCTCGTCTTGGCATCAGTTTTTAATCAACTCCCGCGTAGCAGATAATCATCTCATCACGAAGGAAGCGGTCGCAGCTAAAATGCCATCGACAGACCTGCTCGTGGGGAATTGCTCTAAAAATGGATGTCCACGAAAAAAAACTGAAATTATGAAAAAATTTCGGAATTTTTTTTAAATTTTGCAATTTTTCGGAAATTTTGAAAAAAAAACCTATTTGAGAATTTTTCGCTATTCGAGAAATGTATTCATAAACCAGAATTTCAAAACCTCAAGGAGTGCCTGATCACGGAAATAGGCTGCAGACTGTCAGTACACGCTGCGCGGTTGTGTTGTCTGTCATCTTCACGGTGACCCGTGTTGGACAGCTGTTGGCCTGAAGACAAGCACGTCTTCAATCAAACGTCTTGTTTAAGAATAGGCTTTGACCCAAACCTCATTAAAACATCATCACACATCCTTTAAAACCATACAGACAAAAACGTCGCTGACGGCTTCAGCATGGAGAAGCTCGACTCTTCTCACCGGGCATCAACGTGGTCCCCAGGTCACGTGTTTAAGCCTTCATACACCGTCATACAGCTCCTTTTCCAAAACAGGAAGCTCAGGAATGCAGTCAAATATGTCTCACTTTCTTCTACTGAAACAAATGGTCACCAACAACTCTTTTTTCCTATCACTTTAATATTGTAGCGAAGTCGGGGGACAACGCAACCACAGGAACTGCCGCGACCGGGAAGCGAACCTGTATCGCCCGCACCGCAGGAGACATCGCTAACCGCTAGACTAAAGGATCAGATCCGCCAGCCAGCGGCCAGCGTGTCTTCTTATCCATGCACGTTACAATATGAATTTATTTTTCACTTCTGCCAAATTCATTTCCCCGTGTCGCGTCCACGGTGGTCTACCCTGGAAGGACGCATGGCAGGATTGAGCTGCCTGGGAGCAAAGCCACTATGGGCCCTTACCAACCTCAACCGATTGTCCAGCTTCTGTAACTCGTGCATGTGCCAAGAGTGGGAATGGGCCCCTCTTAGTGCGTCCTACATTTCTGCTGATATTTTCTTTAAATGTTGAATATTCTCAAAGAAATCCCACCCGTCCGCTATCCAAACCCGCTCGTCCCACTCGGGGTGGCGGGATGCTGGAGCCCATCCCAGCAGTCACTGGGCGGCAGGTGGGGCAACACGCTGGACAGGCCATCACAGGGCCCACACATTCATATCTAGGAACAATTTAGTATGGCCGATTCACCTGACCTACACACACATACATATTTCGGGGGACAACGCAACCACAGGAACTGCCGCGGCCGGGAAGCGAAGCCGTATCGCCCGCACCGCAGGAGACATCGCTAACCGCTCGACTTAAGGGTCAGATCCGCCAGCCAGCGGCCAGCGTGTCTTCTTATCCATGCACGTTACTATATATATATATATATATATATATATATATATATATATATATATATATATATATATATATATATATATATATATATATATAGAGGAGAAAAAAAAATTCACTGTCCAAGAGAGCGAACGCTGCCGGTCTGCATGGCCGTCATCACAAACCAATCGACGTGCAGCAAACGTGGTCCGTCGTCCCGGGACAGTTGCCCACTTTGCCGGTCAGTAATCCAGCCTGGGAGGGACGTTGCTGTAGCTAAAGGTTTCCCGCTCTCACAGAGAGGACATGTTGGGATAAACTAGAGTAACTCGAAGTCAAACGGAGTTGCGCTGCTATTCGGGGGTCTCTTCTGGATAAACAGAGACGTCTGGAGATCCCCCGTGGCTGGACTGTCAGGGCGCCATCTTGGAGCCCGGAGATATAACGTTCAGCAACGGGGTAAGTTCACACAAGTTCACTGACTACTGAAGCAAGCGGTTAAACTGTTTCCCCTGTTCGGTTTTAAATCATGTTCGACAACCTTTTAATGAGGTCTGGGTTCACAAAAAAAAAATACCGACCGCGTCCTTTAAAACCACGGCTTACTACCCAGGTTGCCCTGGAAACATCAGTTTAAATGGGGGGGGGGGTAAAAAAGAAACTGGGCATGGCCGCCATAACTGAGCATTTTAACTGAAGTGCTGGTGGCCTCAAAACGTAGACGGTCCCTCTGGGCAGAATATCACGGGTCACTCCTAACCACCGGTCTGAGCGCAGCCTGAAGTGCTAGCTTAAATGCTAGCTGAAGCTGAAGTTTTCAAATGCTAGCACTTCAGCTAGCACTTCAGCTAGCACTTCAGCTAGCATTTAGCTTAAATGTTAGCTGAAGTTTTCAGATGCTAGCACTTCAGCTAGCTTAAATGCTAGCTTAAATGCTAGCTGAAGTGCTAGCTGTAGGTTTCGGCGTTGCCCTGGCTGCATCCCGGCCAGTAACGACCCTTGTTCTGTGACGTGGTCTTGGAAGGGCATCTCGAGAGCGCGCGAATGGGGGTTTTGGGCCGTGGCTGTGACCCACAGTGGTCTTTATGGTATCAACCCGAGATAACAGGACACGTTGTCGGTGTTCTCCAACAGGGACTTGGCCGTAGGGTTTGATTAGATAAATTTGCAATAGAGAAGGCAAAGTTGGTTACCCAAAAAAAAAAAAAAAAAAAAAAACCAAGAGGTTTGCAAGGGGGGGGCGGGTCTCATATGTAGAAGAATATTAGTGAAGAGTCTATCAACAATACTGTTATTCTTTTGGAGGAGAAAAATACATAAAGGTTGATAAAAACTACACATCAAGCTAATGGCACATACATGTACGGGATCAATACAAAATTAAAACATATGAACATATATGCTGAAATTTTAAAAGAAAAAAATACTCTTTTTTTAAAAGGTTGAAAGTGCTAGAATTCAGATTAGCTCACAGAAACCCAGGGAGGACAAACTCAAAACATGCCAATAGCTCTCCGTTTCTTAAACTTTTTAGGACTAAATGAGGCTAAAAATTGGTTACAAAAAAAAAAAGAAAAAATATAAACGCTCAATTTGATTGCTACAAATTTGGCTTGAGCCAAGAGGGATTTTTTAAATCTTTTTTTCTTTAACTTACAATAAAGATCAATTTTGAAATATGCCGTTTCAGTCCATCAGCTGAATAGTTAGAAAGGTGCCAACAGCTTCATTTTAGGGATCAATTCTAACTTTGATCTTTTATACGTGAAAATACTTAAAATACGTTGCCGTCCAAAAACATGTGAATTTCCAAGAGGGGAAAGACCAATATGAGTAAAAGTAAGTGTCACGTGACTCGACGGTCTTGCGCGAGACCGTCTGATGATGACGCAGGTAAGTCTGCAGGTAAAAGTGGACGCACGTGGCGACCACCGGCTGAGGAGTCACGCTTCACGTCAGTGCTCGCCTGTGCTGCGTGTGCCCACCCTACGGGGGGGGGGCATCCATGTGTTTAAAGCGGGGGGGGGCATCACATCCTACAGTATCCATACGTCACAACGCCAGCATCACTTTCAAACAAGCAATTGTGCAAAAAGTGTAGTTTCTACTCCCCAGGTTTTGGTAAGAAAAAACAAAAACAAATAAAAATGAGGTGATGTGTTGTGTTGTTTTTCGAGGTCCTGTTTTATACAAACAGAAAAATAATATATCATATTGACAACAAACAAACAAACGAAAAAAAAAATGACGATAAGCAATACCGCAGCCGGTCACGCGCTGAGTCCCCGGCGCTTTGAATGTCAAAGCTAAAGGCAGATGAACGCTTCCGCTCTGGATATTGCCTCATTTTTCAGACCCTTTTCCTTTTAAAGTTTAAAGAAGCAGCTGAGAGAGAGAGAGAGAGAGAGAGAGAGAGAGAGAGAGAGAGAGAGAGAGAGAGAGAGAGAGAGAGAGAGAGAGAGAGAGCGAGAGCGAGAGAGTAGAGAGGAAGAGTAGAGAGGAAGAGGGGGCGATGAACAGTCTGTCGGTGTGATTTGTGCATGTTTTCAGCTCGCTGAATGTTGCAAAACGCTAAAATGTTCTCTAGTGGTCTACAGTTGTCATCTGTCAGCAACCATAGCTACAAGCAGCAGCATACGATGTTCCTCTTCTCTTCTTCTTCTGTTGTCCTTTATCCTACGTTTGTTCTTCTTTTTCCTTTTCTTTTGTGTCCCTTGTTTTACTCTACGTTGTTCATCAAATTAAATGTGACGTAATGGGTAAGAGTAGGGCTTAACTGTGACGTGATCGTCTCACACACACACACACACACATCAGAAGTGGGTCCTGTGCTACGACCACACCCACCTTTACCAGTGGCGGCTGCTGCTAACCCTGTTTTTTGGGGGGGGGCGCTTTCCCTTCGCGCAGCACACCTGACAGCTGCTTTATGTGCACGCAGTTATGATGAAGGACAGTGTAGCCTGTAAGTCTTATCAGGGTTCGTACCCCCGATAATATCTATTTTTCTAAAAGAGTTTGGGGGGGGGGGGCAAAAAATTGTTAACACCAGCCGCCACTGATCAACCTAACGAATTACACCTGTGAATGAATATGCAAGGGTTCAGCCTCCTCTACTCCCCCTGCCGACCTTTGAACTGCGGATACGCCAATGAAACGCACCACGTCCCCGGACACCACCGTGTCCGGGTGATGTAGCTTACACGACACAGGTCTGAGCACCTGTTTCACTTTGAGGCCTGGGTTCACTTTGGGTTTAGGTTTGTATAGGCGGATGGGGAATCGCTTTAAGGAAAAGACCTACATCCGGGTCCCCTAGACTTTGATTGAGGTGAGGTGGGATTTTTTTTTTCCAGCAAAGCGCGGAGGTCAAATATTCGACTGGATCGAGGATGGGGGGAGCCTACGAATTCATACGGGCCACGTCCAAGTCAACATCCCTACGAGACGGTCAGAGTTCAGCTAGTTCAATGTCTAACAGGTCTTTCACGCTACTAACAGCCCTCTAGAGACACGATCCCCAGTCCCGAGTCTGCTCTACCGACTCCAGTACACGTAAAGGTTGGATATGACAAAGAAAGCTAAAGGGGAAAAGCTAATACTTCATCCATTGTTTGATCAATAAAATGCAAGATACACTTAAAATGTAAACCTGCCAGACATAAAAAACATCATCACTTAGTTTTAATACGTCTACCTAGGATATACCTTACCGAGAAAAAAAAAGCAATTATAATATTCATTTCTGTTGAGATATTTCGTACACAGCAATAACATTCTTTTACACATTTTCCTTAACTGTCACTGTAATTTTTTTCTCTGTTTTCTCCATTCACATATGTCAGGGTTTATCATTACCATGATGCATCTCTTCAGGAAAAAAGACTGCCTGAAAAAATAGTTTTTTTCCTCTTAAAATAGATTTCAGATATATTTGGCAGCTGAGACACGGATGTGATGTATCGTTGCTATGGGGACGATGAAAAGGTGGATGCTGAGAGCAAGACATCTTTTCTTAGTCCCCATAGCAACGATACGTCACATCCGTGTCGTATGGTTGCTATGGGGGCTATGAAAAGATGGATGCTGAGAGCAAGACATCTTTTCTTAGTCCCCATAGCAACGATACGTCACATCCGTGTCGTATGGTTGCTCTGGGGGCTATGAAAAGATGGATGCTGAGAGGAAGACAGTAGGAGGAAGCAGAGTCCTCACAGATCAGCGAGCGAGGTTGGGTGTTTTGAGAGGAGCTGGAAAGGCAGCAGGTCCCGTGTCGGACCCGAGATCCCGGGCCCCGGGGCCGACTCCAGGCCTCTGCCGTGGAAACCTCTGCGAGTCACAGGGAAGGAGGACATAAAGGTTTGCCAAAGGGATTCTTAAAGGTGAAGTGCCTTTTGCTAAAAAAAAAAAAAAAAGTGCTTCTCTGGAGGAACAGTAAAAAAGCCAGCATGACATCACATCCTCTCCAACTGCGTCACACACCTTCACATTTCTTCATGCTAAGGAACAAATGCGTGGCCACATGTGTGCGACGGGTCTTTGTGTTCGGCAGCAAACAGGTGGACCATTATACATCTCTGATTGGTTTTAGTGAATTATTTTTGACTCCAACTATAAGTAAATATCAGGGCTGGCAATGTTGTTTTCGTCTACTTTCTTTCTTATTTCTGTGAAGAGCACTTCTTTTCCAGGCTTGTTGGCAGGTTTTGTGGCTCTAGCCCAGCCGACTAAACACGACATCTCGACCTCTTTATTCCTTCACTAATCTGTCTCCTTACCGCAGTCGTTGTGTTTAGCTTCATGGAATAGGCGCGATGGTTAGGAACACCAGATGAGTCCAATTCTAGAATGTTCTCACATTTGGAAAAGCAAAAAAAAACAAACAAAAAAAAACAAAAAAAAAAGAAAACAATAAAACAAAATATCCACTTCAAACTATGTTTCTGGGTCACAACAAGACAGATAATCTTCACTGAAAATGTATCTGATTTTTTTCATATTATTACTTTAGAAAGTATGCAGTACCATGCCTTTAGGCCTACTGATCCTGTCCTCTATACTACTGAGTAGAGGATGAGGGGATAGAGGGAGAAGTAAATGTAAGTTAAAGAGCTGGGTTAATATATATCATTATAACTAAAGGGTAGGGGAAAAGCCCTAATAAAAACAGCTTCAGCTTCTTTTCTAACTTTTTTGCTTTTTGCTCAGTAAAGGGGTTTAACTTCCTCTAAGGCTCGATCAAAAGCTTTTTTGTGCACTTTCAATTTAAGGCTTCTACGTGTTCAGTTGCTTATCTATTTATTTCTGACTCTCCACCCATTTGAGGCCCTTTAAAAAGCCACAGCACGGCTGCGTTGCGCTACGGGCTGAGGCTGGTATGGAGGCTACCTTGGCGGGGCGAGGGCTGGGCGGAGGATCGGGTCTCTCACTGAAAGGCCTGGTGAAAGCGAGGCAGTGTGGTGGTACTAAGGCTGGAGCTGAACACTGGTGGGAGGGGGTGGAGGGGTCCGAGGCCTAGACCCCCGCCGGAGCTCTGCTGCTCCTGAGGTTGCGGTTGCAAAGAGGTAAGAGGTGTCGTAGCGACGGCAGCAACTGCGGTGGCGTGTGGCTCGGCAGCATGCAGGGATGAGGAAGAGGAGGTGGAGGAAGAGGAAGACGAGGAGGCTGCGGACGAGGTGTAGCCCATCACCAGACCTCCTGTGTTCATGGGGGCACTGTAGGGAGGCAAATTGAGGGGCAAGAAGCCCAGCAGGTGGGAGAAGTCCATGTTAGCAGCACACAGAGACTCGGCGATCACCGCGGGGCTCTTGGACAGGAGGGAATCCCCGCAGAGCTCGTCTCCCAGGCCCACGGTGGGCTCCAGTCCATCCTTCGGGGAGGAGGCAGCATTGTGTGGCTCTGCAGAGGGAACTGGTCCAGGCAAGCCACTCTGCAAATCCATGAGGAAACTCTCCATCTCCACCTTCAAGGGCTTTTCCAGCAGGTATGAGGTAGATCCCAGCTGGTACTTTGGGGCCGGCTGGGACTGGTGCTGCTGCTGGGGGACTAGAGGCTGGTGGGGGGGCAGCGGAGGGGAGTGGTGGTGGTGGAGATGGTGGTGATGATGGTGGTGGTGGTGTGGGTGGTGGTGAATAGAGCCAGGGGGTTCCATGTGACAGCCCATGCCCATTGCTGCAGACAGGGTGTTGGGCATCAGGGAGGGGTGGGGATGGCCCACCCCCGAATTGGACATGGCCTGGAGGTGGTGGTGGTTATACATGCCCATGGGGAAAGGGGTACCACTGGGGAAGGGTTTGCCCATCATGGGATCTTTGTTGGGACCCATGCTGCACATCATGGGGCTAAGCTCCTCCTTGACAGAGCAAGGAGGCGAGCCGGAGCCTAGGAGACCTAACATGTCCGGAGGCTCTGTCTTGATCTTCAGCAGCTCCTGTGAGTGACTCTTCTTTACGTGGCGCGTCAGATGGTCCTTCCTGCCAAAGCGCTGGGCACAGTACTGGCACAGGAAGTCCTTTCGGCCCGTGTGGACCACCATGTGCCGCCTCACATCCTTCCGAGTGTAGAAGCGGCGGTCGCAGTGATCACATGGGTGCTTCTTCTCCTTGGTACCACCCGAGGACTTGCCCGAGTGGCTCTTGAGGTGTTCCAGGAGCACTGGCGTGCTCTCATAGCTCTGCATACACACTTTGCAGGTGAGGTCCCCTGCCGTGGCAGAGTGCATGGCCACATGGCGCTTGTATCCCAGCTTGGTGTTGTAGTGCTTGCCACACTCCTCACACTTGAAGGCCTCCTTGTTGGGGTCATGGGTCTGCAGGTGGTTCTTCAGGTGGTCTTTGCGGTGGAACATTTTCTCACAGAATGAGCACTGGTGGGTCTTCTGTGGAGAGTGTGTGGCCATATGCCTGTGAAGGAACAGACGGAGCAGAGAGACAAAGAACTCTGAAAAATTGTTTATGTAATAGCTAGCAATAATCTCGGTTCGCATGAAGGATTAAACCAAGACAGGGCAGATAAACTAAGAGTTTGAAATTCATTGAGTAATTGTCTAGCTTGCTATGCAGGCTGTTATGCATCCCGAGTTTTTGTAAGAGGAATGAATTTGTTTCAGTCTAGGTTGGGATGTGGCTGATGTTGAAATTTGGGTCGAGCCCATTTACATTTAGCAACAACATATATGCTGCATGATTAAAACGTAATCGAACAGACTTGCCATGCATAAATGCTTCCAGGTGTAATGCACCCAGGACACACTGAAGCTCAAATCATCCTAAACACACCCAGCGTGATCAAATAACAACAAATGATAATAAACCGTAATGACGAATAAACGATCCTACATTGTTGCAACATGCAAGCGTGCATGAATCTAACATCTGGCCAGCAGATGGAAAAAGTAACAATTAAAATACTTCTCAAAAAGTGGCATGCACATCACTCCCTCTTGTAGCGTGTAGTAAATGTTGACTGTCTAAATGTTAAAGGCTTAACGCTTCAGTCAGAGAATCAACCGTTCAGCTTTCAAATTAAAAAAAAAAAAGCAAACCATGAAATTCAAATTGCTGCTTATCTGGGTTTGCTCACTTTTCCACTGCACGCTCCTCCCAGAGCATCCTATCTGGATGGACACCTGTTTCCTACGACCCACTACCTAACATGAACCTGTTAACGGGTTCAGGTTGGCTAGTGGTTAAGTGTAGTATTACAGTTAGCTAGTCTAGGGTTGCTGTGAGGAAGGTTGTTCAATTTCACTAAGCATCGTGTGTCTGTACAGATGAATATCTTTTTTTCTTTTTTGGGGGGGGATTTTTCCCCACCTTTTTTCTCCCCAATTGTACCCGTCCAATCACCCCACTCTTCCGGAGTTTCACCAGGGGGATGTAGCACGTAGGAGGATCACGCTACTCCCCCCAGCCCCCCCCCCCGAACAGACGCCCTGACCGACCAAAAGAGGCGATAGTGCAGCGACCAGGACACATACCCACATCCGGCTTCCCACCCGCAGACACGGCCAATTGTGTCTGTCGGCACAACCGACCAAGCCGGAGGCAACACGGGGATTTGAACTGACGATCCTCATATTGGGAGGCAACAGAACAGACCACTATGCTACCTGGACACCCCCAGATGACAGTATTTTGTGGGGGTATGTATGTTGGACACAGTGGGATAAGAATGGGCTCTGCGGTGGCTCGGGTGTGAGCCTGGCCTGTTAAGCGTGATACGGAACACGGTGCGTGGATAAGGGTGCTCTTTAGTACCTGAAAAGTTTGTATTTGGAGCTGAAGGCCTTGGGACAGAGTGGCTGGGAGCAGTGGAAGGGTTTGTCTCCCGTGTGGCTGAAGGTGTGGAGCCGGAGCTTATCTTGTGAGGCAAACAGAGCCCCGCACACCAGACACTCGTTACCTCTCGCTCTCTCTACCTCTTTCTCCTCTTCCCTCTCCCTCTCTCCCTCTCTTTCTCTTTCCGTCCGTGGCAGCGGGGCGGCGCTCCCAAACAGCTTGACGGCAGTCCGTCTTTCCTCTTCCTCCGACGTCAGTGCGGTAATACGGTGTGAGGCATCGGTGGCAGCAGCTGCCATGGCAGCCCTAGAGTGCCGCTGCCATGAAAATACGGCCGTGGCTCCCCCGCCTTCCAGGCTCAATGTGGGAAGTTGATGGGGCTTGAAAAAAGAAGGCTGGCACAAAGGTGCATAAAGGTAATGCGGTGCCCTCGATCTGGTGAAATGAGAAAACACAACACCGAATGTTCTGACTCGCTGTATACTCAACCGCTGATGATGTACAGCAGGGTGCTTCTGTTGCAGACACACACACACACACGACATGACCGGACGAGGGAAAACTTACGTAAAAGCAAATGTTCCTTTTCTTTGTCTTGTCTCGTATACGCTACTGTCCTGTCACTCGCGTCTTCCCTCTCACGTCCTCGTCTCTCCTCCTCACCCAGTCCCAACAGCTATGGTTGGGGGTGAGTGGGAAATACTGCTCTGCATCTTTATGGTCCTGCAAAGAAGAGAACAAATGCAAAAGGCCAGTCTATAAAAAGGACACCCGGTGCATTCCTGCTGTCGGAACCTTCCAGAAAACGCCACATATTAACTTAGAGACAAAGACAAAACTCTCAAACAAGCCGCTCTGCAAGTCCAAAATGGAAACCACTCTGGCACATGATTCAACAACGGGCTTGACTAGAATCGTAATATCTCATTTGGAAATTCCAGTTCAACGGCACGTTTCCATTGTGTTCACTAGGGGGAGCCGAAAGACAAGCGTGACCCCAGGCCGAGGGGGGAATCTCAACAAACACTTTTCTTTGATGCATATAATCAACTAGCAATCATGTCCTTACATGATAGCGCCCCCCCCCTGCAGAGCTGCAACGTATGCCCACGTGTACGGCCACTAAATGTAATCACGAACAAGGATTATCCCTCAGCGTGCGTCTTCAGGTGACGGCCTGGCGCACAAAGCGGGCTTTGTGCGAGCGTGTGTACATGTATGTGCATGTTATGAAACTGGATAAGGCTCCTGTAACTCATAGGAAAACAGAGAAACACACAACCCCCAGGGTGGAGAGATGAGGAGGGGGGAGGTGGTGTTTACACTACAAACGTGGGCTTCCTAGAACCAGCACTACCTGTCACCTGAAAAGGACGGTAAAAACATGTGGAGGCAAACAGGACGCTGTGCAATAAACTCCCCAAAAAACAGGGGGGCGGAAGGGACTTAGAAGAATGTAATGTTGTTTATTGGTCATAAAAGCGCACTTCTTAACGTTTTCAGCTTACCTTTTAGAGACTGACAACATACCCTCACTCTAGCAGCCATCTCCCAGTTCACTTATTTACCCTCTGTGACCTCTGCTAGCTAACACGGCGGCTAAGTCCAAGGTCGAGCTGCTGCACACCGATCACCATGCAGCTAGCATCGGCCACGTGAAGTGAGGCTGCACACACACACACACACACACACACACACACAGTAAACACATGTGTCCACAACATGGATGCATATGTGCAAGCCAATTTTACACACACACACACACACACACACACACACACACACACACACACACACACACACACACACACACACACACACACACACACACACACACACACACACACATACTCAGCTCACGTCAGGAGAGTGTGTCTGAGTGAGAGGTCAACAAGTTAAGAGAATGCAAATATATATGCTGCAGATATGCAGGAATCTGAGTGTTTTTGCAGATGCTTTTGTGAGTACACGCCTGCACATAAATACATGACGTTTGATAAAAACATCATGTGGTGTGTGTGTGTGTGTGTGTGTGTGTGTGTGTGTGTGTGTGTGTGTGTGTGTGTGTGTGTGTGTGTGTGTGTGTGTGTGTGTGTGTCGAGCACGCACACACAGGTTCACATATTCCCGTGTAATCATTTATATGTGTGGGTGTGTACATGCTTTTGTGTGTGCGCTCTTACAGAAAACGAGACAGTGGTGGTTAAGAGGAGCTGACAGCTGTGGCACGGTGCAGTGGCCATCACCCAGCGGGGTGGGTGCTGGGGGGTGACACCGGTCCCATTGACCAGCATCAGGGAGCCCGGCTCTATTGTACAGCCTACCCACATTGTAAATTCTTGGTCTGAACCATACTGTGTCACCCTGCACCTCTGCTCCATACACAGCAGTGTATGCAACACAAGGTACGCACGTGCTGCACAGAACTCACGCCCTTCCTTCCCCACAGTGAACAAAACTGACGCACACACAAACATACATAAAGATATGTGCCAACATGCACACACACATAGCCAACAGGCACTCTCTTGAGCAAAATCTGTCCTCCCAGACACCAGTGCCCTCCCAGATCCCCCTTGTGAAATATATACACTGCTCCCAAGAATATGTGCACACAGGTCAGTGCTGAACCCCGATAGCCCAAGCCACATCCAAGCCAAATCCAAGCCACATCCAAGCCACATCCAAGCCACATCCAAGCCACATCCAAGTCAAATGACATGCTCTTTGTGGCCCTCAACAAGGTGATGATGCAGAATGAAGTCAGAGACCGTGTCTGAGTAGTCTTCATGTTCAACATCAGCTCAAGGAATCAAAATAAAATCAGTTCCCGACTTTTCCGGCCTGAAGGGATTCCCTCTTTAGTGTTAATCTTAAAAGCCATTTAAAAAGGACTCCAGCACGCTCCTTCTAGACTTCTCCTTCCTTTGTGCTGAATGCCAAAGAAAACCTGGGAGTACTGAGCGAACTGCTCCCCCCTCTTATCTCTACAGCCGGGATACTAAGACGCATCTGTTGAGAAGGGGAAAACCACACGTTTTATATCCTTTGAATTTTTTTGTCAGTCGAATTTTGACAAACAGTGCAAAGACCGGGATTTCACTCCTACCTAAAACGACCATAGGCGGTCAAAATGACTGCCGGTTTTGCAAACTCTATATTCTGTCAAGATAAATATCAAATTGAGATATTAATACATCACATATGTTAGTATGTCTGTTTGGAAACGACTGACACCAAAATTAACATTTTAACAACTATAATACTATATTTAAACAATTTAAACTTCAGAGAGACATGGTCGAACTTGAACAGCAAAATTGAAAAAGTGAAAATATTGCCTGAAAAACAAAACAGAAAACACATATTGCTAATCTAACAAACGTAACAAGGCCTATAAAACGTGACATGTAAAAACAGAACTGAAAATAAATATTGACACTGTCCCCAAACAACGACCGGAACTTAAAAACTACCAGAATGTGGTTTTTAAACTATATTCTGTCAAGGTAAATACCCAGTTGAGATATTAATGCATTACATGTTAGTATGTGTGTTAAGAAACTAACTGACACCAAAATTAACATTTTAACAACTTTAATACTGTTTTTCAAACAATTTAAAATGGCCACTGTCCAACACCTGTAAATGCTGCAGCGCCTCGGTGGTAGTCATGGTGCGTCTGTAGCCACACATGTTGGACATCATCACACATCAAGTTCAGACTATTTCTCTCCACTGGAGGGCGCTAGTGTGTTTCTAGGACGGAGCAACGAACTTCATGAAGGAAATGACGCCACCAACACACGTCATAAGTAGTGACATGACGCGCACGATCACGCATAAATTACATGCGGTCATTTTGACTGCTCGTGGTCGTTTTAGGTATCATAACTTTTTGTGAAATTGATCTAAAACTCATTTTAAAACAAATATGCAATTTTAGGAGCATTCAGGGAGTGGCAGGTCTGTATCTTTTTTTTTTTTTACAGAGTTATTAAGCTTTGAAAATCCTAAACCGTCAAAATGACGGCCTCGGTCGTTCTAGTGTTAAAATATATTGCCTGTGCACGGACATGGCAGGTATAAATCTGGCGCTGACAACATGGACTTACTTCCAGGGGTGTACTTGTAACAGCAGTGGGAAACTAAAGCGTATCTGAAGGCTACAGAGCTGAGGTAGGACGCGTGGTGTGTGGAAGCAGTGCTTCCTGCACAGCAGTTTCAGTAACCTGTCAGTTGTGTGAACTGCCATGTACACCTGCATTTAAAAGTACTAAAGGTATTATTTTACCTTTCAAAGTAGAAGCATATCCTGTTAGATTTGAGGTTCTAGTCAAGTACAATTCCCTAATCTGACTCGGATTTACACTTTAGTTCCTGGATCTCCAGGGCTGGTGCAGGGTAGTACTGGTACATGACCTTGGAACTGGAACGTCCCAGCAGATACTTTGTTGTCAACTGCTAAATCATCACTGTGCAGAATATATTTTAAAACCTGTTTAGTTAGGTTGCTTGATCGGGCGCTTATAAAAAATACTTTGTACTTTTGTACGTTTGTTTTTTTCTCTGTAGGTTTTGATTATTTTTTTTTCTTCCAAGATTCAAAAAATTTCAAAACGGTCGAAGTTATCAAAACTGGTCAACTGATTAATCAGAAAATGACTTTTACTTTATAACGACAATTCAAATGTCGTTATAACCATTAATGTAATGCAAAGTAATGGGTGCACTGTTGACAAGTTGTAAGCTATAGGCTAAAGCTCAGGGGTTAGGAGCCGGGGCCTCCTTCAGTACAAACAGCACAACTGCAACCAATTACAACCATTATCATACTGCCCTTACCAAAAAAAAACCCCGACCCCCCCCCAAACAAAACAAAACAAAAAATAGCTAAATAAATCTCCCAAATAAACTCTGGCCCTGCATAGCAGCTTGTCAGTGCGAGAAACGCAGTGCCGTACATTCACACGGAACCTCTCCTCACTTCCCCTCATCAAAAACGATGAAAGCAGAATTGAACCGCCACTTTTCCAACTACCCGGGTGTCTTTGGTTTCTGTCCTGGATGAAAGAGCTTCCACATTCCTTTCCTAAGGGGTCAGAGGTCAGCTGCAGCACTGCCTGCCCGCCCGCCTGCCACAGCTCCTGCATGCTGAGTGACTGGTATTAACCCCTTCGCTGCCTGCCGCGGGAAGAAGAGGAGCGAGAGGGTCTTTTTTTTGGGGGGGGGGGTGGATGGAAAGTCAGATATGTGGAAACGCTCGTGGCGTAACGCTAGGCCATGCTAGGCTAAGCTAGGCTAGGCGGCTAACCTAGGGGCCTATGATCCACATAGCAGGGCCTAAAGAACCTGCTCAGCTGAACTACGAGTACACTAAATATAGAACGTGAGTTCACCGTCCAGAGCTTAGGTGACAACAGCCGCACTCAACAGGGGAAAAGGGCGGCGTGGGGGTTGGAGATTACATTAACACGGCGACCAGAACTGATGGAAAGTGATCACCGTGGCAGCAAACACAGCGGCGTGGGCATTCACGTTACTGAAAGGAAGTTTATTTGTTATGATTTGGCCTGATGTTTCATTAGCTAATGCTGCTGTCGTTAGAGTGCAATCACCAGAACAAGACTGAACACCGTCAGCAAGCAGCAGCCGGGCTAGCCACCACGGGTCCGGACGCCGCCGTGGGATTACAACTGAATGTGTGTTCACGCCTGTGTTGTCTTTTATACAGCTATGTGCAAAATCTGAGGCGCGCTTGAAAAACTTGTGACAGCAGAATTTCTCTTTTCTTCTTCTGACGAATCTAGAGAGAGAGAGAGACGTGAGATGCCAACACGGGAGGGAGGGTTGTGAAAGAAGGCTTTTCCTAAACGGGGAATCTGGAGGACCAGCAAAACAGAGTTGACGCGAGGGAGAAAGAGGATCCGGAGCAAGTTCCGAGGGAACGCCATTTTGGCGGGTAGCAAAGAGGTAAAGAGGAGAAGGATAAAGGATAAAGGGATAAAGAAAAAAAGGAGGGAAAACAGGAATCACTTACAGCAGTGGAGCCAGGGGTCTTTGCTCTAGTCAAGTGACTCCGGGGAAGGGGGGGGGGCAGGTCATGCTTTACTAACCACATTGACAAGGACTGACAGCAGGGGAAGATGAAGGCAGCAGGGCCGGGGTCAGTTCACTTCAATTCACTTAATTCAGGAAGAGGATTTGTGTCGACATTCGAAAGAATACGGGCTTCTCTGAGAGTTTGGAGCCCGGTCTACGTGACTCATGAAGCAACCGCGATATTAATAATTCTGTTATCTAACAAATTCAATTTCAATTTAGGGCACTCTGTTAGAGAGTGCTACAGCTAAGGGGTGGGGGGGGGAGAGGGGTGGGGGGATGGGCCACAAGGAAAGAGAAGCGGTTAGAAAACACGTTCAGTTCCACTGCCAACAGTATTATAGCAAGATCATATCCTTTATCTATTTTCTTAAGTGCACCTTCTCGCTCTTTTTTTCCCTTTGCTCTTTCTTTCCTTCTTTCCTCCCCCACCCCCACCCCTCATCCTCCCCCAGGTTTCAGTTCCTCTCCTGAAGCTGTGCAGACGGGGGGTGGGGTGGGGGGAGGTGGCGCGGGGGCAGAGTTAAGACACCATCCCATAGCTAGGCTCTTCTATGCCAAACCCTCACCTTCCCTGACAGTTGGGGCTGGCTTGGTGTGCTACGGTGGGGGCCGGGATGTGGCCGTAGAACCCGGCACCGCTGCCCTAGTCCCCTTGCTAAAGATAGCCCACGCTGCGGTCTGGCAGCGAGGGGGGAGGAGGAATCATCTAACAGTCAACACCTTGACTACCCTGGTGCTCTCTTCCCTTTCCAATACACACACACACACACACACACACACACACACACACACACACACACACACACACACTGCAGAAGCATCACCACCGAGCTGCCACTGAGCAAGTGTCCATCAGCCTGTCTGCTGCACAACAGTGGCACACAATGATACTGTAGGCCAAGGCCGAGTTGTTAATCTTCTACACTATCTGCCCCCGGAAACTGATTTTTGTTATACGACACAAAAACTGAACACATCCAACACAGGGACAGCTGTCACAGTAACACGTCAAGATCCTCTAACTGACAGTGTGTATGTGTGTGTGTGGGGGGGGGTCTGTGCTGCCTCTCTGACACTGGTAGTGTATCAGTTCATAACACTACAGGCCACATAAACACAAGAACACATCATACACACGTATAAATAACACACAAACACAAATGCAGGGCTGGGACGATTCCCAACTCTCGCGGTTGGATACCTGGTTCAGGACTCACGGTTTGGATTCAGTACGACACAGTTGGACGTCTTGGTATGCAAAGAGACAAAATACCACTGCAGGTCTCTATTTTCCATTTATTTTAGGAATCGGGCCCGACATGATCAAGGCATGTATTCAAACGGAACGCATGTGCAAAAGTTCTAACAACATTTTGTGTAACACGATTGCTTTACTCTAATACTTTCAACTTTAAAAACTACTAGAACGACCAAGCCGGTCATTATGACCGTTTTGGATTTTCAAAGTTTAATAACTTTGTGAAAAAGGAAAAAAAAAAAAAAACAAGACACAGACCTGCCGCTCCCTGAATGCCCCTAACATTACATATATTTGCATTAAAATTCGTTTCAGATCAATCGAACAAAAAAAGTTACGATAAAATCTACCTAAGACGACTATGAGCGGTCAAAATGGCCGCGCGTAATTTGCGCGTCATCGTGTGCGTCATGCCACGTGTGTTGTTCGCGTCATTTCCTTCGCGCCGTTAAGGTCTTTTCATGACATATCACGTTTTATAGGCCTTGTTGCGTTTGTTAGACTAGGAATGTGTGTTTTCCGTTTTGTTTTTCAGGTAACATTGCCAGCATGTCTGGTTACAGACGCCGTTTCAGACGCGCCACGACTGGTGGTGAAACGATGCCTTGCAGTATTTACAGGCGTTGGACAGCGGCCATTTTAGATTGCTTGAAAAAATAGTATCAAAGTTGTTAAAATGTTACTTTTGGTGTCAGTTGTTTGCCAACAGACATACTAACATATGTAATGCATTAATATCTCAATTGGGTATTTATTTTGACAGAATAAAGACTTTAAAAACCGGCGGTCATTTTGACCGCCCACGGTCGTTTTAAGTAAGAGTAAAATCCGGGTCGACCGTTCACACGATCTCACGTAATGGCGAGCGTATTGGACCGTGAAGACCACATCGAACGATTCGGAATTGGGTCCAGTATCGTCCCGCCCCGAAATACGTGGCAGAGGGCCGCTACAGCACGTGCAAAGACCAACGCAAAAACAGCCATGCACGCATAGACACACAATGAGTACAAACACGCACAGAAATACACGTAACATGAACGCCGTGTGTATGCATACACATACAGACATGCTTCCGCGCCAACCCAGAGGACAGCCAGAGGTGGAGGGGGTGAAGTCAAGTTTCCCTGTCTGCAGAGGGGAAAGCATGGACAAACTGGCTATCAGCGCTGCAAACATGGCTGCAAGGTCTCTTCAAGCTGCACAGCCACACGCCAGCGGAGGCTACAGACACACGGCGACTCCGTTACTTCGCTGCGGCAGTGCAGAATAGAGAATAACTCTTGTTGTTCAAGTCTTAATCTTGTCTGTCAGTCATTTGTCTGAAATACTGACATACTGACGCAACTGGAGTGTTTTCAAAAAAAAAAATACATTGAATTCCAGTGTTGCCCTGCCCCTCACTTTAACCTCTTACCTTGCCCCCCCCTTTTTTTTCACCCCAACTGCATCCGGCCAGTTACCCGATTCTTCTGAGCCGTCCCAGTCTCTGCTCCACCCCCTCTGCTGGTCCGGGGAGGGCTGCAGACTACCACATGTCTCCTCCAATACATGTGGAGTCACCAGCCGCTTCTTTTCACCTGACAAGTGAGGAGTTTCGGCAGGGGGTCGTGGCGCGTGGGAGGATCACGCTATTCCCCCCCAGTTCCCCCTCCCCCCGCGAACAGGCGCCCCGACCGACCAGAGGAGGCGCTAGTGCGGCGACCGGGGTACATACCCACCCGCAGACGCGGCCAATTGTGTCTGTAGGGACGCCCAACCAAGCCGGAGGTAACACGGGGATTCGAACTGGCGATCCCCGTGTTGGTAGGCAACGAAATAGACCGCCACGCCACCAGGACGCCCCCCGCTTTTTTTCATTCTTTCCAAAATGTGCCAATCTCTTCCCCGTGCCATCACCTTCCTCCGCTCCCTCTCAGTATTTCTGCTGTCGCTTCCCTCCACCTCCACCTTCTGTCTGCATGTCACACGCCAAGGCCAACAGCCATGAGAGAGCACGGATTGCATCTCTGCTGCTTTGCTCTATTCTGAGCCTCCTCTGCTTCATCCACTCTTCATCGCCACTGTGGTCGCCACACACATGCCTGCGGCAAGGCACCTATCAAAGTAAGCAGCCTGGGTTTCAGGTCGTTCCGCGTGTGTTTGTGGGTGGTTGTGCGTGCAGCTTGTCAGGAGGCCCAAACACACAACAGAAAGCGTTTCCCACTTAATGTAGTCTATGCCCCCGAACCTGAGTGCTGTGGGAGCGTGTCGACAAGGAGACACAAGATAGTATCATCCTCATCATTATCATCATCCTCAACTCCCCCTTCTCTCTGCCACCCCCAGTGGGTATCATATGAAGACACATCTGGGTAGTGCACACCCTTCACTCGACTACGGTTCAGCAGGGAAGAAGACTAATTTGACAATTAACGCACCGCACAAACGGGGCCATAAAGGCCGGGCGTCACTCCCTCCACTCATTCTCCACCAACTCTCCACCGACTCTCCACTCATTCTCCACCGATTCTCCACCGATTCTCCACCGACTCTCCACCGATTCTCCACCAACTCTCCACCGATTCTCCACTCATTCTCCACCGATTCTCCACTCATTCTCCACCGACTCTCCACCAATTCTCCACTCGTTCTCCACTGATTCTACGCCGATTCTCCACTATTTCTCCACTGATTCTCCACTGATTCTCCACTCATTCTCCACCGACTCTCCACCGATTCTCCACTCATTCTCCGCCGATTCTCCACCGATTCTCCACTCATTCTCCACTCATTCTCCACCGATTCTCCACTCATTCTCCACCGATTCTCCGCCGATTCTCCTCTCATTCTACACCGATTCTCCACCAATTCTCCACCGATTCTCAACTCATTCTCCACCGATTGTCCACCGATTCTCCACTCATTCGCCACCAATTCTACACCGATTCCCACTGATTCTCCACTGATTCTCCACTCATTTGCCACTGATTCTCCACCGATTCTCCACTGATCCTCATGGGAGACAGGAAGGAATGAGGAAGGGCAGCGAAGGAGGATTATGAGTGTTTACATGGAGCCCTTATCGTACACATGTTAACCTACGATCACTCACTCATGTGCCCATCAGGGAGGGTCGAACAATGGTGGTACAGCACATTTAAGGTAACATGCTCTTTTTCTGGTCGCTGTCTTTATGGGCAACATTCATTCACTCATTCATTCATTCATTGCTATACCGTTGATGCAAGTGGTATAGTGCTGTTGAGCAATTTGTGCAATAAAATAATTTATATTCATAATGTTTAAATAAGATCTGTCGAAGCCACACATCATGTTTTTTACTGGTAAGCTGTAAAAACCAGAGCTGCCAAGTAAAACCATTAGTGCAGAATATATTGTTTGCTTGGCACAGCTTTATCAAAATGTTGACACTAAACACAGGGAGTGTATGTACGTGTTGTGTGTGTGTGTGGAGGTGGGTCTGGGAAAGCCCTCTAGCAGGGAGTCCTGGCTATGACACAGAGCTCCACAGCAGCCAGAGAAGTGGGCACGGTGCCAGTAGGTGTTTTGCCAATATCGCTCTCCCTCTCGCTCTCTCTCTCTCTCTCTCTCTCTCTCTCTCTCTCTCTCTCTCTCTCTCTCTCTCTCTCTCTCTCTCTCTCTCTCTCTCTCTCTCTCTCTCCCTCCCTTTCTCTTTTTCAAAAACAGAGCATTAGTGAACACTGCAAATATGTCCATATAGATATAACTACTGACCCACAGTGAGTATACATATATAGTATCATATATATGTGTATATTACATACATACATACGTACATATGTACATACGTACATACATACATACATGCATGCATACATACATACATACATACATACATACATACATACATACAGTGTATTATATACATACATATATGTATACATATATACATACACACATACATATATATATATACATATACGCGTACATACACTCACACACACACACACACACACACACACACACACACACACACACACACATATATATATTAAGCCTTTTTATTGACTTGCTCTTGAGTCCAGGACCAATAGCCTCTCTTGAAAAGCGCTATAAAAATGTAATGATAATGATGAAGATGATGATGATGATGATGATCATCATCATCATCATTATTGTAAAGCCATTTTAACAAACAAGAGGTGTATTTGCATGATACACTGTTGAAACTGAAAAGAAACTTGCTCCAAGCAGGAAGTGAAGGCCAGCCGTGAGAGGTGTGTGCAGCTTCACAGTCCTCGTGCAGTTAGTTGTCCATTTTAATGATGTTTGTGAGGAGTAACGACTACCGCTCTGACGCTGCTGAAACGCCATCGCATTCAACCTAGTGGTCCAGCAGCTTCTTGCATGTTATGGAAATACAGACTTGTTTGCATTCATTTAACTTTGCGTCACTAATAGGAATGTTTTAAAGACTAGTGTGCCACTCGTGAGAGGGTGGACGCGTCACGTGTGCATGGTCCAACGCCACACTCGGCCGGCTCTGCAGCCCGTCTGACACAATCAGATGGGCTGCGGTGTCACCTGCTTACCTTAACTACTCAGTAAACCCCTGCATCGATAGCCCGCATGTCGCTCAGCAGCAGCGCCCGTTTGCACAGATAATAACCATCTGCAGGCACCGCCAGTTCGAGCTCTGCCAGCTCGAGCCCTGCACCGTGACACCCTACAGGAATCCATACAGCATGCAAGATAACCTGCTTTACACACACGAGGCTAACGCAGGCACAAGCCCGACAGATACCCCCCCCCCACACACACACACAGAGTCATTATTTGGTTGCAGTGATTGAAGCCCCCGGCCTGAGCCAGGGGAAACTGGCCATGCAGCCGCTGGGAGCCACACACTTTTGTTTCCCAGGATGCCACTGGCTCTCTCCGATTCAGACGGGGTCAGCAACAAACAATTTCTAAGTTTGGCAACGTCAGCTCCGCTTAAAACAACAGGCATTGTTCGGCATGCTTTGTTTACAGAAATCTACAGGTTTCAGTTGAGCCCCGCAGCCCTTTTTTTTCCTTGCCCTTGTCAGTCTGGAGCTATTTTTCCCTCTTTTATTTGTTTTGTTTAGTTTTTTTCGTTGCGGCCTGTGCCAAGTAAAGGCTAATGTGCGCGTTCGCTCTGTGCCGTGTGCATTGTGAAGGATGTGCACGGTAAGTCGGTCAGAGGCAGAGAGGGAAGGGCCGCTTGTGGAGCTGGCGGGGGTCTCGGGAGGTAGAGAGTGGTAAAAATAACATTCTTGCATAAACAGGGCCTTGAAAAATGGGCAGTGGGCAGCTCGCATTCCTGGAATTTTTTTGAAACTTGATCACGTTCTGGATCGAAGGCGGCCTCCGGCAGATATGACAGCCACGCGACACGCAACCATGGCGAGAGGAGAGGAACCAACACACACGCACACACACACACTAGATAGAGAGTGTAAAGACGGTGGGAAAGAGGTAAAGATGGAGGAAGGGATAACATGGAAGTGTGAGCGAGGGCAAATTTTCAGTTGAGAATCTAAAATTGGTAAAGGAACAAAACCCTTCATTGTTTGGTGACGGGCGGATCAGGGCCGACACACCGGTTTGTAAAACGTGTGTGTTTGGGTTCCCTTGACTTCAGTTTGGTGACGTTGCACACTCTGTCGTGTTGCATTTGCGGTAAAACTGCTCTTCGTACAACCAGACTGTTGTGTTGTTGCATCTAAAACCGCACTCGCTTGCATTTACATGCACAGCTAAGTGGAGCGACGGTGACAGCTCGGTCAGGCCCAGTATACACGATCTGGGGAGAACCGATTTATTGACGGACGTATGTCCCACCCCGGTACGGTAGGTGGCGATATGCCCCCTTTCAGCCGGTTGCTATTGGACCTTTTCCCGGTTGACCTATTCCGTCACATACCAAACAAGCGACAAACAAGCTAGCAAGTGTAAACTACTAATAAGACACGTTAGTCCCTAACTAACGGGTCTGACCCTTTGGCCGAGCGGTTAGTGATGTCACTTTGTGGTGCAGTACACCCCGTATCGGTTACATTGTAACCGGTTATTTTCTTGCCCGGTGCGGGATTCGATACGGGGTGTACTGCACCACAAGGTGACATCACTAACCGCTCGGCTATAGGGTCAGACCCGTTAGCTAGGGACTAACGTGTCTTATTAGTAGTTTACACAAGTTAGCAAGTTAGCGAGCCATGTACTTGAGGATGTTCACCTCCTTCGACTGACACAGCATGAATTTGTCTCCTCGTCTGTCCAGAAATGCGAGGTTCGCTCATGTTGGTACTGTTGGTACTACGCTGTTTGACTTCCGGGTGAAAGGCCGCCGCGGGAACTATGGCGCATGCGCAGAACGCCTTGGCCATTTCGGGGCCGATTGAAGCGTGTACATGCCAGAGTGAATCCATCCCCAGCCGCGTTATCTAGGTGTGTTGGTCCCGCTTCCAGAAATTCGATTTAGTTCGAATTCAGTCGGACTAACACGTTTACGTGTATTTTAAAAGTCCAGTTTCAGTCGGACTAACAGAATAAAGCCACTGTTTCTAACATCATGTAAACGTACTGACTAACAGACCCAGCTGGCAGGGTCTTGCAGGTTTAATTGGCGGGACTGCATCAGAATAAGATCCGCTAAGACCAGCCGAGCTGTGCAGAGCCTCATGGAGAACACCTCAGCCCGTTCCACCTTAACCTGGTTCTGCTTTGTACCGTGGACTGAGTCTCCTCTCTTTGTGTGCGGGACACAGTCGGGTCTTTGTGTGGAGGCAGAGCAGCACAGCATCTACTGGGGAACAGATCAGAGGTGAGCCGCCCGGCCTGGGACACGAGGGGAGGAGCCAGCACAGCCAGGGCCTGCTCCTGTCTCACAGACCTTCAGCCGCTCTCACACAGACATAGCTGGATGGTAGCAATGCTAAGCTACGACAGCAGTTTGGGGGTCGGGACTCGGGGGGGGGGGTCACCCCATCGAGGCTGGTGATCCCGGCTCCTTTACGTTTAAGAAGCACTAATGTCTTTATGCATGCTCAACAACCCAGGGAAAAAAACCCAGAGAAAGCTGAATCGGTTCATGATGCTCAGATGAACCCAGTCAACTTTCTGGGACGAAGCACTGATGGTCCACAGTGCAGTCTGCATCTTCGCCAGCCACACAGCCCAGCACATCTGCTGCTGCTGCCATGCTACCTGCTCCTGCTCTAACCAGTGGTTTTCAGTGGACTACAGCAAGTAGAGACTGTTTTCTATATTTCAAGAGAGTCTGTGAACTGGGTGAGGCTTCGGGTTAACTGTGAGTAATCTTGTTCCACTTAATATGCTTGTCACACGAGATTCATTTCATGTGCTCGGGTTTTGCTAGCAGGTCGGAAAATGTGCATTCGATGGAAAAAGAAAGTAACAGAACATCCATGAAATATTTACGACCAAAGGCAGAATAACGGAAGTTGAAACCAACAGAAGTTGAAAATTGGTTCCTTTGCGCTCGTGAGGGAAAACGTGCTCTGTGCAGTTAAGATGAAAAGGGGAAAAAGCACTCTCACTTTCTACCATCAAGGCTCAGCAGCAGCAGCCCTGCTACACGTGGTGGAGAGGCGGTGTGAGCCGAGGACTACCCCGCCGAGGACTACCCCGACAGGTGCAAACACCACCAGTACACACATGACGGCACTTTCACACAACGAAAGATAGATAGATAGATAGATAGATAGATAGATAGATAGATAGATAGATAGATAGATAGATAGATAGATAGAGGGAAGGGAGGAAGGAGGGAAGAAAGAAAGGATGGAAGAAAGGAAGAAAAAAGAAAGGAAGGGAGGGAGGGAGGAAAGAAAGATAGAAAAAGGGAAGGAAGGAAGGAAGGAAGGAATAAAGAAAGGAAAGAGGGAAGGGAAGAAGGAGGGAAGAAAGATAGAAAAGGGGAGGAAAGAAAGGAAGGAAGGAAGGAGGAAAGAAACAAAAAGAAAGGGAGGAAGGATTAAAGAAAGCAAGAAAGATTGTCAAATGGTGTTACGTATATTTGTAATTGTGTGCAGTTAAATGGGGTATTCTGTTTTTCGTCATTGTTTTCATCAATGTGAAGCGTTTTGGGTGTAAATGTAGTGATGATGATGATGATGATGATGATGATGATTATATTAAATAAAGGCAGGAAGGAAGGAAAAAAGAAAAATAAAGGAAAGGAAGGAAGGATGGACGGACGGACGGACCGAAGGATGGAAGAAAGGAAGGAAGGAAGGAAGGAAGGAAGGGGGTGAGCGAGGAGAGAAGAGGGAGGATGAAGGGAGTTTCCCTGCAGAAGCAGTAGTGAACTCGGGAGTTACTCATTAACACATTTAAACACAGCGCCTTCCTCCTCCTCTGCTGACCGGGATGCCGGAGGGTGGTCTTCCACTCCACCACCTCTTCTCTGTGTTTGGGTGTGTGTGTGTGTGTGTGTGTGTGTGTGTGTGTGTGTGTGTGTGTGTGTTGGTTTATTTATGCACGTGAGCATGGGGATGCATGCATGTGTGTGCAGGAGCATGGTGCATGTGCAGGGCGTGGGGGGGGGGGTGTAAGGAGCTCGAGTGTTTCTGGGAGAAAGGTCTAGGTCTCAGATCAGGGCTGAAATAGTTAACAAATCACTGACACTCACACACAAGTCCCTACTTACTACCAAGCTGGAGTTCCTCTGCACTGTGTCCCCCTGCTCTCTAGAGCCACCCGGATCCAAACGGGCGGTCTCCACGAGACGTCCCGTCACGATGCGTTGCTGGTGACTCACAACACGACACACAGCAAGACTTCTCAAGTGGCGTTCACAGATTTATATTAAAAACCTGTGAGAGCGTCGATAGGAATCTCGGTGCCCGTGCTGCCATCTAGCTGAGGACGGCGGCAGGTCGGCCGGACATCTTTGTATCCCAACAACAAAAGGCCAGCAGCAGGTGGACAACTTCCATCACGAAACAACAAAAACCCCAAACATGGCCAGCCTCTGGACCACATCCAACCCCCCGCCTCTCGTCTTCTTCTGAAATCGTTCACTCGTCGTTGTGGTATTTTGAGAATTTCATCCACCTCGCCAACACAACACAACACAACACAACACAACCCAACACAACACAACACAACCCAACACAACACCATCAGGCCGGCCCAGAGCTGCAGGATGAGGGAGGCTGCACAAGAAAAACCAGTAGGCATGCAAATGGGCAAAACACCTGGTTCTGAACATCTCATATAAAATCAGCATGCTACTGCTACATGATGGACATGCTACTGCTACATGATGGACAGGCTACTGCTGCATGATGGACATGCCCCCCCCCCCCACATAAGATTAAGTGAAGTTTGTGTCTTTTTTGTCTTTTTGTTTAGTTAGTCATTTGCAGCACTTTTTCACCTTTTTTGACCTCTTGAATGCTTTGAAATTTCTTTTCGCCTCCTCGTCACTGTGTTCTGTAAGCGGTGGATGGACTGACAACGCAGAGAGCACATACACATAACACACACACACACACACACACACACACACACACACACACAGATTGCACCCACTGAAAGTCACTCGCTGGCAAAATGAGACCGTCCCACCCCTGTGGACAGAGTGAAGAGGATGCCGATGCAACTGGATTGGCCAGCCATGCTGAGGGGGAGGGGGGCTGGGGGGGTGTTCAGAGAGGAGGAAGGGCGGGGGGGGTGCAATCACGTGATCGAGTCCAGCAGAGAGCGTTATAATAGGCCCCCTCTCGGAGTAGAGAGGCAGAGGCTGGATGTGAACCAAAATCCCTCTACCACACACAGGCTGGCCATTGTTGGCTATTCACTGGACTCCATCTCGGGGCACTTTATCATTCAATTAGGACAGCTTTCACACCGCACACCACAGAAAAGAGGCCTTCAATCAAACTGAAAACTTCACACTGGCCCTGGAGGGGAGGCAGAAAGGGGACTCGCAGTTGTCACCCCACTTTCATTTTTCCTACTTGTTGTTGTTGTTCACCACCAAGGTTTCGAGGGGAGCGAGAGAGAGGAAGAGATGGAGAGGGATGGACAGAGGAGAGAGAGAGAGAGAGAGAGAGAGAGAGAGAGAGAGAGAGAGAGAGGGAGGGAGGGAGGGATGAAGGAGAGAGAGAGAGAGAGGGAGGGAGGGAGGGAGGGAGAAGTGACAGAGATGCAGAAATGTGAGGAAACAGCGGGGAGAGAAACAAATTCTTCCCGAGTCACGTGTGTGGGACCATGTGTGTGTTTATAGAGTTGATTTATGAAGATATTCCAGTGGGTGAGGGGTTAAATTTGGTAAAGGGTGGTGGTGGTGGTGCAGTGGGGATGGAAGTGGGTGGGTGGGTGGCTGGCTGGTGGGGGAGCTTCAAAGCCCCGAGAAAAGAATGGGCAAAAGAGAAGTATACTTGAAGGAAATAATGAGAAAGAGAAGCCTGCTTGAGAGCAGAGCGTGGAAGGGGAAAAACACGATGAAGGCCGAGCAGAGCGAGCGAGCTCGGCCTCTGATCAAAATACTCCATTAAGAGTGAATCCGGAGACAAAGGGATCTTGGAGAGAAAGACGGGAGAAGAAAAGAAAAGGAGCCAGCAGGTTTATGTCCAAGTTCGACAGGGAACAAAAGCACAGAAGAAGAGGCAAACAGGTGACGCAAGGAAGAAGAGCAGAAGAAGAGACTTAGCATCCTGCAGGCAGGTGATACTCAAGACAATGTTTTTGTAGCCCGAAATTACACAAACCGTAGATGCAAAATTCCCAGGAAGTGCTGCACATCAATAATATCAGAAATCTTCCTGGCTGAGGTCTTCTGTGACCATATTGTTTGCAGACATGCCATTTCATAGGTTTCCTCCTTTAACTCCTCTTGTTTGGTCACCACTGCCTTTAATCATCATAGGTTTAAAATCAAATACTAAGAGAATAAATTGGCAACACATGCAGAGATCTCAACTCAAAACACCAAGAAACTGGCCACGCTTAAGATCACTGCAGATGTGGTGTTTTTAAGTCCACGAGTGCTTGCGCTTGGAGGTTGAGACCTGTTAAGGCGTCGATACAAATGCTGTATTCCATTATGAAGTTCCTCTGTACAGACTCCATAACTGCCGTTCAGACTAGAGAAACACAATCAAATGATGCTCTTCATTCCTTCTCTCTCTTTCTCATCTGTGAAGCTGAACTTTTCACATTTTCTTCATCAATCAATCAAACTATCAATGAGTCATCAGCCAATTTTCCTCTCACACTTCTTGTGCAGAATGCCGTACTGAGGGATGATTTTGCATCCGTCTCCCCAGCACGGTCTACCTCGCCCTCTGTGCAGCCACACTCCCCTAAGCTCTGGAGAGCTTGCATGTGCCTAAGAGAGTTGGAGGTTTTCCTTGGCATTATTTTTGAGCACGGGATTGTTGAACAGGGCGGAGTGGTTGAGGGGTTATTAAAAATCACTTCAGAGGAAGGAAGAGGGGATGTGTCATCAGACACTGTGGCTACATTCTGCCTTCTCACTCGTCTCTCTCTCCCTTTTTGTTTTTTCCTCGGTGTGAGTCAGAAGCACTGCAATTGCCTTTCACTACTATATATTTGTATGTGTGCGCGTGCGTGCGTGTGTCAGGAGTTATTCCTGCTTCAGTTTCTCTCGCCATACATATCAGGTTTCTTTGCATTCGCTGACTCACAACTCGACGTCTCCGTTACTGAACTGAACTGAACAGAACAGGTCCACATTCAAACTACTACTGGGTCCAAGAAATGAGTCGCTGCTTACTCATACTCAGTTTGACTCAGTGACACTTGCATCCGTAGACCCTTCAGCACTATGCATCTGCATGCTAGCACTGGTGCATTCCTTTAGCATGGTGCATCCTACCAGTATTCATTCTACCTACAGCGCACATCAGTGTCGGTACAAACTGACAATCTGCTCCTGCTCTCCTGGAATGCTGTTGGTCCAGAGTTCATTTTATCTCTCAGATCAGAGTCACGTCTAGCTAAAGCTTCTTTTTGTGGTCTCGGTTTAACAAATCTCCATCCTGAGTGCAAGACTGAAATTATGAGACATTTGCCGTTTGACAGTCTAAAACGATTAACTGAATTTAGAAAGGCTATTTTCAAATCATAGCTGTTAAATGCTAAATATTGTATGACAGAAGCACTTCAGTAGATAAGTTAGATGCCCATCAAAGATCATCTTACAGTTGAGATGCTGTTAAAGAATCCGATGCTGCTCCTTTATCAATAACACTCTCCATGTTTAAAAGTGTATGTCGACATAAAGGAAAGTGTCAGAGAAACCTCCTGCCACCAGTCTAACTGGTCTCTAGCCCACCGCTGGGCTGCAGCCGTCACTTCCCTCTAGCCTCTTTCTACCTTGTTGAATAAAGTGGAACCAAACATGGATACTGTGACAACAAATCAATACATCGCTTTGACCTTTGATTTGTTTTGCTTTTTTCTCAAAACAGAGAAGTTGTAGCCTCTCGAACAGTTTCTCGATGGCGGGGGCAGAACAGAATAAATGCTCTTTAGCTGGGTTCAGGTAGTTTAGCTGGGTTCAGGTAGTATAGCTGGGTTCAGGCACTTTAGCTGGGTTCAGGCACTTTAGCTGGGTTCAGGTAGTTTAGCTGGGTTCAGGCACTTTAGCTGGGTTCAGGTAGATTAGCTGGGTTCAGGCACTTTAGCTGGGTTCAGGTAGTTTAGCTGGGTTCAGGTAGTATAGCTGGGTTCAGGTAGTTTAGCTGGGTTCAGGCAGTTTAGCTGGGTTCAGGTAGTTTAGCTGGGTTCAGGTAGCTTAGCTGGGTTCAGGCAGTTTAGCTGGGTTCAGGTAGCTTAGCTGGGTTCAGGCACTTTAGCTGGGTTCAGGTAGCTTAGCTGGGTTCAGGCAGTTTAGCTGGGTTCAGGTAGCTTAGCTGGGTTCAGGCACTTTAGCTGGGTTCAGGTAGTTTAGCTGGGTTCAGGTAGTTTAGCTGGGTTCAGGTAGTTTAGCTGGGTTCAGGTAGTATAGCTGGGTTCAGGCAGTTTAGCTGGGTTCAGGTAGTATAGCTGGGTTCAGGTAGTTTAGCTGGGTTCAGGTAGTTTAGCTGGGTTCAGGCAGTTTAGCTGGGTTCAGGTAGTTTAGCTGGGTTCAGGTAGTTTAGCTGGGTTCAGGCAGTTTAGCTGGGTTCAGGTAGTTCAGCTGGGTTCAGGTAGTTCAGCTGGGTTCAGGCAGTTTAGCTGGGTTCAGGCAGTTTACAGCGAAGCTGTGAACGCCAGTCATATGACTTGGACTCAGGTCAGATTCAAGTCACTCAAATTTGAGTGACTAATGTAAACTGGCTTTAGACTTGACATGACAAAACTGAAAAAGAATGCAAACTCGACTTTGACTTTAACACCAATGACTCATGGCTCCACTTGGATTGACATGAAACATTTGATACCTTCTACAAACCCACAGATAACATGCATCTAAAAAGTGTGCAGTGTTTCCCTGATTCCAGACCCACTCTCAATCAGTCTGTAATAAACAGAAAACTGAAAAAGCATTCATGATTTGCATAAACTTAGTATATTATCTATTACTCTTTTGTTAACATTTTGAAAGTGCGGAAAGACTTTTTAGGACTTGAAATTCAACGTTTAGAACTTGGGAATTGACTTGGGACTCGAGTGTCAAGACTTGATAACTACTTGTGACTTGGAAAACAATGACTTGATCCCACCTCTGGGTACTGTAAGCCAAAGCTGGGATCAAGTCATTGTTTTCCAAGTCATGAGTAAGTCTCAAGTCTTGGCACTCGAGTCCCAAGTCAATTCCCAAGCCTCTGGGAAGCCTGTTTTCCACAGGCCTCTGGTTTCTCTCCTGTTCCCATGGTGGAAAGTAACCTGGATGTGCAACGGCATCCCTCTGCACTGGATGCTAGCATGCTAGCCCATCATGCTTGCAGCACACGCAATAAAAAGGACTGATATGATGGTTACATCTCCAGTAGATATGAGGATGGGGCTAATAGGTGGTGGTATGTTCTGTGATTTTTCTGACTATTCAATATGACCTGATGACAGGTTACCAGCAGAGGAGGTCAGGTTTCACTTGGTGGGTCTGTGAATACACATCACCTCACTGCTACTTCTTAAACGGCTTGCGTAAAAACAATCTGGACATCTGCTCATTTTGAAAATACAGAATTTACATGATGTCAACATGCTTGTATTAGCTGGGCAATATGGCCGTCACTGTGGCTATATCACCTCATTGTTATTTCTCTCCATATACATCACAAACTATGAAATGACACCTAGACTGCTGTGTAGGATTTTCAAGTCTCCCATGCCTGAACTTAGCAGCGTGTCTCCAAATTTCTCCATTCTTTTCCAGACTTCTGATAACATTCCCAAAATGTCTAGACCATCAAAATTTACAATCTCTTATTCTTTGCCGAATATCTAAGACCCAGGTAGAAATCTGTAGTGGCTTCAGAGGTGTTCCAATACAGAGCCGTCCAGCCTTCAAATACAGTATTGAACACGTGTGTGGCTTCAGTACATACAGTCAACCCCCAACACCTTGTCATGCCACTTGTTAACTATCGTGCCGCCAAGTAAAAACAGAACTGCTGTGAAAGAAAAAAAAATCATCAAGCAATCTTGTGTGCTCCTCTAAGCCGCTACGCTGCCTTCCTCCGTGTCTCTAGGCCAGTGGATGTGTGTCGGAGGCCGGGGTGGTGTTTAAGGCCATCACTGCAGACCCTCTAACCAACGCCGTGTTTACTGCACAGAGAGAAAAGCCTAATAATAAATCTGTGGCAGACAGCCTGGCGGAAGTACCCTGAGGGATGTAAACTCCAGTCTCAGTCTGGGGAGAGATGGATGGATGGCTGGATGGAGGGATGGAGGAAGAAAAAAGAAAGAGGGAGAGAAGGAAATTAAGATGCAAGGATGGGGTAAATGGAGAAAGGCGAGTGAGAGTGGAAGGTTGTGTGTGTGTGTGTGTGTGTGTTGGGCGTGCGCGCGGGTGTGTTTTTGTGTGTTGTGTGGTGTAGACCATGGGTGCTTGTTGATGGATGGATGTAGGTTCTGAAAAGCCACAGCTGCCCCGCTCTTCCCAGAAAAAGTTCCAGCAGGAAAAGTGGCAGTATGTGGTTCAAGCATCTAGCATCCTCTTACTATTTCTGACCCGCATACTGCAGCAGCCATCAGAATGTGCACTGGTCCAAAAACTGTCCACATGTATGTGAGTAAATGAGAGCATGTGTGCCCATTACTTTATTTGTGCCCGTGCATAATAAAAAATGCCAAGTTTTTGTTCTTTTTTCACTCTAATTAGCCTAGTAAATATCTGTGTCTGTGGGTTGTGTTTGTGTGCATGTGTGTGCGTGTGTGTGTGTAGTCGTATGTGCATTGTACACACATATGTTGCACATGTCTGTTTTCAATCAGTCTATTACATAGTAAAGCATCATTCTTCTTTCTGTCATGACTGCCAGCCGGAGTGTGCGGAGCTCTGCTCTTACTATGGAGGAGATGAAGGGGAGGAGGTGAAAGGGAGGAGGGGAAGGGGAGGAGATGAAGGGCAGACAGCGCTGCTTCTCACACGCCTCTTCACACCTGCTGGACCAGCGGTAATCTACCACGTGCACCTTAAAGCGCTTTTCGTGGTTTTTACTCAAACGTCACTACACCAGCTCGTTTCTGGTCTTTTTTGTTTTCGAGGGGGGAGGGGGGGGTCTTCAGTGACCGTAGATGTTTTTTTGGGGGGGGATGTCCTCACATCTTTTGTTTTCAGGGGGGGGGTCCCATCTGTGACTCTAGATGTTTTTTTGGGGGGGGGTCTCATCAGTGACTGTAGAAATTTTTTTGGGGGGGGGGTCTCATCTGTGATCTGTGACAGTAGATGCTGCAGTGTGCGGCTGGAACAACAACCTGAACGCACACGGCCCCTGGGGCTCCAACTGCTGGACTAATAAAATGGGGTTGCTAAAGAATTAATAAGGAATATATTGTGTTAACTTGATTGAAAAGTCGTTTTAATGACACAACAGACTGGCTGGAGACCGTTTTTATTATCTACACAAACGTGTGAACAACAAACACAAACACTGATCCACTGCCATGTAAAACGCACAGAACTAGTGTGTTGCTTTGAGTCCTCACTTGTACCATTTGCTGACTTCTGTGTGTGTTAACGGGCCAGATGAAGTGACCGTCAACAACCGTGTAGAAGAAAAGAAGAAGAAAAGACCACTGAAACCACCAAGGCCGTCATTTTGACGGTTTTTCGATTTTAAAAGTTTAATAACTTTGTGAAAAAAAAGATACAGACCTGCCGCTACCTGAATGCACCTAAACTTGCATATATTTGCATTAAAATGAGTTATAGATCAATCGCACAAAAAAGTTACTATACGATCTACATAAACGACCATGAGTGGTCAAAATGACCTGCTCTTAATTTGCGCGAGATCGTGCGCGTCACGTCAGTATTTATGACGTGTGTTGGTGGCGTCATTTCCTTCGTGAAGTTCGTTGCTCTGTCCTAGAAACACACTAGCGCCCTCCAGTGGAGAGAAATGGACTAAACTTGATGTGTGACGATGTCCAACATGTCTGGTTACAGACGCACCATGACTACCACCGAGGCGCTGCAGTATTTACAGGCGCTGGACGGCGGCCATTTAAATTGTTTGAAAATAGTATTAAAGTTGTTAAAATGTTAATTTTGGTGTCAGTTAGTTTCATAACAGACACACTAACATATGTAATGCATTAATATATCAGTTGGGTATTTATCTTGACAGAATATAGAGCTTAAAAACAGTGGCGGTCAAAATGACCGCCAATGGTCGTTCTAGTCGTTTTTAAGTTCTGGTCGTTGTTTGGGACCGTTTTAATATTTTTAGTTTTTTTTATACATGTCACGTTTTGTAGGCCTTGTTACGTTTGTTAGATTAGCAACATGTGTTTTCTGATTTGTTTGTCAGGTCATATTTTCACTTTTTTAATTTTGCTGTTCAAGTTCGACCGTGTCTCTCTGAAGTTTAAATGTTTAAACATGGTATTAAAGTTGGTAAAATGTTAATTGTCGTGTCAGTCGTTTCCTAACAGACATACTAACATATGCAATGCATTAATATCGCAATTGGATATTTATCTTGACACAAAATACTACTACTAGTACTACTACTATATAGAGAATATAGAGTTTAAAAACCGGCCGTCATTTTGACCGCCCATGGTCGTTTTAGGTAGGAGTGAAATCCCGGTCTTACCAAGTTTTTCCTAAATCCAGACTCAAACAAACATTTGAAACGTTTCAAAACTTTTCAAGTCAGAATCTACTGAAGAAGAAGAAGAAGAAGAAGAAGAAGAAGAAGAAGAAGAAGAAGAAGAAGAAGAAGAAGAAGAAGAAGAAGAAGAAGAAGAAGAAAAACCCACTGTCGCAACCCGCAGCACAGTTGACTATGTCCTGTCAGTTGTTCTGTCGACGCTCTGTACTGTGCACACGTCGCTGATGTCCGTCTCTTTCACGGATGCACGTGTCCCACCGACACCGCGAGCTGTGTGAGGCTGCATCAGTCCTTCGGCCGTCTTGGTCACTGGTCACTGTGCCGGACCTGCTGCGCGGTCCAGACAGATGCGTATCACCGCCGACCCGTTCGGCAGAGCTGCAGGTGTGCGGGTAGTAACACAAGCCATGCAAATGTGCTGCGGTCTTGTCTCACTCTCCCTGCCTGCCTGCCTGCCTGCCTGCCTGTCTGTCTGTCGCTCAGCAGCTTGATGGGAGGAACCACGACTGAGCCCGTACACAGCCCGGCTACTGTGTGTATGTAATTTTGCATAACGTGAACAGATTACCTTCCCTGCTCATCTGACAAATGTTACACACTTGCTAACGAACACATACACGCGCGCAAACACACAAACACGCGCGTACATTCTTGTACAAAAACGCGCGCAAAATTACAAAAAACAAGCTGCACTCCTGCACATATTTTCAGACGCACCACGTATGTGCGTGCGCGCGCGCGCGCACACACGCCAAAAAACATATGTACAAATATAAACACAAACTTTGCAAGTCAGACGAGCCTTCTTTGTGACGCCCCCACGTTCCGTCCCGGTTCTCAGGCTCTTCCTGGCTTTGCCAGTGTTTGTCATGCTGTCCTGAAAAGCTAATAAATATAACAATCTTCCAGCCGCCTTTCTGCCGGCAACATCCCTTCCAGCATGAACCCAGTGTCCCTTGTTCCCTCACCCCCCCACCCCCCTCCATCTAGAAGGTGAAGAAGTACAAAGAATGGGATCAGAGCTTTTCCGATTCTTCTCTGGTTATTAACTACCATTTGTCCCCTCAGAGGGCTGTCCTCCCCATTAACCCAACTGATGCTCTTTTCTCATGTAAATCAGCCTGCTGCTGCTGCTGCTGCTGCTGCTGCTGCCGCTGCTGCCACCGCCGCCGCCGCCCAACGCTGGTGCAAGGAATTATGGGGCGTTTTCTAAGCAGAGAAGAAGACCTCCCTCCAGCTCAGAGGCAGGACTCACGCTCTCACTCACGTACAAACCTGACAAGTTTCGCAGCTCTCGCGCCCAGATGCACGTAGGCTTGCAAACACAACAGATGCGTCTCATGAGTGCACAAACACAAATGCCTGTCACAAATACACGTTAGCGCGAGCCCTCGCAAACGCTTTCTCTCAGTCACGAAGGCATACATGAAGGCATACGTGCTGCCGCCTGACCGCAGGAGCATGGAAGTAATGTCATGCAACGCATGGAAGTTAATGAGAAGAAGCTGGCTCCCCGAACCCTACAGAGAAGAGCTCTGCAGAACCGCGCAACTTAAGCCGCTTCGCCCACCAAACGAAAACAACAAAATTAAGTGTTCACGGTTCTTCAAATAAATTAACCTCCGGGCAACTTTATCCTAATTTCAAAGGCTATCAACGGCTGATTAACAAAACAAAACAAAAACAAAAAAAAAGAAGAAGAAGCAGAAAACTGGTGACGTTTCAAGCTGATTCTGGGTTTTTGACGTCGTGACTAACGAAATACTTTTTAACCTTTGGTAAAGTTTTAAATCCAATCATGTTTATTAAAATGCGTGTGAATTTCACATTCAGTTTCGCAGAGTTTCAAAAGGACCCCGATTTTGGCTGACTGGCGCTTTAGCGGTTTTAGCGGTTCGTGTGCTAAGCATCCTATCTGGTTATTGGGGGTTTTTCATCGCCGTGTTCATTTACCCAATTCCCAAAAAGCGGGTGTACCAGTGAAACGAGGCAACGGCAATTATGTTCTTGAGACAGGTCTGGAGGAAGATGAGCCACCCCTGCAGAGACCATAGGTCTCCACTTGCTCAGCAACTGTCAGAGGCATTGTCTCGTGACCGCCTCACTTCCATTTCCTTATTGTGTAGCTGGAGGCGGCGGAGGGCCAGCCTCCGATGGAACCAGCACCATTGTCTAGGATCTGCTCCAAAATTAACACCCTACCGCCGATGAAGCCGCTTCTTCACTGCAACCGTCTCCCCAATGTCGATCGTTCCTCGTTCAGTTGGAGCTCGTGGCACCAAGGAAGGAGCGCGCGCTTCACTCATTTGAGACGCACACGATAATACTTCCAAGTTTGAAAATGTAGTTATGCGATTTCCTAATACAGTTTCCAAGCACCGCGTCATAAAACCCGTATTATAGGCTAATTAGCGGCTAGTTACAAAGGGTCCGACTTGCTGGTGTTATGGCAAGGAATTGATGATGATGATGATGATGATGATGATGGCGGTGGTTAGGATTATGACGAAGACAGCAAAGTCTGCCAATAACTCTCGACCACTTTTGGTGAAATGAACTTTCAAACGCCGTTGCGGGTGGTGTCAAATGGACCGTGCATGTATATACACATGTCTGATGCCAGGTTGCATGAAAACATCCCCCCAAGTAGTAAACTTCCCGGCCCACCTCACCGTGTCCAGCTACAGCCAGCAGGCCCTCAGCTGCACCAGCCTGCGTATTGTTCCAACCGCGGAACCAAATATCAACAACAAGTGCACAAACTTAATCCCCCCACACGTAAAATATGACCCTCCCTCCCTTCCTCCCTCGCCCCCTCCCTTTTCTGTAGGGTCTCGGTTGTTATTTACCAGCTTCGAAGGCACCACAACCCCCCCCCCCAAAAAACAACCCCTCTCTCTTCTCCCTCTTTCACACTTGCGTACACAACAAACCACAAGAGACACGAAGTCCGTCGCTTCTCAGTTGGCCTCGAAACATCCGATCTGCGGTCAGCAGGACACGGGGAGCCATGGCCCGTGCAGATGGTCCGCACGGGCCGACAACACATGGACCGCGGCCACCGTTCCGGCTCCATTTGGGGCGCCCGAAAAGCCCAATCAAACCAAGTGAGAAGCAAAAGGCTCCCCCCAGCCTTCAAGCCCAGACCGACTCGTACCATCACGAGCGGGACCAGCCGTCGGCCCGGACGGGTCCGTGTACCTCCTCCTCGCACAGCTCGCGGTGGCGTGTTCCGCGCGAGGGATCTTTCGGGGAAATTAACTTTAAAAAAAACAACAACAAAAACGCAGCAATTCGCCCCGAAACTTGCAAACAACGAAGCGAGCGGAGCACGCGGGGCGAATAAAACCCCCCCCCACATTTCAAACTTCACGCGTTCACACTCGCGTCGCGTGCATCGACGAAAGCCTCGAGAGAGAGAGAGAGAGAGAGAGAGAGAGAGAGAGAGAGAGAGAGAGAGAGAGGAGGCGATCGCGCAATTAAAAATTAAATACCCAGACGCTGGCTTGCATAATGCTCCAACCCAAACGAGCAGAAGTCGCACTAAGCGCGATGGCTGAGGCACACAACAAACAACACGTCGGAAAAATACACGCGAGCTCCGCGTATTGTCAGTTTGTGCCCCCACGTCCCGGCAGAAAGTGTACGTAACGATCACGAGCTTATTACAAAAAAAAAACAACAACAACATGCACACATCAGAACGTGCAGCCACATTATGAGGTCTTACCAAAAAAAAAAAGAAAAAAAAGCGAGCAGGAACCCCAGCAAAAACTTTCCAGCACCGCATTAGTCAACTTCGCATGGAAACCCGGCGACATTTCATCCCGGACCCTCCGCAAACCTACCGTGGGAGACCCCACGCCGCCGCTCCTGCTCCGTCTCCCCTCGATCGCCTCTCCGGTTTATTTGTTTTATTTTTTTTCCTCTCCCAGTAATTTTCTAATGCGGGGCCTGAGTGGGTCTCGCTCTCCTCAGGCTGCAGCGGAGTTATGGGGCGCGAGCATTGTGGGAGTGTGACGTCAGGCCACTTTCACAAACTTTTGTAGCAGCGACAGTGTTGCCGGTCCGCAGCCGCTCCGTCTCCCGGTCATGCGCCGGCGTGCCCACCTGAACCCGTTCTCTCTCTTTTTCTTTTTTTTTGCACGCGACGCGCCGCGAACACGCGGGCCCGCTGCTGGAAACATAATTACGAGAAGATAGTACGCCACGCGGCCGCCTAATTAGAGGGGCGGCGTGACGCGGCCGCACCTGAGCTCAAGGTTTGCACACAAAAAACACAACGAAACCGTCAACAAAGCCTGTTGTTTTGTTTCGACTTAATTAAAAACCCCCGTTTCTATTTGTCTCGTTTATTATCCGCGTGTCCTGCACTTAAACACCAATCAACGCCGAGGGGGGAAGGTGTGTGTCGTTGTTGTTGTTTCGTAATAGTGACGAGCACACAACACATCAGATTAATAATTTATCATTTCTCCAGGTTTTATTTTTTTTCAAAAAATTAATTTTGATCATTTCTAATCGCCGATTTGATCATAAATTGGGGGATGAAGTGGGAAAAAAAGGTAAAGCGCGAGTCGTTGACTCGTTAATTCGGCGCTTTTCCTTTCCCTTTTCTGGTTGCTTGTGAAGGAGTGAAATGTGCCTTTAATTGAAAAACGTGCACGTTTTTCCTCCTTTAACCGAACGAAAAGACGATGGGAGACGAAGCTTCCGCAGCTGACACCGCGGGCCCGCTTAGGACCAAAACACGACGTTGTTCCCTCCCGTGTGCTGAACGCCACTTTGTCTCCCCCGGCCTCATTACACATGGGCATATCTCACGTTTATGAAAAATAAATTAATTCGGTAACGAGTGAAGCGGGAAGGCTGTGATATCACTCGGAACGGACGTATTGACAGGCTGAAGCCCCCCCCCCCCACATCCCCCACATCCCCCACTACCGGTCATCCCGGATCCCGCACGCTCTCAAAGTACATTTGGGTCCGACTGGGATCAAGTGGGACTGACTGGGAGTACATTTCGTGGCTCATTTTGGGCTCCCCCCCCCTCCCTCCCAATCTCGGACTGGGCGGACTGGTCCAGCCGGCGCACGCGTGGGATTCCATCGGCTGTGGAATGTGGAGGCTGCGGGTCCCACGAGCGCTGCTCCGGTGGTCCCGGCGCAGCGCGTGTTTTGGGGTGAAAGAATTACTTCCAGGGCACATCAGTCCGTTTCCTCAGCCTGCCTCCCACCTCCCACCTCCCTCCGTCCCCTTCCACGATGGGAGCTTCCAATACACAGCCGAGCCAGGCCGCGGCTGTGCAGAGGGAGGAGGGGGGGGGAGGAGGGGGGGGATGGGATGTAAGGGGAGGGGGGTAAGAGACTTCATTCAGCTTTTCACCGGGTTCAATGCAGAAGGAGAGAAAACGGCTGCCGGAGACTAAATGCGTCCTCCTGCAGAGCGCACGAGGAGAGGAGGCATCCAGGGGTTCTGGAGGCTCAACACGTTGCTGAAACAAGGACGAGAAGACTCATTTGGATTTTTCCTTTTTAATCGAAAGTTGTTTCTAAGTGCAAAGGTGGGATTTCTGGTTTCCGGTGAGGAGGAAAGTTGAAATCGCAGCCGCGTTATTTTGCGCAGCAGAAAGAGCACGCTCCCCAGACTGCTGCTGCTGCTGCTGCTGCTGCTGCTGCAATGGCATGCACAGGCTGCAGCCCTGCATCCCCAGCATGCACCACACGTCGAGCAAAGGACTCATCCACACCACCAGTCCCCTTTTTAACCAAGTAACCACTTTGTGCAATCAAATACTGCAGCCACACGCAAACACGTGTGGCTGAATAAACCACAGACAGCGGACACAGGGGGGAGGTCAGCTCTCCAGGGTCTCTGGACATGAAGCAGCGCGTCAGAGACACGAGACACGAGACACGAGAGCTTCCTGCCTTAACTCACATCCTTCAACCCACAACACCGCGTCCCTGACGGAAGTTAATTATGAAATATGTGTGTTAATGAAGCAACTTATTACTAATTGACTTATTAATTATAGACCCAGTGGAGCCAATGAGACTTCTACACACGCGTTAGTTATGTCCATCACTGAATAGACTGATGTTTTAATTTGTCTATCTTCATTTTATTAGTATTTAATTTATCTATCCCCAATTTATTTTTTATTGATCTATCTTCATTTTATTTTTATTTATCTATCTTCATTTTATTCATCTATCTTCATTTTATTTATCTATCTTCATTTTATTTTTTATTTATCTATCTTCATTTTATTTTTATTTATCTATCTTCATTTTATTTTTTTTTATTTTGCCCATCTTGGTTTTACTGACAGGCCTGTGAAAGTCACATGCAGTTCGTTAAATCTTCTCTCTCCACTAAACATAAACAGTGATAGTTACATTTTATTCTACCCTCAATTCAAGTCCATCTTATTTGTATATCACAAATGATAAATGTGCCTCCGGGGGCTTTACAGCAACACAACATCCTGTCCTTAGACCCTCTCATCGGATGAGGAGCACCTCCCTAAAACCCTTTAACAGGGGGAAGGACAGGAGGACGGCTCAGGTAGAGCACCAGAGGAGGCGCTCTCTCCCAGGACGCACAACCTGCAGTGATGTTGTGTTTAAAACACATTTTACACTACACAACACTGAAAGCTGATAAGAGAGTTATAATAGAATTATAAAATAGATGAAGAATGTGATGAGGAGGATGCCGAGCAGTGTCCAGACACCACCGGAATGGTCCTGGACCCGAGCCACGCGACCAGCGTCACCGTGTTAAAAAAAGACATTAGTCACAAATCTTAGTGACAAAGGATGTAACATTGAAACAGGATGACAAAAATTATATGGATTTATAAGCTATACAGATATATATATATATAAAGTGAAAATGTGATGAGGGGGATGCCAAGCAGCGTCCAGGTGGCGACCCCCGTCACCACGTAAAACATCATAAAAAGTTTTATAAAATCTCTAAAATATCTGTTTTTAAATTCTGTCTTCGCTTTCAGAGTTTTAGGACGAAGGTTTGACATTTTAATCAGTGAAACACAGCCGATCATCTCTTGCATCGTCCTACAGAGGTGAATATATGTGACTATATGGTATATATATGTGTGTGTGTGTGTGTGTGTGTGACAATATGGTATATATGTGACTATACGATACATATATATATATGTGACTATATGGTATATATATGTGACTATATGGTATATATATATATATATGTGTGTGTGTGTGACAATATGGTATATATGTGACTATACGATATATATATATATATGTGACTATATGGTATATATACGCGACTATATGGTTTATATATGTGACTATATGGTATATATATGTGACTACATGGTATGTATGTATGTATGTATGTATGTACACTACCGTTCAAAAGTTTGGGATCACCCAAACAATTTCGTGTTTTCCATGAAAAGTCACACTTATTCACCACCATATGTTGTGAAATGAATAGAAAATAGAGTCAAGACATTGACAAGGTTAGAAATAATGATTTTTATTTGAAATAAGATTTTTTTTACATCAAACTTTGCTTTCGTTAAAGAATCCTCCATTTGCAGCAATTACAGCATTGCAGACCTTTGGCATTCTAGCTGTTAATTTGTTGAGGTAATCTGGAGAAATTGCACCCCACGCTTCCAGAAGCAGCTCCCACAAGTTGGATTGGTTGGATGGGCACTTCTTTGAGCAGATTGAGTTTCTGGAGCATCACATTTGTGGGGTCAATTAAATGCTCAAAATGGCCAGAAAAAGAGAACTTTCATCTGAAACTCGACAGTCTATTCTTGTTCTTAGAAATGAAGGCTATTCCATGCGAGAAATTGCTAAGAAATTGAAGATTTCCTACACCGGTGTGTACTACTCCCTTCAGAGGACAGCACAAACAGGCTCTAACAGGTACTATTTAATGAAGATGCCAGTTGGGGACCTGTGAGGCGTCTGTTTCTCAAACTAGAGACTCTAATGTACTTATCTTCTTGCTCAGTTGTGCAACGCGGCCTCCCACTTCTTTTTCTACTCTGGTTAGAGCCTGTTTGTGCTGTCCTCTGAAGGGAGTAGTACACACCGGTGTAGGAAATCTTCAATTTCTTAGCAATTTCTCGCATGGAATAGCCTTCATTTCTAAGAACAAGAATAGACTGTCGAGTTTCAGATGAAAGTTCTCTTTTTCTGGCCATTTTGAGCATTTAATTGACCCCACAAATGTGATGCTCCAGAAACTCAATCTGCTCAAAGAAGTGCCCATCCAACCAATCCAACTTGTGGGAGCTGCTTCTGGAAGCGTGGGGTGCAATTTCTCCAGATTACCTCAACAAATTAACAGCTAGAATGCCAAAGGTCTGCAATGCTGTAATTGCTGCAAATGGAGGATTCTTTGACGAAAGCAAAGTTTGATGTAAAAAAAATCTTATTTCAAATACAAATCATTATTTCTAACCTTGTCAATGTCTTGACTCTATTTTCTATTCATTTCACAACATATGGTGGTGAATAAGTGTGACTTTTCATGGAAAACACAAAATTGTTTGGGTGATCCCAAACTTTTGAACGGTAGTGTATGTATGTATGTATATATATATGACTATATGGTATATACATATATATGACTATATGGTGTGTGTATATATGACTATGTGGTATATATGACTATATTGTATATATGTGACTATATGGTATATATATGTGACTATATGGTATATATATGTGACTATATATATATATATATATATATATATATGTGTGTGTGTGTGTGTGTGTGACTATACGGTATATATGTGACTACATGGTGTATATATATGACTGTATGATATATATATATATGTGACTATATGGTGTATATATATGACTATATGGTATATATATGTGTGTGACTATATGGTGTGTATATATATGACTATGTGGTATATATATGTGACTATATTTTATATATATGACTATATGGTATATATATGTGTGACTATATGGTATATATATGTGGCTATATGGTACATATATGTGACTATATGGTGTGTATATATGACTGTATGGTGTATATATATATATATATATATATATATATATATATATATATATATATATATATATATATATATATATATATATATATATATATATATATATATATATATATATATATATATATATATATATGTGTGTGTGTGTGTGTGTGACTATATGGTGTGTATATATGACTATGTGGTATATATGACTATATTTTATATATGTGACTATATGGTATATATATATGTGACTATATGGTATATATATGTGACTATATGGTGTATATATATGTGTGTGTATGTGACTATACGGTATATATGTGACTACATGGTATATATATATGACTGTATGGTATATATATATATGACTATATGGTGTATATATATGACTATATGGTATATATATATGTGACTATATGGTGTGTATATATGACTATGTGGTATATATATGTGACTATATTTTACATATTGACTATATGGTATATATATATGTGTGACTATATGGTATATATATGTGACTATATTGTATATACATGTGACTATATGGTATATATATATATATGAATGACTATATGGTATATACATGTGACTATATGGTATGTGTATATATATATATATGTGTGTGTGTGTGTGTGTGTGACTATATGGTATATACATGTGACTATATGGTATATATGTGAATATATGTGACATTGGAGGGCTCTGAGCTGTGATTAGAGACACCATCCTGTCCAGGGAAGCAACATTGCTTTACATGACAGGTAAATAGAAGAGAAGCTTATAAAATTCATTATATGGGTGTTTTTGGGAAGGGACGGCAGGGTTGTGCAGGAAACACATGGCACACACAACACTTCTTATAGTGAGGCTGCAACAAAATAAAAACATCATCAAAAGCATCAGTTTAATAAGCATGATGGCCATTTAGATAGACGGGAGACCAAGAGTCCAGCTGGTCCACGTGCAGCGTGTGGCGGCGTGTCGTTGCATGTCGTGGGGACGTCAGCGGGACAAGCTGCGTCGCTGCACGGGTGTCTGGTGAGGGTTCGGGGGGATGAAGACGTGTGTTCCACATGTGCAGGTCACGTGTTGGCAGGAGCTTTAGCAGACATCAGTGTGTTCAACGACAGAGACACAGGAGGATGCGGAGTTTGGCGTCCCGCTGATTTCCTTCTTCTCTCATCACGGCATTGTTTACTTGAGCTGTTGTGTGGTCGGGCTTGCATACAGGCTGCATGCAGTGGAGCAGCAGTCTGCTATTTTGACTTCAACTTAAGAGACTTCAACTTCAGCACCAGCACCTCTCTTCCTTCCTTGTCAGTATTCACCATCTCTCTCTGTGTCTGTCAATACTTCGAAGTCTTTCCTTCTCTCCCTGTCCTCTGCAATGGAGAAGACTCTGAGAAGACTCTTACATAAGCCACCATGCAGGCATAAAGGTGGAGGCTGAGCCGAAGCCCTGCCACCGTCCCGGCACCGTCCTCACAGTCCTGACTGAGCCAGAAGAGCACGAGGGAGCCAGCACTTCACACATCCTGATGACAGGACAGAGGAACGTGACGGGGCTCGATGACCTCAGGCAGGCAGCGAGGGGGACCATCTGGGCCTGGGTGTGATGGCTGGGTATAACAGCAGCCACTTCTCCAGACAGGCCCCGTACGGTGTCATCCCAATGTGCTCCTTCCCTCCACGCCCTCCACTTTCAGTGCTCTAATTTTAACAGCACCACCGCCACCACAATGCACACCATCGCACACACACACACACACACACACACACACACACACAAATATGCAAACACATCCTCGTCTGAGTGGCACATCTTTTGTGGGCCATCGATCTGAGAAACCGAAAAGCGGCACTAGCAAACACAATGAAAATTAGTAGGAGGGCAGTTTGTCGACATCTGGAGTACATTTCCTCTCCACCAGATCAGCCAGCAATGCTCTGGTTCTGGGTCCAGAGTGCCAGAGCAGTGGGAAATGCCTACATGCGTTCTGGGAAGTATGCTGCTCGCATCGGTTGGTGTAGGAGATGGACAGGTGAGAAAGGTGTGGAGAAGCCAGCGGGACAGAATGAGGGACATCCTGAGCGTTTCCACACGGACGCCTTTGACAACAACAGATAACCCTGCAGAGGATTGTGCTGTGGATGTGAGCTGTGGTCCTGCTGATGACACGTTCATTATATGGTTTTGTTTAGGGTGTGTTTGTCTAAACTATGGTTTTGTGAGCTAAAACGGGTCTTGTGAACGTGGCTGGTTAACATCATGTCAGGGGACCGGCGTTAATGAGCCTGTGTCCAGCTCACTCGGGTTGGATGCCAGGGGGTAAAGACTTGCACATTACCGATTTAGGATTTTTTTGTTTGTTTGAGCATTTCGTACTTATTAGTTTCCAACACTACACTGTTCTGCATGTTGGATTTACACTGATTTACTATAAGATAGGTAACATGATAGTCGACAGGGGCTCAGAAGCAACATTAGAATAACTCAAAATACAGATCTCAGACCAATAACTTGGCTAGAAACATGCCAACAGTAATGAAGATGGTGTTCCGAGGTTTTGTGTTTCATTGCATAATTGCACATGACGTCTTCAGGAGCATTGGGGGTTTGGTAGCTTCTTAGCCTTTGCAGCAGCATGAGGTGGGAGGGGAGGTCCAGGTCAGCTGGGACCAGGGCTTGATGATGAGCGGGGCTATCAGCTCAGGCAGCCACTACCCAGCGCTCTGCTGCAGGTCGATAAGGCCGATGGGTGGAACTCGGGTGGAAGCCCATGTCACTAACACGTCCACGTCATTCGCTGATGTTGCTGCCAAAGGGAGATCCTGTTTCAGATGATCGGAGTAAAACTAAAAATTGAGACAGCCGTTTCAGGGTGTCATGCCAGATGGTGCTAAGACTTAAAAGGGACAGTTCACCCCAAAATCAAAAATACATGTTTCTCCTCTTATCTGTAGTGCTGTTTATCAATTTAAGTCATTTTGGTGTGAGTTGCCAAGTTTTGGAGATATCAGACATAGATGTCCGCCTTCTTTCCAATACCATGGAACTGGATGGCACGTGGCTTGTGTTGCTCAAAGGGCCAAAAAGTACATTTGATGAAGTCAACAGCAACATGTCTTTTTCCAGAAATCATGACCCACTTATTCATGATAATCCACTACCTTGTGAGCAGTTCCATGTAGGGTGTAGTTGGGTCTAAGAAAATAGTTCCTACATGAAACTGCTCACAACAAGGTGTGCGGATTATCTTCAGTAACCGGGTCATGATTTCTGGAAAAAGACATGTTGCTGCTGACTTTTTCCAAATGTACTTTTTGAGCAACACAAGCTGAGTGCCATCCAGCTCCACTGTAATGGAAAGAAGGCAGACATCTACGGCATCTATGATCTAGATGGATAAGTAGCACTACAGGCAATGATCTAGATGGATGAGTAGAATGACAGGTAATGATCCAGATGGATAAGTAGCACTACAGGTAATGATCTCGATGGATAAGTACCATGACAGGTAATGATCTAGGTGGATAAGTAGCACTACAGGTAATGATCCAGATGGATAATTAGCACTACAGGTAATGATCTAGATGGATAAGTAGCACGACAGGTAATGATATAGGTCAATAACCAGCACTACAGGTAATGATCTAGAGGGATAACCAGCATGACAGGTAATGATCTAGATGGATAAGTAGCATGACAGGTAATGATCTAGGTGGATAACCAGCACTACAGGTAATGATCTAGAGGGACAACCAGCATGACAGGTAATGATCTAGATGGATAAGTAGCATGACAGGTAATGATCTAGATGGATAACCAGCACTACAGATAATGATCTAGATGGATAAATAGCATGACAGGTAATTATGTAGATGGATAACCAGCACTACAGGTAATGATCTAGATGGATAAATAGCACGACTTGTTATGATCTAGATGGATTAGTAGCACCACAGGTAAGAGGAGGAACATGTATTTTTTTTAATTTTGGGATGAACTGTCTCTTTAACTGTGCTTTTGGATTTTCAATGTAGTCTCTGAAATGACAGATTCAAATTTCACCGTCTCCTCACATAGACCAACAGAAGACAACGTCACAACGACTATTCAAACTAACGTTATTGCCTTTCCCCCCCTAATTGCAGGCAGGAGCCTTCTGTTGCTATGGAAATCCTCTCTACCACCATCATTTAAATCCTGGAAAGTAGATGTTATATCCTTCCTGAAGTTGGAAAAAAATAAATTTTCCATGAGGGGTTCCACTGACAGATTCTGTTCCCATTGGCAACCATTCTTCAGTTATTCTGATCGATTGCCTGCCAGTGACGTGTCATAGTGGAGGTGTGTTGTGGTGCTGTCTGCGAAGTGTGGGTGCCTTGCTGCCTATTTCCCACCCAGCCCCTCTTTAAGGGGACCTGTGCATGGTTAATGGGGTTATATGTAGGCTCTCAGATGTATGTACCCTAACTGCAGGTCCCAGACTATGTTCGGGACTCTCAGCAGTACTGCAACTGTCTTGGTGCAACTAACCACTGCCTTTATTCATTGTATTATATTTACTTAATGTCAATTACTGTAATTTCTATTTTTATTTATCCTACCATAGTAATTTATTTCTTGTGGAAGAGGCCTGTTGGATGGGGCGTAAGGTAGGGGTTAAGGGTGTTTTAGGTTGGGAAGAAAATGTAAAAACTGAAAATGTCCTGTGCATGACCTTTTTTCTATTTTTGTATAACGTATGGCTGCATTTTCTTTAATAAAGTATTGTTAAAAACTGTTTGGGTGCAGTTGAGGTCTTACATGGTTCAACAACTTTGTTGCATGTCAGCCCCCTCATCCTCTACCTTCTTATTCAAGAAAGACACAGTTACCCAAAGGAACCTTGTCCCCAGTGTTTTAAACTTTAAAATAGACAATAACCAGGGTTGAGTATTCATTTTAACCCTCTTATACTTTTATATTGTCATACCAGTACACGCACTAAGCCTGCAAGCTCTGTGGAGATCGTAAGTATGACGTCGACTCTGGTTAAACTGGACACCGGGTTGTCAGTAACAACACCTAAAGGTCAACGGGAGGCGCCTATCTCTGATCACTTCCCATCTCCCTCCACCTAACAGGCCACAGACACACTGTCTGGTCTGTTACTACACCAGGGTAAGGAATTAGGTAGAGACTGAGGGAGAGAGAGTGAGAAAATAATGATGCTATGGGGTAAGTTTCAACCCCTTGTCCTAACCGCCGCCTCAACATAGTGAACACTTAGTCAGTGGCTTGGAGATGTAGTGTCCTGCCTCAGCGCACACTTAGTCAGTGGCTGGGAGATGTAGTGTCCTGCCTCAGCCTGGAGATGCTGCGCTTCTCAGTCGGTGGTTCTGAGAAGAGATTCTATAAAACTTGGGAAGCCTTCTTAACATACTTCCCTAACACCCAAACGACACAACATGACATGCATTTTACCTCTGCCCTTCACATAAACACAACTGACTCTAGGGAAATAGCTGCAGCTTTACTTGCTATTTATCTACTGCTAAATACTGTGCATTAAAACTACTCTGGACAATCTAGGGGGTAGGAGGGATGGGCTGTTTTGTTTTATTTTATCACTATTATCATTGTCATCGTTGTTGCTTCCTTTTCTTTTAATGTATACTTCATAACAATGTGGCAATGTGGGAGACAACTGCCCAACCCTGCTCATTTCTTTTGCTCATAAAAAGATTTTGGGATATAAAACAGCAGCTTTGGGAAGTAGTTTTTAAAAAAAAAATTTTTTTTTTAAAGAAATTATCAACCCACCAATACAATTTCCCGAAACTGCAGGTGTTACTATGAAAAGTAGGGCACACAAGCAGCGTGGCAGTTGGTGTGTTCACCTGCAGGAAATGTCTGTCATGGTGTGTGAGGCGCTAAGTTGTGGCTCTTTGCATTGTTATCATGGCTGTCATCTGGAACAATGAGAAACAGTGTGTGTTCAGGGGTGGGGGGTGCTGGGGGTGGAGCCAACACAGAGAATGACACAGGAAAGAGGGAAAGAGCACCCAGCTGTCGTGCATCAGAAAAACATGAATGAGTGAACAGAAAGAGGGAGTACGTTGGACTGGACAAGGGAAGTGGAAGGATTACCTTGATGGAGTCTCCTTTATATCATAAAATGCAAAGTAGCCATTTTATGAGACACCTCGGCCGGCTATTACTGGGACCAACTTACAACTGAGATTTTAGATTTACATAAAAGTTTGCACAACTGATGTCTATCAGGACTAAGTCTCGTCTAAACCTGTAAAAGAACAACGCATAAAACAAAACAACGGCTTTTGGTTTAAATCCAGTGAATTTGGCACAACATTCCCAAACAAATCTATGTGCCTTAACACCTTTTTGTTTTGTTTTTATGGCAACAGTTGTGATTTCCTCACTCGACTGAACGTGCTGACAACATAAGTCAGTGAGTTGCATGAATTCTGCCGGGTTGCTCGGAGTAATAAAGAGCAACAAGCTGTGTTCACATTTGATCAGTTTGGACCGTATCCCCATGCAGCCTTCTGCGAGCTGATAACCATCTCTTTTATGCGACATATTTAAGCAATTATCACTCAGCTCAACCAAACAAGGTCTCAACTGGCATCTGCTTCTTTGCGATGTTATTTGAAACAGAAAGCGGAAAGAGGGGGAGGAAGAGAGAGAGAGAGAGAGAGAGAGAGAGAGAGAGAGAGAGAGAGAGAGAGAGAGAGAGAGAGAGAGAGAGAGAGAGAGAGAGAGAGAGAGAGAGAGACGGAGGATTTAACTACGGATCTAAATTGAAGAAACAAAGGTTTGAGACCGCACCCACACGTTGCCATGCCAACTCAGTACAGTGGGTTTGGGCATGTTGAGTACACATGTTAGTTTCTAATGATGGACCTAATAACAGAGATCTGGAGACTCATCTGAGCCTTCATCGTTGGACACAACACTAATTGTCTCCATCTGATTTCAATTAAATAAATGTCAGTGAGATCTAATGCAATTTTGGTTTTGTGGACTTTATCCGACCAGCGGGGAAACTGTTTATCTGGCTTATTTAAGAACAGCAATAAATTCAACACTGGCAAATTCATACATTGCTGTTATGTTTGTTTTTAGACAATAGTAAAACAATAATTTATTGCAAAGTTAATACATGTAGCCAGTATATTGTACTGTTATTTTTGTTTGTTTGGACTATAGTAAAACCATGATTTCTTGCTAAATTAATACATGTAGCCAGTATATGCTACTGTTATGCTTGTTTGTTTAGACTATAGTAAAACCATGATTTCTTGCAAACTTAATACATGTAGCCAGTATATGCTACTGTTGTTTGTTTGTTTACACTATAGTAAAACCATGGTTTCTTGCTAAATTAATACATGTAGCCAGTATATGCTACTGTTTTTGTTTAAACTATAGTAAAACCATGGTTTCTTGCTAAATTAATACATGTAGCCAGTATATGCTACTGTTTTTGTTTAAACTATAGTAAAACCATGGTTTCTTGCTAAATTAATACATGTAGCCAGTATATGCTACTGTTGTTTGTTTGTTTAAACTATAGTAAAACCATGGTTTCTTGCTAAATTAATACATGTAGCCAGTACATGCTACTGTTGTTTGTTTGTTTAGACTATAGTAAAACCATGGTTTCTCGCTAAATTAATACATGTAGCCAGTATATGCTACTGTTTTTGTTTAAACTATAGTAAAACCATGGTTTCTTGCTAAATTAATACATGTAGCCAGTATATGCTACTGTTTTTGTTTAAACTATAGTAAAACCATGGTTTCTTGCTAAATTAATACATGTAGCCAGTATATGCTACTGTTGTTTGTTTGTTTAAACTATAGTAAAACCATGGTTTCTTGCTAAATTAATACATGTAGCCAGTACATGCTACTGTTGTTTGTTTGTTTAGACTATAGTAAAACCATGGTTTCTCGCTAAATTAATACATGTAGCCAGTATATGCTACTGTTTTTGTTTAAACTATAGTAAAACCATGGTTTCTTGCAAACTTAATACGTGTAGCCAGTATATGCTACTGTTATGCTTGTTTGTTTAGACTATAGTAAAACCATGATTTCTTGCAAACTTAATACATGTAGCCAGTATATGCTACTGTTGTTTGTTTGTTTAGACTATAGTAAAACCATGGTTTCTTGCTAAATTAATACATGTAGCCAGTATATGCTACTGTTTTTGTTTAGACTATGGTAAAACCATGATTTCTTGCAAACTTAATACATGTAGCCAGTATATGCTACTGTTGTTTGTTTGTTTAGACTATAGTAAAACCATGGTTTCTTGCAAAATGAATACATGTAGCCAGTATATGCTAATGTTGTTTGTTTGTTTAGACTATAGTAAAACCATGATTTCTTGCAAAATTAATACATGTAGCCAGTATATGCTACTGTTGTTTGTTTGTTTAGACTATAGTAAAACCATGGTTTCTTGCTAAATTAACACATGTAGCCAGTATATGCTACTGTTGTTTATTTGTTTAGACTATAGTAAAACCATGGTTTCTTGCTAAATTAATACATGTAGCCAGTATATGCTACTGTTGTTTGTTTGTTTAGACTATAGTAAAACCATGGTTTCTTGCTAAATTAATACATGTAGCCAGTATATGCTACTGTTTTTGTTTAGACTATGGTAAAACCATGATTTCTTGAAACTTAATACATGTAGCCAGTATATGCTACTGTTGTTTGTTTGTTTAGACTATAGTAAAACCATGGTTTCTTGCTAAATTAATACATGTAGCCAGTATATGCTACTGTTTTTGTTTAGACTATGGTAAAACCATGATTTCTTGAAACTTAATACATGTAGCCAGTATATGCTACTGTTGTTTGTTTGTTTAGACTATAGTAAAACCATGGTTTCTTGCTAAATTAACACATGTAGTCAGTATATGCTACTGTTGTTTGTTTGTTTAGACTATAGTAAAACCATGATTTCTTGCAAAATTAATACGTGTAGCCTGTATATGCTACTGGTTTTGTTCAGACTATAGTAAAACCATGGTTTCTTGCAAAATTAATACATGTAGCCAGTATATGCTACTGTTATGTTTGTTTAGACCATAGTAAAACCATGATTTCTTGCTAAATTAATACATGTAGCCAGTATATGCAAATGTTTTGTTTGTTTAGACTATGGCAAAACCATGATTTCTTGCAAACTTAATACGTGTAGCCAGTATATGGTACTGTTATTGTGGGGTACTTGGGATTTAGTAGCCCCCCATCTATTTTCTATTTCATATACTTACCTTCATTGACCACTCACTACTAGTAAAGAGGAGAATTGTCTGCTGTGTTGTTGTGATAGCCGGTTCTCGCCACAGGAGGGCACTGCAGGTTAATTGCTTCTAGCCTGTGTGACGCAGTGCTGGCTCCCGCGGTGCACTCTGGGGCGTTCGGGTAGAGTCGTCAGATGAGTGTTGCCGTTCGTATAGTTAGCCATGCTCTGAAAACGTGTCCTCTGTAATGTCTATTTGACAGGTAAGCAGACTAGTTAGACATATGGAATTAGGATGGTGATTAAATATGATGTGTAGGTGGGATATGGATGCCTATTAGAAATACCCACGAAGGGACTTTCATATTTATTTTGATAACGTCATATCACTGGCTAACGTTAGCTAGATTGCTAGCGAGTTGCTAAAATTAGCATAGCCATAGCTCCCGCGGTCTGAACCCATTGTTCTGTAGCTTGGCTTTGACATTGTCTGTATGTGGGATTAGTCTCCCTTTACTATGTTTAGTGTCTCCACACTGTGTAAATATGAAGGTAGGCCTATGTGTGTTGCTATTTTGATCCCCCCATGTTCCGTAACGTTATATAGTGTTTAGCTTTGCTAGCGGTAGGCTAGACTAATGTGAATTTATGGAAGAATATATTTGGTGCTCTTATTGTGTATAAATTGGAGATGAGTGTTGCCGTTCGTATAGTTAGCCATGCTCTGAAAACGTGTCCTCTGTAATGTCTATTTGACAGATGGAGTAAAACAACAAAAACACCAGCCCTTGTAAGTGTCATTCTTATCAAGTGTGCTACAAATATTGGTGCCGAAACCCGGGATCAGCGCTATTGCCACCATTGTCAGGAGAAGAAGTGGGGAGCGGAGTGAGAACACGTGACCAACAATGGAACTGGAGCTTGAGCAACTGCAAGACAGGCTGAGTGAGACCCTCCTGCAGTTAGGGCTGGACCAGTTAAAAGAGGTGTGTGTTATTGCTAAAGTCCCCACTGAAAACCAGACAAAGAGGCATGCGCTGATCAGACTTATTAGTGAGACTGTGGATGAAGCAATTGAGAAGGAGGATGAAGAGGTAGCACATCAGTTTCTGTCCAGACTAGTGGACCTCTCTAGTGAAATGAAGCAGAGAGGGGCGGAGTCACATACTGGTGCAGGTGCAGACAGTACTAACAAGGATGCTGCTGAATTGGCAAGCTTACATGAACAATATCAGGCCTTACAGTCCAGCTTTACTGCATCCACAAAAGCGCTTGAGGAAGAGATATCATGCCTCAGTGAGAAACTAAGTCTTAAACAACCCAGTAGACCTAGTCAACCTTCAAACCCAATCCCGTCAGTAATCCAACCCCCTGAAGTGACCATACGCAGAGACTTTAAGATAACTGGCCAAATAGGAGAACGGGGGCAGATAGACAAGTTGTCTTATATAAATCTTACGCATCAGATTGATATGGGGGTGAGAAAAGGCCACAGCGAGTTGGAGATAATAGAGGCTGTAATCCGAGCCATCAGCCCTGGGCTGACTCTCCGTGACTTGTTAGAGATCAAAACCGAACTCACCCTCCCTCAGCTGAGGACCATTCTGAAAGGCCATTTCAAAGAGGATAGCTCTGTGGACCTATATCACCGACTAATCAACATCACACAGGACAGTCAGGAGTCACCACAGAACTTCCTGTTCCGAGCCATAGCATGTAAAGAGAGACTCTTAGCAGCAGCGAGAGAGCCTGGCTCTGATGAACGATACAGCCCTGAACTGATACAGAAGAAGTTCCTAAGAGCTGTGGGAACTGGGCTAGTGAGTGACCAGGTAAAATATCAGCTCAAGAGCTATCTCGATGATCAAGCAACTACTGATGATGTTCTCATTGTTAAGATGATAGAGGCCGCAAGTTTCGAGTCAGAGAGACAGCGGAAATTCAAGAAGAGCTCCCACAGTAAGGAAACCAGAGTGCGGGAAGTGCGAGCTGAGGCACATCAGTATCTAGGAGCGGAAGCTGCAGTGGTCGGGGGTCAGGAGTCGTCGCCATCAACATCCGCGAGTGTGAAAGCCCTTAAGACACAGGCAGGGAACCAAAAGGAGTCTGCGTTCTACGAGATAATCCAACAGCTGAAAGGAGAAATGGAACAGATGAGAAAAGCCATGAACCACTCCTCTGGCCAAAGACCTTCTCGTCAGCAGCAGCCTGTGAGGAAGCGCGGATGCAAAGCCTGTCAAGACAGTGAAAGGGGCGACCAGTGCAACCACTGTTTCAAATGCGGATAGAGTGGCCATCTTTCAAGAGGGTGTAGAGCTCAGAGGCTTGAAAAATCGGAGCAGGTAGACACATCTAGCTGTACTGTTACCAGCAAGCTCATCGACGACAGTATTCAGCTACTAGAAGCCAGAGTGTCTGCCCGACAGCGAGACGAGGCAGGGCGGGAACAGCAAGCACCCACAGTGAGTCATATCTCCTCAAAACGCCAGTCACAGCTGCTGAACCTATTTGGAAAGAAATACATGATAAACTGTTACATTGATGGTGTAGCCACACAGGCATTGTGGGATACCGGGTCGCAGGTCTGCCTAATCAGTGAAGAATGGAGGAGAAAACATCTCCCACACACCAAGGTGAGAAGCACAGAAGAGATCCTTGGCCCTGGCACCCTGACTGGTAAAGCAGCAAACCAGACAACCATTCCTTTCTCTGGATGGGTGGAAGTGACTGTCCAGTTAGCACCGAATAGCACCACTCAGACCCCACCAATGGAACTCACTGTGCCAATACTAGTAACCACACACCAGGGCACCGCAGAAGAACCGATCATCGGTTACAATGTAATTGAACACCTGTTAGAGTCTGGAGCTGGACAGCCATCAAGTGTAATCACAAAGGCACTAAGCATTGCGTTCGCGGTTGACTACAAGAAGGCTGAAGTCCTCGTGAAGCTGATAAAGAGCCGAGATGATATGGAAGGTGAGGGGATGGTTAAAGTGGGCCGAGAAAGCATGACTATTCCGGCGGGCCAGACAAAGATTGTTAAGTGTGGTGTTAGAGCAGGGCCCCTCCAAGCAGACCAGAACGTCCTCTTTGAGCCTAATGTGAACCCAAAGTGGCCAGAGGGCCTGAAGGTGGATGAAAACATTGTATGTTTACAGAAGGGAACCTGGTCACGCATCGCTGTCCCAGTGACTAACGTCACAGCTCATGACATCACACTGCCGCCACGGACTCCCTTGGGGCAGACCCAAAGAACTAGAGCCATCTACCCTGTTGCCGTGAAGCCGTTGGATGTGGATGGGACTAGTACAGTGAACCCAGTCATCCCAGGGACCTCCACAACAGGTACAGAACGAAGACCTGTGATTAGAGACACAACAAAGCTGAAAGGGCCAGGTGATGTCAAGACGGAACACCAGGAGGAAGATCTATGGGATCCGCCTGTCCCTCTGAACCACCTGACACCTGAACAACAACTGCAGGTGAGAGAGCTACTGCGGGAGGAGAGTAGTGTGTTCGCACGCGATGACCATGATGTGGGGACTATTCCATCACTCCAGCTCAAGATCCGCCTGAGTGACACCACACCGGTGAAGCGGACATACACATCAGTCCCAAAGCCTCTTCATAAAGAAGTGAAGGAATACCTCGAGGATTTACTGAACAGAGGCTGGATAACTAAGTCAAAATCACCCTACTCAAGCCCAATCGTGTGTGTGCGGAAAAAGGATGGGAGCCTCCGCCTCTGCTGTGACTACCGTGAGTTGAACAAGAGGTCCATCCCAGACCGCCATCCAATACCACGCATCCAGGATATGCTCGACAGCCGTTAAGGGGAGTGCCTGGTTTTCTGTCTTGGATCAGGGGAAGGCATATCACCAGGGGTTTCTTGAGGAGTCCAGCCGCCCACTGACTGCATTCATCACCCCGTGGGGATTATATGAATGGGTGAGAATTCCCTTCGGACTGTCCTCAGCATCAGCAGAGTTCCAGAGGTCCATGGAGGAATGTTTGATTGGGCTGAGGGACGACATTTGTCAGCCGTATTTAGATGACAACCTGGTCCACTCAACCACATTCGACGAACACCTCCAGCACCTGAGAAGAGTACTGCACCGCTACAGAAGCCATGGAATCAAGCTGACGGCAAGAAAATGTGAACTCTTCAAAAACCAAGTAAGGTTCCTGGGAAGGCTTGTGACCAAGGATGGATACACAATGGACCCCGCTGATGTGGCCCCGGTCCAGGCACTGAAGGAGAGAGAACCTACGACCATCGGAGAGCTCAGGAAGATGCTGGGATTCATCTCGTATTACCGGCCCTACATACCTAACTTCTCCCGAATCGCAAGGCCTCTCTATGACCTCCTCACCCCAGAGAAGACAGCAGCGGGGAAGCTCAAACAAAAGAGAAAGGACAAGGGGAGGAAGGGCTCCCGAGACCATCTGCCCTCCTCTCACCCAGTTAAGTGGATAGCTGAACACCAACAGGTCCTCTGTCAGTTGATTGAATTCCTCATCCAGCCACCAGCGTTGGGCTACCCAGACTTTGAACAGCCCTTTATCCTTCACTGCGACGCGTCACGAGAGGGCCTCGGGGCAGTATTGTATCAAAGACAGTCACAGGGTGGGCTGGCAGTCATCGCGTACGGGTCGAGGACACTGACAACTCCTGAGAAGAACTACCATCTCCACTCAGGGAAGTTGGAGTTCCTCGCGATGAAATGGGCCATATGTGAGAGATTTAGAGATTACCTCTACCACGCTCCATCATTCACTGTCTACACAGACAATAATCCCCTCACCTATGTGCTCACGACAGCCAAACTGAATGCGACCACCCACAGGTGGGTAGCAGAGTTAGCCGATTTCCAGTTCTCTATCAAGTACCGGCCTGGACAAGCCAATGGGGACGCAGATAGCCTCTCACGCATGCCGATGGAGCAGTACATGCAGACCTGTTCACAAGAAGTACACCCCGAGGTCATGAACAGTGTGACCCAGGCGCTGTCAGTACAGCTGGAGAGAGCTGAGCCTTGGATGTGTCCGGTAACCATAGCCACAGCACTAGCCGAGTTTGAGAAGGAACATACATCACCTGTGGCAGAGATACCCAGTCAGACGGTGAGAGACGCCCAGAGGGAGGATGCTGTCATTGGTGAGGTGCTGAAGTACATAACCTCCAATCAGTGGCCTCGGGGAAAAACACAGTGTGCGAGCAGGGGTGTTGCGACACTCATGAGAGAGAAGCATCGGCTGTGCCTTGATGATGATGGCATCCTGCGCCGGAAAACAGCTACCCGAACTCAGCTAGTCCTGCCGAAAAAGTTCCATGAGCTGGTGTATAAAGAACTGCACAGAGACCTGGGCCATCTAGGCGTGGAGAGGGTGTTGCACCTGTTGAGGGACCGTTTCTATTGAACTCACATGCAGAAAGATGTGGAACATTACATCACACAGGTGTGTAGCTGCCTGAAGACCAAGCGCCCCAACAAACCAACCAGAGCCCCTCTCACCAACATCGTGACCACACACCCATTTGAGATGGTCTCCATTGACTTCTTACACTTAGAGAAGTGTAAGGGAGGGTACGAGTATATACTGGTGGTTATGGACCACTTTACCCGTTTTGTTCAAGCCTATGCATGCAGAAACAAAGCTGCCAAGACCGCCGCAGAGAAGGTATTCGGGGACTTTGTGCTGAGATTTGGTTTCCCGGCGACGCTGCACCATGACCAAGGGAAGGAGTTTGACAATAAGCTCTTCGCCAAGCTGCAGGAGTACAGTGGAGTCAGGGGTTCTCACACAACACCGTATCACCCGCAGGGGAAATGGTCAGGTCGAGCGTTTCAACAGAACGGTTCTGGCGATGCTGAGAAACCTGCCAGCGGTTGCGAAAACGGATTGGAAAGCGTCACTCCCAAAGGTGATACATGCATACAACTGCACCCGAAATGAAGCGACCGGATTTGCACCTTACTATCTGTTGTTCGGCAGAAATCCAAGACTTCCCATTGACCTGATGTTTGGCCTTAGAGCAAAGGACCAGGCACTATCCCATCAAGAATATGCAGAGAAGTGGAAGGCCCGCATGAATGACGCCTATCGCCTAGCATCAGAGACAGCACGGAAGGAGGGGGCCGGAAACAAAACACTATACGACAAAAAGGCCCACGGGACAGAGCTGTATCCCGGATGCAGGGTTCTCATCCGCAACCTGAACGAGAAAGGAGGACCGGGGAAATTAAGACCATTCTGGGAGGACCAGGTGCATGTAGTAACACAGAGGAAGCACGCCGACAGCCCTGTGTATGAGCTGAAGCCGGAGAATGGAAAAGGACGAACCAGAATCATGCATAGGAACCTTCTTCTGCCATGCGACTTCCTGCCGGTGGAACCAAGAGAAGAGGACTTACCTGTGAAACCTAGACGGGAGAGAAAGAAGACAGACAGACAAATGCAGTGGAACCAGGAACAGGACAGTGACTCAGATGATGAGGATAACTGGAGATGCATCATGGGACGACCAACAGTCAGGGCCAGTGAGCGGATCCAGAGTCAGCTGAGCCCAGACGCCTTGGAGTTCTATCCGGAGGAAAGAGACGGTCAAGATGAAGAGGATTTTGCGGAGCAGCCTGCAATAATAGAGGACAATGGGACAGTGTCAGAGAATGGCGAGACATCTGGAGCTGAAGAAGAGGATGAGCCCGATGACGACAAGAGCCCGGAAGATGCCTTGCAGCCTCCACCAGAAGATGCCTTGCAGCCTCCTCCAGGGGAAGCTGTGCAGCCTGCCAGAGAAAAAGCATATCCTTTGAGAAATAGAAAACCTACACCAGTGTTTACTTATCACAGACTAGGGCAGCCTAGTGTGTCTGGTAGATAAGCAAATCAGACAAGTCAGTATAAATAAATAAATGAAAAAAAAAATTAAAAAAAAAAAAAAACCAAAAAAAAAAAACCAAAAAAACTTTTGACATGTTACAATTGTTATAGCTATGCGATTTTAGTTGTCCTGTGATCACCAGACATAGAGTTACTGTAGCATTGGTGTTTTAGAACACACCTGTTACCACCAGGGATATTACTATTACAAAGTTATTTGCTTTTAGTCAGATACTATGGCTCCCCGGCCTCAAGACGGACGAAGCAGTGGATTCAAGTGCACATTATTTACTGCAAACATATACCATTAATAGAAGATGTGTGTTATGTTATGACTGATTACAGTACAGTATCCAGATTGACTCCTGCTTAGTAATAACCTATCTTTTCAATGAAAAGTTATGCAATGTGGACTGGTAGATTTGTTATGTCGGGACGCCATTATCTTTTTGAGGGGAGAGTGTGGGGTACTTGGGATTTAGTAGCCCCCCATCTATTTTCTATTTCATATACTTACCTTCATTGACCACTCACTACTAGTAAAGAGGAGAATTGTCTGCTGTGTTGTTGTGATAGCCGGTTCTCGCCACAGGAGGGCACTGCAGGTTAATTGCTTCTAGCCTGTGTGACGTAGTGCTGGCTCCCGCGGTGCACTCTGGGGCATTCGGGTAGAGTCGTCAGATGAGTGTTGCCGTTCGTATAGTTAGCCATGCTCTGAAAACGTGTCCTCTGTAATGTCTATTTGACAGGTAAGCAGACTAGTTAGACATATGGAATTAGGATGGTGATTAAATATGATGTGTAGGTGGGATATGGATGCCTATTAGAAATACCCACGAAGGGACTTTCATATTTATTTTGATAACGTCATATCACTGGCTAACGTTAGCTAGATTGCTAGCGAGTTGCTAAAATTAGCATAGCCATAGCTCCCGCGGTCTGAACCCATTGTTCTGTAGCTTGGCTTTGACATTGTCTGTATGTGTGATTAGTCTCCCTTTACTATGTTTAGTGTCTCCACACTGTGTAAATATGAAGGTAGGCCTATGTGTGTTGCTATTTTGATCCCCCCATGTTCCGTAACGTTATATAGTGTTTAGCTTTGCTAGCGGTAGGCTAGACTAATGTGAATTTATGGAAGAATATATTTGGTGCTCTTATTGTGTATAAATTGGAGATGAGTGTTGCCGTTCGTATAGTTAGCCATGCTCTGAAAACGTGTCCTCTGTAATGTCTATTTGACAGATGGAGTAAAACAACAAAAACACCAGCCCTTGTAAGTGTCATTCTTATCAAGTGTGCTACATTATGTTTGTTTATTTAGACTACAGTAAAACCATGGTTTCTTGCTAAATTAATACATGTAGCCAGTATATGCTAATGTTATGTTTGTTTAGACTATGGTAAAACCATGATTTCTTGCAAACTTAATACGTGTACCCAGTATATGGTACTGTTATATTTGTTTGTTTAGACTATAGTAAAACCATGGTTTCTTGCTAAATTAATACATGTAGCCAGTATATGCTACTGTTTTTGTTTAAACTATAGTAAAACCATGGTTTCTTGCTAAATTAATACATGTAGCCAGTATATGCTACTGTTGTGCTTGTTTGTTTAGACTATAGTAAAACCATGATTTCTTGCAAAATTAATACATGTAGCCAGTATATGCTATTGTTTTTGTTTAAACTATAGTAAAACCACGATTTCTTGCAAAATTGATACATGTAGCCAGTATATGCTACTGTTATGTTTGTTTGTTTAGACTATATTAAAACCATGATTTCTTGCAAAATTCATACATGTAGCCAGTATATGCTAATGTTATGTTTGTTTAGACTATGGTAAAACCATGATTTCTTGAAAACTTAATACGTGTAGCCAGTATATGCTACTGTTATGTTTGTTTGTTTAGACTATGGTAAAACCATGGTTTCTTGCTAAATTAATACATGTAGCCAGTATATGCTAATGTTATGTTTGTTTATACTATAGCAAAACCACGATTTCTTGCAAAATTAATACATGTAGCCAGTATATGCTACTGTTATGTTTGTTTGTTTAGACTATATTAAAACCATGATTTCTTGCAAACTTAATACATGTAGCCAATATATGCTACTGTTATGCTTGTTTGTTTAGACTATGGTAAAACCATGGTTTCTTGCTAAATTAATACATGTAGCCAGTATATGCTAATGTTATGTTTGTTTAGACTATAGCAAAACCACGATTTCTTGCAAAATTAATACACATAGCCAGTATATGCTAATGTTATGTTTGTTTAGACTATAGTAAAACCATGATTTCTTGTTAAATTAATACATGTAGCCAGTATATGCTACTGTTGTTTGTTTGTTTAGACTATAGTAAAACCATGATTTCTTGCTAAATTAATACATGTAGCCTGTATATGCTACTGTTTTTGTTTAAACTATAGTAAAACCATGGTTTCTTGCAAAATTAATACATGTAGCCAGTATATGCTAATGTTATGTTTGTTTAGACTATGGTAAAACCATGATTTCTTGCAAAATTAATACATGTTGCCAGTATATACTACTGTTATGTTTGTTTAGACTATAGTAAAACCATGATATCTTGCAAAATTAATACATGTAGCCAGTATATGCTAATGTTATGTTTGTTTAGACTATAGTAAAACCATGATTTCTTGCAAAATTAATATGTGTAGCCTGTATATGCTACTGTTTTTGTTTAAACTATAGTAAAACCATGGTTTCTTGCTAAATTAACACATGTAGCCAGTATATGCTACTGTTGTTTGTTTGATTAGACTATAGTAAAACCATGATTTCTTGCAAAATTAATACGTGTAGCCTGTATATGCTACTGTTTTTGTTTAAACTATAGTAAAACCATGTTTTCTTGCAAAATTAATACATGTAGCCAGTATATGTTATGTTTGTTTAGACTATAGTAAAACCATGATTTCTCGCTAAATTAATACATGTAGCCAGTATATGCTACTGTTATTTTTGTTTGTTTAGACTATATGTAGCCGGGTGGTAAATCTGTGAAATATGTTAAATGATTTTCCACTTAAATTTAGTATAGTTTAACTGTTAATATATGTAATTGTTACACTGTCAAGCCATGTAAAATGTCATTTGATGTAGTTAAATTGTGAAGCAGATTGTGAGTGTATTTTTATAGTTTTCGTTGTCATTGCATGTTTTGACCAGTAAGTGGAAGTTTTGCGGACTTTTATTGTAACTCCGTGCAAGGTATCCAAGTGCATCTTGGGTATTCTTTCTTTTTTTTCTTGTGTGGACCACCTGAAGATTGCGGTGTGACGGTGCTCTGACTCCGCAGTAAGTAAGGGTAAATATCTTGTGAAATATACCTGTAACATTATTCCAAACAATATTGTATGTCGGTAATTTGACAAGATGGTTTGATTTAGACGCTACTGGAGTTGATGTTCGGTGATTTTGGGCGCGAGCCGTCGACCACTGTTCGCCATTGCAGGCATGACAAGGTAATGTTGGCGTGAATAAAGCCACACCATGCCATTGTATTTGGGATGTAAAGGTTTTATATGCATTTTAATTCTGTTTAAAGGTAACTGACAGAGTGAGAAGTTGCGCGATCTTCAGGAAGTTCCACATGTCTTTGTTAAACCCTGTTTAACATACATAGTCCACTGCCGTATTTTGCACCGTATGTTGTATGTTGTATTTATTTTCCTTTTAAAATCTTTTCTGTTAAACTTGCCACATCTGTGAACATTTATGAGCTGTTTGCTCGGAAGACACAGGAATTTATGCACTCAGTAAAACGATCTGCATTCGAAGGTTCAAACAATAAAATTAAAGCTACAAGAACCCCGGAAGTAATTGTGTCCTGTGTGGTATCTAATTCCACGGGCTACATAATTTTGGTACCAGGAGTGGGGTGTAGCTAAAACATTTTTTTTTAAATTGGCAACAGAGTGGCTTATTTTTACTTAAAAAAAAATACGGCAGTGGTGAAGATTGCTGGTGACGTCCGTTGGTGTTGAGTCTGAAGCCATCCTGCTGTGGAGGTGGTGACCAGCGAGAGACGACGTGAGGGGCTCTACGAGGTTTTGGTGCTTCCTGTGTCACACGATTCAGCCGTACCAGCGCAGAGGACTCCAGCGCTAACTTCAGCTACAAAGACCAAGATTCAGCAAGGCTCCAAGTTAAAGACTGTCCTTGTAGTATCCTTGAACCAGGTTTTGAACTAAATATCCTCATTTATACTGGACTGAGTAAAGATTAATATATCATTATGTCTAGTGATTCTGGTGATGAAGGGAGTTCACGTAATGATAATGGCCACACCTCAGGTGGCATAACGGGTATAGGTGAAGGTGCTACAAAAGAAATGCAGACCACCATGCAAGAGCTCGCCAGACTGCGAGATGAACTCACCAGGTTAAATGGTGAAGCAAGGGCTCAGAGAGCAAGTGATAACAGTGCACCCACACGTTCATACATCTACGTTCCAAGAGAACGCCAGATCCAAGCATTTAGTGGGGAGTGTGGTACAGACAGGAGATCTGTCGAAGAGTTTATTGAAGAGGTTGAAAGGGTTTTAAGATACAGAGAGCAAACAACAGAAGAACAATGTGACTATATACTATCTCTATTGCGTGGCCCTGCATTGGAAGAGGTGCGACTATGCATTAGGGGTCAGTCAGTGGGGCCCAGTGATTTATACTCTTACCTGAGCAATGCATTTGGGGAAAAGCGCAGTTCCACACAGCTTTTGCAGACCTTTTACAACCGTAACCAAACTGATGGAGAAGACCTCCGTGACTACTCCCATGCACTATCCCAGATTTTGAGCTCTGTAGTGAAACAGTCCACAGATGTAATACCTAATGAGAAAACTGTGCTCAGAGACCGGTTTATTGAGGGTTTAAGAGAAGCAGCACTCAGGCGTGAACTCAGGAAAATGGTTAGGGACAAACCAGAGAGCAGTCTTCTAGATGTGAGGAACGAGGCCCTCCTGTGGGAGATGGAGGACAGCAGGTCTCATCGTCCCAGGGTCATAAAGAGCAACCAAGTTACATCAGAGGTTCCGGAAACCCAGTACTCTATTATTAAAACAAACAATGACCAAGGTACTGCATTAAATGATGTTCGGAGAGCAGTAGCCCATCAGGAAAAACAGCTAGCAGAGTTAGGCAAAACACTTGCTGATCTAGCTTTTGCTGTAGGTGAACTGAGTAAGCGCAGCACTCAACAGACATTCCTAGAGCCCAAGCCACGACCTAGACCCCAGCCAAAGTTCACACCAGATGGTCAGCCTATCTGTTTCAAGTGTAGCGGCATAGGTCACATTGCAAGAAAATGCTCACAGGCCAGAGGGGGTCAAGGGGACGCAACACCTAGTTATTATGTAGTGCAGGAAAACTCGCACCCTCAGTTGTCATGAGCCACACAACTCGAGGGGAGGAAGCTGGCTCACCAAAAGAGACTCCAGACAGAAGCAGGATCTTAGAGCGTGCAGTCGGAGAATGTAAAACTGTTGAGGTGAAACTACGAGGTGTTACAGTGTCCTGCTTACTTGACACTGGTAGCCAGGTCAGTACAATTTCTGAGAGTTTTTTCAGGGAACACCTGTCAGTGAAAGGCGAAGACATTCACCCGGCATTTGAGTGGTTAAAGATCACTGCAGCTAATGGATTAGACATACCCTATATGGGCTATGTGGAGCTTGATGTAGAAGCCATGGGTCTGACTATCCCAGAGCGAGGTTTTCTGATAGTTAAAGATTCTGAACACTCTTCCTCTGTTCCAGGTCTAATAGGGATGAACATTGTCAAAAAATGCAGAGAGCTAGTACACACTGAGTTTGACACCACACTGCAGGAGAGGTTTGACTCGAACTGGAGAGAGGCTTTTAATCATCTTCATGTAGTACATGCAACAGACAGACTCTCTTTCGCTAGGGTAGCTGGTAAGGATGTAGTCCATATACCTGCTTCGTCTGCTGCTACAGTTATGGCTAGGGGACTCAGGACCGTGAGTGAGGATGGTTCTTTTTTGTTGCTGGAGTCTGTGGGTGTCCCCGTTCCTGGAGGTTTGGTTGTTGTGCCTACTTTGGTTTCATCGGGCAATCACATTTTTCCAGTCCGAGTCATGAACATGTCTGATGAAGATATCTGGCTAGGGCCACGGACTAGGCTAGGGGTTTTGACTCAGGTAGACTGTGTGAAAAGTGATGAGCTTTGTGAGGTACAGTTCCAGAGAATCTCAGCAGACACTGAACAAGTGAGTATCAGTGAACACCCCGAAACACCGACAGATGTGCAGGAAATTCTCGGCAAGCTCAATTTTTGTGGTAGCCCAGAACAGCAAGCACAGCTTACTTTGTTACTGGAGAAGTACTCTTTTGTGTTTGCAACAGAAGATGAAGATCTAGGCCACACTGACAAAGTACAACATTAGATCCATCTGACAGATGACATACCTGTAACACAGCCATACAGACGAATCCCACCCACACAGTACAGTGAAGTCAGGGAACATATTGGCAAGCTGCTTAAAAAAGGGGTCATTCAAGAAAGCTCTAGTGCTTATGCTTCGCCCATAGTACTAGTGAGAAAGGCAGATGGTAGTCTGAGGCTATGTGTCGATTACAGGAAACTCAACTCAAAGACAAGACGTGATGCATTCCCGCTCCCGAGAATTGATGAGAGTTTTGATGCGCTGAGAGGGGCAAAGTTCTTTTCGACCATAGATCTGGCGAGCGGATACCACCAGGTAGCTATGCATGAGAGAGATCAGACTAAGACTGCATTTACTACACCGTTTGGTCTGTATGAGTACGTGAGAATGCCTTTTGGTGTTTGTAACGGTCCAGCTACATTTCAGAGACTTATGCAAGTTACTATGAATGATCTCATTTTTCAGATACTCCTGGTCTACCTAGATGACATCTTGGTTTTTTCAGAGACATTTGAGCAGCATTTGGAGAGACTTGAGACTGTGTTTAAGAGACTGGCAGAGACGGGCCTTAAGGTGAAGTTGCAGAAGTGTGCTTTTCTACAACAGTCAGTAAAGTTTTTGGGTCATCAGGTGTCAGCAGAAGGCATTGGAACTGACCCCTCCAAGGTCTCTGCTGTTAAGAACTGGAAGGTCCCAACCACTGCCAAAGAGCTGCAGTCGTTCTTGGGTTTCTGTAGTTACTACAGGAGATTCATTCGAGGCTTCTCACAGATTGCCGGGCCACTGCATGACCTAGTCAACAAATGTTCAGGTGTGAAGAAAACAGGGAAAGTAGGTCACCAGTTTTGTAATATGTGGACACCAGAGTGTGACTCTTCCTTTGAGCAGTTAAAGGAAAAACTTACCTCTGCTCCCATTTTGGGTTTTGCCGATTTCACACAACCATTTGTAGTTGAGACAGATGCTAGTCAGCATGGATTAGGCGCTGTATTGTGTCAGCAGCAAGGTGACACCAGACGTGTCCTAGCATATGCTAGCCGCAGACTACGCCAGGCTGAGAAGAATGACCGAAATTATAGTAGCATGAAGTTGGAGTTGCTTGCCTTAAAATGGGCAGTTGCTGAAAAATTCAGGGGTTACTTGCTTGATTCAAAGTTTGTTGTCCTGACTGATAACAATCCCCTCTGCCACCTCAAGACAGCCAAGTTAGGTGCTATAGAGCAGAGGTGGGTAGCGCAACTGTCTGTTTTTGATTTTGAGGTTAAGTACCGTCCTGGTTGCAGTAATGCCGCTGCAGATGCTCTCTCTAGGCAGGAGTTTGCAGGGGAGCCTGAAACAGACCCTGACTCGGATTTTGACGACTGTATCACTGTGTGTAACCTGATTGAGCGAGGAACAGTTCTGGATCCTGGTCTTGTCTCTAGAGGTCTGGAGTGTTACAAAGTGAGACAGATCCGTGCTGGGGAGTCGAGGTCTGGTGAGACAGGTACTAAACAGGGCAACACCCCCACACTGCCAGGTTATACCAGAGAGGAGCTGGTAGGTTTTCAGGCCGGTGACCCCACCCTAAAAGAGTTTAGGGCATTTTGGGATCAGGGGAGGAGGCCATGTCCCAGAGAGAGAGCAGCCCTGTCTAGTCAAGTGAAACGATTGTTGAAACAATGGAGATGCATACAACAACGAGAAGAGTTGTTGTACAGGGTTATTACAGACCCACGTCATGGAGAAGTGTGGCAGTTACTCGTGCCTAGTTGTTTGAGGGACCAAGTTCTAGAAAATGTATATAACAACATGGGACATCAGGGCATAGAGCGCACTGTAAACTTGCTAAGAGGGAGGTGTTTTTGGGTAGGGCTATGCGAGGATGTTGAAAGCTGGGTTAAAAACTGCGAGCGGTGCATTTTGACCAAGATGCCTCAGCCAAAAATCCATGCTCCAGTTCAGGCATTCCTGGCCTCCCGACCTCTAGAAGTGGTGGCTGTTGATTTTACAGTGTTGGAGGCAGCTTCAGATGGCCGTGAAAATGTCCTTGTTGTGACCGATGTGTTTACAAAGTTCACACAAGCGTATGCTACCAAAGACCAGAAGGCTGACACTACAGCTAAAGTTTTGCTCAGGGAGTGGTTCATGAAATATGGGGTCCCAGAGAGACTGCACTCAGACCAAGGTCGAAATTTCGAGAGTGAAATTATAGCAGAGCTGTGCAAACTCTATGGGGTTAAAAAGACACGGACAACTCCCTACAGGCCACAGGGAAACGGTCAGTGTGAAAGATACAATCGCACACTCCATGACTTGTTAAGGACACTCCCACCAGAGAAAAAAAAGCGTTGGCCAGAGCATCTGTCTGAAGTAGTATATGCCTATAATGTCACTCCTCATTCCACCACAGGGTACTCGCCTTATTATTTGCTTTTCGGGGTACAGCCACATCTCCCAGTAGATGCTTTATTAGGGCGTGAGTGTGTGTCAGACAGGAAACAGGATTGGTTGTCTGTTCATCAGGAGAGACTCCGACAGGCACACGAGAGAGCCAGAGAGTACTCAGAGCAGAAGGCAGCTGAGAGGATCTCACTGCAAAATGAGAAGGTGTATTGTCCTCCTGTGGACATTGGTCAGTTGGTTTTCCTACGTCACAGACCCCCAGGTAGACATAAGATTCAGGACACATGGACCTCAACAGTCTACAAGGTAGTTGACATCCAGGGTACCACACACACTGTTGAACCTTTTGAGGGAGGTCCCATTAAAAGAGTTCATAGGTCAGAGTTGCGACCTTGTGCAAAACCAGTTCCCAAACCAAGAACTAGAACTAGGTTACAGACCACTACACAGCCTGTAGCTGAGGATGAGCCTGAGTCACCTGAGGCTGATTTTGTTATTGTTGAGGAAGTCATCCCTCGCCGGCTTGTGCAAGTACCTAACCTGCCTCTTGCAGCAGAAAGTGTTAGTTTACATGTGACAGCACCCACAGATGAGAGTGACGGTGAAGGACCTGAGGAAGGTTATTCAGATATGAGAAATTGTGGCACAGAAACAGAATGTGTTAATGATGTGCATCCAAACGTTAGCGACAGTGACTTGCCCATTATTGAAAACAGGGACAGGCCCGCACTAACAGAGGATGCTGGTGGAGCAGGACGTAGAACCTATGCACCTAAACCTGCCATTAGGAAAAGCAAGCGGGAAATGGCTGGATCTCATTCAAACCCATTTCATCTGCCAAAGTCAGCCTGTAATGCAGTCTCAGTCAGCACAGACATGGTCTCTAAGGTTTTGACAAGCCTGGGTGCTGCTCTCTTTGAAAAGGCCTTGCAGGGAGTATTTGAGTCAGTTCATGTTTCGTAGTCACCGAGGACGTTGACTATATTTGCAGGGGAGTATGTAGCCGGGTGGTAAATCTGTGAAATATGTTAAATGATTTTCCACTTAAATTTAGTATAGTTTAACTGTTAATATATGTAATTGTTACACTGTCAAGCCATGTAAAATGTCATTTGATGTAGTTAAATTGTGAAGCAGATTGTGAGTGTATTTTTATAGTTTTCGTTGTCATTGCATGTTTTGACCAGTAAGTGGAAGTGTTGCGGACTTTTATTGTAACTCCGTGCAAGTTATCCAAGTGCATCTTGGGTATTCTTTCTTTTTTTTCTTGTGTGGAGCACCTGAAGATTGCGGTGTGACGGTGCTCTGACTCCGCAGTAAGTAAGGGTAAATATCTTGTGAAATATACCTGTAACATTATTCCAAACAATATTGTATGTCGGTAATTTGACAAGATGGTTTGATTTAGACGCTACTGGAGTTGATGTTCGGTGATTTTGGGCGTGAGCCGTCGACCACTGTTCGCCATTGCAGGCATGACAAGGTAATGTTGGCGTGAATAAAGCCACACCATGCCATTGTATTTGGGATGTAAAGGTTTTATATGCATTTTAATTCTGTTTAAAGGTAACTGACAGAGTGAGAAGTTGCGCGATCTTCAGGAAGTTCCACATGTCTTTGTTAAACCCTGTTTAACATACATAGTCCACTGCCGTATTTTGCACCGTATGTTGTATTTATTTTCCTTTTAAAATCTTTTCTGTTAAACTTGCCACATCTGTGAACATTTATGAGCTGTTTGCTCGAAAGACACAGGAATTTATGCACTCAGTAAAACGATCTGCATTCGAAGGTTCAAACAATAAAATTAAAGCTACAAGAACCCCGGAAGTAATTGTGTCCTGTGTGGTATCTAATTCCACGGGCTACATATAGTTAAACTTGCCACATCTGTGAACATTTATGAGCTGTTTGCTCGAAAGACACAGGAATTTATGCACTCAGTAAAACGATCTTCATTCGAAGGTTCAAACAATAAAATTAAAGCTACAAGAACCCCGGAAGTAATTGTGTCCTGTGTGGTATCTAATTCCACGGGCTACATATAGTAAAACCATGATTTCTTGCTAAATTAATACATGTAGCCAGTATATGCTACTGTTGTTTGTTTGTTTAGACTATAGTAAAACCATGGTTTCTTGCTAAATTAATACATGTAGCCTGTATATGATACTGTTTTTGTTTAAACTATAGTAAAACCATGGTTTCTTGCAAAAATTAATACATGTAGCCAGTATATGCTAATGTTATGTTTGTTTAGACTAGAGTAAAACCATGATTTCTTCCAAAATTAATACATGTAGCCAGTATATGCTACTGTTATGTTTGTTTAGACTATAGTAAAACCATGATTTCTTGCAAAATTAATACATGTAGCCAGTATATGCTAATGTTATGTTTGTTTAGACTATAGTAAACCATGATTTCTTGCAAAATTAATACGTGTAGCCAGTATATGCTAATGTTATGTTTGTTTAAACTATAGTAAAACCATGGTTTCTTGCAAAATTAATACATGTAGCCAGTGCATGCTAATGTTATGTTTGTTTAGACTATAGTGAAACCAAGATTTCTTGCAAAATTAATACATGTAGCCAGTATATGCTACTGTTATTTTTGTTTGTTTATACTATAGTAAAACCATGATTTCTTGCTAAATTAATACATGTAGCCAGTATATGCTACTGTTGTTTGTTTGTTTAGACTATAGTAAAACCATGGTTTCTTGCTAAATTAATACATGTAGCCTGTATATGCTACTGTTTTTGTTTAAACTATAGTAAAACCATGGTTTTGTGGTGGACACGTATTGGGGACAGAATTCAACCCAGGAACTAAGGGTTAAGTCATGGTTGCCCTGGCAGGTTAACGCAGGGTTAAGTTATGGTTGTCCAGCCAGTTTTCTGATTATTCTTGCCACCTCCGCTCAGTCGAGCTGTGGTTTGGTTGCTCTCTGATTTACCGTGGATTAAAGAAAGTTGCCTACACGGCTAAAGTGTGAACCTACGGTCTTCTCCGTTCCTTCGGCTCTACACTGGTGACCCCGACGTCGGTTTTCGGATAAGTTTTCTGAAACCACACACATTATGGCTACGAACGCCGTTGCAATTAAACTGCCGGAGTTTTGGGAGTCTTCCGCGGCTACATGGTTCGCGCAGGCTGAGGCACAGTTCGCGCTCAGAGACATAACAGCAGACGAGACCAGGTACTACTACGTAGTGGCAGCGCTGGGGTGCGCTACGGCTTCCAGGATAAGCGGTTTCATAACCAACCCACCGGCCGATGGTAAATACGCCGCACTTAAACATCTCCTCCTTGAAACTTTTGAACTGTCAACAACGGAGAGAGCACGTCGCCTCTTCGCAATTCAGGGCTTGGGAGATGGCAAACCATCGGAGCTAATGAGCAGGATGTTAAACCTACTGGGTCAAGAAAAGCCATGTTTCCTGTTTATGGAGCTGTTTCTGCGCAACATGCCGCCCCACGTCCAGACTGCGCTCGCTAACTCCACCATCACTGATCCCCGTGAGCTGGCAAAGGAGGCTGACCGATTCTTCGTCGCTACACAACGTTCCTCCCATGCCGGGGTGCTGGCTCCTACCTTCACTGGCCCCCCGCCGACATCGCGGGCGTGGCCCGACGGTGGCGCCACAGCATCAGACCGCTACAAGCCCTCTGGACTCTGTATGTACCACGCTCGATTTGGTGCGAAAGCTAAACGGTGCCGTTCCCCCTGCAACTACAGGCCGACGGGAAACGAGAGGGCCAACACTCAGTAGTGGCCATGAGTGTTGGCGATACGAGCAGGCTACTCTTCATCCTCGACACCATCTCCGGTCGGCGATTTCTTTGTGACACGGGCGCACAGAGAAGCGTGCTCCCTGCTACTGACGTCGACATCATGGGCGGGGAGCGGGGCCCCCAGTTGGCGACGGCTGACGGCAGCCCTATCCACACCTACGGCGTGCGGTCTGTAGAACTGTGTTTTGGTGGACAACGTTTCACGTGGGAGTTCGTCATGGCCAATGTAACGCTTCCCCTCCTCGGAGCTGATTTTTTGTGCGCTTACGGTTTGCTAGTGGACATTCAGAACAGCCGTCTGGTCGATGCCTTAACCTTCTCCTCCTTCGCATGTACGCGGAGGGAAGCGGCCTATGCAGGTCTAGCCAACTCTCTCTCAGAGGCAGACAAGTTCACCCGCCTCCTCGCTGAGTTCCCTGACCTCACCCAGCCTACCTTCTCTGCACCCACCGCTAAGCATGGGGTGGAGCATCACATTGCTACGAAGGGGCCCCCGGTCTACGCCAGAGCCAGGCGTCTCGACCCCGCCAAACTCGCCATTGCCAAGTCTGAGTTCGAGCACCTGGAACGCATGGGGATCATCCGCCGCTCTGACAGCCCGTGGGCGTCCCCACTCCACATCGTCGCTAAGCCTGATGGAGGTTGGCGCCCATGCGGGGACTACCGCCGACTAAATGACGCCACCACGCCCGACCGCTATCCTGTCCCGCATATCCAGGACTTTTCTGCAAACCTGTCTGGCAAATGCGTCTTCTCAAAAGTCGACCTGGTCCGTGGTTATCATCAAGTTCCCGTGCACCCCTCAGACATCCCCAAGACAGCGGTGACTACCCCATTCGGCCTATTTGAATTCCTACGAATGCCATTTGGACTCAAAAACGCGGCCCAGTCCTTTCAGCGGCTGATGGATTCAGTGCTCCGTGGCCTTCCTTTCCTCTTCGTCTATTTGGACGACATACTCATCGCCAGCGCCTCCAAGGAAGAACACCTGTCCCATCTTCATGCCCTCTTCACACGCCTCAGCCAGCATGGGCTGATCGTCAACCCGGCGAAGTGCCGGTTCGGGCTGACAGCCATTGATTTCCTCGGGCATCGCATCACTGGGGACGGGGCAGTCCCCCTGCCCTCAAAGGTGGAAGCGGTGGCGGCCTTTCCGCGCCCCCAAACAGCTCGTGCGCTCAGGGAGTTCATCGGGATGGTGACATTCTACCACCGCTTCATTCCCCGAGCCGCCTTTATCATCCGGCCACTGTACGAGGCGCTGAAAGGCATGTCCCCCAACCAGGCGGTCGACTGGACAGCAGAGTGGGACCGTGCGTTCACCGAGACTAAAGCTGCGCTCTCCCAGGCTACCCTGCTAGCGCATCCTTCACCTACAGCGCCTATTTCCATAACCACGGATGCATCGGACTATGCTGTTGGTGCGGTTCACGAACAGTGGGTGGGGGGGGCTTGGCAGCCTTTGGCCTTTTTCAGTCGCCAGCTTACACCCCGAGAGCGCAAGTATAGTACTTTTGACAGGGAACTCCTCGGTCTCTGGCTCGCTGTCCGGCATTTCCGTTTCCTGCTAGAGGGCCGCGAGTTTACTGCGTACGTGGACCACAAGCCCCTCACGTTTGCCATGTCCAAGACGGCCGAGCCATGGTCCGCTCGCCAGCAGCGACAACTCTCCTACATTTCGGAATTCACTACCGACATCCAGCACGTCGCTGGTAAGTCTAACCAGGTAGCTGACTGCCTCTCTAGGGCAGTGATTGGAGCGGTCCACCTAGGCCTTGACTATGCACAGATGGCCGCTGACCAGGCCACGGACCCGAGCATCCTCCGTCTCCGGGCCTCCGACACGGGGCTCCGCCTGCAGGACGTTCCTTTCAGCGACACAGGTGCCACCCTCCTGTGTGACGTCTCCACAGGACAGCCCAGGCCCATCGTCCCGCACAGCTGGAGACGCCCCGTATTTGAAGCTGTGCACGGCCTCTCTCATCCAGGCGGTAAGCCATCCGTGCGCCTGACCTCTGCTAAGTTTGTGTGGGAGGGACTTAAGAGAGACGTGAAAGCGTGGGCCGACTCGTGTGTTGCCTGTCAGCGGGCTAAGATACACCGCCACATTAAGGCGCCCCTGGAACGCTTCGCAGTGCCGGAGAGACGATTTGACCATGTCCACGTCGACCTGGTTGGTCCCCTACCCCCCTCCCATGGGTTCACCTACCTCTTCACTGTGGTGGACAGGACTACGCGCTGGCCTGAAGCTGTTCCCCTGGCATCCACGACGTCTGCTGATGTGGCCCGGGCTTTTATTGGGTCGTGGGTCTCACGTTTCGGTACGCCTTCCGACCTTTCATCTGACCGCGGGCCACAGTTTACCTCAGAGCTATGGAGTGCTGTGGGTGAGGCTCTGGGCGTCAAGCTTCATCGCACTACCGCCTACCACCCTCAGGCGAACGGCCTATGTGAGCGCTTCCACCGGTCCATGAAGGCTGCGCTTCGGGCTACTCTCAAGGACTGCAACTGGGTCGACAAGCTCCCATGGGTCATGCTGGGCCTGCGGACCGCCCCGAAGGAAGACCTACAAGCCTCCTCTGCGGAGCTGGTGTACGGCACGCCGCTGCGAGTCCCAGGCGATTTCATGCCCAATGCAACGCGTCCCTGGTCAGCTGTGGACCAACGAGCCTCCTTGCTGGACGGGGTCAGAGCTTTCACACCCGTCCCTACCGCCCAACACGGCGCGCCGGTGTCCCAGGTGCCCCCAGGTCTGCAGTCAGCGGACTACGTGTTCATCCGTCACGACGCACACCGCCCCCCTCTGCAACCCCCTTATGACGGCCCCTTCCGCGTCCTGGAACGGGGAACTAAGCACCTGGTGGTGGATTTTGGGGGCACGGCCGAGCATGTTTCAGTGGACCGAGTTAAACCCGCACACCTGGACTTGACGCAGCCGTTGGAGTTAGCCCAACCTCCTCGTCGCGGTCGTCCCCGGGCTCCGCCTCCTCCCCCCGTGGAGGCCCGAGCTGCCTCTTCTGCTCCTCAGGCCGACCTCCACAGGCCCGCGTCAATGCCTCCCAGAGACACTCCGGCCCCTGTTATCCGGAGCCGCCGCGGACGGCCTGTTGTCCCCCCGCGCCTGCCTGACTTCGATTACTAGGGCGAATTCTGGGGGGGCTCATGTGGTGGACACGTATTGGGGACAGAATTCAACCCAGGAACTAAGGGTTAAGTCATGGTTGCCCTGGCAGGTTAACGCAGGGTTAAGTTATGGTTGTCCAGCCAGTTTTCTGATTATTCTTGCCACCTCCGCTCAGTCGAGCTGTGGTTTGGTTGCTCTCTGATTTACCGTGGATTAAAGAAAGTTGCCTACACGGCTAAAGTGTGAACCTACGGTCTTCTCCGTTCCTTCGGCTCTACAGTTTCTTGCAAAATTAATACATGTAGCCAGTATATGCTAATGTTATGTTTGTTTAGACTATGGTAAAACTGTGTCGGACACTAGGGGCTATGCCTCTCACCCAGCAGGACTGTGAGCTGGGGGCGTGGTTTACGTTCCCGGGCTCGCCGGGGCAGGGTTGTTCCTGCTTTAGTTGGTTTTTGGAGTTGAGGAATAAACATCAAACTCGCATTGGTCTCATGTGTTTTTTCTCATTCCTGCCACATTGGTGACCCCGAATTGAACATGTTTGGAGCAAAAGATGTGCGTGAATCCACTTCGGCCACGCCGCCCAAACTCTCACAGCCGGCCGTTCTCGCCGCGGCTGTGAAGCTCCCAGAGTTCTGGAAGAGCGACCCGGCCTCGTGGTTCCAGCATGTCGAGGCGCTGTTCCACCTGCGTGGAATCTCCGCGGACGACTCCAGATACTATCTGGTCGTCGCTGCGCTGGACCAGCAGTCCACACGCCGGGCCATGCAGCTGTTGCGCGCCCCTCCGCAACACGATAAATACGTCGCCCTCAAACATCTTCTGCTCCGGAGGTACAGCCTATCTGCCGCAGAGAGGGCAGATAGAATCCTTTCCCTATCCGGTTTGGGCGACGGGACGGCTGTGGATCTCATGGACAATATGCTGTCGCTGCTAGGCTCAGACGAAGGTGGGTTCCTTTTCCCGCACGTTTTCTTGCGCCAGCTCCCGTCTCCTGTGCGCGCGGCTTTGGCTAACTCCCCGTGTCTGGCCGCTGGTGACTGCCGAGGTTTGGCTGAGGAAGCCGATCGGGTCCTGCTGGCTACCAGACGGTTCTCTGTGCAGAGTGTGGCATCGGAGCCTCTGCAGCCGACGTCGGAGGACGCGGACCCGGCAGTGGTGGCTGGAGTGACTGCCCGGAGACGGCGCGGGAGAGTCCTCTGTTTCTTCCACCAGCGGTTCGGCGGCAAGGCGAGGCGCTGCGTCCCTCCGTGCACGTTTGAGACGGCGGGAAACTCCAGGGCCAGCGCTCAGTAGCAGCTGTAGGCGCTGGCGGACGTAGTGAGCTGCTCTTCATTAAGGACACGATGTCAGGAAGACGGTTTCTGGTGGACTCAGGCTCGCAAAAGAGCCTACTCCCTCCTGCTAAGACAGACAGGTCGGCCGAAGGTGTTTCAGTAGGCTATCTTATAAAGAATGACACACACACGAGTTGCTCAGTGCAGCCAAGTATATTCAAAGTGATGTAACATGTTCCTGAGCGCGGGTCATGTGTGTCTAAGGTAAACTAGTGGATAGCCGATGGCATCGATCTATCTAGACCCGTAACATCCTCCTTTTCCAAGTATAAACACATACACATGAAGTTAGTGCAAAATAAAATTACTTTCATATACGAACAACCAATAACAGTGCAACAGCAGTAAATCTCTTCATATCCCATACCAGTGTAATAACCACAGTAGCGTATGATAACATTTCTCCTCTTTTCCCCCTCTCTCCCACATAGCAACCATCAACATTATTCAGATTACATAGTGAGTTTCAGTGGAGGTTTAGACAGCCGTCCAACCCTTGTGTAAGTGTGTCCATCCGAACGCGGAGCGCCAACAGGAGTAGATGGCGCCTTGGGCATGGACCTGATGGGGCTCGGCTCGAACACAGCCTGAGGGGTCTCAATGACAGTTTCTGTAGCTGGATCCCCGTCCGGTGTGTGTGCCGCAGCGGGTTCAACAGGATCGTGCGCGGCTCGTGCAGCTGGCTCAGCCACTCTGAGATCGATCCTGTTACGACGGTACAGGGAGCCATCAATGTCCACAAGATAAGACCTCGGCGCAACCCTGCGGAGACAAGTTCCGACTCTCCAGCGGCCAGTGTTATCACCTGGCAGGGGCTTCATCCGTACGACTTCCCCAATTTCAAGTGCCGGCAATCCACGGGCAGATCTGTCATAGAAGGATTTGGCGAGTTGCTTCCTGTGGCGCAGCTTTTCAGTGACGCCCACGACAACAGCTGGTTCCAGGAGCTTGCTTGCCGCCGGGATGGACGTCTTCAACCGGCGGGACATGAGGCGTTGTGCTGGGCTGCTGCCCATGTTTTCCGTAGGTGTATTCCTCCAGTGAAGCACGGCTTTCCAGGGGTCTTCACCATCATGCGCGGCCTTACGCAGAAGATTTTTTACAATCTTCACGGCCGACTCGGCCTTGCCATTCGCTTTCGGGTGTCTGGGAGAGGAGGTCACGTGCTCAAATTCCCACTCAGAAGCGAACCGTGTGAACTGAGCTGTGAACTGAGGGCCGTTGTCTGTAATAACCTTCTCTGGCTGACCATGTCGGGCGAACTGTGCCTTACATCGCTTGATGACTGTCTCTGCAGACATGTCGGGTAGAAGCTCAATCTCCCAAAAATCGGAATAGTGGTCGACTATTAGGAGATAGTCTTTCTGTCTGAAGCTGAATAGGTCTATGCTCAAGACCTGCCATGGCCTGGTTGGTACTTCGTGAGAGAGCATGGTCTCCTTTTGCTGATTGTGGGCGTACACATTGCAGGTCGAGCAGCTGCCAAAAAAGTCCTTTATCTCTGACTGCATGTTGGGCCAGTACAATGTCTCTTGAGCGTGTCGGTAGCATGCATCACCCCCTATGTGACTTGAATGTATGCGCGTCAACATTTCAGGGCGGAGTGACTTTGGGATGATGACTTTTTGCCCCCGGAACAGAACTCCGTTCTGCACACTGATTTCATCCCTGAAGGGCCAGTACTCCCTAGCGATGAGGGGCGCTTCCTCCTTTACATCTGGCCAGCCCACGAGAACAGTGTTCTTCAGTGCCTGTAAGCATTCATCTCTGTCGGTGTGTCGTCTGATCTGTTCCAGCCGCTGGTTAGTCACATTCAGGTACTCTGCCTGGTTCACGTGCTGTATGTCTTCCTGCTCTTGTTGCAGAGAGCAGATAGCGTGTCGCTGATATGCAGTCCCTCTGCCGGAGCATCCAGCCGTAGCTCTGCTGAGCGTGTCGCTTATGAACATCTCTGGGCCTGGTTTGTAGATTACCCTCAGGTCGTAGTTCTGCAGAGTCATGAGCATGCTCTGGAGTCTCTTGGGCGCATTGAGAAGTGGCTTGCTGAAAATAGAGATCAGAGGCTTATGGTCCGTCTCTGCTGTGATTGGGTCGCGGCCATATAGGTAATGGTGAAACCTCTGGCAGGCGAAGACGATACTGAGACACTCCTTCTCAATTTGTGCATAGTTTTTTTCGGTGGGGTTAAGAGCCCTCGAGGCAAATGCGATGGGCTGACCTTCCTGCATGAGACAACAACCGAGACCGCTCTGGCTGGCGTCACTCTGGATTGCGATTGGCTTAGTTACATCATAGTAGCGCAGGACGGGCATGGCTGTCGCCAGCGCCTTAAGCTCATGAACCGCCGCCTCGTGCTTAGGCAGCCAGTGCCAGGGTGTGTCCTTGTCCAACAGGCGTCGCAACGGCTCGCAGACAGTAGATAGATGAGGCATGAACTTGGCTAAATAGTTAGCGAAGCCAATGAGACGCTGCACGCCCTTGGCATCTGTTGGGTTCGGCATGTCAATAATGGCTCTCACCTTCTCTGGATCGGGCTTCAGTTCAGCAGATGAGAGAATGTGGCCATGAAACTGCACCTCAGCCACCTTGAACTGCAACTTCTTCAGGCCGAGGCGAAGCTTGACCTCGCGGCAGCGTTCCATCAACGCCGCAAGCTTGACGTCGTGGTCGTCCCCAGCCTCCTTGTCTGTGTCCCCGCAGCCGACGACCAGGATATCGTCTGCAATGGGCTCAACGCCCTTCAGACCGGCGAGGAGCTCGTGCTGCTTGCGCTGATATACCTCGGGCGCCAACGATACTCCAAATGGTAGCTTGAGCCACCGCTTCCTCCCCCAGGGGGTCCAGAACGTGGTCATGAGGCTACTCTCATAGTCCAGTGTGCATTGCAGGAATGCATCCCGAGCGTCCACTAACGTGAAGACTCTGGCCTTGGGCAATTTATACAAAATGTCCTCCAAGGTAGGCATGATGTAGTGAGAGCGCTTTAGGGCTTTGTTCAATGGTTTAGGGTCAATGCATATTCTCAGCTTCTCCGGTTTTTTAACAATCACCATGTTGCTGATCCAATCTGTAGGATCTGTGACAGGCGCAAGGTGGCCGTCAGCGTCGTACTTGTCCAGTTGGGCTTTGACTGCTGCTTTCATTGCGATTGGGACATTGCGAGGGGCACTCTGTACTGCAGCAACACTAGGATCAAGGTCAAAATGGACCTCCCCAGGCACGGATTCCACAGGGGAGTTGAACACGTCACTGTATCTGTTGATAAGCTGTTCTTTAGTTAGGGCTCCTGGTTGTGTGTGTTCCATTTTGAGCACATCCTCTGGAATTGTGAAATGCATGAGCCCTAAGCGTTCACAGGTGGAGCCTGACAGAAGAGGATGTTGGCTGGTCCTCACTATTTCGAATGAGAGCTTGTGTGTTTGGCCTCTCACAGTACAGTCAGTCTCAAAGGTGCCCATAGAGCTCAGTGTTTCCCCCGAATACAGCTTCAGTCTGGTGTCACTCGGGCGGAGAGGTGTGTTTGGGGCCAGCCTTTTCTTGTCTTGAAAGCCCATTACATTGCAGGTGGCTCCAGAGTCCAGCTGACATTGTTGTGGCTTGTCGTGGAGTTTCAGAGTCACAAACCACTTCTTTCCTTTGGTGTGCACTGCGCCGATTGACTCAAACATGTACAGATCATCTGCATCATTACTATGCTCTGGGGGTTCTTCTGTGTATTCCACACAGTTTACCTTGCCCTCAGCATGCCCCTTTTTGCTCTTTAAGCACACTTTAGAAAAGTGATTAAGTGTCCCACATGACCTACATTGTTTCCCGAAGGCCGGGCAATGCTCTCTGCCCCTTGAATGCGAGCTGCCACAATATTTGCAATTGCCTGCATCTCCTGCTGTTCTGGGTGGATTGCTCTGTTTCCATTGGTTTTGTCTGGGTTGCCTAGCAACGGCATGCACTGCCTCCGGCTGCGGTGTTGTTGCAAACTCCATTGCTCTCATACGGATGTCAGTTTGCTCTGCTGCGCGACACATGTCAATAGCTGTGACCATGTTCAAATCCTTCTCTCTCAACAGCCTGCGCCTAACGGCCTCGCTTGCAACTCCCAGGACTATCTTATCACGGATCATTTCATCTTTCAACTGTCCATACTCACAGGTTGCTGCCCTCTCTCTCAGTCTCGTCACAAAGGTATCAAACGATTCTCCTTCCTCCTGCTTGCAACTCCCGAAAATGTACCTCTCGTATATTGTGTTTTTTGCTGGCTTGAAGTATTTCCCCAACTCTCTCAGTATGGCGTCAGGATCCCCTTGATCATCTTCTGAGAGGTTCAGATTGTGGCGGTAAATATGCCTGCATTCACTTCCCATCACACTTCTTAGAGTAGCCGCTTGTATTTTCTTGTCCTTGCCAAGTATGCCCGTGACGAGGACGTAGTCTTCACATTCGGCCCGAAAAATGTCCCAATTGACACTCCAATCGCCTGTGAAGCTCATCGGGGACGGTGGTGGAATATTCACGTTAGCTGCCATTGTATGTGATGCTATCGGCGCCGGTAATGCTAGCGTTAGTTCCTCTGTGACAACGTCTTCAGCAGAAGTACTTTGCTCTGAATCGGAGTCCTCCGACATGTGACCTACTCACGCCTACAAACTTAAACATGCGAGCTAGTAAAATAAGAAATAAGTTCTCCGACTTCTGGCACCATGTTTCAGTAGGCTATCTTATAAAGAATGACACACACACGAGTTGCTCAGTGCAGCCAAGTATATTCAAAGTGATGTAACATGTTCCTGAGCGCGGGTCATGTGTGTCTAAGGTAAACTAGTGGATAGCCGATGGCATCGATCTATCTAGACCCGTAACAGAAGGCGGCGGCCCACAGTTAAGTGCAGCTAACGGTTCGTCCATTGCGACGTTTGGCACAAGGTTGGTGACTGTTTGCTTCAACGGGCGCCATTTTGAGTGGGACTTTGTAGTGGCCGCCATTACTGTTCCTATTATCGGTGCGGATTTTCTGTGTGCTAATGGTCTGCTGGTTGATGTTGCAAACCGCCGTTTAATTGATGCTGTGTCTTTCGCCAATGTTCCGTGCGAGACAAGGGGAGCCGGGCCGTTAACACACGCTAACTTTTTAGCATTAGGGGATGTTTTTCAGTGTTTGCTGGCGGATTTTCCATCGGTGACTACACCTGCCTTTTCCACCGCGGTTACTAAACACGGGGTAGAACATTTCATTCCCACTCTGGGACCTCCCGTTTTTGCGCGCGCGCGGCGCCTCGACGTGGTAAAATTGGCTACAGCCAAGGAGGAGTTCGCCATCATGGAGCGTCTGGTTATAGTGAGGCGTTCCAACAGCCCGTGGGCCTCGCCGCTTCACATGGTGCCCAAGGCGGATGGGTCGTGGCGGCATGCGGCGATTTTCGCCGCCTGAACAACGTCACCGCCAATGACCGCTATCCCATCCCACACATACAGGACTTTTCCATACGCCTGGCAGGTACCACTATTTTCTCTAAGGTGGACCTGGTGCGCGGCTATCATCAGGTTCCCGTGCGCGCAGAGGACGTGCCCAAGACCGCAGTGATCACCCCGTTTGGGCTTTTTGAGTTCATGCGCATGCCTTTTGGCTTGAAGGGGGCAGCGCAAACCTTTCAGAGGCTGATGGACTCGGTGTTGCGTGACCTTGATTTCGTGTTCGTTTATCTCGACGACATATTAGTGGTCAGTCCGTCAGCTGACGAGCACCTGGCGCACCTGAAGCAGGTTTTCCGTCTGGACGAACACGGCCTGATAGTCAACCCGGCCAAGTGTCAGTTTGGACTGCCGGTGATTGACTTCTTGGGTCACCGCATTTCGCCGCAAGGCGCGGTCCCGTTGCCTTCTAAGGTGCAAGCGGTGGCGGAATTTCCCCGCCCGGTCTCTGTTAAGGCATTGCAGGAATTCTTGGGAATGGTGAATTTCTATAACCGTTTCCTCCCTCGCGCTGCCCACCTCCTTCAGCCACTTTACGAAGCCCTGCGGCTTAAGAAGGCTAACGACCCTGTCGACTGGACTCCCGAACACGTCCAGGCCTTTGATGGAGCTAAGTGCGCCCTGGCTAACGCTGCCCTCCTCGCCCATCCCACACCCACGGCGTCCATAGCTTTAACAACCGATGCGTCTGACATAGCCGTGGGGGCTGTGGTTGAACAGCGTGTGGCGAATGCGTGGCAGCCACTCGCATTTTTTAGCCGCAAACTGCGAGATAGCGAGCGATGGTACTGCGTATTTGACCGGGAGTTGCTGGCACTGCACCTTGCAACCCGGCATTTCCGCTTCCTGCTGGAGGGTCGCCCATTCACGGCTTATGTGGATCATAAGCCGCTGACTTTTGCCATGTCCAAGGTGACTGAGCCGTGGTCTGCTCGTCAACAGCGCCACCTAGCGGCGATCTCCGAGTTCACAACGGACATTCAGCATGTGGCCGGGAAGTCCAACCCTGTTGCTGATTGTCTGTCGCGTGTGCTTGTGTGTCCTGTGCACCTCGGTGTGGATTTCTCCGCTATGGCTGCCGACCAGCCCAGTGACCCGGACGTCCTTGCCCTTAGGTCAACGCGTACCGGTCTCAAGCTAGAGGACGCTGTGATGCAGGAAGGCAGTCCTGCCCTCCTCTGCGATGTCTCCACCGGCCGTCCCCGCCCCGTTGTTCCAGTGGCCTGGCGCCGTCGAGTTTTCGATTCGATTCACTCCCTCTCGCACCCTGGAGTTCGGGCATCGGTGAAGTTGGTCGGTTCCAAGTTCGTCTGGCCTGGCCTCCGCAAGGACGTCAAGGGGTGGGCAGCTGCATGTGTAGCGCGCCAGCGCGCTAAGGTCCACCAGCACACTAAATCGCCCCTCGAGCCGTTTCCGATCCCGGCCAGACGTTTCGACCACGTGCATGTGGACCTGGTGGGCCCTCTACCTTCTTCACAGGGTTTTACGCACCTGCTCACAATGGTAGATCGGACCACCAGGTGGCCAGAGGCTGTCCCTCTATCCTCCACAACATCCTCGGATGTTGCATGCGCTTTTCTTTCCTCCTTTCCTCCGTTTCGGCACTCCGTCAGATATCACCTCATACAGGGGCCCCCAGTTCGTGTCAGAGCTCTGGTCGGCACTTGCGCGATCCTTGGGTGTGCAGGTACACCGCACTACCGCGTATCACCCTCAGGCTAACGGGTTGTGTGAACGTTTTCACCGGTCGCTCAAGGCAGCGCTGTGCGCTGCGCTCTCGGATGGTAACTGGGTGGATCGTTTACCTTGGGTTATGCTCGGGTTGCGTTCGGCTCCTAAGGAGGACCTCGACGCGTCACCCGCTGAGCTGGTGCTCGGTCAGCCACTCCGCGTCCCTGGGGAATTTTTGCCTGGGAGTTCCGCTCCTCGACCCCGTCCGGCCGTTTATCCTTTTTTGTCCGACAGCACTCGGGTTCCAGGCCCCGTTCACCACTGTTTTCCACGGTCGTTCGTGCCTGCAGAGCTCATGTCGGCTCGTTTTGTTTTTGTACGGCATGATGCTTACCGCTCACCCCTCCAACCCCCATACTGTAATATTTGCTAGTAATATTTGATTTGCTAATGTCCCTTACGGCTTTCCGTAGCGCCACAACAAAGTCACGTGATGCACGTAACAACGTCAGTCGGAATCCGGTCGGTGAATAAACACCCAGCACGAGAGAAGTCGTCCTTGCTTTATTAATGTTATAAGTTAACATAGCCAGAGGGCACAGATCATTACATGGTGTCAGAGTAGCGGAGTTTAAATACCCAATATGGATTCGTACGGCGTTCCAGCTCCACGGATGGACTGGGAATCGGCGAACTTACCTGAAGCATGGAGACGATTTCGACAAACAACGGAGCTAATGTTCACGGGCCCCCTGCGCGGGAAGAATGAAGAGGAGAAATGCAGCTACCTCCTGCTCTGGATAGGGGAAAAAGGGCGCGATGTGCACAACACTTGGACACTCAGCGGAGAACAAGCCAAGAAGCTAGAAACGTACTACGATAAGTACACTGAGTACATCACCCCCAAAGCAAACCCGATTTATGCCAGATATAAATTTCATGAAAAGATGCAGGGAGAGAGTGAATCCTTCGAACGATTTGTAACTGAGCTAAAGCTCCTAGTCAAAGACTGTGGCTACCCAAATGCCGACGAGATGGTCAGGGACCGCATCGTGTTTGCCACCAACTCACCCAGAGTGAGAGAAAAGCTACTTAGCCAGGGAGCTGAGCTAACGCTAGAAAAAGCCATAGATGTAGCCCGCTCACACGAGCTAGCAAAGCAACAGCTAACGTTTATGGGCCAGGGCAGCACACATGAAACGGTGCACGCAATAGGCAGAAAGACTTACAAACCGAACGCACCCAAAGCAGCTAACGCTAACTTCAGACAAAGGGACGTTAGCACCGCCGCCAGGGCGTGTAGCTATTGTGGAGGGCTACACGGCGCTAAAGCCACTTGCCCAGCTAAGGGTAAACAATGCATTAAATGCAAGAAGCTCAATCATTTTGCTAAAGTATGCAAGTCTAGCTCCCAGGGACAGACAAAGTACTACCGCGGCACAGTACATGCCGTCGGAGAGAACCCAGAAGAGTGCACCACTGACAGAGAACAGGAAGAACTGTACTTCGACAACATTACAGTGGAGAGCACCGCTGTGGGAGAACAGACAGAGCTGTACATAGACTGCATCTCAATAGAGAACAACGGAAAAAGCAACGAGCAGGCTTACGTAGAGGTTGGAATTGGCACACCTCCACAGAAGGTAAAGTTTAAACTAGACACTGGGGCACAGGCCAATACTATTCCCACCAACCTGTTCCAGGCGCTGTTCAAAAATGTGACACTGAAACCAGCAATACACAGACTCACTGAATATGGAGGAGGCGCGCTGAGCGTGAAAGGCACATGCAAACTCAAATGTAAGTACAGAGACAATGCAATGATGCTGGACTTTTACGTCATTGACACAAACGCCCCACCAGTCATGGCAATGAAAACATGCCGTGACCTAAACTTGGTAAAAATAGTGATGGCTGTGAGCGAGGAAAACAATGTCACATCACAGAGCATAATGGATGAGTATGCAGATGTTTTCCAGGGAATAGGAGAGTTCCCAGGCGAGTGCACCTTCCGCGTCACACCAGATGCAACGCCGGTCGTCTGCCCGCCACGCAGAATCCCCATCGCCCTACGCAGCAAACTGAGGGACGAGCTTGACAGCATGGAGAAAGGCGACATAATCTGTAAGGTAACAGAACCCACAGAATGGGTGAACGCACTCGTCATTGTTGAGAAGCCAAAGACAGGCAAACTTAGAGTGTGTTTAGACCCCAGAGCTCTTAACAAAGTGATACAACGACCTCACTACCCCCTCCCCACGCTGGAGGACGCCACCACAAAGCTTGCTGGAGCTGAGTACTTTAGCGTGTTAGACGCGCGGTCAGGCTATTGGGCCATCAAACTGAGCACTGAATCCTCAATGTTGACGACATTTAACACAGTGTTTGGCAGGTATCGTTTCCTCAGACTGCCATTCGGAATCGTGTCCGCTCAAGACGAGTTCCAGAGACGCGTGGATGAAACATATGAAGGATTGGACGGTGTGACGGCCATAGTGGACGATATACTAGTGTTCGGCAAGACTAAAGAGGAACATGACCAGCGTCTCAGAGCGATGCTGAAGCGCACAAGGGAGCGAGGGGTGCGGCTCAACCCCGACAAGTGTCACATATGCGTGTCCGAGGTAAGCTACTTCGGCCACACGCTCTCACACGAAGGCATCAAACCAGACCCACACAAGGTGAAGGCGGTCAAGGACATGCAACCCCCACAGAACAAAGCAGAGCTGGAGACAGTCCTCGGCATGATCAACTACCTCGCCAGATTTGCTCCACACCTCTCACAGATAAACTCACCCCTCAGACAGCTTCTGAAACAGGACAGTGAGTTTGTGTGGGATGCAGTCCACGACAAGGCGTTCCAAGAGATGAAGAATCTCATTACACAGCACCCAGGTCCAGTACTCTCATATTTCGACCCGCAGAAAGAGCTGCGACTCCAAGTGGATGCATCCAAAAGTGGCCTTGGGGCTGTCATGCTCCAAGATGGCAAACCAATTGCCTATGCGTCCAAGTCACTCAACAGCACTGAAGAAAACTACGCACAGATAGAGAAGGAGCTCTACGCTGTGGTCTTCGGCTGCAAGAGGTTCCACGAGTACATGTATGGACGAAAAGTGATTGTGGAGTCAGACCACAAGCCTCTGGAGGCAATACTAAAAAAGCCACTGGCAGCAGCACCACCCCGGCTGCAACGGATGATCCTGGCGCTCCAAAAATACGACATCCAAATCATCCACCGCCCCGGTAAGGACATACCGGTGGCCGACACACTGTCACGCAAGTCAATAGAACACCACGACAGTGACCTACAGGAAGGGATGGAGGCCCAAGTGCACACAGTCCTCAGCAACATCCCTGTGAGCGACACAAGACTCACAGAAATCAAGCAGGAAACAGCGCAAGATCCACAGCTCACCGCACTCAGACGAGCCACACTCACTGGCTGGCCAGACACAAAGAAAAAGTGCCCGCCCAGCATCCAGGAATACTGGAACCACAGAGCAGAAATCTCAGAAATGGACGGTATCCTGTTCAAAGGTGAGAGAATCATTGTCCCCCAAAAGCTTCGCAAGGACATGATACAGCGCATCCATGCCGGCCACCTTGGCGTGGAAAAAAGCAAATGCCGAGCAAGAGACTTACTGTTCTGGCCTGGCATGGGGAAACAGATCGAGGATGCGGTAGCAGACTGCAGCATATGCCAAGAACGGCGCAGCGCAAATGCAAAGGAACCAATGATGTCACACGCCATACCCGAGCGGCCGTGGCAAGTGATAGGCACAGACCTATTCACATGGAACTCACAGGACTTCATAGTCACTGTGGACTACTACTCCAGATTCTTCGAGCTAGAAAGACTTTACAGCTGCACCTCATCTGCCGTCATCATGAAGCTGAAAGCAGCAATGGCTCGACACGGAATCCCCGAGACTATCATCAGCGACAACGGTCCGTGCTACAGCTCTGGTGAGTTCCGCAACTTCTCACAGACATGGGGTTTCTCACACACCACCACAAGCCCCCACTACCCACAGAGCAACGGCCTCTCCGAGAAGACTGTCCAGACGGCCAAACGCATCCTGGACAAAGCCAAAGCTGAGAACAAAGACCCCTACATGAGCTTGCTGGAGTATCGCAACACACCGGTGGACAACCTGAAATCACCGGCACAGCTACTGATGAGTCGGAGGCTGCGGTCCATTCTCCCATCAACAGCAAAACACCTGCAGCCACAGATCGCCAGTCAGGAGGATGTTCACAAAAGGAGAGAGGTATGTCAACAGCGCCAGCAGGCATACTACAACCGAACAGCCAAACCTCTGCCCCACCTGCCCGCAGGCACACCAATCCGCTTCCGGCAGGAGGATGGATCCTGGAGACCTGCAACTGTGGAAAGACCAGCGAACACAGACAGGAGCTACCACATCCAAACCAAAGAAGGTCAGATCTACCAACGCAACCGTCAACACCTGCGACAAAGCAGAGTGAACACTCACACTACGCACACACACACTTCACAGCAGACTGTTACCAGCGCTAACAACAACACACAAGCCCATCAGCAAGAGCATGCTGAACCTCCAGACACGAACAATCAGCGACAACCAGACACACAGCCTGGTTACACCACGAGGTCAGGTCGCACGATCAAACCAAGACAAATCCTTGACTTATGAATGTTAAAAAAAGATAATTTTACACCAACCTGTACTATACCTGCTATGTTTTGAAAAGAAATATTTACAGCGTTCACTTACCTTGTGTACCTACCTGCTGTTTGCAGTTACCAGTAATGAAATGAAAAAAAAAAGATGAAATGTTATTACGGTGTCACATTTAGACAGTGAAGGAAATGTTTTACACTACTTTGTTGCAGTCCAGTTATATAAGAGTTCCACTTTCATATTCTTTCTTATTAAGATTGTATTCGCTTATAAACGTGCTCAACGTGGTCTGTATCTCTGCAGAGAAAGCAGCACTTTTCAGAAAAAGGGAGATGTAATATTTGCTAGTAATATTTGATTTGCTAATGTCCCTTACGGCTTTCCGTAGCGCCACAACAAAGTCACGTGATGTACGTAACAACGTCAGTCGGAATCCGGTCGGTGAATAAACACCCAGCACGAGAGAAGTCGTCCTTGCTTTATTAATGTTATAAGTTAACATAGCCAGAGGGCACAGATCATTACACATACGATGGCCCATTTCGGGTTCTTGAGACGGGTCCTAAGGGTTTTGTGCTAGATATGGGTGGGCGTAGGGAGCGTGTCACGCTTGATAGGCTTAAACCGGCGCACAGGGTGGCAGGCGACGTTGTGTTTCCGGCCCAGGTTCCCCGTCGGGGTCGTCCTCCTTCCAGGACCCCGGCAGTGTCTTCACGGGTTCAGCGTTCTGCTTCTCAGCCGGCTTTGGACTGTGTTTCACCTACTGTTTCGGCTGAGGGACGCGCAGCCGTTATGGCAGGCTGCTTAAGCCTCCAGTGAGACACTAAGTTTCTTTCCAGGAGTCCCTTCTGGGTGTTCGGGGGGGGGGGGGGGGGGGGCTGTGTGGCGGACACTAGGGGCTATGCCTCTCACCCAGCAGGACTGTGAGCTGGGGGCGTGGTTTACGTTCCCGGGCTCGCCGGGGCAGGGTTGTTCCTGCTTTAGTTGGTTTTTGGAGTTGAGTAATAAACATCAAACTCGCCTTGGTCTCGTGTTTTTCCTCATTCCTGCCACAAAACCATGATTTCTTGCAAAATTAATACATGTAGCCAGTATATGCTACTGTTATGATTGTTTAGACTATAGTAAAACCATGATTTCTTGCAAAATTAATACATGTAGCCAGTATATGCTAATGTTATGTTTGTTTAGACTATGGTAAAACCATGATTTCTTGCAAAATTAATACATGTAGCCAGTATATGCTAATGTTATGTTTGTTTAGACTATAATAAAACCATGATTTCTTGCAAAATTAATACATGTAGCCAGTATATGCTACTGTTGTTTGTTTGTTTAGACTATAGTAAAACCATGGTTTCTTGCTAAATTAATACATGTAGCCAGTATATGCTAATGTTATGTTTGTTTAGACTATGTTAAAACCATGATTTCTTGCAAAATTAATACATGTAGCCAGTATATGCTACTGTTGTTTGTTTGTTTGTTTAGACTATAGTAAAACCATGATTTCTTGCAAAATAAATACATTTAGCCAGTATATGCTACTGTTGTTTGTTTGTTTAGACTATAGTAAACCATGATTTCTTGCAAAATTAATACGTGTAGCCAGTATATGCTACTGTTATTTTTGTTTATTTAGACTATGTTAAAACCATGATTTCTTGCTAAATTAATACATGTAGCCAGTATATGCTAATGTTATGTTTGTTTAGACTATGTTAAAACCATGATTTCTTGTAAAATTAATACATGTAGCCAGTATATGCTAATGTTATGTTTGTTTAGACTATGATAAAAACATTGGTTTCTTGCAAAATTAATACATGTAGCCAGTATATGCTACTGTTATGTTTGTTTAGACTATGGTAAAAACATTGGTTTCTTGCTAAATTAATACATGTAGCCAGTATATGCTAATGTTATGTTTGTTTAGACTATGTTAAAACCATGATTTCTTGCAAAATTAATACATGTAGCCAGTATATGCTAATGTTATGTTTGTTTAGACTATAGTAAAACCATGATTTCTTGCTAAATTAATACATGTAGCCAGTATATGCTAATGTTATGTTCGTTTAGACTATGGTAAAACCATGATTTCTTGCAAAATTAATACATGTAGCCAGTATATGCTACTGTTATGTTTGTTTAGACTATGGTAAAAACATTGGTTTCTTGCAAAATTAATACATGTAGCCAGTATATGCTAATGTTATGTTTGTTTAGACTATGGTAAAAACATTGGTTTCTTGCAAAATTAATACATGTAGCCAGTATATGCTACTGTTATGTTTGTTTAGACTATGGTAAAACCATGGTTTCTTGCAAAATTCATACATGTAGCCAGCATATGCTACTGTTATGTTTGTTTAGACTATGTTAAAACCATGATTTCTTGCTAAATTAATACATGTAGCCAGTATATGCTAATGTTATGTTTGTTTAGACTATGTTAAAACCATGATTTCTTGCAAAATTAATACATGTAGCCAGTATATGCTAATGTTATGTTTGTTTAGACTATGATAAAAACATTGGTTTCTTGCAAAATTAATACATGTAGCCAGTATATGCTACTGTTATGTTTGTTTAGACTATGGTAAAAACATTGGTTTCTTGCTAAATTAATACATGTAGCCAGTATATGCTAATGTTATGTACGTTTAGACTATGGTAAAACCATTATTTCTTGCAAAATTAATACATGTAGCCAGTATATGCTACTGTTGTTTGTTTGTTTAGACTATAGTAAAACCATGATTTCTTCCTAAATTAATACATATAGCCAGTATATGCTACTGTTATGTTTGTTTGTTTAGACTATAGTAAAACCATGATTTCTTGCTAAATTAATACATGTAGCCAGTATATGCTACTGTTGTTTGTTTGTTTGTTTAGACTATAGTAAAACCATGATTTCTTGCAAAATTAATACATGTAGCCAGTATATGCTACTTTTGTTTGTTTGCTTAGACTATAGTAAAACCATGATTTCTTGCAAAATTAATACGTGTAGCCAGTATATGCTACTGTTATTTTTGTTTGTTTAGACTATAGTAAAACCATGATTTCTTGCAAAATTAATACATGTAGCCAGTATATGCTACTGTTATTTTTGTTTGTTTAGACTATAGTAAAACCATGATTTCTTGCTAAATTAATACATGTAGCCAGTATATGCTACTGTTTTTGTTTAAACTATAATAAAACCATGGTTTCTTGCAAAATTTATACATGTAGCCAGTATATGCTAATGTTATGTTTGTTTAGACTATAGTAAAACCATGATTTCTTACAAAATTAGTACGTGTAGGCAGTATATGCTAATGTTATGTTTGTTTAGACTATGGTAAAACCATGATTTCTTGCAAAATTAATACATGTAGCCAGTATATGCTACTGTTGTTTGTTTGTTTAGACTATAGTAAAACCATGGTTTCTCTCTAAATTAATATATGTAGCCAGTATATGCTAATGTTTTGTTTGTTTTGAATATAGTAAACCATGATTTCTTGCAAAATTAATACATTTAGCCAGTATATGCTACTGTTGTTTGTTTATTTAGACTATAGTAAAACCATGATTTCTTGCAAAATTAATATGTGTAGCCAGTATATGCTACTGTTGTTTGTTTGTTTAGACTATAGTAAAACCATGATTTCTTGCAAAATTAATACATATAGCCAGTATATGCTACTGTTGTTTGTTTGTTTGTTTAGACTATAGTAAAACCATGATTTCTTGCTAAATAAATACATTTAGCCAGTATATGCTACTGTTGTTTGTTTGTTTAGACTATAGTAAAACCATGATTTCTTGCAAACTTAATACATGTAGCCAGTATATGCTAATGTTATGTTTGTTTGTTTAGACTATAGTAAAACCATGGTTTCTTACAAAATTAATACGTGTAGCCAGTATATGCTAATGTTATGTTTGTTTAGACTATAGTAAACCATGATTTCTTGCAAAATTAATACGTGTAGCCAGTATATGCTACGGTTATTTTTGTTTATTTAGACTATAGTAAAACCATGATTTCTTGCAAAATTAATGTGTAGCCAGTATATGCTACTGTTATGTTTGTTTGTTTAGACTATAGTAAAACCATGATTTCCTTTCTAAATTAATTCATGTAGCCTGTATATGCTACTGTTGTTTGTTTGTTTAGACTATAGTAAAACCATGATTTCTTGCTAAATTAATACATGTAGCCAGTATATGCTACTGTTTTTGTTTAAACTATAGTAAAACCATGGTTTCTTGCAAAATTAATACATGTAGCCGGTATATGCTAATGTTATGTTTGTTTAGACTATGTTAAAACCATGATTTCTTGCAAAATTAATACATGTAGCCAGTATATGCTAATGTTATGTTTGTTTAGACTATAGTAAAACCATGATTTCTTGCTAAATTAATACATGTAGCCAGTATATGCTAATGTTATGTTCGTTTAGACTATGGTAAAACCATGATTTCTTGCAAAATTAATACATGTAGCCAGTATATGCTACTGTTATGTTTGTTTAGACTATGGTAAAAACATTGGTTTCTTGCAAAATTAATACATGTAGCCAGTATATGCTAATGTTATGTTTGTTTAGACTATGGTAAAAACATTGGTTTCTTGCAAAATTAATACATGTAGCCAGTATATGCTAATGTTATGTTTGTTTAGACTATGGTAAAAACATTGGTTTCTTGCAAAATTAATACATGTAGCCAGTATATGCTACTGTTATGTTTGTTTAGACTATGGTAAAAACATTTGTTTCTTGCAAAATTAATACATGTAGCCAGTATATGCTAATGTTAAGTTTGTTTAGACTATGGTAAAACCATGGTTTCTTGCAAAATTCATACATGTAGCCAGCATATGCTACTGTTATGTTTGTTTAGACTATGTTAAAACCATGATTTCTTGCTAAATTAATACATGTAGCCAGTATATGCTAATGTTATGTTTGTTTAGACTATAGTAAAACCATGGTTTCTCTCTAAATTAATACATGTAGCCAGTATATGCTAATGTTTTGTTTGTTTTGACTATAGTAAAACCATGATTTCTTGCAAAATTAATACATTTAGCCAGTATATGCTACTGTTGTTTGTTTGTTTAGACTATAGTAAAACCATGATTTCTTGCAAAATTAATACATGTAGCCAGTATATGCTACGGTTATTTTTGTTTATTTAGACTATAGTAAAACCATGATTTCTTGCAAAATTAATATGTGTAGCCAGTATATGCTACTGTTATGTTTGTTTGTTTAGACTATAGTAAAACCATGATTTCCTTTCTAAATTAATTCATGTAGCCTGTATATGCTACTGTTGTTTGTTTGTTTAGACTATAGTAAAACCATGATTTCTTGCTAAATTAATACATGTAGCCAGTATATGCTACTGTTTTTGCTTAAACCATAGTAAAACCATGGTTTCTTGCAAAATTTATACATGTAGCCAGTATATGCTAATGTTATGTTTGTTTAGACTATTGTAAAACCATGATTTCTTGCTAAATTAATACATGTAGCCAGTGTATGCTACTGTTTTTGTTTAAACTATAGTAAAACCATGGTTTCTTGTAAAATGTATACATGTAGCCAGTATATGCTAATGTTATGTTTGTTTAGACTATAGTAAAACCATGATTTCTTGCAAAATTAATACATATAGCCAGTATATGCTACTGTTGTTTGTTTGTTTGTTTAGACTATAGTAAAACCATGATTTCTTGCAAAATAAATACATTTAGCCAGTATATGCTACTGTTGTTTGTTTGTTTAGACTATAGTAAACCATGATTTCTTGCAAAATTAATACGTGTAGCCAGTATATGCTACTGTTATTTTTGTTTATTTAGACTATAGTAAAACCATGATTTCTTGCAAAATTAATATGTGTAGCCAGTATATGCTACTGTTATGTTTGTTTGTTTAGACTATAGTAAAACCATGATTTCTTGCAAAATTAATACATGTAGCCAGTATATGCTACTGTTATGTTTGTTTGTTTAGACTATAGTAAAACCATGATTTCCTTTCTAAATTAATACATGTAGCCTGTATATGCTACTGTTGTTTGTTTGTTTAGACTATAGTAAAACCATGATTTCTTGCTAAATTAATACATGTAGCCAGTATATGCTACTGTTGTTTGTTTGTTTAGACTATAGTAAAACCATGATTTCCTTTCTAAATTAATACATGTAGCCAGTATATGCTACTGTTTTTGATTAAACTATAGTAAAACCATGGTTTCTTGCAAAATTTATACATGTAGCCAGTATATGCTAATGTTATGTTTGTTTGGACTATGGTAAAACCATGATTTCTTGCAAAATTAATACATGTAGCCAGTATATGCTACTGTTGTTTGTTTGTTTAGACTATAGTAAAACCATGATTTCTTGCAAAATTAATACATTTAGCCAGTATATGCTACTGTTGTTTGTTTATTTAGACTATAGTAAAACCATGATTTCTTGCAAAATTAATATGTGTAGCCAGTATATGCTACTGTTGTTTGTTTGTTTAGACTATAGTAAAACCATGATTTCTTGCAAAATTAATACATATAGCCAGTATATGCTACTGTTGTTTGTTTGTTTGTTTAGACTATAGTAAAACCATGATTTCTTGCTAAATAAATACATTTAGCCAGTATATGCTACTGTTGTTTGTTTGTTTAGAATATAGTAAAACCATGATTTCTTGCAAACTTAATACATGTAGCCAGTATATGCTAATGTTATGTTTGTTTGTTTAGACTATAGTAAAACCATGGTTTCTTACAAAATTAATACGTGTAGCCAGTATATGCTAATGTTATGTTTGTTTAGACTATAGTAAACCATGATTTCTTGCAAAATTAATACGTGTAGCCAGTATATGCTACGGTTATTTTTGTTTATTTAGACTATAGTAAAACCATGATTTCTTGCAAAATTAATGTGTAGCCAGTATATGCTACTGTTATGTTTGTTTGTTTAGACTATAGTAAAACCATGATTTCCTTTCTAAATTAATTCATGTAGCCTGTATATGCTACTGTTGTTTGTTTGTTTAGACTATAGTAAAACCATGATTTCTTGCTAAATTAATACATGTAGCCAGTATATGCTACTGTTTTTGTTTAAACTATAGTAAAACCATGGTTTCTTGCAAAATTAATACATGTAGCCGGTATATGCTAATGTTATGTTTGTTTAGACTATGTTAAAACCATGATTTCTTGCAAAATTAATACATGTAGCCAGTATATGCTAATGTTATGTTTGTTTAGACTATAGTAAAACCATGATTTCTTGCTAAATTAATACATGTAGCCAGTATATGCTAATGTTATGTTTGTTTAGACTATGGTAAAAACATTGGTTTCTTGCAAAATTAATACATGTAGCCAGTATATGCTACTGTTATGTTTGTTTAGACTATGGTAAAAACATTTGTTTCTTGCAAAATTAATACATGTAGCCAGTATATGCTAATGTTAAGTTTGTTTAGACTATGGTAAAACCATGGTTTCTTGCAAAATTCATACATGTAGCCAGCATATGCTACTGTTATGTTTGTTTAGACTATGTTAAAACCATGATTTCTTGCTAAATTAATACATGTAGCCAGTATATGCTAATGTTATGTTTGTTTAGACTATAGTAAAACCATGGTTTCTCTCTAAATTAATACATGTAGCCAGTATATGCTAATGTTTTGTTTGTTTTGACTATAGTAAAACCATGATTTCTTGCAAAATTAATACATTTAGCCAGTATATGCTACTGTTGTTTGTTTGTTTAGACTATAGTAAAACCATGATTTCTTGCAAAATTAATACATGTAGCCAGTATATGCTACGGTTATTTTTGTTTATTTAGACTATAGTAAAACCATGATTTCTTGCAAAATTAATATGTGTAGCCAGTATATGCTACTGTTATGTTTGTTTGTTTAGACTATAGTAAAACCATGATTTCCTTTCTAAATTAATTCATGTAGCCTGTATATGCTACTGTTGTTTGTTTGTTTAGACTATAGTAAAACCATGATTTCTTGCTAAATTAATACATGTAGCCAGTATATGCTACTGTTTTTGCTTAAACCATAGTAAAACCATGGTTTCTTGCAAAATTTATACATGTAGCCAGTATATGCTAATGTTATGTTTGTTTAGACTATTGTAAAACCATGATTTCTTGCTAAATTAATACATGTAGCCAGTGTATGCTACTGTTTTTGTTTAAACTATAGTAAAACCATGGTTTCTTGCAAAATGTATACATGTAGCCAGTATATGCTAATGTTATGTTTGTTTAGACTATAGTAAAACCATGATTTCTTGCAAAATTAATACATATAGCCAGTATATGCTACTGTTGTTTGTTTGTTTCTTTAGACTATAGTAAAACCATGATTTCTTGCAAAATAAATACATTTAGCCAGTATATGCTACTGTTGTTTGTTTGTTTAGACTATAGTAAACCATGATTTCTTGCAAAATTAATACGTGTAGCCAGTATATGCTACTGTTATTTTTGTTTATTTAGACTATAGTAAAACCATGATTTCTTGCAAAATTAATATGTGTAGCCAGTATATGCTACTGTTATGTTTGTTTGTTTAGACTATAGTAAAACCATGATTTCTTGCAAAATTAATACATGTAGCCAGTATATGCTACTGTTATGTTTGTTTGTTTAGACTATAGTAAAACCATGATTTCCTTTCTAAATTAATACATGTAGCCTGTATATGCTACTGTTGTTTGTTTGTTTAGACTATAGTAAAACCATGATTTCTTGCTAAATTAATACATGTAGCCAGTATATGCTACTGTTGTTTGTTTGTTTAGACTATAGTAAAACCATGATTTCCTTTCTAAATTAATACATGTAGCCAGTATATGCTACTGTTTTTGATTAAACTATAGTAAAACCATGGTTTCTTGCAAAATTTATACATGTAGCCAGTATATGCTAATGTTATGTTTGTTTGGACTATGGTAAAACCATGATTTCTTGCAAAATTAATACATGTAGCCATTATATGCTAATGTTATGTTTGTTTAGACTATAGTAAAACCATGATTTCTTACAATATTAGTACGTGTAGCCAGTATATGCTAATGTTATATTTGTTTAGACTATGGTAAAACCATGATTTTTGCAAAATTAATACATGTAGCCAGTATATGCTACTGTTTTTGTTTAAACTATAGTAAAACCATGGTTTCTCTCTAAATTAATACATGTAGCCAGTATATGCTAATGTTTTGTTTGTTTTGACTATAGTAAAACCATGATTTTTTGCAAAATTAATACGTGTAGCCAGTATATGCTAATGTTATGTTTGTTTAGACTATGGTAAAAACATTGGTTTCTTGCAAAATTAATACATGTAGCCAGTATATGCTAATGTTATGTTTGTTTAGACTACGGTAAAACCATGATTTCTTGCAAAATTAATACATGTAGCCAGTATATGCTAATGTTATGTTTGTTTAGACTATGATAAAAACATTGGTTTCTTGCAAAATTAATACATGTAGCCAGTATATGCTACTGTTATGTTTGTTTAGACTATGGTAAAAACATTGGTTTCTTGCTAAATTAATACATGTAGCCAGTATATGCTAATGTTATGTACGTTTAGACTATGGTAAAACCATTATTTCTTGCAAAATTAATACATATAGCCAGTATATGCTACTGTTGTTTGTTTGTTTAGACTATAGTAAAACCATGATTTCTTCCTAAATTAATACATATAGCCAGTATATGCTACTGTTATGTTTGTTTGTTTAGACTATAGTAAAACCACGATTTCTTGCAAAATTAATACACGTAGCCAGTATATGCTAATGTTATGTTTGTTTAGACTATGGTAAAACAATGATTTCTTGCAAAATTAATACATGTAGCCAGTATATGCTAATGTTATGTTTGTTTAGACTATATTAAAACCATGATTTCTTACAAAATTAGTACGTGTAGCCAGTATATGCTAATGTTATGTTTGTTTAGACTATGGTAAAACCATGATTTCTTGCAAAATTAATACATGTAGCCAGTATATGCTACTGTTGTTTGTTTGTTTAGACTATAGTAAAACCATGGTTTCTCTCTAAATTAATACATGTAGCCAGTATATGCTAATGTTTTGTTTGTTTTGACTATAGTAAAACCATGATTTCTTGCAAAATTAATACGTGTAGCCAGTATATGCTGATGTTTTGTTTGTTTAGACTATAGTAAAACCATGATTTCTTGCAAAATTAATACATGTAGCCATTATATGCTACTGTTGTTTGTTTGTTTAGACTATAGTAAAACCATGATTTCTTGCAAAATAAATACATTTAGCCAGTATATGCTACTGTTGTTTGTTTGTTTAGACTATAGTAAAACCATGATTTCTTGCAAACTTAATACATGTAGCCAGTATATGCTAATGTTATGTTTGTTTGTTTAGACTATAGTAAAACCATGGTTTCTTACAAAATCAATACGTGTAGCCAGTATATGCTAATGTTATGTTTGTTTAGACTATAGTAAACCATGATTTCTTGCAAAATTAATACGTGTAGCCAGTATATGCTACTGTTATTTTTGTTTATTTAGACTATAGTAAAACCACGATTTCTTGCAAAATTAATATGTGTAGCCAGTATATGCTACTGTTATGTTTGTTTGTTTAGACTATAGTAAAACCATGATTTCTTGCAAAATTAATACATGTAGCCAGTATATGCTACTGTTATGTTTGTTTGTTTAGACTATAGTAAAACCATGATTTCCTTTCTAAATTAATACATGTAGCCTGTATATGCTACTGTTGTTTGTTTGTTTAGACTATAGTAAAACCATGATTTCTTGCTAAATTAATACATGTAGCCAGTATATGCTACTGTTTTTGATTAAACTATAGTAAAACCATGGTTTCTTGCAAAATGTATACATGTAGCCAGTATATGCTAATGTTATGTTTGTTTAGACTATGGTAAAACCATGATTTCTTGCTAAATTAATACATGTAGCCATTATATGCTAATGTTATGTTTGTTTAGACTATAGTAAAACCATGATTTCTTACAATATTAGTACGTGTAGCCAGTATATGCTAATGTTATATTTGTTTAGACTATGGTAAAACCATGATTTCTTGCAAAATTAATACATGTAGCCAGTATATGCTAATGTTATGTTTGTTTAGACTATGATAAAAACATTGGTTTCTTGCAAAATTAATACATGTAGCCAGTATATGCTACTGTTATGTTTGTTTAGGCTATGGTAAAAACATTGGTTTCTTGCTAAATTAATACATGTAGCCAGTATATGCTAATGTTATGTACGTTTAGACTATGGTAAAACCATGATTTCTTGCAAAATTAATACATATAGCCAGTATATGCTACTGTTGTTTGTTTGTTTAGACTATAGTAAAACCATGATTTCTTCCTAAATTAATACATATAGCCAGTATATGCTACTGTTATGTTTGTTTGTTTAGACTATAGTAAAACCACGATTTCTTGCAAAATTAATACACGTAGCCAGTATATGCTAATGTTATGTTTATTTAGACTATGGTAAAACAATGATTTCTTGCAAAATTAATACATGTAGCCAGTATATGCTACTGTTGTTTGTTTGTTTAGACTATAGTAAAACCATGGTTTCTCTCTAAATTAATACATGTAGCCAGTATATGCTAATGTTTTGTTTGTTTTGACTATAGTAAAACCATGATTTCTTGCAAAATTAATACGAGTAGCCAGTATATGCTGATGTTTTGTTTGTTTAGACTAAAGTAAAACCATGATTTCTTGCAAAATTAATACATGTAGCCATTATATGCTACTGTTGTTTGTTTGTTTAGACTATAGTAAAACCATGATTTCTTGCAAAATAAATACATTTAGCCAGTATATGCTACTGTTGTTTGTTTGTTTAGACTATAGTAAAACTGTGGTGGACACGTATTGGGGACAGAATTCAACCCAGGAACTAAGGGTTAAGTCATGGTTGCCCTGGCAGGTTAACGCAGGGTTAAGTTATGGTTGTCCAGCCAGTTTTCTTATTATTCTTGCCACCTCCGCTCAGTCGAGCTGTGGTTTGGTTGCTCTCTGATTTACCGTGGATTAAAGAAAGTTGCCTACACGGCTAAAGTGTGAACCTACGGTCTTCTCCGTTCCTTCGGCACTACACTGGTGACCCCGACGTCGGTTTTCGGATAAGTTTTCTGAAACCACACACATTATGGCTACGAACGCCGTTGCAATTAAACTGCCGGAGTTTTGGGAGTCTTCCGCGGCTACATGGTTCGCGCAGGCTGAGGCACAGTTCGCGCTCAGAGACATAACAGCAGACGAGACCAGGTACTACTACGTATTGGCAGCGCTGGGGTGCGCTACGGCTTCCAGGATAAGCGGTTTCATAACCAACCCACCGGCCGATGGTAAATACGCCGCACTTAAACATCTCCTCCTTGAAACTTTTGAACTGTCAACAACGGAGAGAGCACGTCGCCTCTTCGCAATTCAGGGCTTGGGAGATGGCAAACCATCGGAGCTAATGAGCAGGATGTTAAACCTACTGGGTCAAGAAAAGCCATGTTTCCTGTTTATGGAGCTGTTTCTGCGCAACATGCCGCCCCACGTCCAGACTGGGCTCGCTAACTCCACCATCACTGATCCCCGTGAGCTGGCAAAGGAGGCTGACCGATTCTTCGTCGCTACACAACGTTCCTCCCATGCCGGGGTGCTGGCTCCTACCTTCACTGGCCCCCCGCCGACATCGCGGGCGTGGCCCGACGGTGGCGCCACAGCATCAGACCGCTACAAGCCCTCTGGACTCTGTATGTACCACGCTCGATTTGGTGCGAAAGCTAAACGGTGCCGTTCCCCCTGCAACTACAGGCCGACGGGAAACGAGAGGGCCAACACTCAGTAGTGGCCATGAGTGTTGGCGATACGAGCAGGCTACTCTTCATCCTCGACACCATCTCCGGTCGGCGATTTCTTTGTGACACGGGCGCACAGAGAAGCGTGCTCCCTGCTACTGACGTCGACATCATGGGCGGGGAGCGGGGCCCCCAGTTGGCGACGGCTGACGGCAGCCCTATCCACACCTACGGCGTGCGGTCTGTAGAACTGTGTTTTGGTGGACAACGTTTCACGTGGGAGTTCGTCATGGCCAATGTAACGCTTCCCCTCCTCGGAGCTGATTTTTTGTGCGCTTACGGTTTGCTAGTGGACATTCAGAACAGCCGTCTGGTCGATGCCTTAACCTTCTCCTCCTTCGCATGTACGCGGAGGGAAGCGGCCTATGCAGGTCTAGCCAACTCTCTCTCAGAGGCAGACAAGTTCACCCGCCTCCTCGCTGAGTTCCCTGACCTCACCCAGCCTACCTTCTCTGCACCCACCGCTAAGCATGGGGTGGAGCATCACATTGCTACGAAGGGGCCCCCGGTCTACGCCAGAGCCAGGCGTCTCGACCCCGCCAAACTCGCCATTGCCAAGTCTGAGTTCGAGCACCTGGAACGCATGGGGATCATCCGCCGCTCTGACAGCCCGTGGGCGTCCCCACTCCACATCGTCGCTAAGCCTGATGGAGGTTGGCGCCCATGCGGGGACTACCGCCGACTAAATGACGCCACCACGCCCGACCGCTATCCTGTCCCGCATATCCAGGACTTTTCTGCAAACCTGTCTGGCAAATGCGTCTTCTCAAAAGTCGACCTGGTCCGTGGTTATCATCAAGTTCCCGTGCACCCCTCAGACATCCCCAAGACAGCGGTGACTACCCCATTCGGCCTATTTGAATTCCTACGAATGCCATTTGGACTCAAAAACGCGGCCCAGTCCTTTCAGCGGCTGATGGATTCAGTGCTCCGTGGCCTTCCTTTCCTCTTCGTCTATTTGGACGACATACTCATCGCCAGCGCCTCCAAGGAAGAACACCTGTCCCATCTTCATGCCCTCTTCACACGCCTCAGCCAGCATGGGCTGATCGTCAACCCGGCGAAGTGCCGGTTCGGGCTGACAGCCATTGATTTCCTCGGGCATCGCATCACTGGGGACGGGGCAGTCCCCCTGCCCTCAAAGGTGGAAGCGGTGGCGGCCTTTCCGCGCCCCCAAACAGCTCGTGCGCTCAGGGAGTTCATCGGGATGGTGACATTCTACCACCGCTTCATTCCCCGAGCCGCCTTTATCATCCGGCCACTGTACGAGGCGCTGAAAGGCATGTCCCCCAACCAGGCGGTCGACTGGACAGCAGAGCGGGACCGTGCGTTCACCGAGACTAAAGCTGCGCTCTCCCAGGCTACCCTGCTAGCGCATCCTTCACCTACAGCGCCTATTTCCATAACCACGGATGCATCGGACTATGCTGTTGGTGCGGTTCACGAACAGTGGGTGGGGGGGGCTTGGCAGCCTTTGGCCTTTTTCAGTCGCCAGCTTACACCCCGAGAGCGCAAGTATAGTACTTTTGACAGGGAACTCCTCGGTCTCTGGCTCGCTGTCCGGCATTTCCGTTTCCTGCTAGAGGGCCGCGAGTTTACTGCGTACGTGGACCACAAGCCCCTCACGTTTGCCATGTCCAAGACGGCCGAGCCATGGTCCGCTCGCCAGCAGCGACAACTCTCCTACATTTCGGAATTCACTACCGACATCCAGCACGTCGCTGGTAAGTCTAACCAGGTAGCTGACTGCCTCTCTAGGGCAGTGATTGGAGCGGTCCACCTAGGCCTTGACTATGCACAGATGGCCGTTGACCAGGCCACGGACCCGAGCATCCTCCGTCTCCGGGCCTCCGACACGGGGCTCCGCCTGCAGGACGTTCCTTTCAGCGACACAGGTGCCACCCTCCTGTGTGACGTCTCCACAGGACAGCCCAGGCCCATCGTCCCGCACAGCTGGAGACGCCCCGTATTTGAAGCTGTGCACGGCCTCTCTCATCCAGGCGGTAAGCCATCCGTGCGCCTGACCTCTGCTAAGTTTGTGTGGGAGGGACTTAAGAGAGACGTGAAAGCGTGGGCCGACTCGTGTGTTGCCTGTCAGCGGGCTAAGATACACCGCCACATTAAGGCGCCCCTGGAACGCTTCGCAGTGCCGGAGAGACGATTTGACCATGTCCACGTCGACCTGGTTGGTCCCCTACCCCCCTCCCATGGGTTCACCTACCTCTTCACTGTGGTGGACAGGACTACGCGCTGGCCTGAAGCTGTTCCCCTGGCATCCACGACGTCTGCTGATGTGGCCCGGGCTTTTATTGGGTCGTGGGTCTCACGTTTCGGTACGCCTTCCGACCTTTCATCTGACCGCGGGCCACAGTTTACCTCAGAGCTATGGAGTGCTGTGGGTGAGGCTCTGGGCGTCAAGCTTCATCGCACTACCGCCTACCACCCTCAGGCGAACGGCCTATGTGAGCGCTTCCACCGGTCCATGAAGGCTGCGCTTCGGGCTACTCTCAAGGACTGCAACTGGGTCGACAAGCTCCCATGGGTCATGCTGGGCCTGCGGACCGCCCCGAAGGAAGACCTACAAGCCTCCTCTGCGGAGCTGGTGTACGGCACGCCGCTGCGAGTCCCAGGCGATTTCATGCCCAATGCAACGCGTCCCTGGTCAGCTGTGGACCAACGAGCCTCCTTGCTGGACGGGGTCAGAGCTTTCACACCCGTCCCTACCGCCCAACACGGCGCGCCGGTGTCCCAGGTGCCCCCAGGTCTGCAGTCAGCGGACTACGTGTTCATCCGTCACGACGCACACCGCCCCCCTCTGCAACCCCCTTATGACGGCCCCTTCCGCGTCCTGGAACGGGGAACTAAGCACCTGGTGGTGGATTTTGGGGGCACGGCCGAGCATGTTTCAGTGGACCGAGTTAAACCCGCACACCTGGACTTGACGCAGCCGTTGGAGTTAGCCCAACCTCCTCGTCGCGGTCGTCCCCCGGCTCCGCCTCCTCCCCCCGTGGAGGCCCGAGCTGCCTCTTCTGCTCCTCAGGCCGACCTCCACAGGCCCGCGTCAATGCCTCCCAGAGACACTCCGGCCCCTGTTATCCGGAGCCGCCGCGGACGGCCTGTTGTCCCCCCGCGCCTGCCTGACTTCGATTACTAGGGCGAATTCTGGGGGGGCTCATGTGGTGGACACGTATTGGGGACAGAATTCAACCCAGGAACTAAGGGTTAAGTCATGGTTGCCCTGGCAGGTTAACGCAGGGTTAAGTTATGGTTGTCCAGCCAGTTTTCTTATTATTCTTGCCACCTCCGCTCAGTCGAGCTGTGGTTTGGTTGCTCTCTGATTTACCGTGGATTAAAGAAAGTTGCCTACACGGCTAAAGTGTGAACCTACGGTCTTCTCCGTTCCTTCGGCACTACAAAACCATGATTTCTTGCAAACTTAATACATGTAGCCAGTATATGCTAATGTTATGTTTGTTTGTTTAGACTATAGTAAAACCATGGTTTCTTACAAAATTAATACGTGTAGCCAGTATATGCTAATGTTATGTTTATTTAGACTATAGTAAACCATGATTTCTTGCAAAATTAATACGTGTAGCCAGTATATGCTACTGTTTTTGTTTAAACCATAGTAAAACCATGGTTTCTTGCAAAATTTATACATGTAGCCAGTATATGCTAATGTTATGTTTGTTTAGACTATTGTAAAACCATGAGTTCTTGCTAAATTAATACATGTAGCCAGTATATGCTACTGTTTTTGTTTAAACTATAGTAAAACCATGGTTTCTTGCAAAATGTATACATGTAGCCAGTATATGCTAATGTTATGTTTGTTTAGACTATAGTAAAACCATGATTTCTTGCAAAATTAATACATATAGCCAGTATATGCTACTGTTGTTTGTTTGTTTGTTTAGACTATAGTAAAACCATGATTTCTTGCAAAATAAATACATTTAGCCAGTATATGCTACTGTTGTTTGTTTGTTTAGACTATAGTAAACCATGATTTCTTGCAAAATTAATACGTGTAGCCAGTATATGCTACTGTTATTTTTGTTTATTTAGACTATAGTAAAACCATGATTTCTTGCAAAATTAATATGTGTAGCCAGTATATGCTACTGTTATGTTTGTTTGTTTAGACTATAGTAAAACCATGATTTCTTGCAAAATTAATACATGTAGCCAGTATATGCTACTGTTATGTTTGTTTGTTTAGACTATAGTAAAACCATGATTTCCTTTCTAAATTAATACATGTAGCCTGTATATGCTACTGTTGTTTGTTTGTTTAGACTATAGTAAAACCATGATTTCTTGCTAAATTAATACATGTAGCCAGTATATGCTACTGTTTTTGATTAAACTATAGTAAAACCATGGTTTCTTGCAAAATTTATACATGTAGCCAGTATATGCTAATGTTATGTTTGTTTAGACTATGGTAAAACCATGATTTCTTGCAAAATTAATACATGTAGCCATTATATGCTAATGTTATGTTTGTTTAGACTATAGTAAAACCATGATTTCTTACAATATTAGTACGTGTAGCCAATATATGCTAATGTTATATTTGTTTAGACTATGGTAAAACCATGATTTCTTGCAAAATTAACACATGTAGCCAGTATATGCTACTGTTTTTGTTTAAACTATAGTAAAACCATGGTTTCTCTCTAAATTAATACATGTAGCCAGTATATGCTAATGTTTTGTTTGTTTTGACTATAGTAAAACCATGATTTCTTGCAAAATTAATACGTGTAGCCAGTATATGCTAATTTTATGTTTGTTTAGACTATAGTAAAACAATGATTTCTTGCAAAATTAATACATGTAGCCAGTATATGCTAATGTTATGTTTGTTTAGACTATATTAAAACCATGATTTCTTACAAAATTAGTACGTGTAGCCAGTATATGCTAATGTTATGTTTGTTTAGACTATAGTAAAACCATGGTTTCTCTCTAAATTAATACATGTAGCCAGTATATGCTAATGTTTTGTTTGTTTTGACTATAGTAAACCCATGATTTCTTGCAAAATTAATACGTGTAGCCAGTATATGCTAATGTTTTGTTTGTTTAGACTATAGTAAAACCATGATTTCTTGCAAAATTAATACATGTAGCCATTATATGCTACTGTTGTTTGTTTGTTTAGACTATAGTAAAACCATGATTTCTTGCAAAATAAATACATTTAGCCAGTATATGCTACTGTTGTTTGTTTGTTTACACTATAGTAAAACCATGATTTCTTGCAAACTTAATACATGTAGCCAGTATATGCTAATGTTATGTTTGTTTGTTTAGACTATAGTAAAACCATGGTTTCTTACAAAATTAATACGTGTAGCCAGTATATGCTAATGTTATGTTTGTTTAGACTATAGTAAACCATGATTTCTTGCAAAATTAATACGTGTAGCCAGTATATGCTACGGCTATTTTTATTTATTTAGACTATAGTAAAACCATGATTTCTTGCAAAATTAATATGTGTAGCCAGTATATGCTACTGTTATGTTTGTTTGTTTAGACTATAGTAAAACTGTGGTGGACACGTATTGGGGACAGAATTCAACCCAGGAACTAAGGGTTAAGTCATGGTTGCCCTGGCAGGTTAACGCAGGGTTAAGTTATGGTTGTCCAGCCAGTTTTCTGATTATTCTTGCCACCTCCGCTCAGTCGAGCTGTGGTTTGGTTGCTCTCTGATTTACCGTGGATTAAAGAAAGTTGCCTACACGGCTAAAGTGTGAACCTACGGTCTTCTCCGTTCCTTCGGCTCTACACTGGTGACCCCGACGTCGGTTTTCGGATAAGTTTTCTGAAACCACACACATTATGGCTACGAACGCCGTTGCAATTAAACTGCCGGAGTTTTGGGAGTCTTCCGCGGCTACATGGTTCGCGCAGGCTGAGGCACAGTTCGCGCTCAGAGACATAACAGCAGACGAGACCAGGTACTACTACGTATTGGCAGCGCTGGGGTGCGCTACGGCTTCCAGGATAAGCGGTTTCATAACCAACCCACCGGCCGATGGTAAATACGCCGCACTTAAACATCTCCTCCTTGAAACTTTTGAACTGTCAACAACGGAGAGAGCACGTCGCCTCTTCGCAATTCAGGGCTTGGGAGATGGCAAACCATCGGAGCTAATGAGCAGGATGTTAAACCTACTGGGTCAAGAAAAGCCATGTTTCCTGTTTATGGAGCTGTTTCTGCGCAACATGCCGCCCCACGTCCAGACTGCGCTCGCTAACTCCACCATCACTGATCCCCGTGAGCTGGCAAAGGAGGCTGACCGATTCTTCGTCGCTACACAACGTTCCTCCCATGCCGGGGTGCTGGCTCCTACCTTCACTGGCCCCCCGCCGACATCGCGGGCGTGGCCCGACGGTGGCGCCACAGCATCAGACCGCTACAAGCCCTCTGGACTCTGTATGTACCACGCTCGATTTGGTGCGAAAGCTAAACGGTGCCGTTCCCCCTGCAACTACAGGCCGACGGGAAACGAGAGGGCCAACACTCAGTAGTGGCCATGAGTGTTGGCGATACGAGCAGGCTACTCTTCATCCTCGACACCATCTCCGGTCGGCGATTTCTTTGTGACACGGGCGCACAGAGAAGCGTGCTCCCTGCTACTGACGTCGACATCATGGGCGGGGAGCGGGGCCCCCAGTTGGCGACGGCTGACGGCAGCCCTATCCACACCTACGGCGTGCGGTCTGTAGAACTGTGTTTTGGTGGACAACGTTTCACGTGGGAGTTCGTCATGGCCAATGTAACGCTTCCCCTCCTCGGAGCTGATTTTTTGTGCGCTTACGGTTTGCTAGTGGACATTCAGAACAGCCGTCTGGTCGATGCCTTAACCTTCTCCTCCTTCGCATGTACGCGGAGGGAAGCGGCCTATGCAGGTCTAGCCAACTCTCTCTCAGAGGCAGACAAGTTCACCCGCCTCCTCGCTGAGTTCCCTGACCTCACCCAGCCTACCTTCTCTGCACCCACCGCTAAGCATGGGGTGGAGCATCACATTGCTACGAAGGGGCCCCCGGTCTACGCCAGAGCCAGGCGTCTCGACCCCGCCAAACTCGCCATTGCCAAGTCTGAGTTCGAGCACCTGGAACGCATGGGGATCATCCGCCGCTCTGACAGCCCGTGGGCGTCCCCACTCCACATCGTCGCTAAGCCTGATGGAGGTTGGCGCCCATGCGGGGACTACCGCCGACTAAATGACGCCACCACGCCCGACCGCTATCCTGTCCCGCATATCCAGGACTTTTCTGCAAACCTGTCTGGCAAATGCGTCTTCTCAAAAGTCGACCTGGTCCGTGGTTATCATCAAGTTCCCGTGCACCCCTCAGATATCCCCAAGACAGCGGTGACTACCCCATTCGGCCTATTTGAATTCCTACGAATGCCATTTGGACTCAAAAACGCGGCCCAGTCCTTTCAGCGGCTGATGGATTCAGTGCTCCGTGGCCTTCCTTTCCTCTTCGTCTATTTGGACGACATACTCATCGCCAGCGCCTCCAAGGAAGAACACCTGTCCCATCTTCATGCCCTCTTCACACGCCTCAGCCAGCATGGGCTGATCGTCAACCCGGCGAAGTGCCGGTTCGGGCTGACAGCCATTGATTTCCTCGGGCATCGCATCACTGGGGACGGGGCAGTCCCCCTGCCCTCAAAGGTGGAAGCGGTGGCGGCCTTTCCGCGCCCCCAAACAGCTCGTGCGCTCAGGGAGTTCATCGGGATGGTGACATTCTACCACCGCTTCATTCCTCGAGCCGCCTTTATCATCCGGCCACTGTACGAGGCGCTGAAAGGCATGTCCCCCAACCAGGCGGTCGACTGGACAGCAGAGCGGGACCGTGCGTTCACCGAGACTAAAGCTGCGCTCTCCCAGGCTACCCTGCTAGCGCATCCTTCACCTACAGCGCCTATTTCCATAACCACGGATGCATCGGACTATGCTGTTGGTGCGGTTCACGAACAGTGGGTGGGGGGGGCTTGGCAGCCTTTGGCCTTTTTCAGTCGCCAGCTTACACCCCGAGAGCGCAAGTATAGTACTTTTGACAGGGAACTCCTCGGTCTCTGGCTCGCTGTCCGGCATTTCCGTTTCCTGCTAGAGGGCCGCGAGTTTACTGCGTACGTGGACCACAAGCCCCTCACGTTTGCCATGTCCAAGACGGCCGAGCCATGGTCCGCTCGCCAGCAGCGACAACTCTCCTACATTTCGGAATTCACTACCGACATCCAGCACGTCGCTGGTAAGTCTAACCAGGTAGCTGACTGCCTCTCTAGGGCAGTGATTGGAGCGGTCCACCTAGGCCTTGACTATGCACAGATGGCCGTTGACCAGGCCACGGACCCGAGCATCCTCCGTCTCCGGGCCTCCGACACGGGGCTCCGCCTGCAGGACGTTCCTTTCAGCGACACAGGTGCCACCCTCCTGTGTGACGTCTCCACAGGACAGCCCAGGCCCATCGTCCCGCACAGCTGGAGACGCCCCGTATTTGAAGCTGTGCACGGCCTCTCTCATCCAGGCGGTAAGCCATCCGTGCGCCTGACCTCTGCTAAGTTTGTGTGGGAGGGACTTAAGAGAGACGTGAAAGCGTGGGCCGACTCGTGTGTTGCCTGTCAGCGGGCTAAGATACACCGCCACATTAAGGCGCCCCTGGAACGCTTCGCAGTGCCGGAGAGACGATTTGACCATGTCCACGTCGACCTGGTTGGTCCCCTACCCCCCTCCCATGGGTTCACCTACCTCTTCACTGTGGTGGACAGGACTACGCGCTGGCCTGAAGCTGTTCCCCTGGCATCCACGACGTCTGCTGATGTGGCCCGGGCTTTTATTGGGTCGTGGGTCTCACGTTTCGGTACGCCTTCCGACCTTTCATCTGACCGCGGGCCACAGTTTACCTCAGAGCTATGGAGTGCTGTGGGTGAGGCTCTGGGCGTCAAGCTTCATCGCACTACCGCCTACCACCCTCAGGCGAACGGCCTATGTGAGCGCTTCCACCGGTCCATGAAGGCTGCGCTTCGGGCTACTCTCAAGGACTGCAACTGGGTCGACAAGCTCCCATGGGTCATGCTGGGCCTGCGGACCGCCCCGAAGGAAGACCTACAAGCCTCCTCTGCGGAGCTGGTGTACGGCACGCCGCTGCGAGTCCCAGGCGATTTCATGCCCAATGCAACGCGTCCCTGGTCAGCTGTGGACCAACGAGCCTCCTTGCTGGACGGGGTCAGAGCTTTCACACCCGTCCCTACCGCCCAACACGGCGCGCCGGTGTCCCAGGTGCCCCCAGGTCTGCAGTCAGCAGACTACGTGTTCATCCGTCACGACGCACACCGCCCCCCTCTGCAACCCCCTTATGACGGCCCCTTCCGCGTCCTGGAACGGGGAACTAAGCACCTGGTGGTGGATTTTGGGGGCACGGCCGAGCATGTTTCAGTGGACCGAGTTAAACCCGCACACCTGGACTTGACGCAGCCGTTGGAGTTAGCCCAACCTCCTCGTCGCGGTCGTCCCCCGGCTCCGCCTCCTCCCCCCGTGGAGGCCCGAGCTGCCTCTTCTGCTCCTCAGGCCGACCTCCACAGGCCCGCGTCAATGCCTCCCAGAGACACTCCGGCCCCTGTTATCCGGAGCCGCCGCGGACGGCCTGTTGTCCCCCCGCGCCTGCCTGACTTCGATTACTAGGGCGAATTCTGGGGGGGCTCATGTGGTGGACACGTATTGGGGACAGAATTCAACCCAGGAACTAAGGGTTAAGTCATGGTTGCCCTGGCAGGTTAACGCAGGGTTAAGTTATGGTTGTCCAGCCAGTTTTCTGATTATTCTTGCCACCTCCGCTCAGTCGAGCTGTGGTTTGGTTGCTCTCTGATTTACCGTGGATTAAAGAAAGTTGCCTACACGGCTAAAGTGTGAACCTACGGTCTTCTCCGTTCCTTCGGCTCTACAAAACCATGATTTCCTTTCTAAATTAATTCATGTAGCCTGTATATGCTACTGTTGTTTGTTTGTTTAGACTATAGTAAAACCATGATTTCTTGCTAAATTAATACATGTAGCCAGTATATGCTACTGTTTTTGTTTAAACCATAGTAAAACCATGGTTTCTTGCAAAATTTATACATGTAGCCAGTATATGCTAATGTTATGTTTGTTTAGACTATTGTAAAACCATGATTTCTTGCTAAATTAATACATGTAGCCAGTATATGCTACTGTTGTTTGTTTGTTTAGACTATAGTAAAACCATGGTTTCTCTCTAAATTAATACATGTAGCCAGTATATGCTAATGTTTTGTTTGTTTTGACTATAGTAAAACCATGATTTCTTGCAAAATTAATACGTGTAGCCAGTATATGCTGATGTTTTGTTTGTTTAGACTATAGTAAAACCATGATTTCTTGCAAAATTAATACATGTAGCCATTATATGCTACTGTTGTTTGTTTGTTTAGACTATAGTAAAACCATGATTTCTTGCAAAATAAATACATTTAGCCAGTATATGCTACTGTTGTTTGTTTGTTTAGACTATAGTAAAACCATGATTTCTTGCAAACTTAATACATGTAGCCAGTATATGCTAATGTTATGTTTGTTTGTTTAGACTATAGTAAAACCATGGTTTCTTACAAAATCAATACGTGTAGCCAGTATATGCTAATGTTATGTTTGTTTAGACTATAGTAAACCATGATTTCTTGCAAAATTAATACATGTAGCCAGTATATGCTACTGTTATGTTTGTTTGTTTAGACTATAGTAAAACCATGATTTCCTTTCTAAATTAATACATGTAGCCTGTATATGCTACTGTTGTTTGTTTGTTTAGACTATAGTAAAACCATGATTTCTTGCAAAATTAATACATGTAGCCAGTATATGCTACTGTTATGTTTGTTTGTTTAGACTATAGTAAAACCATGATTTCCTTTCTAAATTAATACATGTAGCCTGTATATGCTACTGTTGTTTGTTTGTTTAGACTATAGTAAAACCATGATTTCTTGCTAAATTAATACATGTAGCCAGTATATGCTACTGTTTTTGATTAAACTATAGTAAAACCATGGTTTCTTGCAAAATTTATACATGTAGCCAGTATATGCTAATGTTATGTTTGTTTAGACTATGGTAAAACCATGATTTCTTGCTAAATTAATACATGTAGCCATTATATGCTAATGTTATGTTTGTTTAGACTATAGTAAAACCATGATTTCTTACAATATTAGTACGTGTAGCCAGTATATGCTAATGTTATATTTGTTTAGACTATGGTAAAACCATGATTTCTTGCAAAATTAATACATGTAGCCAGTATATGCTAATGTTATGTTTGTTTAGACTATGATAAAAACATTGGTTTCTTGCAAAATTAATACATGTAGCCAGTATATGCTACTGTTATGTTTGTTTAGGCTATGGTAAAAACATTGGTTTCTTGCTAAATTAATACATGTAGCCAGTATATGCTAATGTTATGTACATTTAGACTATGGTAAAACCATGATTTCTTGCAAAATTAATACATATAGCCAGTATATGCTACTGTTGTTTGTTTGTTTAGACTATAGTAAAACCATGATTTCTTCCTAAATTAATACATATAGCCAGTATATGCTACTGTTATGTTTGTTTGTTTAGACTATAGTAAAACCACGATTTCTTGCAAAATTAATACACGTAGCCAGTATATGCTAATGTTATGTTTGTTTAGACTATGGTAAAACAATGATTTCTTGCAAAATTAATACATGTAGCCAGTATATGCTACTGTTGTTTGTTTGTTTAGACTATAGTAAAACCATGGTTTCTGTCTAAATTAATACATGTAGCCAGTATATGCTAATGTTTTGTTTGTTTTGACTATAGTAAAACCATGATTTCTTGCAAAATTAATACGAGTAGCCAGTATATGCTGATGTTTTGTTTGTTTAGACTAAAGTAAAACCATGATTTCTTGCAAAATTAATACATGTAGCCATTATATGCTACTGTTGTTTGTTTGTTTAGACTATAGTAAAACCATGATTTCTTGCAAAATAAATACATTTAGCCAGTATATGCTACTGTTGTTTGTTTGTTTAGACTATAGTAAAACCATGATTTCTTGCAAACTTAATACATGTAGCCAGTATATGCTAATGTTATGTTTGTTTGTTTAGACTATAGTAAAACCATGGTTTCTTACAAAATTAATACGTGTAGCCAGTATATGCTAATGTTATGTTTGTTTAGACTATAGTAAACCATGATTTCTTGCAAAATTAATACGTGTAGCCAGTATATGCTACTGTTTTTGTTTAAACCATAGTAAAACCATGGTTTCTTGCAAAATTTATACATGTAGCCAGTATATGCTAATGTTATGTTTGTTTAGACTATTGTAAAACCATGAGTTCTTGCTAAATTAATACATGTAGCCAGTATATGCTACTGTTATTTTTGTTTATTTAGACTATAGTAAAACCATGATTTCTTGCAAAATTAATATGTGTAGCCAGTATATGCTACTGTTATGTTTGTTTGTTTAGACTATAGTAAAACCATGATTTCTTGCAAAATTAATACATGTAGCCAGTATATGCTACTGTTATGTTTGTTTGTTTAGACTATAGTAAAACCATGATTTCCTTTCTAAATTAATACATGTAGCCTGTATATGCTACTGTTGTTTGTTTGTTTAGACTATAGTAAAACCATGATTTCTTGCTAAATTAATACATGTAGCCAGTATATGCTACTGTTTTTGATTAAACTATAGTAAAACCATGGTTTCTTGCAAAATTTATACATGTAGCCAGTATATGCTAATGTTATGTTTGTTTAGACTATGGTAAAACCATGATTTCTTGCTAAATTAATACATGTAGCCATTATATGCTAATGTTATGTTTGTTTAGACTATAGTAAAACCATGATTTCTTACAATATTAGTACGTGTAGCCAGTATATGCTAATGTTATATTTGTTTAGACTATGGTAAAACCATGATTTCTTGCAAAATTAATACATGTAGCCAGTATATGCTAATGTTATGTTTGTTTAGACTATGATAAAAACATTGGTTTCTTGCAAAATTAATACATGTAGCCAGTATATGCTACTGTTATGTTTGTTTAGGCTATGGTAAAAACATTGGTTTCTTGCTAAATTAATACATGTAGCCAGTATATGCTAATGTTATGTACGTTTAGACTATGGTAAAACCATGATTTCTTGCAAAATTAATACATATAGCCAGTATATGCTACTGTTGTTTGTTTGTTTAGACTATAGTAAAACCATGATTTCTTCCTAAATTAATACATATAGCCAGTATATGCTACTGTTATGTTTGTTTGTTTAGACTATAGTAAAACCACGATTTCTTGCAAAATTAATACACGTAGCCAGTATATGCTAATGTTATGTTTGTTTAGACTATGGTAAAACAATGATTTCTTGCAAAATTAATACATGTAGCCAGTATATGCTACTGTTGTTTGTTTGTTTAGACTATAGTAAAACCATGGTTTCTCTCTAAATTAATACATGTAGCCAGTATATGCTAATGTTTTGTTTGTTTTGACTATAGTAAAACCATGATTTCTTGCAAAATTAATACGAGTAGCCAGTATATGCTGATGTTTTGTTTGTTTAGACTAAAGTAAAACCATGATTTCTTGCAAAATTAATACATGTAGCCATTATATGCTACTGTTGTTTGTTTGTTTAGACTATAGTAAAACCATGATTTCTTGCAAAATAAATACATTTAGCCAGTATATGCTACTGTTGTTTGTTTGTTTAGACTATAGTAAAACCATGATTTCTTGCAAACTTAATACATGTAGCCAGTATATGCTAATGTTATGTTTGTTTGTTTAGACTATAGTAAAACCATGGTTTCTTACAAAATTAATACGTGTAGCCAGTATATGCTAATGTTATGTTTGTTTAGACTATAGTAAACCATGATTTCTTGCAAAATTAATACGTGTAGCCAGTATATGCTACTGTTTTTGTTTAAACCATAGTAAAACCATGGTTTCTTGCAAAATTTATACATGTAGCCAGTATATGCTAATGTTATGTTTGTTTAGACTATTGTAAAACCATGAGTTCTTGCTAAATTAATACATGTAGCCAGTATATGCTACTGTTTTTGTTTAAACTATAGTAAAACCATGGTTTCTTGCAAAATGTATACATGTAGCCAGTATATGCTACTGTTGTTTGTTTGTTTGTTTAGACTATAGTAAAACCATGATTTCTTGCAAAATAAATACATTTAGCCAGTATATGCTACTGTTGTTTGTTTGTTTAGACTATAGTAAACCATGATTTCTTGCAAAATTAATACGTGTAGCCAGTATATGCTACTGTTATTTTTGTTTATTTAGACTATAGTAAAACCATGATTTCTTGCAAAATTAATATGTGTAGCCAGTATATGCTACTGTTATGTTTGTTTGTTTAGACTATAGTAAAACCATGATTTCTTGCAAAATTAATACATGTAGCCAGTATATGCTACTGTTATGTTTGTTTGTTTAGACTATAGTAAAACCATGATTTCCTTTCTAAATTAATACATGTAGCCTGTATATGCTACTGTTGTTTGTTTGTTTAGACTATAGTAAAACCATGATTTCTTGCTAAATTAATACATGTAGCCAGTATATGCTACTGTTTTTGATTAAACTATAGTAAAACCATGGTTTCTTGCAAAATTTATACATGTAGCCAGTATATGCTAATGTTATGTTTGTTTAGACTATGGTAAAACCATGATTTCTTGCAAAATTAATACATGTAGCCATTATATGCTAATGTTATGTTTGTTTAGACTATAGTAAAACCATGATTTCTTACAATATTAGTACGTGTAGCCAATATATGCTAATGTTATATTTGTTTAGACTATGGTAAAACCATGATTTCTTGCAAAATTAACACATGTAGCCAGTATATGCTACTGTTTTTGTTTAAACTATAGTAAAACCATGGTTTCTCTCTAAATTAATACATGTAGCCAGTATATGCTAATGTTTTGTTTGTTTTGACTATAGTAAAACCATGATTTCTTGCAAAATTAATACGTGTAGCCAGTATATGCTAATTTTATGTTTGTTTAGACTATAGTAAAACAATGATTTCTTGCAAAATTAATACATGTAGCCAGTATATGCTAATGTTATGTTTGTTTAGACTATATTAAAACCATGATTTCTTACAAAATTAGTACGTGTAGCCAGTATATGCTAATGTTATGTTTGTTTAGACTATAGTAAAACCATGGTTTCTCTCTAAATTAATACATGTAGCCAGTATATGCTAATGTTTTGTTTGTTTTGACTATAGTAAACCCATGATTTCTTGCAAAATTAATACGTATAGCCAGTATATGCTAATGTTTTGTTTGTTTAGACTATAGTAAAACCATGATTTCTTGCAAAATTAATACATGTAGCCATTATATGCTACTGTTGTTTGTTTGTTTAGACTATAGTAAAACCATGATTTCTTGCAAAATAAATACATTTAGCCAGTATATGCTACTGTTGTTTGTTTGTTTACACTATAGTAAAACCATGATTTCTTGCAAACTTAATACATGTAGCCAGTATATGCTAATGTTATGTTTGTTTGTTTAGACTATAGTAAAACCATGGTTTCTTACAAAATTAATACGTGTAGCCAGTATATGCTAATGTTATGTTTGTTTAGACTATAGTAAACCATGATTTCTTGCAAAATTAATACGTGTAGCCAGTATATGCTACGGCTATTTTTATTTATTTAGACTATAGTAAAACCATGATTTCTTGCAAAATTAATATGTGTAGCCAGTATATGCTACTGTTATGTTTGTTTGTTTAGACTATAGTAAAACCATGATTTCCTTTCTAAATTAATACATGTAGCCTGTATATGCTACTGTTGTTTGTTTGTTTAGACTATAGTAAAACCATGATTTCTTGCTAAATTAATACATGTAGCCAGTATATGCTACTGTTTTTGATTAAACTATAGTAAAACCATGGTTTCTTGCAAAATTTATACATGTAGCCAGTATATGCTAATGTTATGTTTGTTTAGACTATGGTAAAACCATGATTTCTTGCTAAATTAATACATGTAGCCATTATATGCTAATGTTATGTTTGTTTAGACTATAGTAAAACCATGATTTCTTACAATATTAGTACGTGTAGCCAGTATATGCTAATGTTATATTTGTTTAGACTATGGTAAAACCATGATTTCTTGCAAAATTAATACATGTAGCCAGTATATGCTAATGTTATGTTTGTTTAGACTATGATAAAAACATTGGTTTCTTGCAAAATTAATACATGTAGCCAGTATATGCTACTGTTATGTTTGTTTAGGCTATGGTAAAAACATTGGTTTCTTGCTAAATTAATACATGTAGCCAGTATATGCTAATGTTATGTACATTTAGACTATGGTAAAACCATGATTTCTTGCAAAATTAATACATATAGCCAGTATATGCTACTGTTGTTTGTTTGTTTAGACTATAGTAAAACCATGATTTCTTCCTAAATTAATACATATAGCCAGTATATGCTACTGTTATGTTTGTTTGTTTAGACTATAGTAAAACCACGATTTCTTGCAAAATTAATACACGTAGCCAGTATATGCTAATGTTATGTTTGTTTAGACTATGGTAAAACAATGATTTCTTGCAAAATTAATACATGTAGCCAGTATATGCTACTGTTGTTTGTTTGTTTAGACTATAGTAAAACCATGGTTTCTGTCTAAATTAATACATGTAGCCAGTATATGCTAATGTTTTGTTTGTTTTGACTATAGTAAAACCATGATTTCTTGCAAAATTAATACGAGTAGCCAGTATATGCTGATGTTTTGTTTGTTTAGACTAAAGTAAAACCATGATTTCTTGCAAAATTAATACATGTAGCCATTATATGCTACTGTTGTTTGTTTGTTTAGACTATAGTAAAACCATGATTTCTTGCAAAATAAATACATTTAGCCAGTATATGCTACTGTTGTTTGTTTGTTTAGACTATAGTAAAACCATGATTTCTTGCAAACTTAATACATGTAGCCAGTATATGCTAATGTTATGTTTGTTTGTTTAGACTATAGTAAAACCATGGTTTCTTACAAAATTAATACGTGTAGCCAGTATATGCTAATGTTATGTTTGTTTAGACTATAGTAAACCATGATTTCTTGCAAAATTAATACGTGTAGCCAGTATATGCTACTGTTTTTGTTTAAACCATAGTAAAACCATGGTTTCTTGCAAAATTTATACATGTAGCCAGTATATGCTAATGTTATGTTTGTTTAGACTATTGTAAAACCATGAGTTCTTGCTAAATTAATACATGTAGCCAGTATATGCTACTGTTATTTTTGTTTATTTAGACTATAGTAAAACCATGATTTCTTGCAAAATTAATATGTGTAGCCAGTATATGCTACTGTTATGTTTGTTTGTTTAGACTATAGTAAAACCATGATTTCTTGCAAAATTAATACATGTAGCCAGTATATGCTACTGTTATGTTTGTTTGTTTAGACTATAGTAAAACCATGATTTCCTTTCTAAATTAATACATGTAGCCTGTATATGCTACTGTTGTTTGTTTGTTTAGACTATAGTAAAACCATGATTTCTTGCTAAATTAATACATGTAGCCAGTATATGCTACTGTTTTTGATTAAACTATAGTAAAACCATGGTTTCTTGCAAAATTTATACATGTAGCCAGTATATGCTAATGTTATGTTTGTTTAGACTATGGTAAAACCATGATTTCTTGCTAAATTAATACATGTAGCCATTATATGCTAATGTTATGTTTGTTTAGACTATAGTAAAACCATGATTTCTTACAATATTAGTACGTGTAGCCAGTATATGCTAATGTTATATTTGTTTAGACTATGGTAAAACCATGATTTCTTGCAAAATTAATACATGTAGCCAGTATATGCTAATGTTATGTTTGTTTAGACTATGATAAAAACATTGGTTTCTTGCAAAATTAATACATGTAGCCAGTATATGCTACTGTTATGTTTGTTTAGGCTATGGTAAAAACATTGGTTTCTTGCTAAATTAATACATGTAGCCAGTATATGCTAATGTTATGTACGTTTAGACTATGGTAAAACCATGATTTCTTGCAAAATTAATACATATAGCCAGTATATGCTACTGTTGTTTGTTTGTTTAGACTATAGTAAAACCATGATTTCTTCCTAAATTAATACATATAGCCAGTATATGCTACTGTTATGTTTGTTTGTTTAGACTATAGTAAAACCACGATTTCTTGCAAAATTAATACACGTAGCCAGTATATGCTAATGTTATGTTTGTTTAGACTATGGTAAAACAATGATTTCTTGCAAAATTAATACATGTAGCCAGTATATGCTACTGTTGTTTGTTTGTTTAGACTATAGTAAAACCATGGTTTCTCTCTAAATTAATACATGTAGCCAGTATATGCTAATGTTTTGTTTGTTTTGACTATAGTAAAACCATGATTTCTTGCAAAATTAATACGAGTAGCCAGTATATGCTGATGTTTTGTTTGTTTAGACTAAAGTAAAACCATGATTTCTTGCAAAATTAATACATGTAGCCATTATATGCTACTGTTGTTTGTTTGTTTAGACTATAGTAAAACCATGATTTCTTGCAAAATAAATACATTTAGCCAGTATATGCTACTGTTGTTTGTTTGTTTAGACTATAGTAAAACCATGATTTCTTGCAAACTTAATACATGTAGCCAGTATATGCTAATGTTATGTTTGTTTGTTTAGACTATAGTAAAACCATGGTTTCTTACAAAATTAATACGTGTAGCCAGTATATGCTAATGTTATGTTTGTTTAGACTATAGTAAACCATGATTTCTTGCAAAATTAATACGTGTAGCCAGTATATGCTACTGTTTTTGTTTAAACCATAGTAAAACCATGGTTTCTTGCAAAATTTATACATGTAGCCAGTATATGCTAATGTTATGTTTGTTTAGACTATTGTAAAACCATGAGTTCTTGCTAAATTAATACATGTAGCCAGTATATGCTACTGTTTTTGTTTAAACTATAGTAAAACCATGGTTTCTTGCAAAATGTATACATGTAGCCAGTATATGCTACTGTTGTTTGTTTGTTTGTTTAGACTATAGTAAAACCATGATTTCTTGCAAAATAAATACATTTAGCCAGTATATGCTACTGTTGTTTGTTTGTTTAGACTATAGTAAACCATGATTTCTTGCAAAATTAATACGTGTAGCCAGTATATGCTACTGTTATTTTTGTTTATTTAGACTATAGTAAAACCATGATTTCTTGCAAAATTAATATGTGTAGCCAGTATATGCTACTGTTATGTTTGTTTGTTTAGACTATAGTAAAACCATGATTTCTTGCAAAATTAATACATGTAGCCAGTATATGCTACTGTTATGTTTGTTTGTTTAGACTATAGTAAAACCATGATTTCCTTTCTAAATTAATACATGTAGCCTGTATATGCTACTGTTGTTTGTTTGTTTAGACTATAGTAAAACCATGATTTCTTGCTAAATTAATACATGTAGCCAGTATATGCTACTGTTTTTGATTAAACTATAGTAAAACCATGGTTTCTTGCAAAATTTATACATGTAGCCAGTATATGCTAATGTTATGTTTGTTTAGACTATGGTAAAACCATGATTTCTTGCAAAATTAATACATGTAGCCATTATATGCTAATGTTATGTTTGTTTAGACTATAGTAAAACCATGATTTCTTACAATATTAGTACGTGTAGCCAATATATGCTAATGTTATATTTGTTTAGACTATGGTAAAACCATGATTTCTTGCAAAATTAACACATGTAGCCAGTATATGCTACTGTTTTTGTTTAAACTATAGTAAAACCATGGTTTCTCTCTAAATTAATACATGTAGCCAGTATATGCTAATGTTTTGTTTGTTTTGACTATAGTAAAACCATGATTTCTTGCAAAATTAATACGTGTAGCCAGTATATGCTAATTTTATGTTTGTTTAGACTATAGTAAAACAATGATTTCTTGCAAAATTAATACATGTAGCCAGTATATGCTAATGTTATGTTTGTTTAGACTATATTAAAACCATGATTTCTTACAAAATTAGTACGTGTAGCCAGTATATGCTAATGTTATGTTTGTTTAGACTATAGTAAAACCATGGTTTCTCTCTAAATTAATACATGTAGCCAGTATATGCTAATGTTTTGTTTGTTTTGACTATAGTAAACCCATGATTTCTTGCAAAATTAATACGTATAGCCAGTATATGCTAATGTTTTGTTTGTTTAGACTATAGTAAAACCATGATTTCTTGCAAAATTAATACATGTAGCCATTATATGCTACTGTTGTTTGTTTGTTTAGACTATAGTAAAACCATGATTTCTTGCAAAATAAATACATTTAGCCAGTATATGCTACTGTTGTTTGTTTGTTTACACTATAGTAAAACCATGATTTCTTGCAAACTTAATACATGTAGCCAGTATATGCTAATGTTATGTTTGTTTAGACTATAGTAAAACCATGGTTTCTTACAAAATTAATACGTGTAGCCAGTATATGCTAATGTTATGTTTGTTTAGACTATAGTAAACCATGATTTCTTGCAAAATTAATACGTGTAGCCAGTATATGCTACGGCTATTTTTATTTATTTAGACTATAGTAAAACCATGATTTCTTGCAAAATTAATATGTGTAGCCAGTATATGCTACTGTTATGTTTGTTTGTTTAGACTATAGTAAAACCATGATTTCCTTTCTAAATTAATTCATGTAGCCTGTATATGCTACTGTTGTTTGTTTGTTTAGACTATAGTAAAACCATGATTTCTTGCTAAATTAATACATGTAGCCAGTATATGCTACTGTTTTTGTTTAAACCATAGTAAAACCATGGTTTCTTGCAAAATTTATACATGTAGCCAGTATATGCTAATGTTATGTTTGTTTAGACTATTGTAAAACCATGATTTCTTGCTAAATTAATACATGTAGCCAGTATATGCTACTGTTGTTTGTTTGTTTAGACTATAGTAAAACCATGGTTTCTCTCTAAATTAATACATGTAGCCAGTATATGCTAATGTTTTGTTTGTTTTGACTATAGTAAAACCATGATTTCTTGCAAAATTAATACGTGTAGCCAGTATATGCTGATGTTTTGTTTGTTTAGACTATAGTAAAACCATGATTTCTTGCAAAATTAATACATGTAGCCATTATATGCTACTGTTGTTTGTTTGTTTAGACTATAGTAAAACCATGATTTCTTGCAAAATAAATACATTTAGCCAGTATATGCTACTGTTGTTTGTTTGTTTAGACTATAGTAAAACCATGATTTCTTGCAAACTTAATACATGTAGCCAGTATATGCTAATGTTATGTTTGTTTGTTTAGACTATAGTAAAACCATGGTTTCTTACAAAATCAATACGTGTAGCCAGTATATGCTAATGTTATGTTTGTTTAGACTATAGTAAACCATGATTTCTTGCAAAATTAATACATGTAGCCAGTATATGCTACTGTTATGTTTGTTTGTTTAGACTATAGTAAAACCATGATTTCCTTTCTAAATTAATACATGTAGCCTGTATATGCTACTGTTGTTTGTTTGTTTAGACTATAGTAAAACCATGATTTCTTGCAAAATTAATACATGTAGCCAGTATATGCTACTGTTATGTTTGTTTGTTTAGACTATAGTAAAACCATGATTTCCTTTCTAAATTAATACATGTAGCCTGTATATGCTACTGTTGTTTGTTTGTTTAGACTATAGTAAAACCATGATTTCTTGCTAAATTAATACATGTAGCCAGTATATGCTACTGTTTTTGATTAAACTATAGTAAAACCATGGTTTCTTGCAAAATTTATACATGTAGCCAGTATATGCTAATGTTATGTTTGTTTAGACTATGGTAAAACCATGATTTCTTGCTAAATTAATACATGTAGCCATTATATGCTAATGTTATGTTTGTTTAGACTATAGTAAAACCATGATTTCTTACAATATTAGTACGTGTAGCCAGTATATGCTAATGTTATATTTGTTTAGACTATGGTAAAACCATGATTTCTTGCAAAATTAATACATGTAGCCAGTATATGCTAATGTTATGTTTGTTTAGACTATGATAAAAACATTGGTTTCTTGCAAAATTAATACATGTAGCCAGTATATGCTACTGTTATGTTTGTTTAGGCTATGGTAAAAACATTGGTTTCTTGCTAAATTAATACATGTAGCCAGTATATGCTAATGTTATGTACATTTAGACTATGGTAAAACCATGATTTCTTGCAAAATTAATACATATAGCCAGTATATGCTACTGTTGTTTGTTTGTTTAGACTATAGTAAAACCATGATTTCTTCCTAAATTAATACATATAGCCAGTATATGCTACTGTTATGTTTGTTTGTTTAGACTATAGTAAAACCACGATTTCTTGCAAAATTAATACACGTAGCCAGTATATGCTAATGTTATGTTTGTTTAGACTATGGTAAAACAATGATTTCTTGCAAAATTAATACATGTAGCCAGTATATGCTACTGTTGTTTGTTTGTTTAGACTATAGTAAAACCATGGTTTCTCTCTAAATTAATACATGTAGCCAGTATATGCTAATGTTTTGTTTGTTTTGACTATAGTAAAACCATGATTTCTTGCAAAATTAATACGAGTAGCCAGTATATGCTGATGTTTTGTTTGTTTAGACTAAAGTAAAACCATGATTTCTTGCAAAATTAATACATGTAGCCATTATATGCTACTGTTGTTTGTTTGTTTAGACTATAGTAAAACCATGATTTCTTGCAAAATAAATACATTTAGCCAGTATATGCTACTGTTGTTTGTTTGTTTAGACTATAGTAAAACCATGATTTCTTGCAAACTTAATACATGTAGCCAGTATATGCTAATGTTATGTTTGTTTGTTTAGACTATAGTAAAACCATGGTTTCTTACAAAATTAATACGTGTAGCCAGTATATGCTAATGTTATGTTTGTTTAGACTATAGTAAACCATGATTTCTTGCAAAATTAATACGTGTAGCCAGTATATGCTACTGTTTTTGTTTAAACCATAGTAAAACCATGGTTTCTTGCAAAATTTATACATGTAGCCAGTATATGCTAATGTTATGTTTGTTTAGACTATTGTAAAACCATGAGTTCTTGCTAAATTAATACATGTAGCCAGTATATGCTACTGTTATTTTTGTTTATTTAGACTATAGTAAAACCATGATTTCTTGCAAAATTAATATGTGTAGCCAGTATATGCTACTGTTATGTTTGTTTGTTTAGACTATAGTAAAACCATGATTTCTTGCAAAATTAATACATGTAGCCAGTATATGCTACTGTTATGTTTGTTTGTTTAGACTATAGTAAAACCATGATTTCCTTTCTAGATTAATACATGTAGCCTGTATATGCTACTGTTGTTTGTTTGTTTAGACTATAGTAAAACCATGATTTCTTGCTAAATTAATACATGTAGCCAGTATATGCTACTGTTTTTGATTAAACTATAGTAAAACCATGGTTTCTTGCAAAATTTATACATGTAGCCAGTATATGCTAATGTTATGTTTGTTTAGACTATGGTAAAACCATGATTTCTTGCTAAATTAATACATGTAGCCATTATATGCTAATGTTATGTTTGTTTAGACTATAGTAAAACCATGATTTCTTACAATATTAGTACGTGTAGCCAGTATATGCTAATGTTATATTTGTTTAGACTATGGTAAAACCATGATTTCTTGCAAAATTAATACATGTAGCCAGTATATGCTAATGTTATGTTTGTTTAGACTATGATAAAAACATTGGTTTCTTGCAAAATTAATACATGTAGCCAGTATATGCTACTGTTATGTTTGTTTAGGCTATGGTAAAAACATTGGTTTCTTGCTAAATTAATACATGTAGCCAGTATATGCTAATGTTATGTACGTTTAGACTATGGTAAAACCATGATTTCTTGCAAAATTAATACATATAGCCAGTATATGCTACTGTTGTTTGTTTGTTTAGACTATAGTAAAACCATGATTTCTTCCTAAATTAATACATATAGCCAGTATATGCTACTGTTATGTTTGTTTGTTTAGACTATAGTAAAACCACGATTTCTTGCAAAATTAATACACGTAGCCAGTATATGCTAATGTTATGTTTGTTTAGACTATGGTAAAACAATGATTTCTTGCAAAATTAATACATGTAGCCAGTATATGCTACTGTTGTTTGTTTGTTTAGACTATAGTAAAACCATGGTTTCTCTCTAAATTAATACATGTAGCCAGTATATGCTAATGTTTTGTTTGTTTTGACTATAGTAAAACCATGATTTCTTGCAAAATTAATACGAGTAGCCAGTATATGCTGATGTTTTGTTTGTTTAGACTAAAGTAAAACCATGATTTCTTGCAAAATTAATACATGTAGCCATTATATGCTACTGTTGTTTGTTTGTTTAGACTATAGTAAAACCATGATTTCTTGCAAAATAAATACATTTAGCCAGTATATGCTACTGTTGTTTGTTTGTTTAGACTATAGTAAAACCATGATTTCTTGCAAACTTAATACATGTAGCCAGTATGTGCTAATGTTATGTTTGTTTGTTTAGACTATAGTAAAACCATGGTTTCTTACAAAATTAATACGTGTAGCCAGTATATGCTAATGTTATGTTTGTTTAGACTATAGTAAACCATGATTTCTTGCAAAATTAATACGTGTAGCCAGTATATGCTACTGTTTTTGTTTAAACCATGGTAAAACCATGGTTTCTTGCAAAATTTATACATGTAGCCAGTATATGCTAATGTTATGTTTGTTTAGACTATTGTAAAACCATGAGTTCTTGCTAAATTAATACATGTAGCCAGTATATGCTACTGTTTTTGTTTAAACTATAGTAAAACCATGGTTTCTTGCAAAATGTATACATGTAGCCAGTATATGCTAATGTTATGTTTGTTTAGACTATAGTAAAACCATGATTTCTTGCAAAATTAATACATATAGCCAGTATATGCTACTGTTGTTTGTTTGTTTGTTTAGACTATAGTAAAACCATGATTTCTTGCAAAATAAATACATTTAGCCAGTATATGCTACTGTTGTTTGTTTGTTTAGACTATAGTAAACCATGATTTCTTGCAAAATTAATACGTGTAGCCAGTATATGCTACTGTTATTTTTGTTTATTTAGACTATAGTAAAACCATGATTTCTTGCAAAATTAATATGTGTAGCCAGTATATGCTACTGTTATGTTTGTTTGTTTAGACTATAGTAAAACCATGATTTCTTGCAAAATTAATACATGTAGCCAGTATATGCTACTGTTATGTTTGTTTGTTTAGACTATAGTAAAACCATGATTTCCTTTCTAAATTAATACATGTAGCCTGTATATGCTACTGTTGTTTGTTTGTTTAGACTATAGTAAAACCATGATTTCTTGCTAAATTAATACATGTAGCCAGTATATGCTACTGTTTTTGATTAAACTATAGTAAAACCATGGTTTCTTGCAAAATTTATACATGTAGCCAGTATATGCTAATGTTATGTTTGTTTAGACTATGGTAAAACCATGATTTCTTGCAAAATTAATACATGTAGCCATTATATGCTAATGTTATGTTTGTTTAGACTATAGTAAAACCATGATTTCTTACAATATTAGTACGTGTAGCCAGTATATGCTAATGTTATATTTGTTTAGACTATGGTAAAACCATGATTTCTTGCAAAATTAATACATGTAGCCAGTATATGCTACTGTTTTTGTTTAAACTATAGTAAAACCATGGTTTCTCTCTAAATTAATACATGTAGCCAGTATATGCTAATGTTTTGTTTGTTTTGACTATAGTAAAACCATGATTTCTTGCAAAATTAATACGTGTAGCCAGTATATGCTAATTTTATGTTTGTTTAGACTATGGTAAAACAATGATTTCTTGCCAAATTAATACATGTAGCCAGTATATGCTAATGTTATGTTTGTTTAGACTATATTAAAACCATGATTTCTTACAAAATTAGTACGTGTAGCCAGTATATGCTAATGTTATGTTTGTTTAGACTATAGTAAAACCATGGTTTCTCTCTAAATTAATACATGTAGCCAGTATATGCTAATGTTTTGTTTGTTTTGACTATAGTAAACCCATGATTTCTTGCAAAATTAATACGTGTAGCCAGTATATGCTAATGTTTTGTTTGTTTAGACTATAGTAAAACCATGATTTCTTGCAAAATTAATACATGTAGCCATTATATGCTACTGTTGTTTGTTTGTTTAGACTATAGTAAAACCATGATTTCTTGCAAAATAAATACATTTAGCCAGTATATGCTACTGTTGTTTGTTTGTTTACACTATAGTAAAACCATGATTTCTTGCAAACTTAATACATGTAGCCAGTATATGCTAATGTTATGTTTGTTTGTTTAGACTATAGTAAAACCATGGTTTCTTACAAAATTAATACGTGTAGCCAGTATATGCTAATGTTATGTTTGTTTAGACTATAGTAAACCATGATTTCTTGCAAAATTAATACGTGTAGCCAGTATATGCTACGGCTATTTTTGTTTATTTAGACTATAGTAAAACCATGATTTCTTGCAAAATTAATATGTGTAGCCAGTATATGCTACTGTTATGTTTGTTTGTTTAGACTATAGTAAAACCATGATTTCCTTTCTAAATTAATTCATGTAGCCTGTATATGCTACTGTTGTTTGTTTGTTTAGACTATGTTAAAACCATGATTTCTTGCAAAATTAATACATGTAGCCAGTATATGCTACTGTTTTTGTTTAAACCATAGTAAAACCATGGTTTCTTGCAAAATTTATACATGTAGCCAGTATATGCTAATGTTATGTTTGTTTAGACTATTGTAAAACCATGATTTCTTGCTAAATTAATACATGTAGCCAGTATATGCTACTGTTTTTGTTTAAACTATAGTAAAACCATGGTTTCTTGCAAAATGTATACATGTAGCCAGTATATGCTAATGTTATGTTTGTTTAGACTATGGTAAAACCATGATTTCTTGCTAAATTAATACATGTAGCCATTATATGCTAATGTTATGTTTGTTTAGACTATAGTAAAACCATGATTTCTTACAATATTAGTACGTGTAGCCAGTATATGCTAATGTTATATTTGTTTAGACTATGGTAAAACCATGATTTCTTGCAAAATTAATACATGTAGCCAGTATATGCTAATGTTATGTTTGTTTAGACTATGATAAAAACATTGGTTTCTTGCAAAATTAATACATGTAGCCAGTATATGCTACTGTTATGTTTGTTTAGGCTATGGTAAAAACATTGGTTTCTTGCTAAATTAATACATGTAGCCAGTATATGCTAATGTTATGTACGTTTAGACTATGGTAAAACCATGATTTCTTGCAAAATTAATACATATAGCCAGTATATGCTACTGTTGTTTGTTTGTTTAGACTATAGTAAAACCATGATTTCTTCCTAAATTAATACATATAGCCAGTATATGCTACTGTTATGTTTGTTTGTTTAGACTATAGTAAAACCACGATTTCTTGCAAAATTAATACACGTAGCCAGTATATGCTAATGTTATGTTTGTTTAGACTATGGTAAAACAATGATTTCTTGCAAAATTAATACATGTAGCCAGTATATGCTACTGTTGTTTGTTTGTTTAGACTATAGTAAAACCATGGTTTCTCTCTAAATTAATACATGTAGCCAGTATATGCTAATGTTTTGTTTGTTTTGACTATAGTAAAACCATGATTTCTTGCAAAATTAATACGAGTAGCCAGTATATGCTGATGTTTTGTTTGTTTAGACTAAAGTAAAACCATGATTTCTTGCAAAATTAATACATGTAGCCATTATATGCTACTGTTGTTTGTTTGTTTAGACTATAGTAAAACCATGATTTCTTGCAAAATAAATACATTTAGCCAGTATATGCTACTGTTGTTTGTTTGTTTAGACTATAGTAAAACCATGATTTCTTGCAAACTTAATACATGTAGCCAGTATATGCTAATGTTATGTTTGTTTGTTTAGACTATAGTAAAACCATGGTTTCTTACAAAATTAATACGTGTAGCCAGTATATGCTAATGTTATGTTTGTTTAGACTATAGTAAACCATGATTTCTTGCAAAATTAATACGTGTAGCCAGTATATGCTACTGTTTTTGTTTAAACCATAGTAAAACCATGGTTTCTTGCAAAATTTATACATGTAGCCAGTATATGCTAATGTTATGTTTGTTTAGACTATTGTAAAACCATGAGTTCTTGCTAAATTAATACATGTAGCCAGTATATGCTACTGTTTTTGTTTAAACTATAGTAAAACCATGGTTTCTTGCAAAATGTATACATGTAGCCAGTATATGCTAATGTTATGTTTGTTTAGACTATAGTAAAACCATGATTTCTTGCAAAATTAATACATATAGCCAGTATATGCTACTGTTGTTTGTTTGTTTGTTTAGACTATAGTAAAACCATGATTTCTTGCAAAATAAATACATTTAGCCAGTATATGCTACTGTTGTTTGTTTGTTTAGACTATAGTAAACCATGATTTCTTGCAAAATTAATACGTGTAGCCAGTATATGCTACTGTTATTTTTGTTTATTTAGACTATAGTAAAACCATGATTTCTTGCAAAATTAATATGTGTAGCCAGTATATGCTACTGTTATGTTTGTTTGTTTAGACTATAGTAAAACCATGATTTCTTGCAAAATTAATACATGTAGCCAGTATATGCTACTGTTATGTTTGTTTGTTTAGACTATAGTAAAACCATGATTTCCTTTCTAAATTAATACATGTAGCCTGTATATGCTACTGTTGTTTGTTTGTTTAGACTATAGTAAAACCATGATTTCTTGCTAAATTAATACATGTAGCCAGTATATGCTACTGTTTTTGATTAAACTATAGTAAAACCATGGTTTCTTGCAAAATTTATACATGTAGCCAGTATATGCTAATGTTATGTTTGTTTAGACTATGGTAAAACCATGATTTCTTGCAAAATTAATACATGTAGCCATTATATGCTAATGTTATGTTTGTTTAGACTATAGTAAAACCATGATTTCTTACAATATTAGTACGTGTAGCCAGTATATGCTAATGTTATATTTGTTTAGACTATGGTAAAACCATGATTTCTTGCAAAATTAATACATGTAGCCAGTATATGCTACTGTTTTTGTTTAAACTATAGTAAAACCATGGTTTCTCTCTAAATTAATACATGTAGCCAGTATATGCTAATGTTTTGTTTGTTTTGACTATAGTAAAACCATGATTTCTTGCAAAATTAATACGTGTAGCCAGTATATGCTAATTTTATGTTTGTTTAGACTATGGTAAAACAATGATTTCTTGCCAAATTAATACATGTAGCCAGTATATGCTAATGTTATGTTTGTTTAGACTATATTAAAACCATGATTTCTTACAAAATTAGTACGTGTAGCCAGTATATGCTAATGTTATGTTTGTTTAGACTATAGTAAAACCATGGTTTCTCTCTAAATTAATACATGTAGCCAGTATATGCTAATGTTTTGTTTGTTTTGACTATAGTAAACCCATGATTTCTTGCAAAATTAATACGTGTAGCCAGTATATGCTAATGTTTTGTTTGTTTAGACTATAGTAAAACCATGATTTCTTGCAAAATTAATACATGTAGCCATTATATGCTACTGTTGTTTGTTTGTTTAGACTATAGTAAAACCATGATTTCTTGCAAAATAAATACATTTAGCCAGTATATGCTACTGTTGTTTGTTTGTTTACACTATAGTAAAACCATGATTTCTTGCAAACTTAATACATGTAGCCAGTATATGCTAATGTTATGTTTGTTTGTTTAGACTATAGTAAAACCATGGTTTCTTACAAAATTAATACGTGTAGCCAGTATATGCTAATGTTATGTTTGTTTAGACTATAGTAAACCATGATTTCTTGCAAAATTAATACGTGTAGCCAGTATATGCTACGGCTATTTTTGTTTATTTAGACTATAGTAAAACCATGATTTCTTGCAAAATTAATATGTGTAGCCAGTATATGCTACTGTTATGTTTGTTTGTTTAGACTATAGTAAAACCATGATTTCCTTTCTAAATTAATTCATGTAGCCTGTATATGCTACTGTTGTTTGTTTGTTTAGACTATAGTAAAACCATGATTTCTTGCTAAATTAATACATGTAGCCAGTATATGCTACTGTTTTTGTTTAAACCATAGTAAAACCATGGTTTCTTGCAAAATTTATACATGTAGCCAGTATATGCTAATGTTATGTTTGTTTAGACTATTGTAAAACCATGATTTCTTGCTAAATTAATACATGTAGCCAGTATATGCTACTGTTTTTGTTTAAACTATAGTAAAACCATGGTTTCTTGCAAAATGTATACATGTAGCCAGTATATGCTAATGTTATGTTTGTTTAGACTATAGTAAAACCATGATTTCTTGCAAAATTAATACATATAGCCAGTATATGCTACTGTTGTTTGTTTGTTTGTTTAGACTATAGTAAAACCATGATTTCTTGCAAAATAAATACATTTAGCCAGTATATGCTACTGTTGTTTGTTTGTTTAGACTATAGTAAAACCATGATTTCTTGCAAAATTAATACGTGTAGCCAGTATATGCTACTGTTATTTTTGTTTATTTAGACTATAGTAAAACCATGATTTCTTGCAAAATTAATATGTGTAGCCAGTATATGCTACTGTTATGTTTGTTTGTTTAGACTATAGTAAAACCATGATTTCTTGCAAAATTAATACATGTAGCCAGTATATGCTACTGTTATGTTTGTTTGTTTAGACTATAGTAAAACCATGATTTCCTTTCTAAATTAATACATGTAGCCTGCATATGCTACTGTTGTTTGTTTGTTTAGACTATAGTAAAACCACGATTTCTTGCTAAATTAATACATGTAGCCAGTATATGCTACTGTTTTTGATTAAACTATAGTAAAACCATGGTTTCTTGCAAAATTTATACATGTAGCCAGTATATGCTAATGTTATGTTTGTTTAGACTATGGTAAAACCATGATTTCTTGCAAAATTAATACATGTAGCCATTATATGCTAATGTTATGTTTTTTTAGACTATAGTAAAACCATGATTTCTTACAATATTAGTACGTGTAGCCAGTATATGCTAATGTTATATTTGTTTAGACTATGGTAAAACCATGATTTCTTGCAAAATTAATACATGTAGCCAGTATATGCTAATGTTATGTTTGTTTAGACTATGTTAAAACCATGATTTCTTGCAAAATTAATACATGTAGCCAGTATATGCTAATGTTATGTTTGTTTAGACTATGTTAAAACCATGATTTCTTGCTAAATTAATACATGTAGCCAGTATATGCTACTGTTGTTTGTTTGTTTAGACTATAGTAAAACCATGGTTTCTCTCTAAATTAATACATGTAGCCAGTATATGCTAATGTTTTGTTTGTTTTGACTATAGTAAAACCATGATTTCTTGCAAAATTAATACGTGTAGCCAGTATATGCTGATGTTTTGTTTGTTTAGACTATAGTAAAACCATGATTTCTTGCAAAATTAATACATGTAGCCATTATATGCTACTGTTGTTTGTTTGTTTAGACTATAGTAAAACCATGATTTCTTGCAAAATAAATACATTTAGCCAGTATATGCTACTGTTGTTTGTTTGTTTAGACTATAGTAAAACCATGATTTCTTGCAAACTTAATACATGTAGCCAGTATATGCTAATGTTATGTTTGTTTGTTTAGACTATAGTAAAACCATGGTTTCTTACAAAATCAATACGTGTAGCCAGTATATGCTAATGTTATGTTTGTTTAGACTATAGTAAACCATGATTTCTTGCAAAATTAATACGTGTAGCCAGTATATGCTACTGTTATTTTTGTTTATTTAGACTATAGTAAAACCATGATTTCTTGCAAAATTAATATGTGTAGCCAGTATATGCTACTGTTATGTTTGTTTGTTTAGACTATAGTAAAACCATGATTTCTTGCAAAATTAATACATGTAGCCAGTATATGCTACTGTTATGTTTGTTTGTTTAGACTATAGTAAAACCATGATTTCCTTTCTAAATTAATACATGTAGCCTGTATATGCTACTGTTGTTTGTTTGTTTAGACTATAGTAAAACCATGATTTCTTGCTAAATTAATACATGTAGCCAGTATATGCTACTGTTTTTGATTAAACTATAGTAAAACCATGGTTTCTTGCAAAATTTATACATGTAGCCAGTATATGCTAATGTTATGTTTGTTTAGACTATGGTAAAACCATGATTTCTTGCTAAATTAATACATGTAGCCATTATATGCTAATGTTATGTTTGTTTAGACTATAGTAAAACCATGATTTCTTACAATATTAGTACGTGTAGCCAGTATATGCTAATGTTATATTTGTTTAGACTATGGTAAAACCATGATTTCTTGCAAAATTAATACATGTAGCCAGTATATGCTAATGTTATGTTTGTTTAGACTATGATAAAAACATTGGTTTCTTGCAAAATTAATACATGTAGCCAGTATATGCTACTGTTATGTTTGTTTAGGCTATGGTAAAAACATTGGTTTCTTGCTAAATTAATACATGTAGCCAGTATATGCTAATGTTATGTACATTTAGACTATGGTAAAACCATGATTTCTTGCAAAATTAATACATATAGCCAGTATATGCTACTGTTGTTTGTTTGTTTAGACTATAGTAAAACCATGATTTCTTCCTAAATTAATACATATAGCCAGTATATGCTACTGTTATGTTTGTTTGTTTAGACTATAGTAAAACCACGATTTCTTGCAAAATTAATACACGTAGCCAGTATATGCTAATGTTATGTTTGTTTAGACTATGGTAAAACAATGATTTCTTGCAAAATTAATACATGTAGCCATTATATGCTACTGTTGTTTGTTTGTTTAGACTATAGTAAAACCATGATTTCTTGCAAAATAAATACATTTAGCCAGTATATGCTACTGTTGTTTGTTTGTTTAGACTATAGTAAAACCATGATTTCTTGCAAACTTAATACATGTAGCCAGTATATGCTAATGTTATGTTTGTTTGTTTAGACTATAGTAAAACCATGGTTTCTTACAAAATTAATACGTGTAGCCAGTATATGCTAATGTTATGTTTGTTTAGACTATAGTAAACCATGATTTCTTGCAAAATTAATACGTGTAGCCAGTATATGCTACTGTTTTTGTTTAAACCATAGTAAAACCATGGTTTCTTGCAAAATTTATACATGTAGCCAGTATATGCTAATGTTATGTTTGTTTAGACTATTGTAAAACCATGAGTTCTTGCTAAATTAATACATGTAGCCAGTATATGCTACTGTTTTTGTTTAAACTATAGTAAAACCATGGTTTCTTGCAAAATGTATACATGTAGCCAGTATATGCTAATGTTATGTTTGTTTAGACTATAGTAAAACCATGATTTCTTGCAAAATTAATACATATAGCCAGTATATGCTACTGTTGTTTGTTTGTTTGTTTAGACTATAGTAAAACCATGATTTCTTGCAAAATAAATACATTTAGCCAGTATATGCTACTGTTGTTTGTTTGTTTAGACTATAGTAAACCATGATTTCTTGCAAAATTAATACGTGTAGCCAGTATATGCTACTGTTATTTTTGTTTATTTAGACTATAGTAAAACCATGATTTCTTGCAAAATTAATATGTGTAGCCAGTATATGCTACTGTTATGTTTGTTTGTTTAGACTATAGTAAAACCATGATTTCTTGCAAAATTAATACATGTAGCCAGTATATGCTAATGTTATGTTTGTTTAGACTATGGTAAAACCATGATTTCTTGCTAAATTAATACATGTAGCCATTATATGCTAATGTTATGTTTGTTTAGACTATAGTAAAACCATGATTTCTTACAATATTAGTACGTGTAGCCAGTATATGCTAATGTTATATTTGTTTAGACTATGGTAAAACCATGATTTCTTGCAAAATTAATACATGTAGCCAGTATATGCTAATGTTATGTTTGTTTAGACTATGATAAAAACATTGGTTTCTTGCAAAATTAATACATGTAGCCAGTATATGCTACTGTTATGTTTGTTTAGGCTATGGTAAAAACATTGGTTTCTTGCTAAATTAATACATGTAGCCAGTATATGCTAATGTTATGTACATTTAGACTATGGTAAAACCATGATTTCTTGCAAAATTAATACATATAGCCAGTATATGCTACTGTTGTTTGTTTGTTTAGACTATAGTAAAACCATGATTTCTTCCTAAATTAATACATATAGCCAGTATATGCTACTGTTATGTTTGTTTGTTTAGACTATAGTAAAACCACGATTTCTTGCAAAATTAATACACGTAGCCAGTATATGCTAATGTTATGTTTGTTTAGACTATGGTAAAACAATGATTTCTTGCAAAATTAATACATGTAGCCATTATATGCTACTGTTGTTTGTTTGTTTAGACTATAGTAAAACCATGATTTCTTGCAAAATAAATACATTTAGCCAGTATATGCTACTGTTGTTTGTTTGTTTAGACTATAGTAAAACCATGATTTCTTGCAAACTTAATACATGTAGCCAGTATATGCTAATGTTATGTTTGTTTGTTTAGACTATAGTAAAACCATGGTTTCTTACAAAATTAATACGTGTAGCCAGTATATGCTAATGTTATGTTTGTTTAGACTATAGTAAACCATGATTTCTTGCAAAATTAATACGTGTAGCCAGTATATGCTACTGTTTTTGTTTAAACCATAGTAAAACCATGGTTTCTTGCAAAATTTATACATGTAGCCAGTATATGCTAATGTTATGTTTGTTTAGACTATTGTAAAACCATGAGTTCTTGCTAAATTAATACATGTAGCCAGTATATGCTACTGTTTTTGTTTAAACTATAGTAAAACCATGGTTTCTTGCAAAATGTATACATGTAGCCAGTATATGCTAATGTTATGTTTGTTTAGACTATAGTAAAACCATGATTTCTTGCAAAATTAATACATATAGCCAGTATATGCTACTGTTGTTTGTTTGTTTGTTTAGACTATAGTAAAACCATGATTTCTTGCAAAATAAATACATTTAGCCAGTATATGCTACTGTTGTTTGTTTGTTTAGACTATAGTAAACCATGATTTCTTGCAAAATTAATACGTGTAGCCAGTATATGCTACTGTTATTTTTGTTTATTTAGACTATAGTAAAACCATGATTTCTTGCAAAATTAATATGTGTAGCCAGTATATGCTACTGTTATGTTTGTTTGTTTAGACTATAGTAAAACCATGATTTCTTGCAAAATTAATACATGTAGCCAGTATATGCTACTGTTATGTTTGTTTGTTTAGACTATAGTAAAACCATGATTTCCTTTCTAAATTAATACATGTAGCCTGTATATGCTACTGTTGTTTGTTTGTTTAGACTATAGTAAAACCATGATTTCTTGCTAAATTAATACATGTAGCCAGTATATGCTACTGTTTTTGATTAAACTATAGTAAAACCATGGTTTCTTGCAAAATTTATACATGTAGCCAGTATATGCTAATGTTATGTTTGTTTAGACTATGGTAAAACCATGATTTCTTGCAAAATTAATACATGTAGCCATTATATGCTAATGTTATGTTTGTTTAGACTATAGTAAAACCATGATTTCTTACAATATTAGTACGTGTAGCCAGTATATGCTAATGTTATATTTGTTTAGACTATGGTAAAACCATGATTTCTTGCAAAATTAATACATGTAGCCAGTATATGCTACTGTTTTTGTTTAAACTATAGTAAAACCATGGTTTCTCTCTAAATTAATACATGTAGCCAGTATATGCTAATGTTTTGTTTGTTTTGACTATAGTAAAACCATGATTTCTTGCAAAATTAATACGTGTAGCCAGTATATGCTAATTTTATGTTTGTTTAGACTATGGTAAAACAATGATTTCTTGCCAAATTAATACATGTAGCCAGTATATGCTAATGTTATGTTTGTTTAGACTATATTAAAACCATGATTTCTTACAAAATTAGTACGTGTAGCCAGTATATGCTAATGCTATGTTTGTTTAGACTATAGTAAAACCATGGTTTCTCTCTAAATTAATACATGTAGCCAGTATATGCTAATGTTTTGTTTGTTTTGACTATAGTAAACCCATGATTTCTTGCAAAATTAATACGTGTAGCCAGTATATGCTAATGTTTTGTTTGTTTAGACTATAGTAAAACCATGATTTCTTGCAAAATTAATACATGTAGCCATTATATGCTACTGTTGTTTGTTTGTTTAGACTATAGTAAAACCATGATTTCTTGCAAAATAAATACATTTAGCCAGTATATGCTACTGTTGTTTGTTTGTTTACACTATAGTAAAACCATGATTTTTGCAAACTTAATACATGTAGCCAGTATATGCTAATGTTATGTTTGTTTGTTTAGACTATAGTAAAACCATGGTTTCTTACAAAATTAATACGTGTAGCCAGTATATGCTAATGTTATGTTTGTTTAGACTATAGTAAACCATGATTTCTTGCAAAATTAATACGTGTAGCCAGTATATGCTACGGCTATTTTTGTTTATTTAGACTATAGTAAAACCATGATTTCTTGCAAAATTAATATGTGTAGCCAGTATATGCTACTGTTATGTTTGTTTGTTTAGACTATAGTAAAACCATGATTTCCTTTCTAAATTAATTCATGTAGCCTGTATATGCTACTGTTGTTTGTTTGTTTAGACTATAGTAAAACCATGATTTCTTGCTAAATTAATACATGTAGCCAGTATATGCTACTGTTTTTGTTTAAACCATAGTAAAACCATGGTTTCTTGCAAAATTTATACATGTAGCCAGTATATGCTAATGTTATGTTTGTTTAGACTATTGTAAAACCATGATTTCTTGCTAAATTAATACATGTAGCCAGTATATGCTACTGTTTTTGTTTAAACTATAGTAAAACCATGGTTTCTTGCAAAATGTATACATGTAGCCAGTATATGCTAATGTTATGTTTGTTTAGACTATAGTAAAACCATGATTTCTTGCAAAATTAATACATATAGCCAGTATATGCTACTGTTGTTTGTTTGTTTGTTTAGACTATAGTAAAACCATGATTTCTTGCAAAATAAATACATTTAGCCAGTATATGCTACTGTTGTTTGTTTGTTTAGACTATAGTAAAACCATGATTTCTTGCAAAATTAATACGTGTAGCCAGTATATGCTACTGTTATTTTTGTTTATTTAGACTATAGTAAAACCATGATTTCTTGCAAAATTAATATGTGTAGCCAGTATATGCTACTGTTATGTTTGTTTGTTTAGACTATAGTAAAACCATGATTTCTTGCAAAATTAATACATGTAGCCAGTATATGCTACTGTTATGTTTGTTTGTTTAGACTATAGTAAAACCATGATTTCCTTTCTAAATTAATACATGTAGCCTGCATATGCTACTGTTGTTTGTTTGTTTAGACTATAGTAAAACCACGATTTCTTGCTAAATTAATACATGTAGCCAGTATATGCTACTGTTTTTGATTAAACTATAGTAAAACCATGGTTTCTTGCAAAATTTATACATGTAGCCAGTATATGCTAATGTTATGTTTGTTTAGACTATGGTAAAACCATGATTTCTTGCAAAATTAATACATGTAGCCATTATATGCTAATTTTATGTTTTTTTAGACTATAGTAAAACCATGATTTTGTAGAGCCGAAGGAACGGAGAAGACCGTAGGTTCACACTTTAGCCGTGTAGGCAACTTTCTTTAATCCACGGTAAATCAGAGAGCAACCAAACCACAGCTCGACTGAGCGGAGGTGGCAAGAATAATCAGAAAACTGGCTGGACAACCATAACTTAACCCTGCGTTAACCTGCCAGGGCAACCATGACTTAACCCTTAGTTCCTGGGTTGAATTCTGTCCCCAATACGTGTCCACCACATGAGCCCCCCCAGAATTCGCCCTAGTAATCGAAGTCAGGCAGGCGCGGGGGGACAACAGGCCGTCCGCGGCGGCTCCGGATAACAGGGGCCGGAGTGTCTCTGGGAGGCATTGACGCGGGCCTGTGGAGGTCGGCCTGAGGAGCAGAAGAGGCAGCTCGGGCCTCCACGGGGGGAGGAGGCGGAGCCGGGGGACGACCGCGACGAGGAGGTTGGGCTAACTCCAACGGCTGCGTCAAGTCCAGGTGTGCGGGTTTAACTCGGTCCACTGAAACATGCTCGGCCGTGCCCCCAAAATCCACCACCAGGTGCTTAGTTCCCCGTTCCAGGACGCGGAAGGGGCCGTCATAAGGGGGTTGCAGAGGGGGGCGGTGTGCGTCGTGACGGATGAACACGTAGTCCGCTGACTGCAGACCTGGGGGCACCTGGGACACCGGCGCGCCGTGTTGGGCGGTAGGGACGGGTGTGAAAGCTCTGACCCCGTCCAGCAAGGAGGCTCGTTGGTCCACAGCTGACCAGGGACGCGTTGCATTGGGCATGAAATCGCCTGGGACTCGCAGCGGCGTGCCGTACACCAGCTCCGCAGAGGAGGCTTGTAGGTCTTCCTTCGGGGCGGTCCGCAGGCCCAGCATGACCCATGGGAGCTTGTCGACCCAGTTGCAGTCCTTGAGAGTAGCCCGAAGCGCAGCCTTCATGGACCGGTGGAAGCGCTCACATAGGCCGTTCGCCTGAGGGTGGTAGGCGGTAGTGCGATGAAGCTTGACGCCCAGAGCCTCACCCACAGCACTCCATAGCTCTGAGGTAAACTGTGGCCCGCGGTCAGATGAAAGGTCGGAAGGCGTACCGAAACGTGAGACCCACGACCCAATAAAAGCCCGGGCCACATCAGCAGACGTCGTGGATGCCAGGGGAACAGCTTCAGGCCAGCGCGTAGTCCTGTCCACCACAGTGAAGAGGTAGGTGAACCCATGGGAGGGGGGTAGGGGACCAACCAGGTCGACGTGGACATGGTCAAATCGTCTCTCCGGCACTGCGAAGCGTTCCAGGGGCGCCTTAATGTGGCGGTGTATCTTAGCCCGCTGACAGGCAACACACGAGTCGGCCCACGCTTTCACGTCTCTCTTAAGTCCCTCCCACACAAACTTAGCAGAGGTCAGGCGCACGGATGGCTTACCGCCTGGATGAGAGAGGCCGTGCACAGCTTCAAATACGGGGCGTCTCCAGCTGTGCGGGACGATGGGCCTGGGCTGTCCTGTGGAGACGTCACACAGGAGGGTGGCACCTGTGTCGCTGAAAGGAACGTCCTGCAGGCGGAGCCCCGTGTCGGAGGCCCGGAGACGGAGGATGCTCGGGTCCGTGGCCTGGTCAACGGCCATCTGTGCATAGTCAAGGCCTAGGTGGACCGCTCCAATCACTGCCCTAGAGAGGCAGTCAGCTACCTGGTTAGACTTACCAGCGACGTGCTGGATGTCGGTAGTGAATTCCGAAATGTAGGAGAGTTGTCGCTGCTGGCGAGCGGACCATGGCTCGGCCGTCTTGGACATGGCAAACGTGAGGGGCTTGTGGTCCACGTACGCAGTAAACTCGCGGCCCTCTAGCAGGAAACGGAAATGCCGGACAGCGAGCCAGAGACCGAGGAGTTCCCTGTCAAAAGTACTATACTTGCGCTCTCGGGGTGTAAGCTGGCGACTGAAAAAGGCCAAAGGCTGCCAAGCCCCCCCCACCCACTGTTCGTGAACCGCACCAACAGCATAGTCCGATGCATCCGTGGTTATGGAAATAGGCGCTGTAGGTGAAGGATGCGCTAGCAGGGTAGCCTGGGAGAGCGCAGCTTTAGTCTCGGTGAACGCACGGTCCCGCTCTGCTGTCCAGTCGACCGCCTGGTTGGGGGACATGCCTTTCAGCGCCTCGTACAGTGGCCGGATGATAAAGGCGGCTCGGGGAATGAAGCGGTGGTAGAATGTCACCATCCCGATGAACTCCCTGAGCGCACGAGCTGTTTGGGGGCGCGGAAAGGCCGCCACCGCTTCCACCTTTGAGGGCAGGGGGACTGCCCCGTCCCCAGTGATGCGATGCCCGAGGAAATCAATGGCTGTCAGCCCGAACCGGCACTTCGCCGGGTTGACGATCAGCCCATGCTGGCTGAGGCGTGTGAAGAGGGCATGAAGATGGGACAGGTGTTCTTCCTTGGAGGCGCTGGCGATGAGTATGTCGTCCAAATAGACGAAGAGGAAAGGAAGGCCACGGAGCACTGAATCCATCAGCCGCTGAAAGGACTGGGCCGCGTTTTTGAGTCCAAATGGCATTCGTAGGAATTCAAATAGGCCGAATGGGGTAGTCACCGCTGTCTTGGGGATGTCTGAGGGGTGCACGGGAACTTGATGATAACCACGGACCAGGTCGACTTTTGAGAAGACGCATTTGCCAGACAGGTTTGCAGAAAAGTCCTGGATATGCGGGACAGGATAGCGGTCGGGCGTGGTGGCGTCATTTAGTCGGCGGTAGTCCCCGCATGGGCGCCAACCTCCATCAGGCTTAGCGACGATGTGGAGTGGGGACGCCCACGGGCTGTCAGAGCGGCGGATGATCCCCATGCGTTCCAGGTGCTCGAACTCAGACTTGGCAATGGCGAGTTTGGCGGGGTCGAGACGCCTGGCTCTGGCGTAGACCGGGGGCCCCTTCGTAGCAATGTGATGCTCCACCCCATGCTTAGCGGTGGGTGCAGAGAAGGTAGGCTGGGTGAGGTCAGGGAACTCAGCGAGGAGGCGGGTGAACTTGTCTGCCTCTGAGAGAGAGTTGGCTAGACCTGCATAGGCCGCTTCCCTCCGCGTACATGCGAAGGAGGAGAAGGTTAAGGCATCGACCAGACGGCTGTTCTGAATGTCCACTAGCAAACCGTAAGCGCACAAAAAATCAGCTCCGAGGAGGGGAAGCGTTACATTGGCCATGACGAACTCCCACGTGAAACGTTGTCCACCAAAACACAGTTCTACAGACCGCACGCCGTAGGTGTGGATAGGGCTGCCGTCAGCCGTCGCCAACTGGGGGCCCCGCTCCCCGCCCATGATGTCGACGTCAGTAGCAGGGAGCACGCTTCTCTGTGCGCCCGTGTCACAAAGAAATCGCCGACCGGAGATGGTGTCGAGGATGAAGAGTAGCCTGCTCGTATCGCCAACACTCATGGCCACTACTGAGTGTTGGCCCTCTCGTTTCCCGTCGGCCTGTAGTTGCAGGGGGAACGGCACCGTTTAGCTTTCACACCAAATCGAGCGTGGTACATACAGAGTCCAGAGGGCTTGTAGCGGTCTGATGCTGTGGCGCCACCGTCGGGCCACGCCCGCGATGTCGGCGGGGGGCCAGTGAAGGTAGGAGCCAGCACCCCGGCATGGGAGGAACGTTGTGTAGCGACGAAGAATCGGTCAGCCTCCTTTGCCAGCTCACGGGGATCAGTGATGGTGGAGTTAGCGAGCGCAGTCTGGACGTGGGGCGGCATGTTGCGCAGAAACAGCTCCATAAACAGGAAACATGGCTTTTCTTGACCCAGTAGGTTTAACATCCTGCTCATTAGCTCCGATGGTTTGCCATCTCCCAAGCCCTGAATTGCGAAGAGGCGACGTGCTCTCTCCGTTGTTGACAGTTCAAAAGTTTCAAGGAGGAGATGTTTAAGTGCGGCGTATTTACCATCGGCCGGTGGGTTGTTGATGAAACCGCTTATCCTGGAAGCCGTAGCGCACCCCAGCGCTGCCAATACGTAGTAGTACCTGGTCTCGTCTGCTGTTATGTCTCTGAGCGCGAACTGTGCCTCAGCCTGCGCGAACCATGTAGCCGCGGAAGACTCCCAAAACTCCGGCAGTTTAATTGCAACGGCGTTCGTAGCCATAATGTGTGTGGTTTCAGAAAACTTATCCGAAAACCGACGTCGGGGTCACCAGTGTAGAGCCGAAGGAACGGAGAAGACCGTAGGTTCACACTTTAGCCGTGTAGGCAACTTTCTTTAATCCACGGTAAATCAGAGAGCAACCAAACCACAGCTCGACTGAGCGGAGGTGGCAAGAATAATCAGAAAACTGGCTGGACAACCATAACTTAACCCTGCGTTAACCTGCCAGGGCAACCATGACTTAACCCTTAGTTCCTGGGTTGAATTCTGTCCCCAATACGTGTCCACCACAATTTCTTACAATATTAGTACGTGTAGCCAGTATATGCTAATGTTATATTTGTTTAGACTATGGTAAAACCATGATTTCTTGCAAAATTAATACATGTAGCCAGTATATGCTAATGTTATGTTTGTTTAGACTATGTTAAAACCATGATTTCTTGCAAAATTAATACATGTAGCCAGTATATGCTAATGTTATGTTTGTTTAGACTATGTTAAAACCATGATTTCTTGCTAAATTAATACATGTAGCCAGTATATGCTACTGTTGTTTGTTTGTTTAGACTATAGTAAAACCATGGTTTCTCTCTAAATTAATACATGTAGCCAGTATATGCTAATGTTTTGTTTGTTTTGACTATAGTAAAACCATGATTTCTTGCAAAATGAATACGTGTAGCCAGTATATGCTGATGTTTTGTTTGTTTAGACTATAGTAAAACCATGATTTCTTGCAAAATTAATACATGTAGCCATTATATGCTACTGTTGTTTGTTTGTTTAGACTATAGTAAAACCATGATTTCTTGCAAAATAAATACATTTAGCCAGTATATGCTACTGTTGTTTGTTTGTTTAGACTATAGTAAAACCATGATTTCTTGCAAACTTAATACATGTAGCCAGTATATGCTAATGTTATGTTTGTTTGTTTAGACTATAGTAAAACCATGGTTTCTTACAAAATCAATACGTGTAGCCAGTATATGCTAATGTTATGTTTGTTTAGACTATAGTAAACCATGATTTCTTGCAAAATTAATACGTGTAGCCAGTATATGCTACTGTTATTTTTGTTTATTTAGACTATAGTAAAACCATGATTTCTTGCAAAATTAATATGTGTAGCCAGTATATGCTACTGTTATGTTTGTTTGTTTAGACTATAGTAAAACCATGATTTCTTGCAAAATTAATACATGTAGCCAGTATATGCTACTGTTATGTTTGTTTGTTTAGACTATAGTAAAACCATGATTTCCTTTCTAAATTAATACATGTAGCCTGTATATGCTACTGTTGTTTGTTTGTTTAGACTATAGTAAAACCATGATTTCTTGCTAAATTAATACATGTAGCCAGTATATGCTACTGTTTTTGATTAAACTATAGTAAAACCATGGTTTCTTGCAAAATTTATACATGTAGCCAGTATATGCTAATGTTATGTTTGTTTAGACTATGGTAAAACCATGATTTCTTGCTAAATTAATACATGTAGCCATTATATGCTAATGTTATGTTTGTTTAGACTATAGTAAAACCATGATTTCTTACAATATTAGTACGTGTAGCCAGTATATGCTAATGTTATATTTGTTTAGACTATGGTAAAACCATGATTTCTTGCAAAATTAATACATGTAGCCAGTATATGCTAATGTTATGTTTGTTTAGACTATGATAAAAACATTGGTTTCTTGCAAAATTAATACATGTAGCCAGTATATGCTACTGTTATGTTTGTTTAGGCTATGGTAAAAACATTGGTTTCTTGCTAAATTAATACATGTAGCCAGTATATGCTAATGTTATGTACATTTAGACTATGGTAAAACCATGATTTCTTGCAAAATTAATACATATAGCCAGTATATGCTACTGTTGTTTGTTTGTTTAGACTATAGTAAAACCATGATTTCTTCCTAAATTAATACATATAGCCAGTATATGCTACTGTTATGTTTGTTTGTTTAGACTATAGTAAAACCACGATTTCTTGCAAAATTAATACACGTAGCCAGTATATGCTAATGTTATGTTTGTTTAGACTATGGTAAAACAATGATTTCTTGCAAAATTAATACATGTAGCCAGTATATGCTACTGTTGTTTGTTTGTTTAGACTATAGTAAAACCATGGTTTCTCTCTAAATTAATACATGTAGCCAGTATATGCTAATGTTTTGTTTGTTTTGACTATAGTAAAACCATGATTTCTTGCAAAATTAATACGAGTAGCCAGTATATGCTGATGTTTTGTTTGTTTAGACTAAAGTAAAACCATGATTTCTTGCAAAATTAATACATGTAGCCATTATATGCTACTGTTGTTTGTTTGTTTAGACTATAGTAAAACCATGATTTCTTGCAAAATAAATACATTTAGCCAGTATATGCTACTGTTGTTTGTTTGTTTAGACTATAGTAAAACCATGATTTCTTTCAAACTTAATACATGTAGCCAGTATATGCTAATGTTATGTTTGTTTGTTTAGACTATAGTAAAACCATGGTTTCTTACAAAATTAATACGTGTAGCCAGTATATGCTAATGTTATGTTTGTTTAGACTATAGTAAACCATGATTTCTTGCAAAATTAATACGTGTAGCCAGTATATGCTACTGTTTTTGTTTAAACCATAGTAAAACCATGGTTTCTTGCAAAATTTATACATGTAGCCAGTATATGCTAATGTTATGTTTGTTTAGACTATTGTAAAACCATGAGTTCTTGCTAAATTAATACATGTAGCCAGTATATGCTACTGTTATTTTTGTTTATTTAGACTATAGTAAAACCATGATTTCTTGCAAAATTAATATGTGTAGCCAGTATATGCTACTGTTATGTTTGTTTGTTTAGACTATAGTAAAACCATGATTTCTTGCAAAATTAATACATGTAGCCAGTATATGCTACTGTTATGTTTGTTTGTTTAGACTATAGTAAAACCATGATTTCCTTTCTAAATTAATACATGTAGCCTGTATATGCTACTGTTGTTTGTTTGTTTAGACTATAGTAAAACCATGATTTCTTGCTAAATTAATACATGTAGCCAGTATATGCTACTGTTTTTGATTAAACTATAGTAAAACCATGGTTTCTTGCAAAATTTATACATGTAGCCAGTATATGCTAATGTTATGTTTGTTTAGACTATGGTAAAACCATGATTTCTTGCTAAATTAATACATGTAGCCATTATATGCTAATGTTATGTTTGTTTAGACTATAGTAAAACCATGATTTCTTACAATATTAGTACGTGTAGCCAGTATATGCTAATGTTATATTTGTTTAGACTATGGTAAAACCATGATTTCTTGCAAAATTAATACATGTAGCCAGTATATGCTAATGTTATGTTTGTTTAGACTATGATAAAAACATTGGTTTCTTGCAAAATTAATACATGTAGCCAGTATATGCTACTGTTATGTTTGTTTAGGCTATGGTAAAAACATTGGTTTCTTGCTAAATTAATACATGTAGCCAGTATATGCTAATGTTATGTACGTTTAGACTATGGTAAAACCATGATTTCTTGCAAAATTAATACATATAGCCAGTATATGCTACTGTTGTTTGTTTGTTTAGACTATAGTAAAACCATGATTTCTTCCTAAATTAATACATATAGCCAGTATATGCTACTGTTATGTTTGTTTGTTTAGACTATAGTAAAACCACGATTTCTTGCAAAATTAATACACGTAGCCAGTATATGCTAATGTTATGTTTGTTTAGACTATGGTAAAACAATGATTTCTTGCAAAATTAATACATGTAGCCAGTATATGCTACTGTTGTTTGTTTGTTTAGACTATAGTAAAACCATGGTTTCTCTCTAAATTAATACATGTAGCCAGTATATGCTAATGTTTTGTTTGTTTTGACTATAGTAAAACCATGATTTCTTGCAAAATTAATACGAGTAGCCAGTATATGCTGATGTTTTGTTTGTTTAGACTAAAGTAAAACCATGATTTCTTGCAAAATTAATACATGTAGCCATTATATGCTACTGTTGTTTGTTTGTTTAGACTATAGTAAAACCATGATTTCTTGCAAAATAAATACATTTAGCCAGTATATGCTACTGTTGTTTGTTTGTTTAGACTATAGTAAAACCATGATTTCTTGCAAACTTAATACATGTAGCCAGTATATGCTAATGTTATGTTTGTTTGTTTAGACTATAGTAAAACCATGGTTTCTTACAAAATTAATACGTGTAGCCAGTATATGCTAATGTTATGTTTGTTTAGACTATAGTAAACCATGATTTCTTGCAAAATTAATACGTGTAGCCAGTATATGCTACTGTTTTTGTTTAAACCATAGTAAAACCATGGTTTCTTGCAAAATTTATACATGTAGCCAGTATATGCTAATGTTATGTTTGTTTAGACTATTGTAAAACCATGAGTTCTTGCTAAATTAATACATGTAGCCAGTATATGCTACTGTTTTTGTTTAAACTATAGTAAAACCATGGTTTCTTGCAAAATGTATACATGTAGCCAGTATATGCTAATGTTATGTTTGTTTAGACTATAGTAAAACCATGATTTCTTGCAAAATTAATACATATAGCCAGTATATGCTACTGTTGTTTGTTTGTTTGTTTAGACTATAGTAAAACCATGATTTCTTGCAAAATAAATACATTTAGCCAGTATATGCTACTGTTGTTTGTTTGTTTAGACTATAGTACACCATGATTTCTTGCAAAATTAATACGTGTAGCCAGTATATGCTACTGTTATTTTTGTTTATTTAGACTATAGTAAAACCATGATTTCTTGCAAAATTAATATGTGTAGCCAGTATATGCTACTGTTATGTTTGTTTGTTTAGACTATAGTAAAACCATGATTTCTTGCAAAATTAATACATGTAGCCAGTATATGCTACTGTTATGTTTGTTTGTTTAGACTATAGTAAAACCATGATTTCCTTTCTAAATTAATACATGTAGCCTGTATATGCTACTGTTGTTTGTTTGTTTAGACTATAGTAAAACCATGATTTCTTGCTAAATTAATACATGTAGCCAGTATATGCTACTGTTTTTGATTAAACTATAGTAAAACCATGGTTTCTTGCAAAATTTATACATGTAGCCAGTATATGCTAATGTTATGTTTGTTTAGACTATAGTAAAACCATGATTTCTTACAATATTAGTACGTGTAGCCAGTATATGCTAATGTTATATTTGTTTAGACTATGGTAAAACCATGATTTCTTGCAAAATTAATACATGTAGCCAGTATATGCTACTGTTTTTGTTTAAACTATAGTAAAACCATGGTTTCTCTCCAAATTAATACATGTAGCCAGTATATGCTAATGTTTTGTTTGTTTTGACTATAGTAAAACCATGATTTCTTGCAAAATTAATACGTGTAGCCAGTATATGCTAATTTTATGTTTGTTTAGACTATGGTAAAACAATGATTTCTTGCCAAATTAATACATGTAGCCAGTATATGCTAATGTTATGTTTGTTTAGACTATATTAAAACCATGATTTCTTACAAAATTAGTACGTGTAGCCAGTATATGCTAATGTTATGTTTGTTTAGACTATAGTAAAACCATGGTTTCTCTCTAAATTAATACATGTAGCCAGTATATGCTAATGTTTTGTTTGTTTTGACTATAGTAAACCCATGATTTCTTGCAAAATTAATACGTGTAGCCAGTATATGCTAATGTTTTGTTTGTTTAGACTATAGTAAAACCATGATTTCTTGCAAAATTAATACATGTAGCCATTATATGCTACTGTTGTTTGTTTGTTTAGACTATAGTAAAACCATGATTTCTTGCAAAATAAATACATTTAGCCAGTATATGCTACTGTTGTTTGTTTGTTTACACTATAGTAAAACCATGATTTCTTGCAAACTTAATACATGTAGCCAGTATATGCTAATGTTATGTTTGTTTGTTTAGACTATAGTAAAACCATGGTTTCTTACAAAATTAATACGTGTAGCCAGTATATGCTAATGTTATGTTTGTTTAGACTATAGTAAACCATGATTTCTTGCAAAATTAATACGTGTAGCCAGTATATGCTATGGCTATTTTTGTTTATTTAGACTATAGTAAAACCATGATTTCTTGCAAAATTAATATGTGTAGCCAGTATATGCTACTGTTATGTTTGTTTGTTTAGACTATAGTAAAACCATGATTTCCTTTCTAAATTAATTCATGTAGCCTGTATATGCTACTGTTGTTTGTTTGTTTAGACTATAGTAAAACCATGATTTCTTGCTAAATTAATACATGTAGCCAGTATATGCTACTGTTTTTGTTTAAACCATAGTAAAACCATGGTTTCTTGCAAAATTTATACATGTAGCCAGTATATGCTAATGTTATGTTTGTTTAGACTATTGTAAAACCATGATTTCTTGCTAAATTAATACATGTAGCCAGTATATGCTACTGTTTTTGTTTAAACTATAGTAAAACCATGGTTTCTTGCAAAATGTATACATGTAGCCAGTATATGCTAATGTTATGTTTGTTTAGACTATAGTAAAACCATGATTTCTTGCAAAATTAATACATATAGCCAGTATATGCTACTGTTGTTTGTTTGTTTGTTTAGACTATAGTAAAACCATGATTTCTTGCAAAATAAATACATTTAGCCAGTATATGCTACTGTTGTTTGTTTGTTTAGACTATAGTAAAACCATGATTTCTTGCAAAATTAATACGTGTAGCCAGTATATGCTACTGTTATTTTTGTTTATTTAGACTATAGTAAAACCATGATTTCTTGCAAAATTAATATGTGTAGCCAGTATATGCTACTGTTATGTTTGTTTGTTTAGACTATAGTAAAACCATGATTTCTTGCAAAATTAATACATGTAGCCAGTATATGCTACTGTTATGTTTGTTTGTTTAGACTATAGTAAAACCATGATTTCCTTTCTAAATTAATACATGTAGCCTGCATATGCTACTGTTGTTTGTTTGTTTAGACTATAGTAAAACCACGATTTCTTGCTAAATTAATACATGTAGCCAGTATATGCTACTGTTTTTGATTAAACTATAGTAAAACCATGGTTTCTTGCAAAATTTATACATGTAGCCAGTATATGCTAATGTTATGTTTGTTTAGACTATGGTAAAACCATGATTTCTTGCAAAATTAATACATGTAGCCATTATATGCTAATGTTATGTTTTTTTAGACTATAGTAAAACCATGATTTCTTACAATATTAGTACGTGTAGCCAGTATATGCTAATGTTATATTTGTTTAGACTATGGTAAAACCATGATTTCTTGCAAAATTAATACATGTAGCCAGTATATGCTAATGTTATGTTTGTTTAGACTATGTTAAAACCATGATTTCTTGCAAAATTAATACATGTAGCCAGTATATACTAATGTTATGTTTGTTTAGACTATGGTAAAAACATTGGTTTCTTGCAAAATTAATACATGTAGCCAGTATATGCTACTGTTATGTTTGTTTAGACTATGGTAAAAACATTGGTTTCTTGCAAAATTAATACATGTAGCCAGTATATGCTAATGTTATGTTTGTTTAGACTATGGTAAAACCATGGTTTCTTGCAAAATTCATACATGTAGCCAGCATATGCTACTGTTGTTTGTTTGTTTAGACTATAGTAAAACCATGATTTCTTGCTAAATTAATACATGTAGCCAGTATATGCTACTGTTTTTGTTTAAACTATAGTAAAACCATGGTTTCTTGCAAAATGTATACATGTAGCCAGTATATGCTACTGTTATGTTTGTTTAGACTATGGTAAAAACATTGGTTTCTTGCTAAATTAATACATGTAGCCAGTATATGCTAATGTTATGTTTGTTTAGACTATAGTAAACCATGATTTCTTGCAAAATTAATACGTGTAGCCAGTATATGCTACGGCTATTTTTGTTTATTTAGACTATAGTAAAACCATGATTTCTTGCAAAATTAATATGTGTAGCCAGTATATGCTACTGTTATGTTTGTTTGTTTAGACTATAGTAAAACCATGATTTCCTTTCTAAATTAATTCATGTAGCCTGTATATGCTACTGTTGTTTGTTTGTTTAGACTATAGTAAAACCATGATTTCTTGCTAAATTAATACATGTAGCCAGTATATGCTACTGTTTTTGTTTAAACCATAGTAAAACCATGGTTTCTTGCAAAATTTATACATGTAGCCAGTATATGCTAATGTTATGTTTGTTTAGACTATTGTAAAACCATGATTTCTTGCTAAATTAATACATGTAGCCAGTATATGCTACTGTTTTTGTTTAAACTATAGTAAAACCATGGTTTCTTGCAAAATGTATACATGTAGCCAGTATATGCTAATGTTATGTTTGTTTAGACTATAGTAAAACCATGATTTCTTGCAAAATTAATACATATAGCCAGTATATGCTACTGTTGTTTGTTTGTTTGTTTAGACTATAGTAAAACCATGATTTCTTGCAAAATAAATACATTTAGCCAGTATATGCTACTGTTGTTTGTTTGTTTAGACTATAGTAAAACCATGATTTCTTGCAAAATTAATACGTGTAGCCAGTATATGCTACTGTTATTTTTGTTTATTTAGACTATAGTAAAACCATGATTTCTTGCAAAATTAATATGTGTAGCCAGTATATGCTACTGTTATGTTTGTTTGTTTAGACTATAGTAAAACCATGATTTCTTGCAAAATTAATACATGTAGCCAGTATATGCTACTGTTATGTTTGTTTGTTTAGACTATAGTAAAACCATGAATTCCTTTCTAAATTAATACATGTAGCCTGCATATGCTACTGTTGTTTGTTTGTTTAGACTATAGTAAAACCACGATTTCTTGCTAAATTAATACATGTAGCCAGTATATGCTACTGTTTTTGATTAAACTATAGTAAAACCATGGTTTCTTGCAAAATTTATACATGTAGCCAGTATATGCTAATGTTATGTTTGTTTAGACTATGGTAAAACCATGATTTCTTGCAAAATTAATACATGTAGCCATTATATGCTAATGTTATGTTTGTTTAGACTATAGTAAAACCATGATTTCTTACAATATTAGTACGTGTAGCCAGTATATGCTAATGTTATATTTGTTTAGACTATGGTAAAACCATGATTTCTTGCAAAATTAATACATGTAGCCAGTATATGCTAATGTTATGTTTGTTTAGACTATGTTAAAACCATGATTTCTTGCAAAATTAATACATGTAGCCAGTATATACTAATGTTATGTTTGTTTAGACTATTGTAAAAACATTGGTTTCTTGCAAAATTAATACATATAGCCAGTATATGCTACTGTTATGTTTGTTTAGACTATGGTAAAAACATTGGTTTCTTGCAAAATTAATACATGTAGCCAGTATATGCTAATGTTATGTTTGTTTAGACTATGGTAAAACCATGGTTTCTTGCAAAATTCATACATGTAGCCAGCATATGCTACTGTTGTTTGTTTGTTTAGACTATAGTAAAACCATGATTTCTTGCTAAATTAATACATGTAGCCAGTATATGCTACTGTTTTTGTTTAAACTATAGTAAAACCATGGTTTCTTGCAAAATGTATACATGTAGCCAGTATATGCTACTGTTATGTTTGTTTAGACTATGGTAAAAACATTGGTTTCTTGCTAAATTAATACATGTAGCCAGTATATGCTAATGTTATGTTTGTTTAGACTATGTTAAAACCATGATTTCTTGCAAAATTAATACATGTAGCCAGTATATGCTAATGTTATGTTTGTTTAGACTATAGTAAAACCATGATTTCTTGCTAAATTAATACATGTAGCCAGTATATGCTAATGTTATGTTCGTTTAGACTATGGTAAAACCATGATTTCTTGCAAAATTAATACATGTAGCCAGTATATGCTACTGTTATGTTTGTTTAGACTATGGCAAAAACATTGGTTTCTTGCAAAATTAATACATGTAGCCAGTATATGCTAATGTTATGTTTGTTTAGACTATGGTAAAAACATTGGTTTCTTGCAAAATTAATACATGTAGCCAGTATATGCTAATGTTATGTTTGTTTAGACTATAGTAAAACCATGGTTTCTCTCTAAATTAATACATGTAGCCAGTATATGCTAATGTTTTGTTTGTTTTGACTATAGTAAAACCATGATTTCTTGCAAAATTAATACGTGTAGCCAGTATATGCTAATTTTATGTTTGTTTAGACTATGGTAAAACAATGATTTCTTGCCAAATTAATACATGTAGCCAGTATATGCTAATGTTATGTTTGTTTAGACTATATTAAAACCATGATTTCTTACAAAATTAGTACGTGTAGCCAGTATATGCTAATGTTATGTTTGTTTAGACTATAGTAAAACCATGGTTTCTCTCTAAATTAATACATGTAGCCAGTATATGCTAATGTTTTGTTTGTTTTGACTATAGTAAACCCATGATTTCTTGCAAAATTAATACGTGTAGCCAGTATATGCTAATGTTTTGTTTGTTTAGACTATAGTAAAACCATGATTTCTTGCAAAATTAATACATATAGCCATTATATGCTACTGTTGTTTGTTTGTTTAGACTATAGTAAAACCATGATTTCTTGCAAAATAAATACATTTAGCCAGTATATGCTACTGTTGTTTGTTTGTTTACACTATAGTAAAACCATGATTTTTGCAAACTTAATACATGTAGCCAGTATATGCTAATGTTATGTTTGTTTGTTTAGACTATAGTAAAACCATGGTTTCTTACAAAATTAATACGTGTAGCCAGTATATGCTAATGTTATGTTTGTTTAGACTATAGTAAACCATGATTTCTTGCAAAATTAATACGTGTAGCCAGTATATGCTACGGCTATTTTTGTTTATTTAGACTATAGTAAAACCATGATTTCTTGCAAAATTAATATGTGTAGCCAGTATATGCTACTGTTATGTTTGTTTGTTTAGACTATAGTAAAACCATGATTTCCTTTCTAAATTAATTCATGTAGCCTGTATATGCTACTGTTGTTTGTTTGTTTAGACTATAGTAAAACCATGATTTCTTGCTAAATTAATACATGTAGCCAGTATATGCTACTGTTTTTGTTTAAACCATAGTAAAACCATGGTTTCTTGCAAAATTTATACATGTAGCCAGTATATGCTAATGTTATGTTTGTTTAGACTATTGTAAAACCATGATTTCTTGCTAAATTAATACATGTAGCCAGTATATGCTACTGTTTTTGTTTAAACTATAGTAAAACCATGGTTTCTTGCAAAATGTATACATGTAGCCAGTATATGCTAATGTTATGTTTGTTTAGACTATAGTAAAACCATGATTTCTTGCAAAATTAATACATATAGCCAGTATATGCTACTGTTGTTTGTTTGTTTGTTTAGACTATAGTAAAACCATGATTTCTTGCAAAATAAATACATTTAGCCAGTATATGCTACTGTTGTTTGTTTGTTTAGACTATAGTAAAACCATGATTTCTTGCAAAATTAATACGTGTAGCCAGTATATGCTACTGTTATTTTTGTTTATTTAGACTATAGTAAAACCATGATTTCTTGCAAAATTAATATGTGTAGCCAGTATATGCTACTGTTATGTTTGTTTGTTTAGACTATAGTAAAACCATGATTTCTTGCAAAATTAATACATGTAGCCAGTATATGCTACTGTTATGTTTGTTTGTTTAGACTATAGTAAAACCATGATTTCCTTTCTAAATTAATACATGTAGCCTGCATATGCTACTGTTGTTTGTTTGTTTAGACTATAGTAAAACCACGATTTCTTGCTAAATTAATACATGTAGCCAGTATATGCTACTGTTTTTGATTAAACTATAGTAAAACCATGGTTTCTTGCAAAATTTATACATGTAGCCAGTATATGCTAATGTTATGTTTGTTTAGACTATGGTAAAACCATGATTTCTTGCAAAATTAATACATGTAGCCATTATATGCTAATTTTATGTTTTTTTAGACTATAGTAAAACCATGATTTCTTACAATATTAGTACGTGTAGCCAGTATATGCTAATGTTATATTTGTTTAGACTATGGTAAAACCATGATTTCTTGCAAAATTAATACATGTAGCCAGTATATGCTAATGTTATGTTTGTTTAGACTATGTTAAAACCATGATTTCTTGCAAAATTAATACATGTAGCCAGTATATGCTAATGTTATGTTTGTTTAGACTATGTTAAAACCATGATTTCTTGCTAAATTAATACATGTAGCCAGTATATGCTACTGTTGTTTGTTTGTTTAGACTATAGTAAAACCATGGTTTCTCTCTAAATTAATACATGTAGCCAGTATATGCTAATGTTTTGTTTGTTTTGACTATAGTAAAACCATGATTTCTTGCAAAATTAATACATGTAGCCATTATATGCTACTGTTGTTTGTTTGTTTAGACTATAGTAAAACCATGATTTCTTGCAAAATAAATACATTTAGCCAGTATATGCTACTGTTGTTTGTTTGTTTAGACTATAGTAAAACCATGATTTCTTGCAAACTTAATACATGTAGCCAGTATATGCTAATGTTATGTTTGTTTGTTTAGACTATAGTAAAACCATGGTTTCTTACAAAATCAATACGTGTAGCCAGTATATGCTAATGTTATGTTTGTTTAGACTATAGTAAACCATGATTTCTTGCAAAATTAATACGTGTAGCCAGTATATGCTACTGTTGTTTGTTTGTTTGTTTAGACTATAGTAAAACCATGATTTCTTGCAAAATAAATACATTTAGCCAGTATATGCTACTGTTGTTTGTTTGTTTAGACTATAGTAAAACCATGATTTCTTGCAAAATTAATACGTGTAGCCAGTATATGCTACTGTTATTTTTGTTTATTTAGACTATAGTAAAACCATGATTTCTTGCAAAATTAATATGTGTAGCCAGTATATGCTACTGTTATGTTTGTTTGTTTAGACTATAGTAAAACCATGATTTCTTGCAAAATTAATACATGTAGCCAGTATATGCTACTGTTATGTTTGTTTGTTTAGACTATAGTAAAACCATGATTTCCTTTCTAAATTAATACATGTAGCCTGCATATGCTACTGTTGTTTGTTTGTTTAGACTATAGTAAAACCACGATTTCTTGCTAAATTAATACATGTAGCCAGTATATGCTACTGTTTTTGATTAAACTATAGTAAAACCATGGTTTCTTGCAAAATTTATACATGTAGCCAGTATATGCTAATGTTATGTTTGTTTAGACTATGGTAAAACCATGATTTCTTGCAAAATTAATACATGTAGCCATTATATGCTAATGTTATGTTTTTTTAGACTATAGTAAAACCATGATTTCTTACAATATTAGTACGTGTAGCCAGTATATGCTAATGTTATATTTGTTTAGACTATGGTAAAACCATGATTTTTTGCAAAATTAATACATGTAGCCAGTATATGCTAATGTTATGTTTGTTTAGACTATGTTAAAACCATGATTTCTTGCAAAATTAATACATGTAGCCAGTATATACTAATGTTATGTTTGTTTAGACTATGGTAAAAACATTGGTTTCTTGCAAAATTAATACATGTAGCCAGTATATGCTACTGTTATGTTTGTTTAGACTATGGTAAAAACATTGGTTTCTTGCAAAATTAATACATGTAGCCAGTATATGCTAATGTTATGTTTGTTTAGACTATGGTAAAACCATGGTTTCTTGCAAAATTCATACATGTAGCCAGCATATGCTACTGTTGTTTGTTTGTTTAGACTATAGTAAAACCATGATTTCTTGCTAAATTAATACATGTAGCCAGTATATGCTACTGTTTTTGTTTAAACTATAGTAAAACCATGGTTTCTTGCAAAATGTATACATGTAGCCAGTATATGCTACTGTTATGTTTGTTTAGACTATGGTAAAAACATTGGTTTCTTGCTAAATTAATACATGTAGCCAGTATATGCTAATGTTATGTTTGTTTAGACTATAGTAAACCATGATTTCTTGCAAAATTAATACGTGTAGCCAGTATATGCTACGGCTATTTTTGTTTATTTAGACTATAGTAAAACCATGATTTCTTGCAAAATTAATATGTGTAGCCAGTATATGCTACTGTTATGTTTGTTTGTTTAGACTATAGTAAAACCATGATTTCCTTTCTAAATTAATTCATGTAGCCTGTATATGCTACTGTTGTTTGTTTGTTTAGACTATAGTAAAACCATGATTTCTTGCTAAATTAATACATGTAGCCAGTATATGCTACTGTTTTTGTTTAAACCATAGTAAAACCATGGTTTCTTGCAAAATTTATACATGTAGCCAGTATATGCTAATGTTATGTTTGTTTAGACTATTGTAAAACCATGATTTCTTGCTAAATTAATACATGTAGCCAGTATATGCTACTGTTTTTGTTTAAACTATAGTAAAACCATGGTTTCTTGCAAAATGTATACATGTAGCCAGTATATGCTAATGTTATGTTTGTTTAGACTATAGTAAAACCATGATTTCTTGCAAAATTAATACATATAGCCAGTATATGCTACTGTTGTTTGTTTGTTTGTTTAGACTATAGTAAAACCATGATTTCTTGCAAAATAAATACATTTAGCCAGTATATGCTACTGTTGTTTGTTTGTTTAGACTATAGTAAAACCATGATTTCTTGCAAAATTAATACGTGCAGCCAGTATATGCTACTGTTATTTTTGTTTATTTAGACTATAGTAAAACCATGATTTCTTGCAAAATTAATATGTGTAGCCAGTATATGCTACTGTTATGTTTGTTTGTTTAGACTATAGTAAAACCATGATTTCTTGCAAAATTAATACATGTAGCCAGTATATGCTACTGTTATGTTTGTTTGTTTAGACTATAGTAAAACCATGAATTCCTTTCTAAATTAATACATGTAGCCTGCATATGCTACTGTTGTTTGTTTGTTTAGACTATAGTAAAACCACGATTTCTTGCTAAATTAATACATGTAGCCAGTATATGCTACTGTTTTTGATTAAACTATAGTAAAACCATGGTTTCTTGCAAAATTTATACATGTAGCCAGTATATGCTAATGTTATGTTTGTTTAGACTATGGTAAAACCATGATTTCTTGCAAAATTAATACATGTAGCCATTATATGCTAATGTTATGTTTGTTTAGACTATAGTAAAACCATGATTTCTTACAATATTAGTACGTGTAGCCAGTATATGCTAATGTTATATTTGTTTAGACTATGGTAAAACCATGATTTCTTGCAAAATTAATACATGTAGCCAGTATATGCTAATGTTATGTTTGTTTAGACTATGTTAAAACCATGATTTCTTGCAAAATTAATACATGTAGCCAGTATATACTAATGTTATGTTTGTTTAGACTATTGTAAAAACATTGGTTTCTTGCAAAATTAATACATATAGCCAGTATATGCTACTGTTATGTTTGTTTAGACTATGGTAAAAACATTGGTTTCTTGCAAAATTAATACATGTAGCCAGTATATGCTAATGTTATGTTTGTTTAGACTATGGTAAAACCATGGTTTCTTGCAAAATTCATACATGTAGCCAGCATATGCTACTGTTGTTTGTTTGTTTAGACTATAGTAAAACCATGATTTCTTGCTAAATTAATACATGTAGCCAGTATATGCTACTGTTTTTGTTTAAACTATAGTAAAACCATGGTTTCTTGCAAAATGTATACATGTAGCCAGTATATGCTACTGTTATGTTTGTTTAGACTATGGTAAAAACATTGGTTTCTTGCTAAATTAATACATGTAGCCAGTATATGCTAATGTTATGTTTGTTTAGACTATGTTAAAACCATGATTTCTTGCAAAATTAATACATGTAGCCAGTATATGCTAATGTTATGTTTGTTTAGACTATAGTAAAACCATGATTTCTTGCTAAATTAATACATGTAGACAGTATATGCTAATGTTATGTTCGTTTAGACTATGGTAAAACCATGATTTCTTGCAAAATTAATACATGTAGCCAGTATATGCTACTGTTATGTTTGTTTAGACTATGGTAAAAACATTGGTTTCTTGCAAAATTAATACATGTAGCCAGTATATGCTAATGTTATGTTTGTTTAGACTATGGTAAAAACATTGGTTTCTTGCAAAATTAATACATGTAGCCAGTATATGCTAATGTTATGTTTGTTTAGACTATAGTAAAACCATGGTTTCTCTCTAAATTAATACATGTAGCCAGTATATGCTAATGTTTTGTTTGTTTTGACTATAGTAAAACCATGATTTCTTGCAAAATTAATACGTGTAGCCAGTATATGCTAATTTTATGTTTGTTTAGACTATGGTAAAACAATGATTTCTTGCCAAATTAATACATGTAGCCAGTATATGCTAATGTTATGTTTGTTTAGACTATATTAAAACCATGATTTCTTACAAAATTAGTACGTGTAGCCAGTATATGCTAATGTTATGTTTGTTTAGACTATAGTAAAACCATGGTTTCTCTCTAAATTAATACATGTAGCCAGTATATGCTAATGTTTTGTTTGTTTTGACTATAGTAAACCCATGATTTCTTGCAAAATTAATACGTGTAGCCAGTATATGCTAATGTTTTGTTTGTTTAGACTATAGTAAAACCATGATTTCTTGCAAAATTAATACATGTAGCCATTATATGCTACTGTTGTTTGTTTGTTTAGACTATAGTAAAACCATGATTTCTTGCAAAATAAATACATTTAGCCAGTATATGCTACTGTTGTTTGTTTGTTTACACTATAGTAAAACCATGATTTTTGCAAACTTAATACATGTAGCCAGTATATGCTAATGTTATGTTTGTTTGTTTAGACTATAGTAAAACCATGGTTTCTTACAAAATTAATACGTGTAGCCAGTATATGCTAATGTTATGTTTGTTTAGACTATAGTAAACCATGATTTCTTGCAAAATTAATACGTGTAGCCAGTATATGCTACGGCTATTTTTGTTTATTTAGACTATAGTAAAACCATGATTTCTTGCAAAATTAATATGTGTAGCCAGTATATGCTACTGTTATGTTTGTTTGTTTAGACTATAGTAAAACCATGATTTCCTTTCTAAATTAATTCATGTAGCCTGTATATGCTACTGTTGTTTGTTTGTTTAGACTATAGTAAAACCATGATTTCTTGCTAAATTAATACATGTAGCCAGTATATGCTACTGTTTTTGTTTAAACCATAGTAAAACCATGGTTTCTTGCAAAATTTATACATGTAGCCAGTATATGCTAATGTTATGTTTGTTTAGACTATTGTAAAACCATGATTTCTTGCTAAATTAATACATGTAGCCAGTATATGCTACTGTTTTTGTTTAAACTATAGTAAAACCATGGTTTCTTGCAAAATGTATACATGTAGCCAGTATATGCTAATGTTATGTTTGTTTAGACTATAGTAAAACCATGATTTCTTGCAAAATTAATACATATAGCCAGTATATGCTACTGTTGTTTGTTTGTTTGTTTAGACTATAGTAAAACCATGATTTCTTGCAAAATAAATACATTTAGCCAGTATATGCTACTGTTGTTTGTTTGTTTAGACTATAGTAAAACCATGATTTCTTGCAAAATTAATACGTGTAGCCAGTATATGCTACTGTTATTTTTGTTTATTTAGACTATAGTAAAACCATGATTTCTTGCAAAATTAATATGTGTAGCCAGTATATGCTACTGTTATGTTTGTTTGTTTAGACTATAGTAAAACCATGATTTCTTGCAAAATTAATACATGTAGCCAGTATATGCTACTGTTATGTTTGTTTGTTTAGACTATAGTAAAACCATGATTTCCTTTCTAAATTAATACATGTAGCCTGCATATGCTACTGTTGTTTGTTTGTTTAGACTATAGTAAAACCACGATTTCTTGCTAAATTAATACATGTAGCCAGTATATGCTACTGTTTTTGATTAAACTATAGTAAAACCATGGTTTCTTGCAAAATTTATACATGTAGCCAGTATATGCTAATGTTATGTTTGTTTAGACTATGGTAAAACCATGATTTCTTGCAAAATTAATACATGTAGCCATTATATGCTAATTTTATGTTTTTTTAGACTATAGTAAAACCATGATTTCTTACAATATTAGTACGTGTAGCCAGTATATGCTAATGTTATATTTGTTTAGACTATGGTAAAACCATGATTTCTTGCAAAATTAATACATGTAGCCAGTATATGCTAATGTTATGTTTGTTTAGACTATGTTAAAACCATGATTTCTTGCAAAATTAATACATGTAGCCAGTATATGCTAATGTTATGTTTGTTTAGACTATGTTAAAACCATGATTTCTTGCTAAATTAATACATGTAGCCAGTATATGCTACTGTTGTTTGTTTGTTTAGACTATAGTAAAACCATGGTTTCTCTCTAAATTAATACATGTAGCCAGTATATGCTAATGTTTTGTTTGTTTTGACTATAGTAAAACCATGATTTCTTGCAAAATGAATACGTGTAGCCAGTATATGCTGATGTTTTGTTTGTTTAGACTATAGTAAAACCATGATTTCTTGCAAAATTAATACATGTAGCCATTATATGCTACTGTTGTTTGTTTGTTTAGACTATAGTAAAACCATGATTTCTTGCAAAATAAATACATTTAGCCAGTATATGCTACTGTTGTTTGTTTGTTTAGACTATAGTAAAACCATGATTTCTTGCAAACTTAATACATGTAGCCAGTATATGCTAATGTTATGTTTGTTTGTTTAGACTATAGTAAAACCATGGTTTCTTACAAAATCAATACGTGTAGCCAGTATATGCTAATGTTATGTTTGTTTAGACTATAGTAAACCATGATTTCTTGCAAAATTAATACGTGTAGCCAGTATATGCTACTGTTATTTTTGTTTATTTAGACTATAGTAAAACCATGATTTCTTGCAAAATTAATATGTGTAGCCAGTATATGCTACTGTTATGTTTGTTTGTTTAGACTATAGTAAAACCATGATTTCTTGCAAAATTAATACATGTAGCCAGTATATGCTACTGTTATGTTTGTTTGTTTAGACTATAGTAAAACCATGATTTCCTTTCTAAATTAATACATGTAGCCTGTATATGCTACTGTTGTTTGTTTGTTTAGACTATAGTAAAACCATGATTTCTTGCTAAATTAATACATGTAGCCAGTATATGCTACTGTTTTTGATTAAACTATAGTAAAACCATGGTTTCTTGCAAAATTTATACATGTAGCCAGTATATGCTAATGTTATGTTTGTTTAGACTATGGTAAAACCATGATTTCTTGCTAAATTAATACATGTAGCCATTATATGCTAATGTTATGTTTGTTTAGACTATAGTAAAACCATGATTTCTTACAATATTAGTACGTGTAGCCAGTATATGCTAATGTTATATTTGTTTAGACTATGGTAAAACCATGATTTCTTGCAAAATTAATACATGTAGCCAGTATATGCTAATGTTATGTTTGTTTAGACTATGATAAAAACATTGGTTTCTTGCAAAATTAATACATGTAGCCAGTATATGCTACTGTTATGTTTGTTTAGGCTATGGTAAAAACATTGGTTTCTTGCTAAATTAATACATGTAGCCAGTATATGCTAATGTTATGTACATTTAGACTATGGTAAAACCATGATTTCTTGCAAAATTAATACATATAGCCAGTATATGCTACTGTTGTTTGTTTGTTTAGACTATAGTAAAACCATGATTTCTTCCTAAATTAATACATATAGCCAGTATATGCTACTGTTATGTTTGTTTGTTTAGACTATAGTAAAACCACGATTTCTTGCAAAATTAATACACGTAGCCAGTATATGCTAATGTTATGTTTGTTTAGACTATGGTAAAACAATGATTTCTTGCAAAATTAATACATGTAGCCAGTATATGCTACTGTTGTTTGTTTGTTTAGACTATAGTAAAACCATGGTTTCTCTCTAAATTAATACATGTAGCCAGTATATGCTAATGTTTTGTTTGTTTTGACTATAGTAAAACCATGATTTCTTGCAAAATTAATACGAGTAGCCAGTATATGCTGATGTTTTGTTTGTTTAGACTAAAGTAAAACCATGATTTCTTGCAAAATTAATACATGTAGCCATTATATGCTACTGTTGTTTGTTTGTTTAGACTATAGTAAAACCATGATTTCTTGCAAAATAAATACATTTAGCCAGTATATGCTACTGTTGTTTGTTTGTTTAGACTATAGTAAAACCATGATTTCTTTCAAACTTAATACATGTAGCCAGTATATGCTAATGTTATGTTTGTTTGTTTAGACTATAGTAAAACCATGGTTTCTTACAAAATTAATACGTGTAGCCAGTATATGCTAATGTTATGTTTGTTTAGACTATAGTAAACCATGATTTCTTGCAAAATTAATACGTGTAGCCAGTATATGCTACTGTTTTTGTTTAAACCATAGTAAAACCATGGTTTCTTGCAAAATTTATACATGTAGCCAGTATATGCTAATGTTATGTTTGTTTAGACTATTGTAAAACCATGAGTTCTTGCTAAATTAATACATGTAGCCAGTATATGCTACTGTTATTTTTGTTTATTTAGACTATAGTAAAACCATGATTTCTTGCAAAATTAATATGTGTAGCCAGTATATGCTACTGTTATGTTTGTTTGTTTAGACTATAGTAAAACCATGATTTCTTGCAAAATTAATACATGTAGCCAGTATATGCTACTGTTATGTTTGTTTGTTTAGACTATAGTAAAACCATGATTTCCTTTCTAAATTAATACATGTAGCCTGTATATGCTACTGTTGTTTGTTTGTTTAGACTATAGTAAAACCATGATTTCTTGCTAAATTAATACATGTAGCCAGTATATGCTACTGTTTTTGATTAAACTATAGTAAAACCATGGTTTCTTGCAAAATTTATACATGTAGCCAGTATATGCTAATGTTATGTTTGTTTAGACTATGGTAAAACCATGATTTCTTGCTAAATTAATACATGTAGCCATTATATGCTAATGTTATGTTTGTTTAGACTATAGTAAAACCATGATTTCTTACAATATTAGTACGTGTAGCCAGTATATGCTAATGTTATATTTGTTTAGACTATGGTAAAACCATGATTTCTTGCAAAATTAATACATGTAGCCAGTATATGCTAATGTTATGTTTGTTTAGACTATGATAAAAACATTGGTTTCTTGCAAAATTAATACATGTAGCCAGTATATGCTACTGTTATGTTTGTTTAGGCTATGGTAAAAACATTGGTTTCTTGCTAAATTAATACATGTAGCCAGTATATGCTAATGTTATGTACGTTTAGACTATGGTAAAACCATGATTTCTTGCAAAATTAATACATATAGCCAGTATATGCTACTGTTGTTTGTTTGTTTAGACTATAGTAAAACCATGATTTCTTCCTAAATTAATACATATAGCCAGTATATGCTACTGTTATGTTTGTTTGTTTAGACTATAGTAAAACCACGATTTCTTGCAAAATTAATACACGTAGCCAGTATATGCTAATGTTATGTTTGTTTAGACTATGGTAAAACAATGATTTCTTGCAAAATTAATACATGTAGCCAGTATATGCTACTGTTGTTTGTTTGTTTAGACTATAGTAAAACCATGGTTTCTCTCTAAATTAATACATGTAGCCAGTATATGCTAATGTTTTGTTTGTTTTGACTATAGTAAAACCATGATTTCTTGCAAAATTAATACGAGTAGCCAGTATATGCTGATGTTTTGTTTGTTTAGACTAAAGTAAAACCATGATTTCTTGCAAAATTAATACATGTAGCCATTATATGCTACTGTTGTTTGTTTGTTTAGACTATAGTAAAACCATGATTTCTTGCAAAATAAATACATTTAGCCAGTATATGCTACTGTTGTTTGTTTGTTTAGACTATAGTAAAACCATGATTTCTTGCAAACTTAATACATGTAGCCAGTATATGCTAATGTTATGTTTGTTTGTTTAGACTATAGTAAAACCATGGTTTCTTACAAAATTAATACGTGTAGCCAGTATATGCTAATGTTATGTTTGTTTAGACTATAGTAAACCATGATTTCTTGCAAAATTAATACGTGTAGCCAGTATATGCTACTGTTTTTGTTTAAACCATAGTAAAACCATGGTTTCTTGCAAAATTTATACATGTAGCCAGTATATGCTAATGTTATGTTTGTTTAGACTATTGTAAAACCATGAGTTCTTGCTAAATTAATACATGTAGCCAGTATATGCTACTGTTTTTGTTTAAACTATAGTAAAACCATGGTTTCTTGCAAAATGTATACATGTAGCCAGTATATGCTAATGTTATGTTTGTTTAGACTATAGTAAAACCATGATTTCTTGCAAAATAAATACATTTAGCCAGTATATGCTACTGTTGTTTGTTTGTTTAGACTATAGTACACCATGATTTCTTGCAAAATTAATACGTGTAGCCAGTATATGCTACTGTTATTTTTGTTTATTTAGACTATAGTAAAACCATGATTTCTTGCAAAATTAATATGTGTAGCCAGTATATGCTACTGTTATGTTTGTTTGTTTAGACTATAGTAAAACCATGATTTCTTGCAAAATTAATACATGTAGCCAGTATATGCTACTGTTATGTTTGTTTGTTTAGACTATAGTAAAACCATGATTTCCTTTCTAAATTAATACATGTAGCCTGTATATGCTACTGTTGTTTGTTTGTTTAGACTATAGTAAAACCATGATTTCTTGCTAAATTAATACATGTAGCCAGTATATGCTACTGTTTTTGATTAAACTATAGTAAAACCATGGTTTCTTGCAAAATTTATACATGTAGCCAGTATATGCTAATGTTATGTTTGTTTAGACTATAGTAAAACCATGATTTCTTACAATATTAGTACGTGTAGCCAGTATATGCTAATGTTATATTTGTTTAGACTATGGTAAAACCATGATTTCTTGCAAAATTAATACATGTAGCCAGTATATGCTACTGTTTTTGTTTAAACTATAGTAAAACCATGGTTTCTCTCCAAATTAATACATGTAGCCAGTATATGCTAATGTTTTGTTTGTTTTGACTATAGTAAAACCATGATTTCTTGCAAAATTAATACGTGTAGCCAGTATATGCTAATTTTATGTTTGTTTAGACTATGGTAAAACAATGATTTCTTGCCAAATTAATACATGTAGCCAGTATATGCTAATGTTATGTTTGTTTAGACTATATTAAAACCATGATTTCTTACAAAATTAGTACGTGTAGCCAGTATATGCTAATGTTATGTTTGTTTAGACTATAGTAAAACCATGGTTTCTCTCTAAATTAATACATGTAGCCAGTATATGCTAATGTTTTGTTTGTTTTGACTATAGTAAACCCATGATTTCTTGCAAAATTAATACGTGTAGCCAGTATATGCTAATGTTTTGTTTGTTTAGACTATAGTAAAACCATGATTTCTTGCAAAATTAATACATGTAGCCATTATATGCTACTGTTGTTTGTTTGTTTAGACTATAGTAAAACCATGATTTCTTGCAAAATAAATACATTTAGCCAGTATATGCTACTGTTGTTTGTTTGTTTACACTATAGTAAAACCATGATTTCTTGCAAACTTAATACATGTAGCCAGTATATGCTAATGTTATGTTTGTTTGTTTAGACTATAGTAAAACCATGGTTTCTTACAAAATTAATACGTGTAGCCAGTATATGCTAATGTTATGTTTGTTTAGACTATAGTAAACCATGATTTCTTGCAAAATTAATACGTGTAGCCAGTATATGCTACGGCTATTTTTGTTTATTTAGACTATAGTAAAACCATGATTTCTTGCAAAATTAATATGTGTAGCCAGTATATGCTACTGTTATGTTTGTTTGTTTAGACTATAGTAAAACCATGATTTCCTTTCTAAATTAATTCATGTAGCCTGTATATGCTACTGTTGTTTGTTTGTTTAGACTATAGTAAAACCATGATTTCTTGCTAAATTAATACATGTAGCCAGTATATGCTACTGTTTTTGTTTAAACCATAGTAAAACCATGGTTTCTTGCAAAATTTATACATGTAGCCAGTATATGCTAATGTTATGTTTGTTTAGACTATTGTAAAACCATGATTTCTTGCTAAATTAATACATGTAGCCAGTATATGCTACTGTTTTTGTTTAAACTATAGTAAAACCATGGTTTTGTAGAGCCGAAGGAACGGAGAAGACCGTAGGTTCACACTTTAGCCGTGTAGGCAACTTTCTTTAATCCACGGTAAATCAGAGAGCAACCAAACCACAGCTCGACTGAGCGGAGGTGGCAAGAATAATCAGAAAACTGGCTGGACAACCATAACTTAACCCTGCGTTAACCTGCCAGGGCAACCATGACTTAACCCTTAGTTCCTGGGTTGAATTCTGTCCCCAATACGTGTCCACCACAGGAGCCCCCCCAGAATTCGCCCTAGTAATCGAAGTCAGGCAGGCGCGGGGGGACAACAGGCCGTCCGCGGCGGCTCCGGATAACAGGGGCCGGAGTGTCTCTGGGAGGCATTGACGCGGGCCTGTGGAGGTCGGCCTGAGGAGCAGAAGAGGCAGCTCGGGCCTCCACGGGGGGAGGAGGCGGAGCCGGGGGACGACCGCGACGAGGAGGTTGGGCTAACTCCAACGGCTGCGTCAAGTCCAGGTGTGCGGGTTTAACTCGGTCCACTGAAACATGCTCGGCCGTGCCCCCAAAATCCACCACCAGGTGCTTAGTTCCCCGTTCCAGGACGCGGAAGGGGCCGTCATAAGGGGGTTGCAGAGGGGGGCGGTGTGCGTCGTGACGGATGAACACGTAGTCCGCTGACTGCAGACCTGGGGGCACCTGGGACACCGGCGCGCCGTGTTGGGCGGTAGGGACGGGTGTGAAAGCTCTGACCCCGTCCAGCAAGGAGGCTCGTTGGTCCACAGCTGACCAGGGACGCGTTGCATTGGGCATGAAATCGCCTGGGACTCGCAGCGGCGTGCCGTACACCAGCTCCGCAGAGGAGGCTTGTAGGTCTTCCTTCGGGGCGGTCCGCAGGCCCAGCATGACCCATGGGAGCTTGTCGACCCAGTTGCAGTCCTTGAGAGTAGCCCGAAGCGCAGCCTTCATGGACCGGTGGAAGCGCTCACATAGGCCGTTCGCCTGAGGGTGGTAGGCGGTAGTGCGATGAAGCTTGACGCCCAGAGCCTCACCCACAGCACTCCATAGCTCTGAGGTAAACTGTGGCCCGCGGTCAGATGAAAGGTCGGAAGGCGTACCGAAACGTGAGACCCACGACCCAATAAAAGCCCGGGCCACATCAGCAGACGTCGTGGATGCCAGGGGAACAGCTTCAGGCCAGCGCGTAGTCCTGTCCACCACAGTGAAGAGGTAGGTGAACCCATGGGAGGGGGGTAGGGGACCAACCAGGTCGACGTGGACATGGTCAAATCGTCTCTCCGGCACTGCGAAGCGTTCCAGGGGCGCCTTAATGTGGCGGTGTATCTTAGCCCGCTGACAGGCAACACACGAGTCGGCCCACGCTTTCACGTCTCTCTTAAGTCCCTCCCACACAAACTTAGCAGAGGTCAGGCGCACGGATGGCTTACCGCCTGGATGAGAGAGGCCGTGCACAGCTTCAAATACGGGGCGTCTCCAGCTGTGCGGGACGATGGGCCTGGGCTGTCCTGTGGAGACGTCACACAGGAGGGTGGCACCTGTGTCGCTGAAAGGAACGTCCTGCAGGCGGAGCCCCGTGTCGGAGGCCCGGAGACGGAGGATGCTCGGGTCCGTGGCCTGGTCAACGGCCATCTGTGCATAGTCAAGGCCTAGGTGGACCGCTCCAATCACTGCCCTAGAGAGGCAGTCAGCTACCTGGTTAGACTTACCAGCGACGTGCTGGATGTCGGTAGTGAATTCCGAAATGTAGGAGAGTTGTCGCTGCTGGCGAGCGGACCATGGCTCGGCCGTCTTGGACATGGCAAACGTGAGGGGCTTGTGGTCCACGTACGCAGTAAACTCGCGGCCCTCTAGCAGGAAACGGAAATGCCGGACAGCGAGCCAGAGACCGAGGAGTTCCCTGTCAAAAGTACTATACTTGCGCTCTCGGGGTGTAAGCTGGCGACTGAAAAAGGCCAAAGGCTGCCAAGCCCCCCCCACCCACTGTTCGTGAACCGCACCAACAGCATAGTCCGATGCATCCGTGGTTATGGAAATAGGCGCTGTAGGTGAAGGATGCGCTAGCAGGGTAGCCTGGGAGAGCGCAGCTTTAGTCTCGGTGAACGCACGGTCCCGCTCTGCTGTCCAGTCGACCGCCTGGTTGGGGGACATGCCTTTCAGCGCCTCGTACAGTGGCCGGATGATAAAGGCGGCTCGGGGAATGAAGCGGTGGTAGAATGTCACCATCCCGATGAACTCCCTGAGCGCACGAGCTGTTTGGGGGCGCGGAAAGGCCGCCACCGCTTCCACCTTTGAGGGCAGGGGGACTGCCCCGTCCCCAGTGATGCGATGCCCGAGGAAATCAATGGCTGTCAGCCCGAACCGGCACTTCGCCGGGTTGACGATCAGCCCATGCTGGCTGAGGCGTGTGAAGAGGGCATGAAGATGGGACAGGTGTTCTTCCTTGGAGGCGCTGGCGATGAGTATGTCGTCCAAATAGACGAAGAGGAAAGGAAGGCCACGGAGCACTGAATCCATCAGCCGCTGAAAGGACTGGGCCGCGTTTTTGAGTCCAAATGGCATTCGTAGGAATTCAAATAGGCCGAATGGGGTAGTCACCGCTGTCTTGGGGATGTCTGAGGGGTGCACGGGAACTTGATGATAACCACGGACCAGGTCGACTTTTGAGAAGACGCATTTGCCAGACAGGTTTGCAGAAAAGTCCTGGATATGCGGGACAGGATAGCGGTCGGGCGTGGTGGCGTCATTTAGTCGGCGGTAGTCCCCGCATGGGCGCCAACCTCCATCAGGCTTAGCGACGATGTGGAGTGGGGACGCCCATGGGCTGTCAGAGCGGCGGATGATCCCCATGCGTTCCAGGTGCTCGAACTCAGACTTGGCAATGGCGAGTTTGGCGGGGTCGAGACGCCTGGCTCTGGCGTAGACCGGGGGCCCCTTCGTAGCAATGTGATGCTCCACCCCATGCTTAGCGGTGGGTGCAGAGAAGGTAGGCTGGGTGAGGTCAGGGAACTCAGCGAGGAGGCGGGTGAACTTGTCTGCCTCTGAGAGAGAGTTGGCTAGACCTGCATAGGCCGCTTCCCTCCGCGTACATGCGAAGGAGGAGAAGGTTAAGGCATCGACCAGACGGCTGTTCTGAATGTCCACTAGCAAACCGTAAGCGCACAAAAAATCAGCTCCGAGGAGGGGAAGCGTTACATTGGCCATGACGAACTCCCACGTGAAACGTTGTCCACCAAAACACAGTTCTACAGACCGCACGCCGTAGGTGTGGATAGGGCTGCCGTCAGCCGTCGCCAACTGGGGGCCCCGCTCCCCGCCCATGATGTCGACGTCAGTAGCAGGGAGCACGCTTCTCTGTGCGCCCGTGTCACAAAGAAATCGCCGACCGGAGATGGTGTCGAGGATGAAGAGTAGCCTGCTCGTATCGCCAACACTCATGGCCACTACTGAGTGTTGGCCCTCTCGTTTCCCGTCGGCCTGTAGTTGCAGGGGGAACGGCACCGTTTAGCTTTCGCACCAAATCGAGCGTGGTACATACAGAGTCCAGAGGGCTTGTAGCGGTCTGATGCTGTGGCGCCACCGTCGGGCCACGCCCGCGATGTCGGCGGGGGGCCAGTGAAGGTAGGAGCCAGCAGCCCGGCATGGGAGGAACGTTGTGTAGCGACGAAGAATCGGTCAGCCTCCTTTGCCAGCTCACGGGGATCAGTGATGGTGGAGTTAGCGAGCGCAGTCTGGACGTGGGGCGGCATGTTGCGCAGAAACAGCTCCATAAACAGGAAACATGGCTTTTCTTGACCCAGTAGGTTTAACATCCTGCTCATTAGCTCCGATGGTTTGCCATCTCCCAAGCCCTGAATTGCGAAGAGGCGACGTGCTCTCTCCGTTGTTGACAGTTCAAAAGTTTCAAGGAGGAGATGTTTAAGTGCGGCGTATTTACCATCGGCCGGTGGGTTGGTTATGAAACCGCTTATCCTGGAAGCCGTAGCGCACCCCAGCGCTGCCAATACGTAGTAGTACCTGGTCTCGTCTGCTGTTATGTCTCTGAGCGCGAACTGTGCCTCAGCCTGCGCGAACCATGTAGCCGCGGAAGACTCCCAAAACTCCGGCAGTTTAATTGCAACGGCGTTCGTAGCCATAATGTGTGTGGTTTCAGAAAACTTATCCGAAAACCGACGTCGGGGTCACCAGTGTAGAGCCGAAGGAACGGAGAAGACCGTAGGTTCACACTTTAGCCGTGTAGGCAACTTTCTTTAATCCACGGTAAATCAGAGAGCAACCAAACCACAGCTCGACTGAGCGGAGGTGGCAAGAATAATCAGAAAACTGGCTGGACAACCATAACTTAACCCTGCGTTAACCTGCCAGGGCAACCATGACTTAACCCTTAGTTCCTGGGTTGAATTCTGTCCCCAATACGTGTCCACCACAGTTTCTTGCAAAATGTATACATGTAGCCAGTATATGCTAATGTTATGTTTGTTTAGACTATAGTAAAACCATGATTTCTTGCAAAATTAATACATATAGCCAGTATATGCTACTGTTGTTTGTTTGTTTGTTTAGACTATAGTAAAACCATGATTTCTTGCAAAATAAATACATTTAGCCAGTATATGCTACTGTTGTTTGTTTGTTTAGACTATAGTAAAACCATGATTTCTTTCAAACTTAATACATGTAGCCAGTATATGCTAATGTTATGTTTGTTTGTTTAGACTATAGTAAAACCATGGTTTCTTACAAAATTAATACGTGTAGCCAGTATATGCTAATGTTATGTTTGTTTAGACTATAGTAAACCATGATTTCTTGCAAAATTAATACGTGTAGCCAGTATATGCTACTGTTTTTGTTTAAACCATAGTAAAACCATGGTTTCTTGCAAAATTTATACATGTAGCCAGTATATGCTAATGTTATGTTTGTTTAGACTATTGTAAAACCATGAGTTCTTGCTAAATTAATACATGTAGCCAGTATATGCTACTGTTTTTGTTTAAACTATAGTAAAACCATGGTTTCTTGCAAAATGTATACATGTAGCCAGTATATGCTAATGTTATGTTTGTTTAGACTATAGTAAAACCATGATTTCTTGCAAAATAAATACATTTAGCCAGTATATGCTACTGTTGTTTGTTTGTTTAGACTATAGTACACCATGATTTCTTGCAAAATTAATACGTGTAGCCAGTATATGCTACTGTTATTTTTGTTTATTTAGACTATAGTAAAACCATGATTTCTTGCAAAATTAATATGTGTAGCCAGTATATGCTACTGTTATGTTTGTTTGTTTAGACTATAGTAAAACCATGATTTCTTGCAAAATTAATACATGTAGCCAGTATATGCTACTGTTATGTTTGTTTGTTTAGACTATAGTAAAACCATGATTTCCTTTCTAAATTAATACATGTAGCCTGTATATGCTACTGTTGTTTGTTTGTTTAGACTATAGTAAAACCATGATTTCTTGCTAAATTAATACATGTAGCCAGTATATGCTACTGTTTTTGATTAAACTATAGTAAAACCATGGTTTCTTGCAAAATTTATACATGTAGCCAGTATATGCTAATGTTATGTTTGTTTAGACTATAGTAAAACCATGATTTCTTACAATATTAGTACGTGTAGCCAGTATATGCTAATGTTATATTTGTTTAGACTATGGTAAAACCATGATTTCTTGCAAAATTAATACATGTAGCCAGTATATGCTACTGTTTTTGTTTAAACTATAGTAAAACCATGGTTTCTCTCCAAATTAATACATGTAGCCAGTATATGCTAATGTTTTGTTTGTTTTGACTATAGTAAAACCATGATTTCTTGCAAAATTAATACGTGTAGCCAGTATATGCTAATTTTATGTTTGTTTAGACTATGGTAAAACAATGATTTCTTGCCAAATTAATACATGTAGCCAGTATATGCTAATGTTATGTTTGTTTAGACTATATTAAAACCATGATTTCTTACAAAATTAGTACGTGTAGCCAGTATATGCTAATGTTATGTTTGTTTAGACTATAGTAAAACCATGGTTTCTCTCTAAATTAATACATGTAGCCAGTATATGCTAATGTTTTGTTTGTTTTGACTATAGTAAACCCATGATTTCTTGCAAAATTAATACGTGTAGCCAGTATATGCTAATGTTTTGTTTGTTTAGACTATAGTAAAACCATGATTTCTTGCAAAATTAATACATGTAGCCATTATATGCTACTGTTGTTTGTTTGTTTAGACTATAGTAAAACCATGATTTCTTGCAAAATAAATACATTTAGCCAGTATATGCTACTGTTGTTTGTTTGTTTACACTATAGTAAAACCATGATTTCTTGCAAACTTAATACATGTAGCCAGTATATGCTAATGTTATGTTTGTTTGTTTAGACTATAGTAAAACCATGGTTTCTTACAAAATTAATACGTGTAGCCAGTATATGCTAATGTTATGTTTGTTTAGACTATAGTAAACCATGATTTCTTGCAAAATTAATACGTGTAGCCAGTATATGCTACGGCTATTTTTGTTTATTTAGACTATAGTAAAACCATGATTTCTTGCAAAATTAATATGTGTAGCCAGTATATGCTACTGTTATGTTTGTTTGTTTAGACTATAGTAAAACCATGATTTCCTTTCTAAATTAATTCATGTAGCCTGTATATGCTACTGTTGTTTGTTTGTTTAGACTATAGTAAAACCATGATTTCTTGCTAAATTAATACATGTAGCCAGTATATGCTACTGTTTTTGTTTAAACCATAGTAAAACCATGGTTTCTTGCAAAATTTATACATGTAGCCAGTATATGCTAATGTTATGTTTGTTTAGACTATTGTAAAACCATGATTTCTTGCTAAATTAATACATGTAGCCAGTATATGCTACTGTTTTTGTTTAAACTATAGTAAAACCATGGTTTCTTGCAAAATGTATACATGTAGCCAGTATATGCTAATGTTATGTTTGTTTAGACTATAGTAAAACCATGATTTCTTGCAAAATTAATACATATAGCCAGTATATGCTACTGTTGTTTGTTTGTTTGTTTAGACTATAGTAAAACCATGATTTCTTGCAAAATAAATACATTTAGCCAGTATATGCTACTGTTGTTTGTTTGTTTAGACTATAGTAAAACCATGATTTCTTGCAAAATTAATACGTGTAGCCAGTATATGCTACTGTTATTTTTGTTTATTTAGACTATAGTAAAACCATGATTTCTTGCAAAATTAATATGTGTAGCCAGTATATGCTACTGTTATGTTTGTTTGTTTAGACTATAGTAAAACCATGATTTCTTGCAAAATTAATACATGTAGCCAGTATATGCTACTGTTATGTTTGTTTGTTTAGACTATAGTAAAACCATGATTTCCTTTCTAAATTAATACATGTAGCCTGCATATGCTACTGTTGTTTGTTTGTTTAGACTATAGTAAAACCACGATTTCTTGCTAAATTAATACATGTAGCCAGTATATGCTACTGTTTTTGATTAAACTATAGTAAAACCATGGTTTCTTGCAAAATTTATACATGTAGCCAGTATATGCTAATGTTATGTTTGTTTAGACTATGGTAAAACCATGATTTCTTGCAAAATTAATACATGTAGCCATTATATGCTAATGTTATGTTTTTTTAGACTATAGTAAAACCATGATTTCTTACAATATTAGTACGTGTAGCCAGTATATGCTAATGTTATATTTGTTTAGACTATGGTAAAACCATGATTTCTTGCAAAATTAATACATGTAGCCAGTATATGCTAATGTTATGTTTGTTTAGACTATGTTAAAACCATGATTTCTTGCAAAATTAATACATGTAGCCAGTATATACTAATGTTATGTTTGTTTAGACTATGGTAAAAACATTGGTTTCTTGCAAAATTAATACATGTAGCCAGTATATGCTACTGTTATGTTTGTTTAGACTATGGTAAAAACATTGGTTTCTTGCAAAATTAATACATGTAGCCAGTATATGCTAATGTTATGTTTGTTTAGACTATGGTAAAACCATGGTTTCTTGCAAAATTCATACATGTAGCCAGCATATGCTACTGTTGTTTGTTTGTTTAGACTATAGTAAAACCATGATTTCTTGCTAAATTAATACATGTAGCCAGTATATGCTACTGTTTTTGTTTAAACTATAGTAAAACCATGGTTTCTTGCAAAATGTATACATGTAGCCAGTATATGCTACTGTTATGTTTGTTTAGACTATGGTAAAAACATTGGTTTCTTGCTAAATTAATACATGTAGCCAGTATATGCTAATGTTATGTTTGTTTAGACTATAGTAAACCATGATTTCTTGCAAAATTAATACGTGTAGCCAGTATATGCTACGGCTATTTTTGTTTATTTAGACTATAGTAAAACCATGATTTCTTGCAAAATTAATATGTGTAGCCAGTATATGCTACTGTTATGTTTGTTTGTTTAGACTATAGTAAAACCATGATTTCCTTTCTAAATTAATTCATGTAGCCTGTATATGCTACTGTTGTTTGTTTGTTTAGACTATAGTAAAACCATGATTTCTTGCTAAATTAATACATGTAGCCAGTATATGCTACTGTTTTTGTTTAAACCATAGTAAAACCATGGTTTCTTGCAAAATTTATACATGTAGCCAGTATATGCTAATGTTATGTTTGTTTAGACTATTGTAAAACCATGATTTCTTGCTAAATTAATACATGTAGCCAGTATATGCTACTGTTTTTGTTTAAACTATAGTAAAACCATGGTTTCTTGCAAAATGTATACATGTAGCCAGTATATGCTAATGTTATGTTTGTTTAGACTATAGTAAAACCATGATTTCTTGCAAAATTAATACATATAGCCAGTATATGCTACTGTTGTTTGTTTGTTTGTTTAGACTATAGTAAAACCATGATTTCTTGCAAAATAAATACATTTAGCCAGTATATGCTACTGTTGTTTGTTTGTTTAGACTATAGTAAAACCATGATTTCTTGCAAAATTAATACGTGTAGCCAGTATATGCTACTGTTATTTTTGTTTATTTAGACTATAGTAAAACCATGATTTCTTGCAAAATTAATATGTGTAGCCAGTATATGCTACTGTTATGTTTGTTTGTTTAGACTATAGTAAAACCATGATTTCTTGCAAAATTAATACATGTAGCCAGTATATGCTACTGTTATGTTTGTTTGTTTAGACTATAGTAAAACCATGAATTCCTTTCTAAATTAATACATGTAGCCTGCATATGCTACTGTTGTTTGTTTGTTTAGACTATAGTAAAACCACGATTTCTTGCTAAATTAATACATGTAGCCAGTATATGCTACTGTTTTTGATTAAACTATAGTAAAACCATGGTTTCTTGCAAAATTTATACATGTAGCCAGTATATGCTAATGTTATGTTTGTTTAGACTATGGTAAAACCATGATTTCTTGCAAAATTAATACATGTAGCCATTATATGCTAATGTTATGTTTGTTTAGACTATAGTAAAACCATGATTTCTTACAATATTAGTACGTGTAGCCAGTATATGCTAATGTTATATTTGTTTAGACTATGGTAAAACCATGATTTCTTGCAAAATTAATACATGTAGCCAGTATATGCTAATGTTATGTTTGTTTAGACTATGTTAAAACCATGATTTCTTGCAAAATTAATACATGTAGCCAGTATATACTAATGTTATGTTTGTTTAGACTATTGTAAAAACATTGGTTTCTTGCAAAATTAATACATATAGCCAGTATATGCTACTGTTATGTTTGTTTAGACTATGGTAAAAACATTGGTTTCTTGCAAAATTAATACATGTAGCCAGTATATGCTAATGTTATGTTTGTTTAGACTATGGTAAAACCATGGTTTCTTGCAAAATTCATACATGTAGCCAGCATATGCTACTGTTGTTTGTTTGTTTAGACTATAGTAAAACCATGATTTCTTGCTAAATTAATACATGTAGCCAGTATATGCTACTGTTTTTGTTTAAACTATAGTAAAACCATGGTTTCTTGCAAAATGTATACATGTAGCCAGTATATGCTACTGTTATGTTTGTTTAGACTATGGTAAAAACATTGGTTTCTTGCTAAATTAATACATGTAGCCAGTATATGCTAATGTTATGTTTGTTTAGACTATAGTAAACCATGATTTCTTGCAAAATTAATACGTGTAGCCAGTATATGCTACGGCTATTTTTGTTTATTTAGACTATAGTAAAACCATGATTTCTTGCAAAATTAATATGTGTAGCCAGTATATGCTACTGTTATGTTTGTTTGTTTAGACTATAGTAAAACCATGATTTCCTTTCTAAATTAATTCATGTAGCCTGTATATGCTACTGTTGTTTGTTTGTTTAGACTATAGTAAAACCATGATTTCTTGCTAAATTAATACATGTAGCCAGTATATGCTACTGTTTTTGTTTAAACCATAGTAAAACCATGGTTTCTTGCAAAATTTATACATGTAGCCAGTATATGCTAATGTTATGTTTGTTTAGACTATTGTAAAACCATGATTTCTTGCTAAATTAATACATGTAGCCAGTATATGCTACTGTTTTTGTTTAAACTATAGTAAAACCATGGTTTCTTGCAAAATGTATACATGTAGCCAGTATATGCTAATGTTATGTTTGTTTAGACTATAGTAAAACCATGATTTCTTGCAAAATTAATACATATAGCCAGTATATGCTACTGTTGTTTGTTTGTTTGTTTAGACTATAGTAAAACCATGATTTCTTGCAAAATAAATACATTTAGCCAGTATATGCTACTGTTGTTTGTTTGTTTAGACTATAGTAAAACCATGATTTCTTGCAAAATTAATACGTGTAGCCAGTATATGCTACTGTTATTTTTGTTTATTTAGACTATAGTAAAACCATGATTTCTTGCAAAATTAATATGTGTAGCCAGTATATGCTACTGTTATGTTTGTTTGTTTAGACTATAGTAAAACCATGATTTCTTGCAAAATTAATACATGTAGCCAGTATATGCTACTGTTATGTTTGTTTGTTTAGACTATAGTAAAACCATGAATTCCTTTCTAAATTAATACATGTAGCCTGCATATGCTACTGTTGTTTGTTTGTTTAGACTATAGTAAAACCACGATTTCTTGCTAAATTAATACATGTAGCCAGTATATGCTACTGTTTTTGATTAAACTATAGTAAAACCATGGTTTCTTGCAAAATTTATACATGTAGCCAGTATATGCTAATGTTATGTTTGTTTAGACTATGGTAAAACCATGATTTCTTGCAAAATTAATACATGTAGCCATTATATGCTAATGTTATGTTTGTTTAGACTATAGTAAAACCATGATTTCTTACAATATTAGTACGTGTAGCCAGTATATGCTAATGTTATATTTGTTTAGACTATGGTAAAACCATGATTTCTTGCAAAATTAATACATGTAGCCAGTATATGCTAATGTTATGTTTGTTTAGACTATGTTAAAACCATGATTTCTTGCAAAATTAATACATGTAGCCAGTATATACTAATGTTATGTTTGTTTAGACTATTGTAAAAACATTGGTTTCTTGCAAAATTAATACATATAGCCAGTATATGCTACTGTTATGTTTGTTTAGACTATGGTAAAAACATTGGTTTCTTGCAAAATTAATACATGTAGCCAGTATATGCTAATGTTATGTTTGTTTAGACTATGGTAAAACCATGGTTTCTTGCAAAATTCATACATGTAGCCAGCATATGCTACTGTTGTTTGTTTGTTTAGACTATAGTAAAACCATGATTTCTTGCTAAATTAATACATGTAGCCAGTATATGCTACTGTTTTTGTTTAAACTATAGTAAAACCATGGTTTCTTGCAAAATGTATACATGTAGCCAGTATATGCTACTGTTATGTTTGTTTAGACTATGGTAAAAACATTGGTTTCTTGCTAAATTAATACATGTAGCCAGTATATGCTAATGTTATGTTTGTTTAGACTATGTTAAAACCATGATTTCTTGCAAAATTAATACATGTAGCCAGTATATGCTAATGTTATGTTTGTTTAGACTATAGTAAAACCATGATTTCTTGCTAAATTAATACATGTAGCCAGTATATGCTAATGTTATGTTCGTTTAGACTATGGTAAAACCATGATTTCTTGCAAAATTAATACATGTAGCCAGTATATGCTACTGTTATGTTTGTTTAGACTATGGTAAAAACATTGGTTTCTTGCAAAATTAATACATGTAGCCAGTATATGCTAATGTTATGTTTGTTTAGACTATGGTAAAAACATTGGTTTCTTGCAAAATTAATACATGTAGCCAGTATATGCTAATGTTATGTACGTTTAGACTATGGTAAAACCATGATTTCTTGCAAAATTAATACATATAGCCAGTATATGCTAATGTTATGTTTTTTTAGACTATAGTAAAACCATGATTTCTTGCAAAATTAATACATATAGCCAGTATATGCTACTGTTGTTTGTTTGTTTGTTTAGACTATAGTAAAACCATGATTTCTTGCAAAATAAATACATTTAGCCAGTATATGCTGCTGTTGTTTGTTTGTTTAGACTATAGTAAAACCATGATTTCTTGCAAAATTAATACGTGTAGCCAGTATATGCTACTGTTATTTTTGTTTATTTAGACTATAGTAAAACCATGATTTCTTGCAAAATTAATATGTGTAGCCAGTATATGCTACTGTTATGTTTGTTTGTTTAGACTATAGTAAAACCATGATTTCTTGCAAAATAAATACATTTAGCCAGTATATGCTACTGTTGTTTGTTTGTTTACACTATAGTAAAACCATGATTTCTTGCAAACTTAATACATGTAGCCAGTATATGCTAATGTTATGTTTGTTTGTTTAGACTATAGTAAAACCATGGTTTCTTACAAAATTAATACGTGTAGCCAGTATATGCTAATGTTATGTTTGTTTAGACTATAGTAAACCATGATTTCTTGCAAAATTAATACGTGTAGCCAGTATATGCTACGGCTATTTTTGTTTATTTAGACTATAGTAAAACCATGATTTCTTGCAAAATTAATATGTGTAGCCAGTATATGCTACTGTTATGTTTGTTTGTTTAGACTATAGTAAAACCATGATTTCCTTTCTAAATTAATTCATGTAGCCTGTATATGCTACTGTTGTTTGTTTGTTTAGACTATAGTAAAACCATGATTTCTTGCTAAATTAATACATGTAGCCAGTATATGCTACTGTTTTTGTTTAAACCATAGTAAAACCATGGTTTCTTGCAAAATTTATACATGTAGCCAGTATATGCTAATGTTATGTTTGTTTAGACTATTGTAAAACCATGATTTCTTGCTAAATTAATACATGTAGCCAGTATATGCTACTGTTTTTGTTTAAACTATAGTAAAACCATGGTTTCTTGCAAAATGTATACATGTAGCCAGTATATGCTAATGTTATGTTTGTTTAGACTATAGTAAAACCATGATTTCTTGCAAAATTAATACATATAGCCAGTATATGCTACTGTTGTTTGTTTGTTTGTTTAGACTATAGTAAAACCATGATTTCTTGCAAAATAAATACATTTAGCCAGTATATGCTACTGTTGTTTGTTTGTTTAGACTATAGTAAAACCATGGTTTCTTGCAAAATTAATACGTGTAGCCAGTATATGCTACTGTTATTTTTGTTTATTTAGACTATAGTAAAACCATGATTTCTTGCAAAATTAATATGTGTAGCCAGTATATGCTACTGTTATGTTTGTTTGTTTATACTATAGTAAAACCATGATTTCTTGCAAAATTAATACATGTAGCCAGTATATGCTACTGTTATGTTTGTTTGTTTAGACTATAGTAAAACCATGATTTCCTTTCTAAATTAATACATGTAGCCTGCATATGCTACTGTTGTTTGTTTGTTTAGACTATAGTAAAACCACGATTTCTTGCTAAATTAATACATGTAGCCAGTATATGCTACTGTTTTTGATTAAACTATAGTAAAACCATGGTTTCTTGCAAAATTTATACATGTAGCCAGTATATGCTAATGTTATGTTTGTTTAGACTATGGTAAAACCATAATTTCTTGCAAAATTAATACATGTAGCCATTATATGCTAATGTTATGTTTGTTTAGACTATGGTAAAACCATGATTTCTTACAATATTAGTACGTGTAGCCAGTATATGCTAATGTTATATTTGTTTAGACTATGGTAAAACCATGATTTCTTGCAAAATTAATACATGTAGCCAGTATATGCTAATGTTATGTTTGTTTAGACTATGTTAAAACCATGATTTCTTGCAAAATTAATACATGTAGCCAGTATATACTAATGCTATGTTTGTTTAGACTATGGTAAAAACATTGGTTTCTTGCAAAATTAATACATGTAGCCAGTATATGCTACTGTTATGTTTGTTTAGACTATGGTAAAAACATTGGTTTCTTGCAAAATTAATACATGTAGCCAGTATATGCTAATGTTATGTTTGTTTAGACTATGGTAAAACCATGGTTTCTTGCAAAATTCATACATGTAGCCAGCATATGCTACTGTTGTTTGTTTGTTTAGACTATAGTAAAACCATGATTTCTTGCTAAATTAATACATGTAGCCAGTATATGCTACTGTTTTTGTTTAAACTATAGTAAAACCATGGTTTCTTGCAAAATGTATACATGTAGCCAGTATATGCTACTGTTATGTTTGTTTAGACTATGGTAAAAACATTGGTTTCTTGCTAAATTAATACATGTAGCCAGTATATGCTAATGTTATGTTTGTTTAGACTATGTTAAAACCATGATTTCTTGCAAAATTAATACATGTAGCCAGTATATGCTAATGTTATGTTTGTTTAGACTATAGTAAAACCATGATTTCTTGCTAAATTAATACATGTAGCCAGTATATGCTAATGTTATGTTCGTTTAGACTATAGTAAAACCATGATTTCTTGCAAAATTAATACATGTAGCCAGTATATGCTACTGTTATGTTTGTTTAGACTATGGTAAAAACATTTGTTTCTTGCAAAATTAATACATGTAGCCAGTATATGCTAATGTTATGTTTGTTTAGACTATGGTAAAAACATTGGTTTCTTGCAAAATTAATACATGTAGCCAGTATATGCTAATGTTATGTACGTTTAGACTATGGTAAAACCATGATTTCTTGCAAAATTAATACATATAGCCAGTATATGCTAATGTTATGTTTGTTTAGACTATAGTAAAACCATGATTTCTTGCAAAATTAATACATATAGCCAGTATATGCTACTGTTGTTTGTTTGTTTGTTTAGACTATAGTAAAACCATGATTTCTTGCAAAATAAATACATTTAGCCAGTATATGCTACTGTTGTTTGTTTGTTTAGACTATAGTAAAACCATGATTTCTTGCAAAATTAATACGTGTAGCCAGTATATGCTACTGTTATTTTTGTTTATTTAGACTATAGTAAAACCATGATTTCTTGCAAAATTAATATGTGTAGCCAGTATATGCTACTGTTATGTTTGTTTGTTTAGACTATAGTAAAACCATGATTTCTTGCAAAATTAATACATGTAGCCAGTATATGCTACTGTTATGTTTGTTTGTTTAGACTATAGTAAAACCATGATTTCCTTTCTAAATTAATACATGTAGCCTGTATATGCTACTGTTGTTTGTTTGTTTAGACTATAGTAAAACCACGATTTCTTGCTAAATTAATACATGTAGCCAGTATATGCTACTGTTTTTGATTAAACTATAGTAAAACCATGGTTTCTTGCAAAATTTATACATGTAGCCAGTATATGCTAATGTTATGTTTGTTTAGACTATGGTAAAACCATGATTTCTTGCAAAATTAATACATGTAGCCATTATATGCTAATGTTATGTTTGTTTAGACTATAGTAAAACCATGATTTCTTACAATATTAGTACGTGTAGCCAGTATATGCTAATGTTATATTTGTTTAGACTATGGTAAAACCATGATTTCTTGCAAAATTAATACATGTAGGCAGTATATGCTAATGTTATGTTTGTTTAGACTATGTTAAAACCATGATTTCTTGCAAAATTAATACATGTAGCCAGTATATACTAATGTTTTGTTTGTTTAGACTATGGTAAAAACATTGGTTTCTTGCAAAATTAATACATGTAGCCAGTATATGCTACTGTTATGTTTGTTTAGACTATGGTAAAAACATTGGTTTCTTGCAAAATTAATACATGTAGCCAGTATATGCTAATGTTATGTTTGTTTAGACTATGGTAAAACCATGGTTTCTTGCAAAATTCATACATGTAGCCAGCATATGCTACTGTTGTTTGTTTGTTTAGACTATAGTAAAACCATGATTTCTTGCTAAATTAATACATGTAGCCAGTATATGCTACTGTTTTTGTTTAAACTATAGTAAAACCATGGTTTCTTGCAAAATGTATACATGTAGCCAGTATATGCTACTGTTATGTTTGTTTAGACTATGGTAAAAACATTGGTTTCTTGCTAAATTAATACATGTAGCCAGTATATGCTAATGTTATGTTTGTTTAGACTATGTTAAAACCATGATTTCTTGCAAAATTAATACATGTAGCCAGTATATGCTAATGTTATGTTTGTTTAGACTATAGTAAAACCATGATTTCTTGCAAAATGTATACATGTAGCCAGTATATGCTACTGTTATGTTTGTTTAGACTATGGTAAAAACATTGGTTTCTTGCAAAATGTATACATGTAGCCAGTATATGCTACTGTTATGTTTGTTTAGACTATGGTAAAAACATTGGTTTCTTGCTAAATTAATACATGTAGCCAGTATATGCTAATGTTATGTTTGTTTAGACTATGTTAAAACCATGATTTCTTGCAAAATTAATACATGTAGCCAGTATATGCTAATGTTATGTTTGTTTAGACTATAGTAAAACCATGATTTCTTGCTAAATTAATACATGTAGCCAGTATATGCTAATGTTATGTTCGTTTAGACTATAGTAAAACCATGATTTCCTTTCTAAATTAATTCATGTAGCCTGTATATGCTACTGTTGTTTGTTTGTTTAGACTATAGTAAAACCATGATTTCTTGCTAAATTAATACATGTAGCCAGTATATGCTACTGTTTTTGTTTAAACCATAGTAAAACCATGGTTTCTTGCAAAATTTATACATGTAGCCAGTATATGCTAATGTTATGTTTGTTTAGACTATTGTAAAACCATGATTTCTTGCTAAATTAATACATGTAGCCAGTATATGCTACTGTTTTTGTTTAAACTATAGTAAAACCATGGTTTCTTGCAAAATGTATACATGTAGCCAGTATATGCTAATGTTATGTTTGTTTAGACTATAGTAAAACCATGATTTCTTGCAAAATTAATACATATAGCCAGTATATGCTACTGTTGTTTGTTTGTTTGTTTAGACTATAGTAAAACCATGATTTCTTGCAAAATAAATACATTTAGCCAGTATATGCTACTGTTGTTTGTTTGTTTAGACTATAGTAAAACCATGATTTCTTGCAAAATTAATACGTGTAGCCAGTATATGCTACTGTTATTTTTGTTTATTTAGACTATAGTAAAACCATGATTTCTTGCAAAATTAATATGTGTAGCCAGTATATGCTACTGTTATGTTTGTTTGTTTAGACTATAGTAAAACCATGATTTCTTGCAAAATTAATACATGTAGCCAGTATATGCTACTGTTATGTTTGTTTGTTTAGACTATAGTAAAACCATGATTTCCTTTCTAAATTAATACATGTAGCCTGCATATGCTACTGTTGTTTGTTTGTTTAGACTATAGTAAAACCACGATTTCTTGCTAAATTAATACATGTAGCCAGTATATGCTACTGTTTTTGATTAAACTATAGTAAAACCATGGTTTCTTGCAAAATTTATACATGTAGCCAGTATATGCTAATGTTATGTTTGTTTAGACTATGGTAAAACCATGATTTCTTACAATATTAGTACGTGTAGCCAGTATATGCTAATGTTATATTTGTTTAGACTATGGTAAAACCATGATTTCTTGCAAAATTAATACATGTAGTCAGTATATGCTAATGTTATGTTTGTTTAGACTATGTTAAAACCATGATTTCTTGCAAAATTAATACATGTAGCCAGTATATACTAATGTTATGTTTGTTTAGACTATGGTAAAAACATTGGTTTCTTGCAAAATTAATACATGTAGCCAGTATATGCTACTGTTATGTTTGTTTAGACTATGGTAAAAACATTGGTTTCTTGCAAAATTAATACATGTAGCCAGTATATGCTAATGTTATGTTTGTTTAGACTATGGTAAAACCATGGTTTCTTGCAAAATTCATACATGTAGCCAGCATATGCTACTGTTGTTTGTTTGTTTAGACTATAGTAAAACCATGATTTCTTGCTAAATTAATACATGTAGCCAGTATATGCTACTGTTTTTGTTTAAACTATAGTAAAACCATGGTTTCTTGCAAAATGTATACATGTAGCCAGTATATGCTACTGTTATGTTTGTTTAGACTATGGTAAAAACATTGGTTTCTTGCTAAATTAACACATGTAGCCAGTATATGCTAATGTTATGTTTGTTTAGACTATGTTAAAACCATGATTTCTTGCAAAATTAATACATGTAGCCAGTATATGCTAATGTTATGTTTGTTTAGACTATAGTAAAACCATGATTTCTTGCTAAATTAATACATGTAGCCAGTATATGCTAATGTTATGTTCGTTTAGACTATGGTAAAACCATGATTTCTTGCAAAATTAATACATGTAGCCAGTATATGCTACTGTTATGTTTGTTTAGACTATGGTAAAAACATTGGTTTCTTGCAAAATTAATACATGTAGCCAGTATATGCTAATGTTATGTTTGTTTAGACTATGGTAAAAACATTGGTTTCTTGCAAAATTAATACATGTAGCCAGTATATGCTAATGTTATGTACGTTTAGACTATGGTAAAACCATGATTTCTTGCAAAATTAATACATATAGCCAGTATATGCTAATGTTATGTTTGTTTAGACTATAGTAAAACCATGATTTCTTGCAAAATTAATACATATAGCCAGTATATGCTACTGTTGTTTGTTTGTTTGTTTAGACTATAGTAAAACCATGATTTCTTGCAAAATAAATACATTTAGCCAGTATATGCTACTGTTGTTTGTTTGTTTAGACTATAGTAAAACCATGATTTCTTGCAAAATTAATACGTGTAGCCAGTATATGCTACTGTTATTTTTGTTTATTTAGACTATAGTAAAACCATGATTTCTTGCAAAATTAATATGTGTAGCCAGTATATGCTACTGTTATGTTTGTTTGTTTAGACTATAGTAAAACCATGATTTCTTGCAAAATTAATACATGTAGCCAGTATATGCTACTGTTATGTTTGTTTGTTTAGACTATAGTAAAACCATGATTTCCTTTCTAAATTAATACATGTAGCCTGTATATGCTACTGTTGTTTGTTTGTTTAGACTATAGTAAAACCACGATTTCTTGCTAAATTAATACATGTAGCCAGTATATGCTACTGTTTTTGATTAAACTATAGTAAAACCATGGTTTCTTGCAAAATTTATACATGTAGCCAGTATATGCTAATGTTATGTTTGTTTAGACTATGGTAAAACCATGATTTCTTGCAAAATTAATACATGTAGCCATTATATGCTAATGTTATGTTTGTTTAGACTATAGTAAAACCATGATTTCTTACAATATTAGTACGTGTAGCCAGTATATGCTAATGTTATATTTGTTTAGACTATGGTAAAACCATGATTTCTTGCAAAATTAATACATGTAGGCAGTATATGCTAATGTTATGTTTGTTTAGACTATGTTAAAACCATGATTTCTTGCAAAATTAATACATGTAGCCAGTATATACTAATGTTTTGTTTGTTTAGACTATGGTAAAAACATTGGTTTCTTGCAAAATTAATACATGTAGCCAGTATATGCTACTGTTATGTTTGTTTAGACTATGGTAAAAACATTGGTTTCTTGCAAAATTAATACATGTAGCCAGTATATGCTAATGTTATGTTTGTTTAGACTATGGTAAAACCATGGTTTCTTGCAAAATTCATACATGTAGCCAGCATATGCTACTGTTGTTTGTTTGTTTAGACTATAGTAAAACCATGATTTCTTGCTAAATTAATACATGTAGCCAGTATATGCTACTGTTTTTGTTTAAACTATAGTAAAACCATGGTTTCTTGCAAAATGTATACATGTAGCCAGTATATGCTACTGTTATTTTTGTTTAGACTATGGTAAAAACATTGGTTTCTTGCTAAATTAATACATGTAGCCAGTATATGCTAATGTTATGTTTGTTTAGACTATGTTAAAACCATGATTTCTTGCAAAATTAATACATGTAGCCAGTATATGCTAATGTTATGTTTGTTTAGACTATAGTAAAACCATGATTTCTTGCAAAATGTATACATGTAGCCAGTATATGCTACTGTTATGTTTGTTTAGACTATGGTAAAAACATTGGTTTCTTGCAAAATGTATAAATGTAGCCAGTATATGCTACTGTTATGTTTGTTTAGACTATGGTAAAAACATTGGTTTCTTGCTAAATTAATACATGTAGCCAGTATATGCTAATGTTATGTTTGTTTAGACTATGTTAAAACCATGATTTCTTGCAAAATTAATACATGTAGCCAGTATATGCTAATGTTATGTTTGTTTAGACTATAGTAAAACCATGATTTCTTGCTAAATTAATACATGTAGCCAGTATATGCTAATGTTATGTTCGTTTAGACTATAGTAAAACCATGATTTCCTTTCTAAATTAATTCATGTAGCCTGTATATGCTACTGTTGTTTGTTTGTTTAGACTATAGTAAAACCATGATTTCTTGCTAAATTAATACATGTAGCCAGTATATGCTACTGTTTTTGTTTAAACCATAGTAAAACCATGGTTTCTTGCAAAATTTATACATGTAGCCAGTATATGCTAATGTTATGTTTGTTTAGACTATTGTAAAACCATGATTTCTTGCTAAATTAATACATGTAGCCAGTATATGCTACTGTTTTTGTTTAGACTATAGTAAAACCATGGTTTCTTACAAAATTAATACGTGTAGCCAGTATATGCTAATGTTATGTTTGTTTAGACTATAGTAAACCATGATTTCTTGCAAAATTAATACGTGTAGCCAGTATATGCTACGGTTATTTTTGTTTATTTAGACTATAGTAAAACCATGATTTCTTGCAAAATTAATGTGTAGCCAGTATATGCTACTGTTATGTTTGTTTGTTTAGACTATAGTAAAACCATGATTTCCTTTCTAAATTAATTCATGTAGCCTGTATATGCCACTGTTGTTTGTTTGTTTAGACTATAGTAAAACCATGATTTCTTGCTAAATTAATACATGTAGCCAGTATATGCTACTGTTTTTGTTTAAACTATAGTAAAACCATTGTTTCTTGCAAAATTAATACATGTAGCCAGTATATGCTAATGTTATGTTTGTTTAGACTATGTTAAAACCATGATTTCTTGCAAAATTAATACATGTAGCCAGTATATGCTAATGTTATGTTTGTTTAGACTATGGTAAAACCATGATTTCTTGCAAAATTAATACATGTAGCCATTATATGCTAATGTTATGTTTGTTTAGACTATAGTAAAACCATGATTTCTTACAATATTAGTACGTGTAGCCAGTATATGCTAATGTTATATTTGTTTAGACTATGGTAAAACCATGATTTCTTGCAAAATTAATACATGTAGGCAGTATATGCTAATGTTATGTTTGTTTAGACTATGTTAAAACCATGATTTCTTGCAAAATTAATACATGTAGCCAGTATATACTAATGTTTTGTTTGTTTAGACTATGGTAAAAACATTGGTTTCTTGCAAAATTAATACATGTAGCCAGTATATGCTACTGTTATGTTTGTTTAGACTATGGTAAAAACATTGGTTTCTTGCAAAATTAATACATGTAGCCAGTATATGCTAATGTTATGTTTGTTTAGACTATGGTAAAACCATGGTTTCTTGCAAAATTCATACATGTAGCCAGCATATGCTACTGTTGTTTGTTTGTTTAGACTATAGTAAAACCATGATTTCTTGCTAAATTAATACATGTAGCCAGTATATGCTACTGTTTTTGTTTAAACTATAGTAAAACCATGGTTTCTTGCAAAATGTATACATGTAGCCAGTATATGCTACTGTTATTTTTGTTTAGACTATGGTAAAAACATTGGTTTCTTGCTAAATTAATACATGTAGCCAGTATATGCTAATGTTATGTTTGTTTAGACTATGTTAAAACCATGATTTCTTGCAAAATTAATACATGTAGCCAGTATATGCTAATGTTATGTTTGTTTAGACTATAGTAAAACCATGATTTCTTGCAAAATGTATACATGTAGCCAGTATATGCTACTGTTATGTTTGTTTAGACTATGGTAAAAACATTGGTTTCTTGCAAAATGTATAAATGTAGCCAGTATATGCTACTGTTATGTTTGTTTAGACTATGGTAAAAACATTGGTTTCTTGCTAAATTAATACATGTAGCCAGTATATGCTAATGTTATGTTTGTTTAGACTATGTTAAAACCATGATTTCTTGCAAAATTAATACATGTAGCCAGTATATGCTAATGTTATGTTTGTTTAGACTATAGTAAAACCATGATTTCTTGCTAAATTAATACATGTAGCCAGTATATGCTAATGTTATGTTCGTTTAGACTATAGTAAAACCATGATTTCCTTTCTAAATTAATTCATGTAGCCTGTATATGCTACTGTTGTTTGTTTGTTTAGACTATAGTAAAACCATGATTTCTTGCTAAATTAATACATGTAGCCAGTATATGCTACTGTTTTTGTTTAAACCATAGTAAAACCATGGTTTCTTGCAAAATTTATACATGTAGCCAGTATATGCTAATGTTATGTTTGTTTAGACTATTGTAAAACCATGATTTCTTGCTAAATTAATACATGTAGCCAGTATATGCTACTGTTTTTGTTTAGACTATAGTAAAACCATGGTTTCTTACAAAATTAATACGTGTAGCCAGTATATGCTAATGTTATGTTTGTTTAGACTATAGTAAACCATGATTTCTTGCAAAATTAATACGTGTAGCCAGTATATGCTACGGTTATTTTTGTTTATTTAGACTATAGTAAAACCATGATTTCTTGCAAAATTAATGTGTAGCCAGTATATGCTACTGTTATGTTTGTTTGTTTAGACTATAGTAAAACCATGATTTCCTTTCTAAATTAATTCATGTAGCCTGTATATGCCACTGTTGTTTGTTTGTTTAGACTATAGTAAAACCATGATTTCTTGCTAAATTAATACATGTAGCCAGTATATGCTACTGTTTTTGTTTAAACTATAGTAAAACCATTGTTTCTTGCAAAATTAATACATGTAGCCAGTATATGCTAATGTTATGTTTGTTTAGACTATGTTAAAACCATGATTTCTTGCAAAATTAATACATGTAGCCAGTATATGCTAATGTTATGTTTGTTTAGACTATAGTAAAACCATGATTTCTTGCTAAATTAATACATGTAGCCAGTATATGCTAATGTTATGTTCGTTTAGACTATGGTAAAACCATGATTTCTTGCAAAATTAATACATGTAGTGTAGAGCCGAAGGAACGGAGAAGACCGTAGGTTCACACTTCAGCCGTGTAGGCAACTTTCTTTAATCCACGGTAAATCAGCGAGACAAACAAAACCCACAGCTCGACTGAGCGGAGGTGGCAAGAATCCCCAGAAAACTGGCTGGACAACCATAACTTAACCCTGCGTTAACCTGCCAGGGCAACCATGACTTAACCCTTAGTTCCTGGGTTGAATTCTGTCCCCAATACGTGTCCACCACATGAGCCCCCCCAGAATTCGCCCTAGTAATCGAAGTCAGGCAGGCGCGGGGGGACGACAGGCCGTCCGCGGCGGCTCCGGATAACAGGGGCCGGAGTGTCTCCGGGAGGCATTGACGCGGGCCTGTGGAGGTCGGCCTGAGGAGCAGAAGAGGCAGCTCGGGCCTCCACGGGGGGAGGAGGCGGAGCCGGGGGACGACCGCGACGAGGAGGTTGGGCTAACTCCAATGGCTGCGTCAAGTCCAGGTGTGCGGGTTTAACTCGGTCCACTGAAACATGCTCGGCCGTGCCCCCAAAATCCACCACCAGGTGCTTAGTTCCCCGTTCCAGGACGCGGAAGGGGCCGTCATAAGGGGGTTGCAGAGGGGGGCGGTGTGCGTCGTGACGGATGAACACGTAGTCCGCTGACTGCAGACCTGGGGGCACCTGGGACACCGGCGCGCCGTGTTGGGCGGTAGGGACGGGTGTGAAAGCTCTGACCCCGTCCAGCAAGGAGGCTCGTTGGTCCACAGCTGACCAGGGACGCGTTGCATTGGGCATGAAATCGCCTGGGACTCGCAGCGGCGTGCCGTACACCAGCTCCGCAGAGGAGGCTTGTAGGTCTTCCTTCGGGGCGGTCCGCAGGCCCAGCATGACCCATGGGAGCTTGTCGACCCAGTTGCAGTCCTTGAGAGTAGCCCGAAGCGCAGCCTTCATGGACCGGTGGAAGCGCTCACATAGGCCGTTCGCCTGAGGGTGGTAGGCGGTAGTGCGATGAAGCTTGACGCCCAGAGCCTCACCCACAGCATTCCATAGCTCTGAGGTAAACTGTGGCCCGCGGTCAGATGAAAGGTCGGAAGGCGTACCGAAACGTGAGACCCACGACCCAATAAAAGCCCGGGCCACATCAGCAGACGTCGTGGATGCCAGGGGAACAGCTTCAGGCCAGCGCGTAGTCCTGTCCACCACAGTGAAGAGGTAGGTGAGCCCCTGGGAGGGGGGTAGGGGACCAACCAGGTCGACGTGGACATGGTCAAATCGTCTCTCCGGCACTGCGAAGCGTTCCAGGGGCGCCTTAATGTGGCGGTGTATCTTAGCCCGCTGACAGGCAACACACGAGTCGGCCCACGCTTTCACGTCTCTCTTAAGTCCCTCCCACACAAACTTAGCAGAGGTCAGGCGCACGGATGGCTTACCGCCTGGATGAGAGAGGCCGTGCACAGCTTCAAATACGGGGCGTCTCCAGCTGTGCGGGACGATGGGCCTGGGCTGTCCTGTGGAGACGTCACACAGGAGGGTGACACCTGTGTCGCTGAAAGGAACGTCCTGCAGGCGGAGCCCCGTGTCGGAGGCCCGGAGACGGAGGATGCTCGGGTCCGTGGCCTGGTCAGCGGCCATCTGTGCATAGTCAAGGCCTAGGTGGACCGCTCCAATCACTGCCCTAGAGAGGCAGTCAGCTACCTGGTTAGACTTACCAGCGACGTGCTGGATGTCGGTAGTGAATTCCGAAATGTAGGAGAGTTGTCGCTGCTGGCGAGCGGACCATGGCTCGGCCGTCTTGGACATGGCAAACGTGAGGGGCTTGTGGTCCACGTACGCAGTAAACTCGCGGCCCTCTAGCAGGAAACGGAAATGCCGGACGGCGAGCCAGAGACCGAGGAGTTCCCTGTCAAAAGTACTATACTTGCGCTCTCGGGGTGTAAGCTGGCGACTGAAAAAGGCCAAAGGCTGCCAAGCCCCCCCAGCGCTGCCACTACGTAGTAGTACCTGGTCTCGTCTGCTGTTATGTCTCTGAGCGCGAACTGTGCCTCAGCCTGCGCGAACCATGTAGCCGCGGAAGACTCCCAAAACTCCGGCAGTTTCATTGCAACGGCGTTCGTAGCCATAATGTGTGTGGTTTCAGAAAACTTATCCGAAAACCGACGTCGGGGTCACCAGTGCAGAGCCGAAGGAACGGAGAAGACCGTAGGTTCACACTTCAGCCGTGTAGGCAACTTTCTTTAATCCACGGTAAATCAGCGAGACAAACAAAACCCACAGCTCGACTGAGCGGAGGTGGCAAGAATCCCCAGAAAACTGGCTGGACAACCATAACTTAACCCTGCGTTAACCTGCCAGGGCAACCATGACTTAACCCTTAGTTCCTGGGTTGAATTCTGTCCCCAATACGTGTCCACCACAGTAGCCAGTATATGCTACTGTTATGTTTGTTTAGACTATGGTAAAAACATTGGTTTCTTGCAAAATTAATACATGTAGCCAGTATATGCTAATGTTATGTTTGTTTAGACTATGGTAAAAACATTGGTTTCTTGCAAAATTAATACATGTAGCCAGTATATGCTAATGTTATGTTTGTTTAGACTATGGTAAAAACATTGGTTTCTTGCAAAATTAATACATGTAGCCAGTATATGCTACTGTTATGTTTGTTTAGACTATGGTAAAAACATTTGTTTCTTGCAAAATTAATACATGTAGCCAGTATATGCTAATGTTAAGTTTGTTTAGACTATGGTAAAACCATGGTTTCTTGCAAAATTCATACATGTAGCCAGCATATGCTACTGTTATGTTTGTTTAGACTATGTTAAAACCATGATTTCTTGCTAAATTAATACATGTAGCCAGTATATGCTAATGTTATGTTTGTTTAGACTATAGTAAAACCATGGTTTCTCTCTAAATTAATACATGTAGCCAGTATATGCTAATGTTTTGTTTGTTTTGACTATAGTAAAACCATGATTTCTTGCAAAATTAATACATTTAGCCAGTATATGCTACTGTTGTTTGTTTGTTTAGACTATAGTAAAACCATGATTTCTTGCAAAATTAATACATGTAGCCAGTATATGCTACGGTTATTTTTGTTTATTTAGACTATAGTAAAACCATGATTTCTTGCAAAAATAAATATGTGTAGCCAGTATATGCTACTGTTATGTTTGTTTGTTTAGACTATAGTAAAACCATGATTTCCTTTCTAAATTAATTCATGTAGCCTGTATATGCTACTGTTGTTTGTTTGTTTAGACTATAGTAAAACCATGATTTCTTGCTAAATTAATACATGTAGCCAGTATATGCTACTGTTTTTGTTTAAACCATAGTAAAACCATGGTTTCTTGCAAAATTTATACATGTAGCTAGTATATGCTAATGTTATGTTTGTTTAGACTATTGTAAAACCATGATTTCTTGCTAAATTAATAAATGTAGCCAGTATATGCTACTGTTTTTGTTTAAACTATAGTAAAACCATGGTTTCTTGCAAAATGTATACATGTAGCCAGTATATGCTAATGTTATGTTTGTTTAGACTATAGTAAAACCATGATTTCTTGCAAAATTAATATGTGTAGCCAGTATATGCTACTGTTATGTTTGTTTGTTTAGACTATAGTAAAACCATGATTTCCTTTCTAAATTAATTCATGTAGCCTGTATATGCTACTGTTGTTTGTTTGTTTAGACTATAGTAAAACCATGATTTCTTGCTAAATTAATACATGTAGCCAGTATATGCTACTGTTTTTGTTTAAACCATAGTAAAACCATGGTTTCTTGCAAAATTTATACATGTAGCCAGTATATGCTAATGTTATGTTTGTTTAGACTATGGTAAAACCATGATTTCTTGCAAAATTAATACATGTAGCCAGTATATGCTACTGTTGTTTGTTTGTTTAAACTATAGTAAAACCATGGTTTCTTGCAAAATGTATACATGTAGCCAGTATATGCTAATATTATGTTTGTTTAGACTATAGTAAAACCATGATTTCTTGCAAAATTAATACATATAGCCAGTATATGCTACTGTTGTTTGTTTGTTTGTTTAGACTATAGTAAAACCATGATTTCTTGCAAAATAAATACATCTAGCCAGTATATGCTACTGTTGTTTGTTTGTTTAGACTATAGTAAACCATGATTTCTTGCAAAATTAATACGTGTAGCCAGTATATGCTACTGTTATTTTTGTTTATTTAGACTATAGTAAAACCATGATTTCTTGCAAAATTAATATGTGTAGCCAGTATATGCTACTGTTATGTTTGTTTGTTTAGACTATAGTAAAACCATGATTTCTTGCAAAATTAATACATGTAGCCAGTATATGCTACTGTTATGTTTGTTTGTTTAGACTATAGTAAAACCATGATTTCCTTTCTAAATTAATACATATAGCCTGTATATGCTACTGTTGTTTGTTTATTTAGACTATAGTAAAACCATGATTTCTTGCAAAATTAATATGTGTAGCCAGTATATGCTACTGTTATGTTTGTTTGTTTAGACTATAGTAAAACCATGATTTCCTTTCTAAATTAATACATGTAGCCTGTATATGCTACTGTTGTTTGTTTGTTTAGACTATAGTAAAACCATGATTTCTTGCTAAATTAATACATGTAGCCAGTATATGCTACTGTTGTTTGTTTGTTTAGACTATAGTAAAACCATGATTTCCTTTCTAAATTAATACATGTAGCCAGTATATGCTACTGTTTTTGATTAAACTATAGTAAAACCATGGTTTCTTGCAAAATTTATACATGTAGCCAGTATATGCTAATGTTATGTTTGTTTGGACTATGGTAAAACCATGATTTCTTGCAAAATTAATACATATAGCCAGTATATGCTAATGTTATGTTTGTTTAGACTATAGTAAAACCATGATTTCTTGCAAAATTAATACATATAGCCAGTATATGCTACTGTTGTTTGTTTGTTTGTTTAGACTATAGTAAAACCATGATTTCTTGCAAAATAAATACATTTAGCCAGTATATGCTACTGTTGTTTGTTTGTTTAGACTATAGTAAAACCATGATTTCTTGCAAAATTAATACGTGTAGCCAGTATATGCTACTGTTATTTTTGTTTATTTAGACTATAGTAAAACCATGATTTCTTGCAAAATTAATGTGTAGCCAGTATATGCTACTGTTATGTTTGTTTGTTTAGACTATAGTAAAACCATGATTTCTTGCAAAATTAATACATGTAGCCAGTATATGCTACTGTTATGTTTGTTTGTTTAGACTATAGTAAAACCATGATTTCCTTTCTAAATTAATACATGTAGCCTGTATATGCTACTGTTGTTTGTTTGTTTAGACTATAGTAAAACCACGATTTCTTGCTAAATTAATACATGTAGCCAGTATATGCTACTGTTTTTGATTAAACTATAGTAAAACCATGGTTTCTTGCAAAATTTATACATGTAGCCAGTATATGCTAATGTTATGTTTGTTTAGACTATGGTAAAACCATGATTTCTTGCAAAATTAATACATGTAGCCATTATATGCTAATGTTATGTTTGTTTAGACTATAGTAAAACCATGATTTCTTACAATATTAGTACGTGTAGCCAGTATATGCTAATGTTATATTTGTTTAGACTATGGTAAAACCATGATTTCTTGCAAAATTAATACATGTAGGCAGTATATGCTAATGTTATGTTTGTTTAGACTATGTTAAAACCATGATTTCTTGCAAAATTAATACATGTAGCCAGTATATACTAATGTTTTGTTTGTTTAGACTATGGTAAAAACATTGGTTTCTTGCAAAATTAATACATGTAGCCAGTATATGCTACTGTTATGTTTGTTTAGACTATGGTAAAAACATTGGTTTCTTGCAAAATTAATACATGTAGCCAGTATATGCTAATGTTATGTTTGTTTAGACTATGGTAAAACCATGGTTTCTTGCAAAATTCATACATGTAGCCAGCATATGCTACTGTTGTTTGTTTGTTTAGACTATAGTAAAACCATGATTTCTTGCTAAATTAATACATGTAGCCAGTATATGCTACTGTTTTTGTTTAAACTATAGTAAAACCATGGTTTCTTGCAAAATGTATACATGTAGCCAGTATATGCTACTGTTATTTTTGTTTAGACTATGGTAAAAACATTGGTTTCTTGCTAAATTAATACATGTAGCCAGTATATGCTAATGTTATGTTTGTTTAGACTATGTTAAAACCATGATTTCTTGCAAAATTAATACATGTAGCCAGTATATGCTAATGTTATGTTTGTTTAGACTATAGTAAAACCATGATTTCTTGCAAAATGTATACATGTAGCCAGTATATGCTACTGTTATGTTTGTTTAGACTATGGTAAAAACATTGGTTTCTTGCAAAATGTATAAATGTAGCCAGTATATGCTACTGTTATGTTTGTTTAGACTATGGTAAAAACATTGGTTTCTTGCTAAATTAATACATGTAGCCAGTATATGCTAATGTTATGTTTGTTTAGACTATGTTAAAACCATGATTTCTTGCTAAATTAATACATGTAGCCAGTATATGCTAATGTTATGTTCGTTTAGACTATAGTAAAACCATGATTTCCTTTCTAAATTAATTCATGTAGCCTGTATATGCTACTGTTGTTTGTTTGTTTAGACTATAGTAAAACCATGATTTCTTGCTAAATTAATACATGTAGCCAGTATATGCTACTGTTTTTGTTTAAACCATAGTAAAACCATGGTTTCTTGCAAAATTTATACATGTAGCCAGTATATGCTAATGTTATGTTTGTTTAGACTATTGTAAAACCATGATTTCTTGCTAAATTAATACATGTAGCCAGTATATGCTACTGTTTTTGTTTAGACTATAGTAAAACCATGGTTTCTTACAAAATTAATACGTGTAGCCAGTATATGCTAATGTTATGTTTGTTTAGACTATAGTAAACCATGATTTCTTGCAAAATTAATACGTGTAGCCAGTATATGCTACGGTTATTTTTGTTTATTTAGACTATAGTAAAACCATGATTTCTTGCAAAATTAATGTGTAGCCAGTATATGCTACTGTTATGTTTGTTTGTTTAGACTATAGTAAAACCATGATTTCCTTTCTAAATTAATTCATGTAGCCTGTATATGCCACTGTTGTTTGTTTGTTTAGACTATAGTAAAACCATGATTTCTTGCTAAATTAATACATGTAGCCAGTATATGCTACTGTTTTTGTTTAAACTATAGTAAAACCATTGTTTCTTGCAAAATTAATACATGTAGCCAGTATATGCTAATGTTATGTTTGTTTAGACTATGTTAAAACCATGATTTCTTGCAAAATTAATACATGTAGCCAGTATATGCTAATGTTATGTTTGTTTAGACTATAGTAAAACCATGATTTCTTGCTAAATTAATACATGTAGCCAGTATATGCTAATGTTATGTTCGTTTAGACTATGGTAAAACCATGATTTCTTGCAAAATTAATACATGTAGTGTAGAGCCGAAGGAACGGAGAAGACCGTAGGTTCACACTTCAGCCGTGTAGGCAACTTTCTTTAATCCACGGTAAATCAGCGAGACAAACAAAACCCACAGCTCGACTGAGCGGAGGTGGCAAGAATCCCCAGAAAACTGGCTGGACAACCATAACTTAACCCTGCGTTAACCTGCCAGGGCAACCATGACTTAACCCTTAGTTCCTGGGTTGAATTCTGTCCCCAATACGTGTCCACCACATGAGCCCCCCCAGAATTCGCCCTAGTAATCGAAGTCAGGCAGGCGCGGGGGGACGACAGGCCGTCCGCGGCGGCTCCGGATAACAGGGGCCGGAGTGTCTCCGGGAGGCATTGACGCGGGCCTGTGGAGGTCGGCCTGAGGAGCAGAAGAGGCAGCTCGGGCCTCCACGGGGGGAGGAGGCGGAGCCGGGGGACGACCGCGACGAGGAGGTTGGGCTAACTCCAATGGCTGCGTCAAGTCCAGGTGTGCGGGTTTAACTCGGTCCACTGAAACATGCTCGGCCGTGCCCCCAAAATCCACCACCAGGTGCTTAGTTCCCCGTTCCAGGACGCGGAAGGGGCCGTCATAAGGGGGTTGCAGAGGGGGGCGGTGTGCGTCGTGACGGATGAACACGTAGTCCGCTGACTGCAGACCTGGGGGCACCTGGGACACCGGCGCGCCGTGTTGGGCGGTAGGGACGGGTGTGAAAGCTCTGACCCCGTCCAGCAAGGAGGCTCGTTGGTCCACAGCTGACCAGGGACGCGTTGCATTGGGCATGAAATCGCCTGGGACTCGCAGCGGCGTGCCGTACACCAGCTCCGCAGAGGAGGCTTGTAGGTCTTCCTTCGGGGCGGTCCGCAGGCCCAGCATGACCCATGGGAGCTTGTCGACCCAGTTGCAGTCCTTGAGAGTAGCCCGAAGCGCAGCCTTCATGGACCGGTGGAAGCGCTCACATAGGCCGTTCGCCTGAGGGTGGTAGGCGGTAGTGCGATGAAGCTTGACGCCCAGAGCCTCACCCACAGCATTCCATAGCTCTGAGGTAAACTGTGGCCCGCGGTCAGATGAAAGGTCGGAAGGCGTACCGAAACGTGAGACCCACGACCCAATAAAAGCCCGGGCCACATCAGCAGACGTCGTGGATGCCAGGGGAACAGCTTCAGGCCAGCGCGTAGTCCTGTCCACCACAGTGAAGAGGTAGGTGAACCCCTGGGAGGGGGGTAGGGGACCAACCAGGTCGACGTGGACATGGTCAAATCGTCTCTCCGGCACTGCGAAGCGTTCCAGGGGCGCCTTAATGTGGCGGTGTATCTTAGCCCGCTGACAGGCAACACACGAGTCGGCCCACGCTTTCACGTCTCTCTTAAGTCCCTCCCACACAAACTTAGCAGAGGTCAGGCGCACGGATGGCTTACCGCCTGGATGAGAGAGGCCGTGCACAGCTTCAAATACGGGGCGTCTCCAGCTGTGCGGGACGATGGGCCTGGGCTGTCCTGTGGAGACGTCACACAGGAGGGTGACACCTGTGTCGCTGAAAGGAACGTCCTGCAGGCGGAGCCCCGTGTCGGAGGCCCGGAGACGGAGGATGCTCGGGTCCGTGGCCTGGTCAGCGGCCATCTGTGCATAGTCAAGGCCTAGGTGGACCGCTCCAATCACTGCCCTAGAGAGGCAGTCAGCTACCTGGTTAGACTTACCAGCGACGTGCTGGATGTCGGTAGTGAATTCCGAAATGTAGGAGAGTTGTCGCTGCTGGCGAGCGGACCATGGCTCGGCCGTCTTGGACATGGCAAACGTGAGGGGCTTGTGGTCCACGTACGCAGTAAACTCGCGGCCCTCTAGCAGGAAACGGAAATGCCGGACGGCGAGCCAGAGACCGAGGAGTTCCCTGTCAAAAGTACTATACTTGCGCTCTCGGGGTGTAAGCTGGCGACTGAAAAAGGCCAAAGGCTGCCAAGCCCCCCCAGCGCTGCCACTACGTAGTAGTACCTGGTCTCGTCTGCTGTTATGTCTCTGAGCGCGAACTGTGCCTCAGCCTGCGCGAACCATGTAGCCGCGGAAGACTCCCAAAACTCCGGCAGTTTCATTGCAACGGCGTTCGTAGCCATAATGTGTGTGGTTTCAGAAAACTTATCCGAAAACCGACGTCGGGGTCACCAGTGCAGAGCCGAAGGAACGGAGAAGACCGTAGGTTCACACTTCAGCCGTGTAGGCAACTTTCTTTAATCCACGGTAAATCAGCGAGACAAACAAAACCCACAGCTCGACTGAGCGGAGGTGGCAAGAATCCCCAGAAAACTGGCTGGACAACCATAACTTAACCCTGCGTTAACCTGCCAGGGCAACCATGACTTAACCCTTAGTTCCTGGGTTGAATTCTGTCCCCAATACGTGTCCACCACAGTAGCCAGTATATGCTACTGTTATGTTTGTTTAGACTATGGTAAAAACATTGGTTTCTTGCAAAATTAATACATGTAGCCAGTATATGCTAATGTTATGTTTGTTTAGACTATGGTAAAAACATTGGTTTCTTGCAAAATTAATACATGTAGCCAGTATATGCTAATGTTATGTTTGTTTAGACTATGGTAAAAACATTGGTTTCTTGCAAAATTAATACATGTAGCCAGTATATGCTACTGTTATGTTTGTTTAGACTATGGTAAAAACATTTGTTTCTTGCAAAATTAATACATGTAGCCAGTATATGCTAATGTTAAGTTTGTTTAGACTATGGTAAAACCATGGTTTCTTGCAAAATTCATACATGTAGCCAGCATATGCTACTGTTATGTTTGTTTAGACTATGTTAAAACCATGATTTCTTGCTAAATTAATACATGTAGCCAGTATATGCTAATGTTATGTTTGTTTAGACTATAGTAAAACCATGGTTTCTCTCTAAATTAATACATGTAGCCAGTATATGCTAATGTTTTGTTTGTTTTGACTATAGTAAAACCATGATTTCTTGCAAAATTAATACATTTAGCCAGTATATGCTACTGTTGTTTGTTTGTTTAGACTATAGTAAAACCATGATTTCTTGCAAAATTAATACATGTAGCCAGTATATGCTACGGTTATTTTTGTTTATTTAGACTATAGTAAAACCATGATTTCTTGCAAAATAAATATGTGTAGCCAGTATATGCTACTGTTATGTTTGTTTGTTTAGACTATAGTAAAACCATGATTTCCTTTCTAAATTAATTCATGTAGCCTGTATATGCTACTGTTGTTTGTTTGTTTAGACTATAGTAAAACCATGATTTCTTGCTAAATTAATACATGTAGCCAGTATATGCTACTGTTTTTGTTTAAACCATAGTAAAACCATGGTTTCTTGCAAAATTTATACATGTAGCTAGTATATGCTAATGTTATGTTTGTTTAGACTATTGTAAAACCATGATTTCTTGCTAAATTAATAAATGTAGCCAGTATATGCTACTGTTTTTGTTTAAACTATAGTAAAACCATGGTTTCTTGCAAAATGTATACATGTAGCCAGTATATGCTAATGTTATGTTTGTTTAGACTATAGTAAAACCATGATTTCTTGCAAAATTAATATGTGTAGCCAGTATATGCTACTGTTATGTTTGTTTGTTTAGACTATAGTAAAACCATGATTTCCTTTCTAAATTAATTCATGTAGCCTGTATATGCTACTGTTGTTTGTTTGTTTAGACTATAGTAAAACCATGATTTCTTGCTAAATTAATACATGTAGCCAGTATATGCTACTGTTTTTGTTTAAACCATAGTAAAACCATGGTTTCTTGCAAAATTTATACATGTAGCCAGTATATGCTAATGTTATGTTTGTTTAGACTATGGTAAAACCATGATTTCTTGCAAAATTAATACATGTAGCCAGTATATGCTACTGTTGTTTGTTTGTTTAAACTATAGTAAAACCATGGTTTCTTGCAAAATGTATACATGTAGCCAGTATATGCTAATATTATGTTTGTTTAGACTATAGTAAAACCATGATTTCTTGCAAAATTAATACATATAGCCAGTATATGCTACTGTTATTTTTGTTTATTTAGACTATAGTAAAACCATGATTTCTTGCAAAATTAATATGTGTAGCCAGTATATGCTACTGTTATGTTTGTTTGTTTAGACTATAGTAAAACCATGATTTCTTGCAAAATTAATACATGTAGCCAGTATATGCTACTGTTATGTTTGTTTGTTTAGACTATAGTAAAACCATGATTTCCTTTCTAAATTAATACATATAGCCTGTATATGCTACTGTTGTTTGTTTATTTAGACTATAGTAAAACCATGATTTCTTGCAAAATTAATATGTGTAGCCAGTATATGCTACTGTTATGTTTGTTTGTTTAGACTATAGTAAAACCATGATTTCCTTTCTAAATTAATACATGTAGCCTGTATATGCTACTGTTGTTTGTTTGTTTAGACTATAGTAAAACCATGATTTCTTGCTAAATTAATACATGTAGCCAGTATATGCTACTGTTGTTTGTTTGTTTAGACTATAGTAAAACCATGATTTCCTTTCTAAATTAATACATGTAGCCAGTATATGCTACTGTTTTTGATTAAACTATAGTAAAACCATGGTTTCTTGCAAAATTTATACATGTAGCCAGTATATGCTAATGTTATGTTTGTTTGGACTATGGTAAAACCATGATTTCTTGCAAAATTAATACATGTAGCCATTATATGCTAATGTTATGTTTGTTTAGACTATAGTAAAACCATGATTTCTTGCAAAATTAATGTGTAGCCAGTATATGCTACTGTTATGTTTGTTTGTTTAGACTATAGTAAAACCATGATTTCCTTTCTAAATTAATTCATGTAGCCTGTATATGCTACTGTTGTTTGTTTGTTTAGACTATAGTAAAACCATGATTTCTTGCTAAATTAATACATGTAGCCAGTATATGCTACTGTTTTTGTTTAAACCATAGTAAAACCATGGTTTCTTGCAAAATTTATACATGTAGCCAGTATATGCTAATGTTATGTTTGTTTAGACTATTGTAAAACCATGATTTCTTGCTAAATTAATACATGTAGCCAGAGTATGCTACTGTTTTTGTTTAAACTATAGTAAAACCATGGTTTCTTGCAAAATGTATACATGTAGCCAGTATATGCTAATATTATGTTTGTTTAGACTATAGTAAAACCATGATTTCTTGCAAAATTAATACATATAGCCAGTATATGCTACTGTTGTTTGTTTGTTTGTTTAGACTATAGTAAAACCATGATTTCTTGCAAAATAAATACATTTAGCCAGTATATGCTACTGTTGTTTGTTTGTTTAGACTATAGTAAACCATGATTTCTTGCAAAATTAATACGTGTAGCCAGTATATGCTACTGTTATTTTTGTTTATTTAGACTATAGTAAAACCATGATTTCTTGCAAAATTAATATGTGTAGCCAGTATATGCTACTGTTATGTTTGTTTGTTTAGACTATAGTAAAACCATGATTTCTTGCAAAATTAATACATGTAGCCAGTATATGCTACTGTTATGTTTGTTTGTTTAGACTATAGTAAAACCATGATTTCCTTTCTAAATTAATACATGTAGCCTGTATATGCTACTGTTGTTTGTTTGTTTAGACTATAGTAAAACCATGATTTCTTGCTAAATTAATACATGTAGCCAGTATATGCTACTGTTGTTTGTTTGTTTAGACTATAGTAAAACCATGATTTCCTTTCTAATTTAATACATGTAGCCAGTATATGCTACTGTTTTTGATTAAACTATAGTAAAACCATGGTTTCTTGCAAAATTTATACATGTAGCCAGTATATGCTAATGTTATGTTTGTTTGGACTATGGTAAAACCATGATTTCTTGCAAAATTAATACATGTAGCCATTATATGCAAATGTTATGTTTGTTTAGACTATAGTAAAACCATGATTTCTTACAATATTAGTACGTGTAGCCAGTATATGCTAATGTTATATTTGTTTAGACTATGGTAAAACCATGATTTTTGCAAAATTAATACATGTAGCCAGTATATGCTACTGTTTTTGTTTAAACTATAGTAAAACCATGGTTTCTCTCTAAATTAATACATGTAGCCAGTATATGCTAATGTTTTGTTTGTTTTGACTATAGTAAAACCATGATTTCTTGCAAAATTAATACGTGTAGCCAGAGTATGCTACTGTTATGTTTGTTTAGACTATGGTAAAAACATTGGTTTCTTGCAAAATTAATACATGTAGCCAGTATATGCTAATGTTATGTTTGTTTAGACTACGGTAAAACCATGATTTCTTCCTAAATTAATACATGTAGCCAGTATATGCTACTGTTTTTGATTAAACTATAGTAAAACCATGGTTTCTTGCAAAATTTATACATGTAGCCAGTATATGCTAATGTTATGTTTGTTTAGACTATGGTAAAACCATGATTTCTTGCAAAATTAATACATGTAGCCATTATATGCTAATGTTATGTTTGTTTAGACTATAGTAAAACCATGATTTCTTACAATATTAGTACGTGTAGCCAGTATATGCTAATGTTATATTTGTTTAGACTATGGTAAAACCATGATTTCTTGCAAAATTAATACATGTAGGCAGTATATGCTAATGTTATGTTTGTTTAGACTATGTTAAAACCATGATTTCTTGCAAAATTAATACATGTAGCCAGTATATACTAATGTTTTGTTTGTTTAGACTATGGTAAAAACATTGGTTTCTTGCAAAATTAATACATGTAGCCAGTATATGCTACTGTTATGTTTGTTTAGACTATGGTAAAAACATTGGTTTCTTGCAAAATTAATACATGTAGCCAGTATATGCTAATGTTATGTTTGTTTAGACTATGGTAAAACCATGGTTTCTTGCAAAATTCATACATGTAGCCAGCATATGCTACTGTTGTTTGTTTGTTTAGACTATAGTAAAACCATGATTTCTTGCTAAATTAATACATGTAGCCAGTATATGCTACTGTTTTTGTTTAAACTATAGTAAAACCATGGTTTCTTGCAAAATGTATACATGTAGCCAGTATATGCTACTGTTATTTTTGTTTAGACTATGGTAAAAACATTGGTTTCTTGCTAAATTAATACATGTAGCCAGTATATGCTAATGTTATGTTTGTTTAGACTATGTTAAAACCATGATTTCTTGCAAAATTAATACATGTAGCCAGTATATGCTAATGTTATGTTTGTTTAGACTATAGTAAAACCATGATTTCTTGCAAAATGTATACATGTAGCCAGTATATGCTACTGTTATGTTTGTTTAGACTATGGTAAAAACATTGGTTTCTTGCAAAATGTATAAATGTAGCCAGTATATGCTACTGTTATGTTTGTTTAGACTATGGTAAAAACATTGGTTTCTTGCTAAATTAATACATGTAGCCAGTATATGCTAATGTTATGTTTGTTTAGACTATGTTAAAACCATGATTTCTTGCAAAATTAATACATGTAGCCAGTATATGCTAATGTTATGTTTGTTTAGACTATAGTAAAACCATGATTTCTTGCTAAATTAATACATGTAGCCAGTATATGCTAATGTTATGTTCGTTTAGACTATAGTAAAACCATGATTTCCTTTCTAAATTAATTCATGTAGCCTGTATATGCTACTGTTGTTTGTTTGTTTAGACTATAGTAAAACCATGATTTCTTGCTAAATTAATACATGTAGCCAGTATATGCTACTGTTTTTGTTTAAACCATAGTAAAACCATGGTTTCTTGCAAAATTTATACATGTAGCCAGTATATGCTAATGTTATGTTTGTTTAGACTATTGTAAAACCATGATTTCTTGCTAAATTAATACATGTAGCCAGTATATGCTACTGTTTTTGTTTAGACTATAGTAAAACCATGGTTTCTTACAAAATTAATACGTGTAGCCAGTATATGCTAATGTTATGTTTGTTTAGACTATAGTAAACCATGATTTCTTGCAAAATTAATACGTGTAGCCAGTATATGCTACGGTTATTTTTGTTTATTTAGACTATAGTAAAACCATGATTTCTTGCAAAATTAATGTGTAGCCAGTATATGCTACTGCTATGTTTGTTTGTTTAGACTATAGTAAAACCATGATTTCCTTTCTAAATTAATTCATGTAGCCTGTATATGCCACTGTTGTTTGTTTGTTTAGACTATAGTAAAACCATGATTTCTTGCTAAATTAATACATGTAGCCAGTATATGCTACTGTTTTTGTTTAAACTATAGTAAAACCATTGTTTCTTGCAAAATTAATACATGTAGCCAGTATATGCTAATGTTATGTTTGTTTAGACTATGTTAAAACCATGATTTCTTGCAAAATTAATACATGTAGCCAGTATATGCTAATGTTATGTTTGTTTAGACTATAGTAAAACCATGATTTCTTGCTAAATTAATACATGTAGCCAGTATATGCTAATGTTATGTTCGTTTAGACTATGGTAAAACCATGATTTCTTGCAAAATTAATACATGTAGTGTAGAGCCGAAGGAACGGAGAAGACCGTAGGTTCACACTTCAGCCGTGTAGGCAACTTTCTTTAATCCACGGTAAATCAGCGAGACAAACAAAACCCACAGCTCGACTGAGCGGAGGTGGCAAGAATCCCCAGAAAACTGGCTGGACAACCATAACTTAACCCTGCGTTAACCTGCCAGGGCAACCATGACTTAACCCTTAGTTCCTGGGTTGAATTCTGTCCCCAATACGTGTCCACCACATGAGCCCCCCCAGAATTCGCCCTAGTAATCGAAGTCAGGCAGGCGCGGGGGGACGACAGGCCGTCCGCGGCGGCTCCGGATAACAGGGGCCGGAGTGTCTCCGGGAGGCATTGACGCGGGCCTGTGGAGGTCGGCCTGAGGAGCAGAAGAGGCAGCTCGGGCCTCCACGGGGGGAGGAGGCGGAGCCGGGGGACGACCGCGACGAGGAGGTTGGGCTAACTCCAATGGCTGCGTCAAGTCCAGGTGTGCGGGTTTAACTCGGTCCACTGAAACATGCTCGGCCGTGCCCCCAAAATCCACCACCAGGTGCTTAGTTCCCCGTTCCAGGACGCGGAAGGGGCCGTCATAAGGGGGTTGCAGAGGGGGGCGGTGTGCGTCGTGACGGATGAACACGTAGTCCGCTGACTGCAGACCTGGGGGCACCTGGGACACCGGCGCGCCGTGTTGGGCGGTAGGGACGGGTGTGAAAGCTCTGACCCCGTCCAGCAAGGAGGCTCGTTGGTCCACAGCTGACCAGGGACGCGTTGCATTGGGCATGAAATCGCCTGGGACTCGCAGCGGCGTGCCGTACACCAGCTCCGCAGAGGAGGCTTGTAGGTCTTCCTTCGGGGCGGTCCGCAGGCCCAGCATGACCCATGGGAGCTTGTCGACCCAGTTGCAGTCCTTGAGAGTAGCCCGAAGCGCAGCCTTCATGGACCGGTGGAAGCGCTCACATAGGCCGTTCGCCTGAGGGTGGTAGGCGGTAGTGCGATGAAGCTTGACGCCCAGAGCCTCACCCACAGCATTCCATAGCTCTGAGGTAAACTGTGGCCCGCGGTCAGATGAAAGGTCGGAAGGCGTACCGAAACGTGAGACCCACGACCCAATAAAAGCCCGGGCCACATCAGCAGACGTCGTGGATGCCAGGGGAACAGCTTCAGGCCAGCGCGTAGTCCTGTCCACCACAGTGAAGAGGTAGGTGAACCCCTGGGAGGGGGGTAGGGGACCAACCAGGTCGACGTGGACATGGTCAAATCGTCTCTCCGGCACTGCGAAGCGTTCCAGGGGCGCCTTAATGTGGCGGTGTATCTTAGCCCGCTGACAGGCAACACACGAGTCGGCCCACGCTTTCACGTCTCTCTTAAGTCCCTCCCACACAAACTTAGCAGAGGTCAGGCGCACGGATGGCTTACCGCCTGGATGAGAGAGGCCGTGCACAGCTTCAAATACGGGGCGTCTCCAGCTGTGCGGGACGATGGGCCTGGGCTGTCCTGTGGAGACGTCACACAGGAGGGTGACACCTGTGTCGCTGAAAGGAACGTCCTGCAGGCGGAGCCCCGTGTCGGAGGCCCGGAGACGGAGGATGCTCGGGTCCGTGGCCTGGTCAGCGGCCATCTGTGCATAGTCAAGGCCTAGGTGGACCGCTCCAATCACTGCCCTAGAGAGGCAGTCAGCTACCTGGTTAGACTTACCAGCGACGTGCTGGATGTCGGTAGTGAATTCCGAAATGTAGGAGAGTTGTCGCTGCTGGCGAGCGGACCATGGCTCGGCCGTCTTGGACATGGCAAACGTGAGGGGCTTGTGGTCCACGTACGCAGTAAACTCGCGGCCCTCTAGCAGGAAACGGAAATGCCGGACGGCGAGCCAGAGACCGAGGAGTTCCCTGTCAAAAGTACTATACTTGCGCTCTCGGGGTGTAAGCTGGCGACTGAAAAAGGCCAAAGGCTGCCAAGCCCCCCCAGCGCTGCCACTACGTAGTAGTACCTGGTCTCGTCTGCTGTTATGTCTCTGAGCGCGAACTGTGCCTCAGCCTGCGCGAACCATGTAGCCGCGGAAGACTCCCAAAACTCCGGCAGTTTCATTGCAACGGCGTTCGTAGCCATAATGTGTGTGGTTTCAGAAAACTTATCCGAAAACCGACGTCGGGGTCACCAGTGCAGAGCCGAAGGAACGGAGAAGACCGTAGGTTCACACTTCAGCCGTGTAGGCAACTTTCTTTAATCCACGGTAAATCAGCGAGACAAACAAAACCCACAGCTCGACTGAGCGGAGGTGGCAAGAATCCCCAGAAAACTGGCTGGACAACCATAACTTAACCCTGCGTTAACCTGCCAGGGCAACCATGACTTAACCCTTAGTTCCTGGGTTGAATTCTGTCCCCAATACGTGTCCACCACAGTAGCCAGTATATGCTACTGTTATGTTTGTTTAGACTATGGTAAAAACATTGGTTTCTTGCAAAATTAATACATGTAGCCAGTATATGCTAATGTTATGTTTGTTTAGACTATGGTAAAAACATTGGTTTCTTGCAAAATTAATACATGTAGCCAGTATATGCTAATGTTATGTTTGTTTAGACTATGGTAAAAACATTGGTTTCTTGCAAAATTAATACATGTAGCCAGTATATGCTACTGTTATGTTTGTTTAGACTATGGTAAAAACATTTGTTTCTTGCAAAATTAATACATGTAGCCAGTATATGCTAATGTTAAGTTTGTTTAGACTATGGTAAAACCATGGTTTCTTGCAAAATTCATACATGTAGCCAGCATATGCTACTGTTATGTTTGTTTAGACTATGTTAAAACCATGATTTCTTGCTAAATTAATACATGTAGCCAGTATATGCTAATGTTATGTTTGTTTAGACTATAGTAAAACCATGGTTTCTCTCTAAATTAATACATGTAGCCAGTATATGCTAATGTTTTGTTTGTTTTGACTATAGTAAAACCATGATTTCTTGCAAAATTAATACATTTAGCCAGTATATGCTACTGTTGTTTGTTTGTTTAGACTATAGTAAAACCATGATTTCTTGCAAAATTAATACATGTAGCCAGTATATGCTACGGTTATTTTTGTTTATTTAGACTATAGTAAAACCATGATTTCTTGCAAAATAAATATGTGTAGCCAGTATATGCTACTGTTATGTTTGTTTGTTTAGACTATAGTAAAACCATGATTTCCTTTCTAAATTAATTCATGTAGCCTGTATATGCTACTGTTGTTTGTTTGTTTAGACTATAGTAAAACCATGATTTCTTGCTAAATTAATACATGTAGCCAGTATATGCTACTGTTTTTGTTTAAACCATAGTAAAACCATGGTTTCTTGCAAAATTTATACATGTAGCTAGTATATGCTAATGTTATGTTTGTTTAGACTATTGTAAAACCATGATTTCTTGCTAAATTAATAAATGTAGCCAGTATATGCTACTGTTTTTGTTTAAACTATAGTAAAACCATGGTTTCTTGCAAAATGTATACATGTAGCCAGTATATGCTAATGTTATGTTTGTTTAGACTATAGTAAAACCATGATTTCTTGCAAAATTAATATGTGTAGCCAGTATATGCTACTGTTATGTTTGTTTGTTTAGACTATAGTAAAACCATGATTTCCTTTCTAAATTAATTCATGTAGCCTGTATATGCTACTGTTGTTTGTTTGTTTAGACTATAGTAAAACCATGATTTCTTGCTAAATTAATACATGTAGCCAGTATATGCTACTGTTTTTGTTTAAACCATAGTAAAACCATGGTTTCTTGCAAAATTTATACATGTAGCCAGTATATGCTAATGTTATGTTTGTTTAGACTATGGTAAAACCATGATTTCTTGCAAAATTAATACATGTAGCCAGTATATGCTACTGTTGTTTGTTTGTTTAAACTATAGTAAAACCATGGTTTCTTGCAAAATGTATACATGTAGCCAGTATATGCTAATATTATGTTTGTTTAGACTATAGTAAAACCATGATTTCTTGCAAAATTAATACATATAGCCAGTATATGCTACTGTTGTTTGTTTGTTTGTTTAGACTATAGTAAAACCATGATTTCTTGCAAAATAAATACATTTAGCCAGTATATGCTACTGTTGTTTGTTTGTTTAGACTATAGTAAACCATGATTTCTTGCAAAATTAATACGTGTAGCCAGTATATGCTACTGTTATTTTTGTTTATTTAGACTATAGTAAAACCATGATTTCTTGCAAAATTAATATGTGTAGCCAGTATATGCTACTGTTATGTTTGTTTGTTTAGACTATAGTAAAACCATGATTTCTTGCAAAATTAATACATGTAGCCAGTATATGCTACTGTTATGTTTGTTTGTTTAGACTATAGTAAAACCATGATTTCCTTTCTAAATTAATACATATAGCCTGTATATGCTACTGTTGTTTGTTTATTTAGACTATAGTAAAACCATGATTTCTTGCAAAATTAATATGTGTAGCCAGTATATGCTACTGTTATGTTTGTTTGTTTAGACTATAGTAAAACCATGATTTCCTTTCTAAATTAATACATGTAGCCTGTATACGCTACTGTTGTTTGTTTGTTTAGACTATAGTAAAACCATGATTTCTTGCTAAATTAATACATGTAGCCAGTATATGCTACTGTTGTTTGTTTGTTTAGACTATAGTAAAACCATGATTTCCTTTCTAAATTAATACATGTAGCCAGTATATGCTACTGTTTTTGATTAAACTATAGTAAAACCATGGTTTCTTGCAAAATTTATACATGTAGCCAGTATATGCTAATGTTATGTTTGTTTGGACTATGGTAAAACCATGATTTCTTGCAAAATTAATACATGTAGCCATTATATGCTAATGTTATGTTTGTTTAGACTATAGTAAAACCATGATTTCTTGCAAAATTAATATGTGTAGCCAGTATATGCTACTGTTATGTTTGTTTGTTTAGACTATAGTAAAACCATGATTTCCTTTCTAAATTAATTCATGTAGCCTGTATATGCTACTGTTGTTTGTTTGTTTAGACTATAGTAAAACCATGATTTCTTGCTAAATTAATACATGTAGCCAGTATATGCTACTGTTTTTGTTTAAACCATAGTAAAACCATGGTTTCTTGCAAAATTTATACATGTAGCCAGTATATGCTAATGTTATGTTTGTTTAGACTATTGTAAAACCATGATTTCTTGCTAAATTAATACATGTAGCCAGAGTATGCTACTGTTTTTGTTTAAACTATAGTAAAACCATGGTTTCTTGCAAAATGTATACATGTAGCCAGTATATGCTAATATTATGTTTGTTTAGACTATAGTAAAACCATGATTTCTTGCAAAATTAATACATATAGCCAGTATATGCTACTGTTGTTTGTTTGTTTGTTTAGACTATAGTAAAACCATGATTTCTTGCAAAATAAATACATTTAGCCAGTATATGCTACTGTTGTTTGTTTGTTTAGACTATAGTAAACCATGATTTCTTGCAAAATTAATACGTGTAGCCAGTATATGCTACTGTTATTTTTGTTTATTTAGACTATAGTAAAACCATGATTTCTTGCAAAATTAATATGTGTAGCCAGTATATGCTACTGTTATGTTTGTTTGTTTAGACTATATTAAAACCATGATTTCTTGCAAAATTAATACATGTAGCCAGTATATGCTACTGTTATGTTTGTTTGTTTAGACTATAGTAAAACCATGATTTCCTTTCTAAATTAATACATGTAGCCTGTATATGCTACTGTTGTTTGTTTGTTTAGACTATAGTAAAACCATGATTTCTTGCTAAATTAATACATGTAGCCAGTATATGCTACTGTTGTTTGTTTGTTTAGACTATAGTAAAACCATGATTTCCTTTCTAATTTAATACATGTAGCCAGTATATGCTACTGTTTTTGATTAAACTATAGTAAAACCATGGTTTCTTGCAAAATTTATACATGTAGCCAGTATATGCTAATGTTATGTTTGTTTGGACTATGGTAAAACCATGATTTCTTGCAAAATTAATACATGTAGCCATTATATGCAAATGTTATGTTTGTTTAGACTATAGTAAAACCATGATTTCTTACAATATTAGTACGTGTAGCCAGTATATGCTAATGTTATATTTGTTTAGACTATGGTAAAACCATGATTTTTGCAAAATTAATACATGTAGCCAGTATATGCTACTGTTTTTGTTTAAACTATAGTAAAACCATGGTTTCTCTCTAAATTAATACATGTAGCCAGTATATGCTAATGTTTTGTTTGTTTTGACTATAGTAAAACCATGATTTCTTGCAAAATTAATACGTGTAGCCAGAGTATGCTACTGTTATGTTTGTTTAGACTATGGTAAAAACATTGGTTTCTTGCAAAATTAATACATGTAGCCAGTATATGCTAATGTTATGTTTGTTTAGACTACGGTAAAACCATGATTTCTTGCAAAATTAATACATGTAGCCAGTATATGCTAATGTTATGTTTGTTTAGACTATGATAAAAACATTGGTTTCTTGCAAAATTAATACATGTAGCCAGTATATGCTACTGTTATGTTTGTTTAGAATATGGTAAAAACATTGGTTTCTTGCTAAATTAATACATGTAGCCAGTATATGCTAATGTTATGTACGTTTAGACTATGGTAAAACCATTATTTCTTGCAAAATTAATACATATAGCCAGTATATGCTACTGTTGTTTGTTTGTTTAGACTATAGTAAAACCATGATTTCTTCCTAAATTAATACATATAGCCAGTATATGCTACTGTTATGTTTGTTTGTTTAGACTATAGTAAAACCACGATTTCTTGCAAAATTAATACACGTAGCCAGTATATGCTAAGGTTATGTTTGTTTAGACTATGGTAAAACAATGATTTCTTGCAAAATTAATACATGTAGCCAGTATATGCTAATGTTATGTTTGTTTAGACTATATTAAAACCATGATTTCTTACAAAATTAGTACGTGTAGCCAGTATATGCTAATGTTATGTTTGTTTAGACTATGGTAAAACCATGATTTCTTGCAAAATTAATACATGTAGCCAGTATATGCTACTGTTGTTTGTTTGTTTAGACTATAGTAAAACCATGGTTTCTCTCTAAATTAATACATGTAGCCAGTATATGCTAATGTTTTGTTTGTTTTGACTATAGTAAAACCATGATTTCTTGCAAAATTAATAAGTGTAGCCAGTATATGCTGATGTTTTGTTTGTTTAGACTATAGTAAAACCATGATTTCTTGCAAAATTAATACATGTAGCCATTATATGCTACTGTTGTTTGTTTGTTTAGACTATAGTAAAACCATGATTTCTTGCAAAATAAATACATTTAGCCAGTATATGCTACTGTTGATTGTTTGTTTAGACTATAGTAAAACCATGATTTCTTGCAAACTTAATACATGTAGCCAGTATATGCTAATGTTATGTTTGTTTGTTTAGACTATAGTAAAACCATGGTTTCTTACAAAATTAATACGTGTAGCCAGTATATGCTAATGTTATGTTTGTTTAGACTATAGTAAACCATGATTTCTTGCAAAATTAATACGTGTAGCCAGTATATGCTACGGTTATTTTTGTTTATTTAGACTATAGTAAAACCATGATTTCTTGCAAAATTAATATGTGTAGCCAGTATATGCTACTGTTATGTTTGTTTGTTTAGACTATAGTAAACCCATGATTTCCTTTCTAAATTAATTCATGTAGCCTGTATGTGCTACTGTTGTTTGTTTGTTTAGACTATAGTAAAACCATGATTTCTTGCAAAATAAATACATTTAGCCAGTATATGCTACTGTTGTTTGTTTGTTTAGACTATAGTAAACCATGATTTCTTGCAAAATTAATACGTGTAGCCAGTATATGCTACTGTTATGTTTGTTTGTTTAGACTATAGTAAAACCATGATTTCTTGCAAAATTAATACATGTAGCCAGTATATGCTACTGTTATGTTTGTTTGTTTAGACTATAGTAAAACCATGATTTCCTTTCTAAATTAATACATGTAGCCTGTATATGCTACTGTTGTTTGTTTGTTTAGACTATAGTAAAACCATTTCTTGCTAAATTAATACATGTAGCCAGTATATGCTACTGTTGTTTGTTTGTTTAGACTATAGTAAAACCATGATTTCCTTTCTAAATTAATACATGTAGCCAGTATATGCTACTGTTTTTGATTAAACTATAGTAAAACCATGGTTTCTTGCAAAATTTATACATGTAGCCAGTATATGCTAATGTTATGTTTGTTTGGACTATGGTAAAACCATGATTTCTTGCAAAATTAATACATGTAGCCATTATATGCAAATGTTATGTTTGTTTAGACTATAGTAAAACCACGATTTCTTACAATATTAGTACGTGTAGCCAGTATATGCTAATGTTATATTTGTTTAGACTATGGTAAAACCATGATTTTTGCAAAATTAATACATGTAGCCAGTATATGCTACTGTTTTTGTTTAAACTATAGTAAAACCATGGTTTCTCTCTAAATTAATACATGTAGCCAGTATATGCTAATGTTTTGTTTGTTTTGACTATAGTAAAACCATGATTTCTTGCAAAATTAATACGTGTAGCCAGTATATGCTACTGTTATGTTTGTTTAGACTATGGTAAAAACATTGGTTTCTTGCAAAATTAATACATGTAGCCAGTATATGCTAATGTTATGTTTGTTTAGACTACGGTAAAACCATGATTTCTTGCAAAATTAATACATGTAGCCAGTATATGCTAATGTTATGTTTGTTTAGACTATGATAAAAACATTGGTTTCTTGCAAAATTTATACATGTAGCCAGTATATGCTACTGTTATGTTTGTTTAGACTATGGTAAAAACATTGGTTTCTTGCTAAATTAATACATGTAGCCAGTATATGCTAATGTTATGTACGTTTAGACTATGGTAAAACCATTATTTCTTGCAAAATTAATACATATAGCCAGTATATGCTACTGTTGTTTGTTTGTTTAGACTATAGTAAAACCATGATTTCTTCCTAAATTAATACATATAGCCAGTATATGCTACTTTTATGTTTGTTTGTTTAGACTATAGTAAAACCACGATTTCTTGCAAAATTAATACACGTAGCCAGTATATGCTAATGTTATGTTTGTTTAGACTATGGTAAAACAATGATTTCTTGCAAAATTAATACATGTAGCCAGTATATGCTAATGTTATGTTTGTTTAGACTATATTAAAACCATGATTTCTTACAAAATTAGTACGTGTAGCCAGTATATGCTAATGTTATGTTTGTTTAGACTATGGTAAAACCATGATTTCTTGCAAAATTAATACATGTAGCCAGTATATGCTACTGTTGTTTGTTTGTTTAGACTATAGTAAAACCATGGTTTCTCTCTAAATTAATACATGTAGCCAGTATATGCTAATGTTTTGTTTGTTTTGACTATAGTAAAACCATGATTTCTTGCAAAATTAATACGTGTAGCCAGTATATGCTGATGTTTTGTTTGTTTAGACTATAGTAAAACCATGATTTCTTGCAAAATTAATACATGTAGCCATTATATGCTACTGTTGTTTGTTTGTTTAGACTATAGTAAAACCATGATTTCTTGCAAAATAAATACATTTAGCCAGTATATGCTACTGTTGATTGTTTGTTTAGACTATAGTAAAACCATGATTTCTTGCAAACTTAATACATGTAGCCAGTATATGCTAATGTTATGTTTGTTTGTTTAGACTATAGTAAAACCATGGTTTCTTACAAAATTAACACGTGTAGCCAGTATATGCTAATGTTATGTTTGTTTAGACTATAGTAAACCATGATTTCTTGCAAAATTAATACGTGTAGCCAGTATATGCTACGGTTATTTTTGTTTATTTAGACTATAGTAAAACCATGATTTCTTGCAAAATTAATATGTGTAGCCAGTATATGCTACTGTTATGTTTGTTTGTTTAGACTATAGTAAAACCATGATTTCCTTTCTAAATTAATTCATGTAGCCTGTATATGCTACTGTTGTTTGTTTGTTTAGACTATAGTAAAACCATGATTTCTTGCTAAATTAATACATGTAGCCAGTATATGCTACTGTTTTTGTTTAAACCATAGTAAAACCATGGTTTCTTGCAAAATTTATACATGTAGCCAGTATATGCTAATGTTATGTTTGTTTAGACTATTGTAAAACCATGATTTCTTGCTAAATTAATACATGTAGCCAGTATATGCTACTGTTATGTTTGTTTGTTTAGACTATAGTAAAACCATGATTTCCTTTCTAAATTAATACATGTAGCCTGTATATGCTACTGTTGTTTGTTTGTTTAGACTATAGTAAAACCATGATTTCTTGCTAAATTAATACATGTAGCCAGTATATGCTACTGTTGTTTGTTTGTTTAGACTATAGTAAAACCATGATTTCCTTTCTAAATTAATACATGTAGCCAGTATATGCTACTGTTTTTGATTAAACTATAGTAAAACCATGGTTTCTTGCAAAATTTATACATGTAGCCAGTATATGCTAATGTTATGTTTGTTTGGACTATGGTAAAACCATGATTTCTTGCAAAATTAATACATGTAGCCATTATATGCTAATGTTATGTTTGTTTAGACTATAGTAAAACCATGATTTCTTGCAAAATTAATATGTGTAGCCAGTATATGCTACTGTTATGTTTGTTTGTTTAGACTATAGTAAAACCACGATTTCCTTTCTAAATTAATTCATGTAGCCTGTATATGCTACTGTTGTTTGTTTGTTTAGACTATAGTAAAACCATGATTTCTTGCTAAATTAATACATGTAGCCAGTATATGCTACTGTTTTTGTTTAAACCATAGTAAAACCATGGTTTCTTGCAAAATTTATACATGTAGCCAGTATATGCTAATGTTATGTTTGTTTAGACTATTGTAAAACCATGATTTCTTGCTAAATTAATACATGTAGCCAGAGTATGCTACTGTTTTTGTTTAGACTATAGTAAAACCATGGTTTCTTGCAAAATGTATACATGTAGCCAGTATATGCTAATATTATGTTTGTTTAGACTATAGTAAAACCATGATTTCTTGCAAAATTAATACATATAGCCAGTATATGCTACTGTTGTTTGTTTGTTTGTTTAGACTATAGTAAAACCATGATTTCTTGCAAAATAAATACATTTAGCCAGTATATGCTACTGTTGTTTGTTTGTTTAGACTATAGTAAACCATGATTTCTTGCAAAATTAATACGTGTAGCCAGTATATGCTATTGTTATTTTTGTTTATTTAGACTATAGTAAAACCATGATTTCTTGCAAAATTAATATGTGTAGCCAGTATATGCTACTGTTATGTTTGTTTGTTTAGACTATAGTAAAACCATGATTTCTTGCAAAATTAATACATGTAGCCAGTATATGCTACTGTTATGTTTGTTTGTTTAGACTATAGTAAAACCATGATTTCCTTTCTAAATTAATACATGTAGCCTGTATATGCTACTGTTGTTTGTTTGTTTAGACTATAGTAAAACCATGATTTCTTGCTAAATTAATACATGTAGCCAGTATATGCTACTGTTGTTTGTTTGTTTAGACTATAGTAAAACCATGATTTCCTTTCTAATTTAATACATGTAGCCAGTATATGCTACTGTTTTTGATTAAATTATAGTAAAACCATGGTTTCTTGCAAAATTTATACATGTAGCCAGTATATGCTAATGTTATGTTTGTTTGGACTATGGTAAAACCATGATTTCTTGCAAAATTAATACATGTAGCCATTATATGCAAATGTTATGTTTGTTTAGACTATAGTAAAACCATGATTTCTTACAATATTAGTACGTGTAGCCAGTATATGCTAATGTTATATTTGTTTAGACTATGGTAAAACCATGATTTTTGCAAAATTAATACATGTAGCCAGTATATGCTACTGTTTTTGTTTAAACTATAGTAAAACCATGGTTTCTCTCTAAATTAATACATGTAGCCAGTATATGCTAATGTTTTGTTTGTTTTGACTATAGTAAAACCATGATTTCTTGCAAAATTAATACGTGTAGCCAGTATATGCTACTGTTATGTTTGTTTAGACTATGGTAAAAACATTGGTTTCTTGCAAAATTAATACATGTAGCCAGTATATGCTAATGTTATGTTTGTTTAGACTATGATAAAAACATTGGTTTCTTGCAAAATTTATACATGTAGCCAGTATATGCTACGGTTATGTTTGTTTAGACTATGGTAAAAACATTGGTTTCTTGCTAAATTAATACATGTAGCCAGTATATGCTAATGTTATGTACGTTTAGACTATGGTAAAACCATTATTTCTTGCAAAATTAATACATATAGCCAGTATATGCTACTGTTGTTTGTTTGTTTAGACTATAGTAAAACCATGATTTCTTCCTAAATTAATACATATAGCCAGTATATGCTACTGTTATGTTTGTTTGTTTAGACTATAGTAAAACCACGATTTCTTGCAAAATTAATACATGTAGCCAGTATATGCTAATGTTATGTTTGTTTAGACTATGGTAAAACAATGATTTCTTGCAAAATTAATACATGTAGCCAGTATATGCTAATGTTATGTTTGTTTAGACTATATTAAAACCATGATTTCTTACAAAATTAGTACGTGTAGCCAGTATATGCTAATGTTATGTTTGTTTAGACTATGGTAAAACCATGATTTCTTGCAAAATTAATACATGTAGCCAGTATATGCTACTGTTGTTTGTTTGTTTAGACTATAGTAAAACCATGGTTTCTCTCTAAATTAATACATGTAGCCAGTATATGCTAATGTTTTGTTTGTTTTGACTATAGTAAAACCATGATTTCTTGCAAAATTAATACGTGTAGCCAGTATATGCTGATGTTTTGTTTGTTTAGACGATAGTAAAACCATGATTTCTTGCAAAATTAATACATGTAGCCATTATATGCTACTGTTGTTTGTTTGTTTAGACTATAGTAAAACCATGATTTCTTGCAAAATAAATACATTTAGCCAGTATATGCTACTGTTGATTGTTTGTTTAGACTATAGTAAAACCATGATTTCTTGCAAACTTAATACATGTAGCCAGTATATGCTAATGTTATGTTTGTTTGTTTAGACTATAGTAAAACCATGGTTTCTTACAAAATTAATACGTGTAGCCAGTATATGCTAATGTTATGTTTGTTTAGACTATAGTAAACCATGATTTCTTGCAAAATTAATACATGTAGCCAGTATATGCTACGGTTATTTTTGTTTATTTAGACTATAGTAAAACCATGATTTCTTGCAAAATTAATATGTGTAGCCAGTATATGCTACTGTTATGTTTGTTTGTTTAGACTATAGTAAAACCATGATTTCCTTTCTAAATTAATTCATGTAGCCTGTATATGCTACTGTTGTTTGTTTGTTTAGACTATAGTAAAACCATGATTTCTTGCTAAATTAATACATGTAGCCAGTATATGCTACTGTTTTTGTTTAAACCATAGTAAAACCATGGTTTCTTGCAAAATTTATACATGTAGCCAGTATATGCTAATGTTATGTTTGTTTAGACTATTGTAAAACCATGATTTCTTGCTAAATTAATACATGTAGCCAGTATATGCTACTGTTATGTTTGTTTGTTTAGACTATAGTAAAACCATGATTTCCTTTCTGAATTAATACATGTAGCCTGTATATGCTACTGTTGTTTGTTTGTTTAGACTATAGTAAAACCATGATTTCTTGCTAAATTAATACATGTAGCCAGTATATGCTACTGTTGTTTGTTTGTTTAGACTATAGTAAAACCATGATTTCCTTTCTAAATTAATACATGTAGCCAGTATATGCTACTGTTTTTGATTAAACTATAGTAAAACCATGGTTTCTTGCAAAATTTATACATGTAGCCAGTATATGCTAATGTTATGTTTGTTTGGACTATGGTAAAACCATGATTTCTTGCAAAATTAATACATGTAGCCATTATATGCTAATGTTATGTTTGTTTAGACTATAGTAAAACCATGATTTCTTGCAAAATTAATATGTGTAGCCAGTATATGCTACTGTTATGTTTGTTTGTTTAGACTATAGTAAAACCATGATTTCCTTTCTAAATTAATTCATGTAGCCTGTATATGCTACTGTTGTTTGTTTGTTTAGACTATAGTAAAACCATGATTTCTTGCTAAATTAATACATGTAGCCAGTATATGCTACTGTTTTTGTTTAAACCATAGTAAAACCATGGTTTCTTGCAAAATTTATACATGTAGCCAGTATATGCTAATGTTATGTTTGTTTAGACTATTGTAAAACCATGATTTCTTGCTAAATTAATACATGTAGCCAGAGTATGCTACTGTTTTTGTTTAAACTATAGTAAAACCATGGTTTCTTGCAAAATGTATACATGTAGCCAGTATATGCTAATATTATGTTTGTTTAGACTATAGTAAAACCATGATTTCTTGCAAAATTAATACATATAGCCAGTATATGCTACTGTTGTTTGTTTGTTTGTTTAGACTATAGTAAAACCATGATTTCTTGCAAAATAAATACATTTAGCCAGTATATGCTACTGTTGTTTGTTTGTTTAGACTATAGTAAACCATGATTTCTTGCAAAATTAATACGTGTAGCCAGTATATGCTACTGTTATTTTTGTTTATTTAGACTATAGTAAAACCATGATTTCTTGCAAAATTAATATGTGTAGCCAGTATATGCTACTGTTATGTTTGTTTGTTTAGACTATAGTAAAACCATGATTTCTTGCAAAATTAATACATGTAGCCAGTATATGCTACTGTTATGTTTGTTTGTTTAGACTATAGTAAAACCATGATTTCCTTTCTAAATTAATACATGTAGCCTGTATATGCTACTGTTGTTTGTTTGTTTAGACTATAGTAAAACCATGATTTCTTGCTAAATTAATACATGTAGCCAGTATATGCTACTGTTGTTTGTTTGTTTAGACTATAGTAAAACCATGATTTCCTTTCTAATTTAATACATGTAGCCAGTATATGCTACTGTTTTTGATTAAACTATAGTAAAACCATGGTTTCTTGCAAAATTTATACATGTAGCCAGTATATGCTAATGTTATGTTTGTTTGGACTATGGTAAAACCATGATTTCTTGCAAAATTAATACATGTAGCCATTATATGCAAATGTTATGTTTGTTTAGACTATAGTAAAACCATGATTTCTTACAATATTAGTACGCGTAGCCAGTATATGCTAATGTTATATTTGTTTAGACTATGGTAAAACCATGATTTTTGCAAAATTAATACATGTAGCCAGTATATGCTACTGTTTTTGTTTAAACTATAGTAAAACCATGATTTCTTGCAAAATTAATACATGTAGCCAGTATATGCAAATGTTATGTTTGTTTAGACTATGGTAAAAACATCGGTTTCTTGCAAAATTAATACGTGTAGCCAGTATATGCTACTGTTATGTTTGTTTAGACTATGGTAAAAACATTGGTTTCTTGCAAAATTAATACATGTAGCCAGTATATGCTAATGTTATGTTTGTTTAGACTACGGTAAAACCATGATTTCTTGCAAAATTAATACATGTAGCCAGTATATGCTAATGTTATGTTTGTTTAGACTATGATAAAAACATTGGTTTCTTGCAAAATTAATACATGTAGCCAGTATATGCTACTGTTATGTTTGTTTAGAATATGGTAAAAACATTGGTTTCTTGCTAAATTAATACATGTAGCCAGTATATGCTAATGTTATGTACGTTTAGACTATGGTAAAACCATTATTTCTTGCAAAATTAATACATATAGCCAGTATATGCTACTGTTGTTTGTTTGTTTAGACTATAGTAAAACCATGATTTCTTCCTAAATTAATACATATAGCCAGTATATGCTACTGTTATGTTTGTTTGTTTAGACTATAGTAAAACCACGATTTCTTGCAAAATTAATACACGTAGCCAGTATATGCTAATGTTACGTTTGTTTAGACTATGGTAAAACAATGATTTCTTGCAAAATTAATACATGTAGCCAGTATATGCTAATGTTATGTTTGTTTAGACTATATTAAAACCATGATTTCTTACAAAATTAGTACGTGTAGCCAGTATATGCTAATGTTATGTTTGTTTAGACTATGGTAAAACCATGATTTCTTGCAAAATTAATACATGTAGCCAGTATATGCTACTGTTGTTTGTTTGTTTAGACTATAGTAAAACCATGGTTTCTCTCTAAATTAATACATGTAGCCAGTATATGCTAATGTTTTGTTTGTTTAGACTATAGTAAAACCATGATTTCTTGCAAAATTAATACGTGTAGCCAGTATATGCTGATGTTTTGTTTGTTTAGACTATAGTAAAACCATGATTTCTTGCAAAATTAATACATGTAGCCATTATATGCTACTGTTGTTTGTTTGTTTAGACTATAGTAAAACCATGATTTCTTGCAAAATAAATACATTTAGCCAGTATATGCTACTGTTGATTGTTTGTTTAGACTATAGTAAAACCATGATTTCTTGCAAACTTAATACATGTAGCCAGTATATGCTAATGTTATGTTTGTTTGTTTAGACTATAGTAAAACCATGGTTTCTTACAAAATTAATACGTGTAGCCAGTATATGCTAATGTTATGTTTGTTTAGACTATAGTAAACCATGATTTCTTGCAAAATTAATACGTGTAGCCAGTATATGCTACGGTTATTTTTGTTTATTTAGACTATAGTAAAACCATGATTTCTTGCAAAATTAATATGTGTAGCCAGTATATGCTACTGTTATGTTTGTTTGTTTAGACTATAGTAAACCCATGATTTCCTTTCTAAATTAATTCATGTAGCCTGTATGTGCTACTGTTGTTTGTTTGTTTAGACTATAGTAAAACCATGATTTCTTGCAAAATAAATACATTTAGCCAGTATATGCTACTGTTGTTTGTTTGTTTAGACTATAGTAAACCATGATTTCTTGCAAAATTAATACGTGTAGCCAGTATATGCTACTGTTATGTTTGTTTGTTTAGACTATAGTAAAACCATGATTTCTTGCAAAATTAATACATGTAGCCAGTATATGCTACTGTTATGTTTGTTTGTTTAGACTATAGTAAAACCATGATTTCCTTTCTAAATTAATACATGTAGCCTGTATATGCTACTGTTGTTTGTTTGTTTAGACTATAGTAAAACCATGATTTCTTGCTAAATTAATACATGTAGCCAGTATATGCTACTGTTGTTTGTTTGTTTAGACTATAGTAAAACCATGATTTCCTTTCTAAATTAATACATGTAGCCAGTATATGCTACTGTTTTTGATTAAACTATAGTAAAACCATGGTTTCTTGCAAAATTTATACATGTAGCCAGTATATGCTAATGTTATGTTTGTTTGGACTATGGTAAAACCATGATTTCTTGCAAAATTAATACATGTAGCCATTATATGCAAATGTTATGTTTGTTTAGACTATAGTAAAACCACGATTTCTTACAATATTAGTACGTGTAGCCAGTATATGCTAATGTTATATTTGTTTAGACTATGGTAAAACCATGGATTTTTGCAAAATTAATACATGTAGCCAGTATATGCTACTGTTTTTGTTTAAACTATAGTAAAACCATGGTTTCTCTCTAAATTAATACATGTAGCCAGTATATGCTAATGTTTTGTTTGTTTTGACTATAGTAAAACCATGATTTCTTGCAAAATTAATACGTGTAGCCAGTATATGCTACTGTTATGTTTGTTTAGACTATGGTAAAAACATCGGTTTCTTGCAAAATTAATACATGTAGCCAGTATATGCTAATGTTATGTTTGTTTAGACTACGGTAAAACCATGATTTCTTGCAAAATTAATACATGTAGCCAGTATATGCTAATGTTATGTTTGTTTAGACTATGATAAAAACATTGGTTTCTTGCAAAATTTATACATGTAGCCAGTATATGCTAATGTTATGTACGTTTAGACTATGGTAAAACCATTATTTCTTGCAAAATTAATACATATAGCCAGTATATGCTACTGTTGTTTGTTTGTTTAGACTATAGTAAAACCATGATTTCTTCCTAAATTAATACATATAGCCAGTATATGCTACTGTTATGTTTGTTTGTTTAGACTATAGTAAAACCACGATTTCTTGCAAAATTAATACACGTAGCCAGTATATGCTAATGTTATGTTTGTTTAGACTATGGTAAAACAATGATTTCTTGCAAAATTAATACATGTAGCCAGTATATGCTAATGTTATGTTTGTTTAGACTATATTAAAACCATGATTTCTTACAAAATTAGTACGTGTAGCCAGTATATGCTAATGTTATGTTTGTTTAGACTATGGTAAAACCATGATTTCTTGCAAAATTAATACATGTAGCCAGTATATGCTACTGTTGTTTGTTTGTTTAGACTATAGTAAAACCATGGTTTCTCTCTAAATTAATACATGTAGCCAGTATATGCTAATGTTTTGTTTGTTTTGACTATAGTAAAACCATGATTTCTTGCAAAATTAATACGTGTAGCCAGTATATGCTGATGTTTTGTTTTTTTAGACTATAGTAAAACCATGATTTCTTGCAAAATTAATACATGTAGCCATTATATGCTACTGTTGTTTGTTTGTTTAGACTATAGTAAAACCATGATTTCTTGCAAAATAAATACATTTAGCCAGTATATGCTACTGTTGATTGTTTGTTTAGACTATAGTAAAACCATGATTTCTTGCAAACTTAATACATGTAGCCAGTATATGCTAATGTTATGTTTGTTTGTTTAGACTATAGTAAAACCATGGTTTCTTACAAAATTAATACGTGTAGCCAGTATATGCTAATGTTATGTTTGTTTAGACTATAGTAAACCATGATTTCTTGCAAAATTAATACGTGTAGCCAGTATATGCTACGGTTATTTTTGTTTATTTAGACTATAGTAAAACCATGATTTCTTGCAAAATTAATATGTGTAGCCAGTATATGCTACTGTTATGTTTGTTTGTTTAGACTATAGTAAAACCATGATTTCCTTTCTAAATTAATTCATGTAGCCTGTATATGCTACTGTTGTTTGTTTGTTTAGACTATAGTAAAACCATGATTTCTTGCTAAATTAATACATGTAGCCAGTATATGCTACTGTTTTTGTTTAAACTATAGTAAAACCATGGTTTCTTGCAAAATTTATACATGTAGCCAGTATATGCTAATGTTATGTTTGTTTAGACTATTGTAAAACCATGATTTCTTGCTAAATTAATACATGTAGCCAGTATATGCTACTGTTATGTTTGTTTGTTTAGACTATAGTAAAACCATGATTTCCTTTCTAAATTAATACATGTAGCCTGTATATGCTACTGTTGTTTGTTTGTTTAGACTATAGTAAAACCATGATTTCTTGCTAAATTAATACATGTAGCCAGTATATGCTACTGTTGTTTGTTTGTTTAGACTATAGTAAAACCATGATTTCCTTTCTAAATTAATACATGTAGCCAGTATATGCTACTGTTTTTGATTAAACTATAGTAAAACCATGGTTTCTTGCAAAATTTATACATGTAGCCAGTATATGCTAATGTTATGTTTGTTTGGACTATGGTAAAACCATGATTTCTTGCAAAATTAATACATGTAGCCATTATATGCAAATGTTATGTTTGTTTAGACTATAGTAAAACCATGATTTCTTACAATATTAGTACGTGTAGCCAGTATATGCTAATGTTATATTTGTTTAGACTATGGTAAAACCATGACTTTTGCAAAATTAATACATGTAGCCAGTATATGCTACTGTTTTTGTTTAAACTATAGTAAAACCATGGTTTCTCTCTAAATTAATACATGTAGCCAGTATATGCTAATGTTTTGTTTGTTTTGACTATAGTAAAACCATGATTTCTTGCAAAATTAATACGTGTAGCCAGTATATGCTACTGTTATGTTTGTTTAGACTATGGTAAAAACATTGGTTTCTTGCAAAATTAATACATGTAGCCAGTATATGCTAATGTTATGTTTGTTTAGACTACGGTAAAACCATGATTTCTTGCAAAATTAATACATGTAGCCAGTATATGCTAATGTTATGTTTGTTTAGACTATGATAAAAACATTGGTTTCTTGCTAAATTAATACATGTAGCCAGTATATGCTACTGTTATGTTTGTTTAGACTATGGTAAAAACATTGGTTTCTTGCTAAATTAATACATGTAGCCAGTATATGCTAATGTTATGTACGTTTAGACTATGGTAAAACCATTATTTCTTGCAAAATTAATACATATAGCCAGTATATGCTACTGTTGTTTGTTTGTTTAGACTATAGTAAAACCATGATTTCTTCCTAAATTAATACATATAGCCAGTATATGCTACTGTTATGTTTGTTTGTTTAGACTATAGTAAAACCACGATTTCTTGCAAAATTAATACACGTAGCCAGTATATGCTAATGTTACGTTTGTTTAGACTATGGTAAAACAATGATTTCTTGCAAAATTAATACATGTAGCCAGTATATGCTAATGTTATGTTTGTTTAGACTATATTAAAACCATGATTTCTTACAAAATTAGTACGTGTAGCCAGTATATGCTAATGTTATGTTTGTTTAGACTATGGTAAAACCATGATTTCTTGCAAAATTAATACATGTAGCCAGTATATGCTACTGTTGTTTGTTTGTTTAGACTATAGTAAAACCATGGTTTCTCTCTAAATTAATACATGTAGCCAGTATATGCTAATGTTTTGTTTGTTTTGACTATAGTAAAACCATGATTTCTTGCAAAATTAATACGTGTAGCCAGTATATGCTGATGTTTTGTTTGTTTAGACTATAGTAAAACCATGATTTCTTGCAAAATTAATACATGTAGCCATTATATGCTACTGTTGTTTGTTTGTTTAGACTATAGTAAAACGATGATTTCTTGCAAAATAAATACATTTAGCCAGTATATGCTACTGTTGATTGTTTGTTTAGACTATAGTAAAACCATGATTTCTTGCAAACTTAATACATGTAGCCAGTATATGCTAATGTTATGTTTGTTTGTTTAGACTATAGTAAAACCATGGTTTCTTACAAAATTAATACGTGTAGCCAGTATATGCTAATGTTATGTTTGTTTAGACTATAGTAAACCACGATTTCTTGCAAAATTAATACGTGTAGCCAGTATATGCTACGGTTATTTTTGTTTATTTAGACTATAGTAAAACCATGATTTCTTGCAAAATTAATATGTGTAGCCAGTATATGCTACTGTTATGTTTGTTTGTTTAGACTATAGTAAACCCATGATTTCCTTTCTAAATTAATTCATGTAGCCTGTATGTGCTACTGTTGTTTGTTTGTTTAGACTATAGTAAAACCATGATTTCTTGCAAAATAAATACATTTAGCCAGTATATGCTACTGTTGTTTGTTTGTTTAGACTATAGTAAACCATGATTTCTTGCAAAATTAATACGTGTAGCCAGTATATGCTACTGTTATGTTTGTTTGTTTAGACTATAGTAAAACCATGATTTCTTGCAAAATTAATACATGTAGCCAGTATATGCTACTGTTATGTTTGTTTGTTTAGACTATAGTAAAACCATGATTTCCTTTCTAAATTAATACATGTAGCCTGTATATGCTACTGTTGTTTGTTTGTTTAGACTATAGTAAAACCATGATTTCTTGCTAAATTAATACATGTAGCCAGTATATGCTACTGTTGTTTGTTTGTTTAGACTATAGTAAAACCATGATTTCCTTTCTAAATTAATACATGTAGCCAGTATATGCTACTGTTTTTGATTAAACTATAGTAAAACCATGGTTTCTTGCAAAATTTATACATGTAGCCAGTATATGCTAATGTTATGTTTGTTTGGACTATGGTAAAACCATGATTTCTTGCAAAATTAATACATGTAGCCATTATATGCAAATGTTATGTTTGTTTAGACTATAGTAAAACCACGATTTCTTACAATATTAGTACGTGTAGCCAGTATATGCTAATGTTATATTTGTTTAGACTATGGTAAAACCATGATTTTTGCAAAATTAATACATGTAGCCAGTATATGCTACTGTTTTTGTTTAAACTATAGTAAAACCATGGTTTCTCTCTAAATTAATACATGTAGCCAGTATATGCTAATGTTTTGTTTGTTTTGACTATAGTAAAACCATGATTTCTTGCAAAATTAATACGTGTAGCCAGTATATGCTACTGTTATGTTTGTTTAGACTATGGTAAAAACATCGGTTTCTTGCAAAATTAATACATGTAGCCAGTATATGCTAATGTTATGTTTGTTTAGACTACGGTAAAACCATGATTTCTTGCAAAATTAATACATGTAGCCAGTATATGCTAATGTTATGTTTGTTTAGACTATGATAAAAACATTGGTTTCTTGCAAAATTTATACATGTAGCCAGTATATGCTAATGTTATGTACGTTTAGACTATGGTAAAACCATTATTTCTTGCAAAATTAATACATATAGCCAGTATATGCTACTGTTGTTTGTTTGTTTAGACTATAGTAAAACCATGATTTCTTCCTAAATTAATACATATAGCCAGTATATGCTACTGTTATGTTTGTTTGTTTAGACTATAGTAAAACCACGATTTCTTGCAAAATTAATACACGTAGCCAGTATATGCTAATGTTATGTTTGTTTAGACTATGGTAAAACAATGATTTCTTGCAAAATTAATACATGTAGCCAGTATATGCTAATGTTATGTTTGTTTAGACTATATTAAAACCATGATTTCTTACAAAATTAGTACGTGTAGCCAGTATATGCTAATGTTATGTTTGTTTAGACTATGGTAAAACCATGATTTCTTGCAAAATTAATACATGTAGCCAGTATATGCTACTGTTGTTTGTTTGTTTAGACTATAGTAAAACCATGGTTTCTCTCTAAATTAATACATGTAGCCAGTATATGCTAATGTTTTGTTTGTTTTGACTATAGTAAAACCATGATTTCTTGCAAAATTAATACGTGTAGCCAGTATATGCTGATGTTTTGTTTTTTTAGACTATAGTAAAACCATGATTTCTTGCAAAATTAATACATGTAGCCATTATATGCTACTGTTGTTTGTTTGTTTAGACTATAGTAAAACCATGATTTCTTGCAAAATAAATACATTTAGCCAGTATATGCTACTGTTGATTGTTTGTTTAGACTATAGTAAAACCATGATTTCTTGCAAACTTAATACATGTAGCCAGTATATGCTAATGTTATGTTTGTTTGTTTAGACTATAGTAAAACCATGGTTTCTTACAAAATTAATACGTGTAGCCAGTATATGCTAATGTTATGTTTGTTTAGACTATAGTAAACCATGATTTCTTGCAAAATTAATACGTGTAGCCAGTATATGCTACGGTTATTTTTGTTTATTTAGACTATAGTAAAACCATGATTTCTTGCAAAATTAATATGTGTAGCCAGTATATGCTACTGTTATGTTTGTTTGTTTAGACTATAGTAAAACCATGATTTCCTTTCTAAATTAATTCATGTAGCCTGTATATGCTACTGTTGTTTGTTTGTTTAGACTATAGTAAAACCATGATTTCTTGCTAAATTAATACATGTAGCCAGTATATGCTACTGTTTTTGTTTAAACTATAGTAAAACCATGGTTTCTTGCAAAATTTATACATGTAGCCAGTATATGCTAATGTTATGTTTGTTTAGACTATTGTAAAACCATGATTTCTTGCTAAATTAATACATGTAGCCAGTATATGCTACTGTTATGTTTGTTTGTTTAGACTATAGTAAAACCATGATTTCCTTTCTAAATTAATACATGTAGCCTGTATATGCTACTGTTGTTTGTTTGTTTAGACTATAGTAAAACCATGATTTCTTGCTAAATTAATACATGTAGCCAGTATATGCTACTGTTGTTTGTTTGTTTAGACTATAGTAAAACCATGATTTCCTTTCTAAATTAATACATGTAGCCAGTATATGCTACTGTTTTTGATTAAACTATAGTAAAACCATGGTTTCTTGCAAAATTTATACATGTAGCCAGTATATGCTAATGTTATGTTTGTTTGGACTATGGTAAAACCATGATTTCTTGCAAAATTAATACATGTAGCCATTATATGCAAATGTTATGTTTGTTTAGACTATAGTAAAACCATGATTTCTTACAATATTAGTACGTGTAGCCAGTATATGCTAATGTTATATTTGTTTAGACTATGGTAAAACCATGACTTTTGCAAAATTAATACATGTAGCCAGTATATGCTACTGTTTTTGTTTAAACTATAGTAAAACCATGGTTTCTCTCTAAATTAATACATGTAGCCAGTATATGCTAATGTTTTGTTTGTTTTGACTATAGTAAAACCATGATTTCTTGCAAAATTAATACGTGTAGCCAGTATATGCTACTGTTATGTTTGTTTAGACTATGGTAAAAACATTGGTTTCTTGCAAAATTAATACATGTAGCCAGTATATGCTAATGTTATGTTTGTTTAGACTACGGTAAAACCATGATTTCTTGCAAAATTAATACATGTAGCCAGTATATGCTAATGTTATGTTTGTTTAGACTATGATAAAAACATTGGTTTCTTGCTAAATTAATACATGTAGCCAGTATATGCTACTGTTATGTTTGTTTAGACTATGGTAAAAACATTGGTTTCTTGCTAAATTAATACATGTAGCCAGTATATGCTAATGTTATGTACGTTTAGACTATGGTAAAACCATTATTTCTTGCAAAATTAATACATATAGCCAGTATATGCTACTGTTGTTTGTTTGTTTAGACTATAGTAAAACCATGATTTCTTCCTAAATTAATACATATAGCCAGTATATGCTACTGTTATGTTTGTTTGTTTAGACTATAGTAAAACCACGATTTCTTGCAAAATTAATACACGTAGCCAGTATATGCTAATGTTACGTTTGTTTAGACTATGGTAAAACAATGATTTCTTGCAAAATTAATACATGTAGCCAGTATATGCTAATGTTATGTTTGTTTAGACTATATTAAAACCATGATTTCTTACAAAATTAGTACGTGTAGCCAGTATATGCTAATGTTATGTTTGTTTAGACTATGGTAAAACCATGATTTCTTGCAAAATTAATACATGTAGCCAGTATATGCTACTGTTGTTTGTTTGTTTAGACTATAGTAAAACCATGGTTTCTCTCTAAATTAATACATGTAGCCAGTATATGCTAATGTTTTGTTTGTTTTGACTATAGTAAAACCATGATTTCTTGCAAAATTAATACGTGTAGCCAGTATATGCTGATGTTTTGTTTGTTTAGACTATAGTAAAACCATGATTTCTTGCAAAATTAATACATGTAGCCATTATATGCTACTGTTGTTTGTTTGTTTAGACTATAGTAAAACCATGATTTCTTGCAAAATAAATACATTTAGCCAGTATATGCTACTGTTGATTGTTTGTTTAGACTATAGTAAAACCATGATTTCTTGCAAACTTAATACATGTAGCCAGTATATGCTAATGTTATGTTTGTTTGTTTAGACTATAGTAAAACCATGGTTTCTTACAAAATTAATACGTGTAGCCAGTATATGCTAATGTTATGTTTGTTTAGACTATAGTAAACCATGATTTCTTGCAAAATTAATACGTGTAGCCAGTATATGCTACGGTTATTTTTGTTTATTTAGACTATAGTAAAACCATGATTTCTTGCAAAATTAATATGTGTAGCCAGTATATGCTACTGTTATGTTTGTTTGTTTAGACTATAGTAAAACCATGATTTCCTTTCTAAATTAATTCATGTAGCCAGTATATGCTACTGTTGTTTGTTTGTTTAGACTATAGTAAAACCATGATTTCTTGCTAAATTAATACATGTAGCCAGTATATGCTACTGTTTTTGTTTAAACCATAGTAAAACCAAGGTTTCTTGCAAAATTTATACATGTAGCCAGTATATGCTAATGTTATGTTTGTTTAGACTATTGTAAAACCATGATTTCTTGCTAAATTAATACATGTAGCCAGTATATGCTACTGTTTTTGTTTAAACTATAGTAAAACCATGGTTTCTTGCAAAATGTATACATGTAGCCAGTATATGCTAATGTTATGTTTGTTTAGACTATAGTAAAACCATGATTTCTTGCAAAATTAATACATATAGCCAGTATATGCTACTGTTGTTTGTTTGTTTGTTTAGACTATAGTAAAACCATGATTTCTTGCAAAATAAATACATTTAGCCAGTATATGCTACTGTTGTTTGTTTGTTTAGACTATAGTAAACCATGATTTCTTGCAAAATTAATGCGTGTAGCCAGTATATGCTACTGTTATTTTTGTTTATTTAGACTATAGTAAAACCATGATTTCTTGCAAAATTAATATGTGTAGCCAGTATATGCTACTGTTATGTTTGTTTGTTTAGACTATAGTAAAACCATGATTTCTTGCAAAATTAATACATGTAGCCAGTATATGCTACTGTTATGTTTGTTTGTTTAGACTATAGTAAAACCATGATTTCCTTTCTAAATTAATACATGTAGCCTGTATATGCTACTGTTGTTTGTTTGTTTAGACTATAGTAAAACCATGATTTCTTGCTAAATTAATACATGTAGCCAGTATATGCTACTGTTTTTGATTAAACTATAGTAAAACCATGGTTTCTTGCAAAATTTATACATGTAGCCAGTATATGCTACTGTTGTTTGTTTGTTTAGACTATAGTAAAACCATGGTTTCTCTCTAAATTAATACATGTAGCCAGTATATGCTAATGTTTTGTTTGTTTTGACTATAGTAAAACCATGATTTCTTGCAAAATTAATACGTGTAGCCAGTATATGCTGATGTTTTGTTTGTTTAGACTATAGTAAAACCATGATTTCTTGCAAAATTAATACATGTAGCCATTATATGCTACTGTTGTTTGCTTGTTTAGACTATAGTAAAACCATGATTTCTTGCAAAATAAATACATTTAGCCAGTATATGCTACTGTTGATTGTTTGTTTAGACTATAGTAAAACCATGATTTCTTGCAAACTTAATACATGTAGCCAGTATATGCTAATGTTATGTTTGTTTGTTTAGACTATAGTAAAACCATGGTTTCTTACAAAATTAATACGTGTAGCCAGTATATGCTAATGTTATGTTTGTTTAGACTATAGTAAACCATGATTTCTTGCAAAATTAATACGTGTAGCCAGTATATGCTACGGTTATTTTTGTTTATTGAGACTATAGTAAAACCATGATTTCTTGCAAAATTAATATGTGTAGCCAGTATATGCTACTGTTATGTTTGTTTGTTTAGACTATAGTAAAACCATGATTTCCTTTCTAAATTAATTCATGTAGCCAGTATATGCTACTGTTGTTTGTTTGTTTAGACTATAGTAAAACCATGATTTCTTGCTAAATTAATACATGTAGCCAGTATATGCTACTGTTTTTGTTTAAACCATAGTAAAACCATGGTTTCTTGCAAAATTTATACATGTAGCCAGTATATGCTAATGTTATGTTTGTTTAGACTATTGTAAAACCATGATTTCTTGCTAAATTAATACATGTAGCCAGTATATGCTACTGTTTTTGTTTAAACTATAGTAAAACCATGGTTTCTTGCAAAATGTATACATGTAGCCAGTATATGCTAATGTTATGTTTGTTTAGACTATAGTAAAACCATGATTTCTTGCAAAATTAATACATATAGCCAGTATATGCTACTGTTGTTTGTTTGTTTGTTTAGACTATAGTAAAACCATGATTTCTTGCAAAATAAATACATTTAGCCAGTATATGCTACTGTTGTTTGTTTGTTTAGACTATAGTAAACCATGATTTCTTGCAAAATTAATACGTGTAGCCAGTATATGCTACTGTTATTTTTGTTTATTTAGACTATAGTAAAACCATGATTTCTTGCAAAATTAATATGTGTAGCCAGTATATGCTACTGTTATGTTTGTTTGTTTAGACTATAGTAAAACCATGATTTCTTGCAAAATTAATACATGTAGCCAGTATATGCTACTGTTATGTTTGTTTGTTTAGACTATAGTAAAACCATGATTTCCTTTCTAAATTAATACATGTAGCCTGTATATGCTACTGTTGTTTGTTTGTTTAGACTATAGTAAAACCATGATTTCTTGCTAAATTAATACATGTAGCCAGTATATGCTACTGTTTTTGATTAAACTATAGTAAAACCATGGTTTCTTGCAAAATTTATACATGTAGCCAGTATATGCTAATGTTATGTTTGTTTAGACTATGGTAAAACCATGATTTCTTGCAAAATTAATACATGTAGCCATTATATGCTAATGTTATGTTTGTTTAGACTATAGTAAAACCATGATTTCTTACAATATTAGTACGTGTAGCCAGTATATGCTAATGTTATATTTGTTTAGACTATGGTAAAACCATGATTTCTTGCAAAATTAATACATATAGCCAGTATATGCTACTGTTTTTGTTTAAACTATAGTAAAACCATGGTTTCTCTCTAAATTAATACATGTAGCCAGTATATGCTAATGTTTTGTTTGTTTTGACTATAGTAAAACCATGATTTCTTGCAAAATTAATACGTGTAGCCAGTATATGCTAATGTTATGTTTGTTTAGACTATGGTAAAAACATTGGTTTCTTGCAAAATTAATACATGTAGCCAGTATATGCTAATGTTATGTTTGTTTAGACTACGGTAAAACCATGATTTCTTGCAAAATTAATACATGTAGCCAGTATATGCTAATGTTATGTTTGTTTAGACTATGATAAAAACATTGGTTTCTTGCAAAATTGATACATGTAGCCAGTATATGCTACTGTTATGTTTGTTTAGGCTATGGTAAAAACATTGGTTTCTTGCTAAATTAATACATGTAGCCAGTATATGCTAATGTTATGTACGTTTAGACTATGGTAAAACTATGATTTCTTGCAAAATTAATACATATAGCCAGTATATGCTACTGTTGTTTGTTTGTTTAGACTATAGTAAAACCATGATTTCTTCCTAAATTAATACATATAGCTTAGCGGTGGGTGCAGAGAAGGTAGGCTGGGTGAGGTCAGGGAACTCAGCGAGGAGGCGGGTGAACTTGTCTGCCTCTGAGAGAGAGTTGGCTAGACCTGCATAGGCCGCTTCCCTCCGCGTACATGCGAAGGAGGAGAAGGTTAAGGCATCGACCAGACGGCTGTTCTGAATGTCCACTAGCAAACCGTAAGCGCACAAAAAATCAGCTCCGAGGAGGGGAAGCGTTACATTGGCCATGACGAACTCCCACGTGAAACGTTGTCCACCAAAACACAGTTCTACAGACCGCACGCCGTAGGTGTGGATAGGGCTGCCGTCAGCCGTCGCCAACTGGGGGCCCCGCTCCCCGCCCATGATGTCGACGTCAGTAGCAGGGAGCACGCTTCTCTGTGCGCCCGTGTCACAAAGAAATCGCCGACCGGAGATGGTGTCGAGGATGAAGAGTAGCCTGCTCGTATCGCCAACACTCATGGCCACTACTGAGTGTTGGCCCTCTCGTTTCCCGTCGGCCTGTAGTTGCAGGGGGAACGGCACCGTTTAGCTTTCGCACCAAATCGAGCGTGGTACATACAGAGTCCAGAGGGCTTGTAGCGGTCTGACGCTGTGGCGCCACCGTCGGGCCACGCCCGCGATGTCGGCGGGGGGCCAGTGAAGGTAGGAGCCAGCACCCCGGCATGGGAGGAACGTTGTGTAGCGACGAAGAATCGGTCAGCCTCCTTTGCCAGCTCACGGGGATCAGTGATGGTGGAGTTAGCGAGCGCAGTCTGGACGTGGGGCGGCATGTTGCGCAGAAACAGCTCCATAAACAGGAAACATGGCTTTTCTTGACCCAGTAGGTTTAACATCCTGCTCATTAGCTCCGATGGTTTGCCATCTCCCAAGCCCTGAATTGCGAAGAGGCGACGTGCTCTCTCCGTTGCTGACAGTTCAAAAGTTTCAAGGAGGAGATGTTTAAGTGCGGCGTATTTACCATCGGCCGGTGGGTTGGTTATGAAACCGCTTATCCTGGAAGCCGTAGCGCACCCCAGCGCTGCCACTACGTAGTAGTACCTGGTCTCGTCTGCTGTTATGTCTCTGAGCGCGAACTGTGCCTCAGCCTGCGCGAACCATGTAGCCGCGGAAGACTCCCAAAACTCCGGCAGTTTAATTGCAACGGCGTTCGTAGCCATAATGTGTGTGGTTTCAGAAAACTTATCCGAAAACCGACGTCGGGGTCACCAGTGTAGAGCCGAAGGAACGGAGAAGACCGTAGGTTCACACTTTAGCCGTGTAGGCAACTTTCTTTAATCCACGGTAAATCAGAGAGCAACCAAACCACAGCTCGACTGAGCGGAGGTGGCAAGAATAATCAGAAAACTGGCTTGACAACCATAACTTAACCCTGCGTTAACCTGCCAGGGCAACCATGACTTAACCCTTAGTTCCTGGGTTGAATTCTGTCCCCAATACGTGTCCACCACAATAGCCAGTATATGCTACTGTTGTGTTTGTTTGTTTAGACTATAGTAAAACCACGATTTCTTGCAAAATTAATACACGTAGCCAGTATATGCTAATGTTATGTTTGTTTAGACTATGGTAAAACAATGATTTCTTGCAAAATTAATACATGTAGCCAGTATATGCTAATGTTATGTTTGTTTAGACTATATTAAAACCATGATTTCTTACAAAATTAGTACGTGTAGCCAGTATATGCTAATGTTATGTTTGTTTAGACTATGGTAAAACCATGGTTTCTTACAAAATTAATACGTGTAGCCAGTATATGCTAATGTTATGTTTGTTTAGACTATAGTAAACCATGATTTCTTGCAAAATTAATACGTGTAGCCAGTATATGCTACGGTTATTTTTGTTTATTTAGACTATAGTAAAACCATGATTTCTTGCAAAATTAATATGTGTAGCCAGTATATGCTACTGTTATGTTTGTTTGTTTAGACTATAGTAAAACCATGATTTCCTTTCTAAATTAATTCATGTAGCCAGTATATGCTACTGTTGTTTGTTTGTTTAGACTATAGTAAAACCATGATTTCTTGCTAAATTAATACATGTAGCCAGTATATGCTACTGTTTTTGTTTAAACCATAGTAAAACCATGGTTTCTTGCAAAATTTATACATGTAGCCAGTATATGCTAATGTTATGTTTGTTTAGACTATTGTAAAACCATGATTTCTTGCTAAATTAATACATGTAGCCAGTATATGCTACTGTTTTTGTTTAAACTATAGTAAAACCATGGTTTCTTGCAAAATGTATACATGTAGCCAGTATATGCTAATGTTATGTTTGTTTAGACTATAGTAAAACCATGATTTCTTGCAAAATTAATACATATAGCCAGTATATGCTACTGTTGTTTGTTTGTTTGTTTAGACTATAGTAAAACCATGATTTCTTGCAAAATAAATACATTTAGCCAGTATATGCTACTGTTGTTTGTTTGTTTAGACTATAGTAAACCATGATTTCTTGCAAAATTAATACGTGTAGCCAGTATATGCTACTGTTATTTTTGTTTATTTAGACTATAGTAAAACCATGATTTCTTGCAAAATTAATATGTGTAGCCAGTATATGCTACTGTTATGTTTGTTTGTTTAGACTATAGTAAAACCATGATTTCCTTTCTAAATTAATTCATGTAGCCAGTATATGCTACTGTTGTTTGTTTGTTTAGACTATAGTAAAACCATGATTTCTTGCTAAATTAATACATGTAGCCAGTATATGCTACTGTTTTTGTTTAAACCATAGTAAAACCATGGTTTCTTGCAAAATTTATACATGTAGCCAGTATATGCTAATGTTATGTTTGTTTAGACTATTGTAAAACCATGATTTCTTGCTAAATTAATACATGTAGCCAGTATATGCTACTGTTTTTGTTTAAACTATAGTAAAACCATGGTTTCTTGCAAAATGTATACATGTAGCCAGTATATGCTAATGTTATGTTTGTTTAGACTATAGTAAAACCATGATTTCTTGCAAAATTAATACATATAGCCAGTATATGCTACTGTTGTTTGTTTGTTTGTTTAGACTATAGTAAAACCATGATTTCTTGCAAAATAAATACATTTAGCCAGTATATGCTACTGTTGTTTGTTTGTTTAGACTATAGTAAACCATGATTTCTTGCAAAATTAATACGTGTAGCCAGTATATGCTACTGTTATTTTTGTTTATTTAGACTATAGTAAAACCATGATTTCTTGCAAAATTAATATGTGTAGCCAGTATATGCTACTGTTATGTTTGTTTGTTTAGACTATAGTAAAACCATGATTTCTTGCAAAATAAATACATGTAGCCAGTATATGCTACTGTTATGTTTGTTTGTTTAGACTATAGTAAAACCATGATTTCCTTTCTAAATTAATACATGTAGCCTGTATATGCTACTGTTGTTTGTTTGTTTAGACTATAGTAAAACCATGATTTCTTGCTAAATTAATACATGTAGCCAGTATATGCTACTGTTTTTGATTAAACTATAGTAAAACCATGGTTTCTTGCAAAATTTATACATGTAGCCAGTATATGCTAATGTTATGTTTGTTTAGACTATGGTAAAACCATGATTTCTTGCAAAATTAATACATGTAGCCATTATATGCTAATGTTATGTTTGTTTAGACTATAGTAAAACCATGATTTCTTACAATATTAGTACGTGTAGCCAGTATATGCTAATGTTATATTTGTTTAGACTATGGTAAAACCATGATTTCTTGCAAAATTAATACATATAGCCAGTATATGCTACTGTTTTTGTTTAAACTATAGTAAAACCATGGTTTCTCTCTAAATTAATACATGTAGCCAGTATATGCTAATGTTTTGTTTGTTTTGACTATAGTAAAACCATGATTTCTTGCAAAATTAATACGTGTAGCCAGTATATGCTAATGTTATGTTTGTTTAGACTATGGTAAAAACATTGGTTTCTTGCAAAATTAATACATGTAGCCAGTATATGCTAATGTTATGTTTGTTTAGACTACGGTAAAACCATGATTTCTTGCAAAATTAATACATGTAGCCAGTATATGCTAATGTTATGTTTGTTTAGACTATGATAAAAACATTGGTTTCTTGCAAAATTGATACATGTAGCCAGTATATGCTACTGTTATGTTTGTTTAGGCTATGGTAAAAACATTGGTTTCTTGCTAAATTAATACATGTAGCCAGTATATGCTAATGTTATGTACGTTTAGACTATGGTAAAACCATGATTTCTTGCAAAATTAATACATATAGCCAGTATATACTACTGTTGTTTGTTTGTTTAGACTATAGTAAAACCATGATTTCTTCCTAAACTAATACATATAGCCAGTATATGCTACTGTTGTGTTTGTTTGTTTAGACTATAGTAAAACCACGATTTCTTGCAAAATTAATACACGTAGCCAGTATATGCTAATGTTATGTTTGTTTAGACTATGGTAAAACAATGATTTCTTGCAAAATTAATACATGTAGCCAGTATATGCTAATGTTATGTTTGTTTAGACTATATTAAAACCATGATTTCTTACAAAATTAGTACGTGTAGCCAGTATATGCTAATGTTATGTTTGTTTAGACTATGGTAAAACCATGGTTTCTTACAAAATTAATACGTGTAGCCAGTATATGCTAATGTTATGTTTGTTTAGACTATAGTAAACCATGATTTCTTGCAAAATTAATACGTGTAGCCAGTATATGCTACGGTTATTTTTGTTTATTTAGACTATAGTAAAACCATGATTTCTTGCAAAATTAATATGTGTAGCCAGTATATGCTACTGTTATGTTTGTTTGTTTAGACTATAGTAAAACCATGATTTCCTTTCTAAATTAATTCATGTAGCCAGTATATGCTACTGTTGTTTGTTTGTTTAGACTATAGTAAAACCATGATTTCTTGCTAAATTAATACATGTAGCCAGTATATGCTACTGTTTTTGTTTAAACCATAGTAAAACCATGGTTTCTTGCAAAATTTATACATGTAGCCAGTATATGCTAATGTTATGTTTGTTTAGACTATTGTAAAACCATGATTTCTTGCTAAATTAATACATGTAGCCAGTATATGCTACTGTTTTTGTTTAAACTATAGTAAAACCATGGTTTCTTGCGAAATGTATACATGTAGCCAGTATATGCTAATGTTATGTTTGTTTAGACTATAGTAAAACCATGATTTCTTGCAAAATTAATACATATAGCCAGTATATGCTACTGTTGTTTGTTTGTTTGTTTAGACTATAGTAAAACCATGATTTCTTGCAAAATAAATACATTTAGCCAGTATATGCTACTGTTGTTTGTTTGTTTAGACTATAGTAAACCATGATTTCTTGCAAAATTAATACGTGTAGCCAGTATATGCTACTGTTATTTTTGTTTATTTAGACTATAGTAAAACCATGATTTCTTGCAAAATTAATATGTGTAGCCAGTATATGCTACTGTTATGTTTGTTTGTTTAGACTATAGTAAAACCATGATTTCTTGCAAAATTAATACATGTAGCCAGTATATGCTACTGTTATGTTTGTTTGTTTAGACTATAGTAAAACCATGATTTCCTTTCTAAATTAATACATGTAGCCTGTATATGCTACTGTTGTTTGTTTGTTTAGACTATAGTAAAACCATGATTTCTTGCTAAATTAATACATGTAGCCAGTATATGCTACTGTTTTTGATTAAACTATAGTAAAACCATGGTTTCTTGCAAAATTTATACATGTAGCCAGTATATGCTAATGTTATGTTTGTTTAGACTATGGTAAAACCATGATTTCTTGCAAAATTAATACATGTAGCCATTATATGCTAATGTTATGTTTGTTTAGACTATAGTAAAACCATGATTTCTTACAATATTAGTACGTGTAGCCAGTATATGCTAATGTTATATTTGTTTAGACTATGGTAAAACCATGATTTCTTGCAAAATTAATACATATAGCCAGTATATGCTACTGTTTTTGTTTAAACTATAGTAAAACCATGGTTTCTCTCTAAATTAATACATGTAGCCAGTATATGCTAATGTTTTGTTTGTTTTGACTATAGTAAAACCATGATTTCTTGCAAAATTAATACGTGTAGCCAGTATATGCTAATGTTATGTTTGTTTAGACTATGGTAAAAACATTGGTTTCTTGCAAAATTAATACATGTAGCCAGTATATGCTAATGTTATGTTTGTTTAGACTACGGTAAAACCATGATTTCTTGCAAAATTAATACATGTAGCCAGTATATGCTAATGTTATGTTTGTTTAGACTATGATAAAAACATTGGTTTCTTGCAAAATTGATACATGTAGCCAGTATATGCTACTGTTATGTTTGTTTAGGCTATGGTAAAAACATTGGTTTCTTGCTAAATTAATACATGTAGCCAGTATATGCTAATGTTATGTACGTTTAGACTATGGTAAAACCATGATTTCTTGCAAAATTAATACATATAGCCAGTATATGCTACTGTTGTTTGTTTGTTTAGACTATAGTAAAACCATGATTTCTTCCTAAATTAATACATATAGCCAGTATATGCTACTGTTGTGTTTGTTTGTTTAGACTATAGTAAAACCACGATTTCTTGCAAAATTAATACACGTAGCCAGTATATGCTAATGTTATGTTTGTTTAGACTATGGTAAAACAATGATTTCTTGCAAAATTAATACATGTAGCCAGTATATGCTAATGTTATGTTTGTTTAGACTATATTAAAACCATGATTTCTTACAAAATTAGTACGTGTAGCCAGTATATGCTAATGTTATGTTTGTTTAGACTATGGTAAAACCATGGTTTCTTACAAAATTAATACGTGTAGCCAGTATATGCTAATGTTATGTTTGTTTAGACTATAGTAAACCATGATTTCTTGCAAAATTAATACGTGTAGCCAGTATATGCTACGGTTATTTTTGTTTATTTAGACTATAGTAAAACCATGATTTCTTGCAAAATTAATATGTGTAGCCAGTATATGCTACTGTTATGTTTGTTTGTTTAGACTATAGTAAAACCATGATTTCCTTTCTAAATTAATTCATGTAGCCAGTATATGCTACTGTTGTTTGTTTGTTTAGACTATAGTAAAACCATGATTTCTTGCTAAATTAATACATGTAGGCAGTATATGCTACTGTTTTTGTTTAAACCATAGTAAAACCATGGTTTCTTGCAAAATTTATACATGTAGCCAGTATATGCTAATGTTATGTTTGTTTAGACTATTGTAAAACCATGATTTCTTGCTAAATTAATACATGTAGCCAGTATATGCTACTGTTTTTGTTTAAACTATAGTAAAACCATGGTTTCTTGCAAAATGTATACATGTAGCCAGTATATGCTAATGTTATGTTTGTTTAGACTATAGTAAAACCATGATTTCTTGCAAAATTAATACATATAGCCAGTATATGCTACTGTTGTTTGTTTGTTTGTTTAGACTATAGTAAAACCATGATTTCTTGCAAAATAAATACATTTAGCCAGTATATGCTACTGTTGTTTGTTTGTTTAGACTATAGTAAACCATGATTTCTTGCAAAATTAATACGTGTAGCCAGTATATGCTACTGTTATTTTTGTTTATTTAGACTATAGTAAAACCATGATTTCTTGCAAAATTAATATGTGTAGCCAGTATATGCTACTGTTATGTTTGTTTGTTTAGACTATAGTAAAACCATGATTTCTTGCAAAATAAATACATGTAGCCAGTATATGCTACTGTTATGTTTGTTTGTTTAGACTATAGTAAAACCATGATTTCCTTTCTAAATTAATACATGTAGCCTGTATATGCTACTGTTGTTTGTTTGTTTAGACTATAGTAAAACCATGATTTCTTGCTAAATTAATACATGTAGCCAGTATATGCTACTGTTTTTGATTAAACTATAGTAAAACCATGGTTTCTTGCAAAATTTATACATGTAGCCAGTATATGCTAATGTTATGTTTGTTTAGACTATGGTAAAACCATGATTTCTTGCAAAATTAATACATGTAGCCATTATATGCTAATGTTATGTTTGTTTAGACTATAGTAAAACCATGATTTCTTACAATATTAGTACGTGTAGCCAGTATATGCTAATGTTATATTTGTTTAGACTATGGTAAAACCATGATTTCTTGCAAAATTAATACATATAGCCAGTATATGCTACTGTTTTTGTTTAAACTATAGTAAAACCATGGTTTCTCTCTAAATTAATACATGTAGCCAGTATATGCTAATGTTTTGTTTGTTTTGACTATAGTAAAACCATGATTTCTTGCAAAATTAATACGTGTAGCCAGTATATGCTAATGTTATGTTTGTTTAGACTATGGTAAAAACATTGGTTTCTTGCAAAATTAATACATGTAGCCAGTATATGCTAATGTTATGTTTGTTTAGACTACGGTAAAACCATGATTTCTTGCAAAATTAATACATGTAGCCAGTATATGCTAATGTTATGTTTGTTTAGACTATGATAAAAACATTGGTTTCTTGCAAAATTGATACATGTAGCCAGTATATGCTACTGTTATGTTTGTTTAGGCTATGGTAAAAACATTGGTTTCTTGCTAAATTAATACATGTAGCCAGTATATGCTAATGTTATGTACGTTTAGACTATGGTAAAACCATGATTTCTTGCAAAATTAATACATATAGCCAGTATATGCTACTGTTGTTTGTTTGTTTAGACTATAGTAAAACCATGATTTCTTCCTAAATTAATACATATAGCCAGTATATGCTACTGTTGTGTTTGTTTGTTTAGACTATAGTAAAACCACGATTTCTTGCAAAATTAATACACGTAGCCAGTATATGCTAATGTTATGTTTGTTTAGACTATGGTAAAACAATGATTTCTTGCAAAATTAATACATGTAGCCAGTATATGCTAATGTTATGTTTGTTTAGACTATATTAAAACCATGATTTCTTACAAAATTAGTACGTGTAGCCAGTATATGCTAATGTTATGTTTGTTTAGACTATGGTAAAACCATGATTTCTTGCAAAATTAATACATGTAGCCAGTATATGCTACTGTTGTTTGTTTGTTTAGACTATAGTAAAACCATGGTTTCTCTCTAAATTAATACATGTAGCCAGTATATGCTAATGTTTTGTTTGTTTTGACTATAGTAAAACCATGATTTCTTGCAAAATTAATACGTGTAGCCAGTATATGCTGACGTTTTGTTTGTTTAGACTAAAGTAAAACCATGATTTCTTGCAAAATTAATACATGAAGCCATTATATGCTACTGTTGTTTGTTTGTTTAGACTATAGTAAAACCATGATTTCTTGCAAAATAAATACATTTAGCCAGTATATGCTACTGTTGTTTGTTTGTTTAGACTATAGTAAAACCATGATTTCCTTTCTAAATTAATACATGTAGCCTGTATATGCTACTGTTGTTTGTTTGTTTAGACTATAGTAAAACCATGATTTCTTGCTAAATTAATACATGTAGCCAGTATATGCTACTGTTTTTGATTAAACTATAGTAAAACCATGGTTTCTTGCAAAATTTATACATGTAGCCAGTATATGCTAATGTTATGTTTGTTTAGACTATGGTAAAACCATGATTTCTTGCAAAATTAATACATGTAGCCATTATATGCTAATGTTATGTTTGTTTAGACTATAGTAAAACCATGATTTCTTACAATATTAGTACGTGTAGCCAGTATATGCTAATGTTATATTTGTTTAGACTATGGTAAAACCATGATTTCTTGCAAAATTAATACATATAGCCAGTATATGCTACTGTTTTTGTTTAAACTATAGTAAAACCATGGTTTCTCTCTAAATTAATACATGTAGCCAGTATATGCTAATGTTTTGTTTGTTTTGACTATAGTAAAACCATGATTTCTTGCAAAATTAATACGTGTAGCCAGTATATGCTAATGTTATGTTTGTTTAGACTATGGTAAAAACATTGGTTTCTTGCAAAATTAATACATGTAGCCAGTATATGCTAATGTTACACTACCGTTCAAAAGTTTGGGATCACCCAAACAATTTCGTGTTTTCCATGAAAAGTCACACTTATTCACCACCATATGTTGTGAAATGAATAGAAAATAGAGTCAAGACATTGACAAGGTTAGAAATAATGATTTGTATTTGAAATAAGATTTTTTTTACATCAAACTTTGCTTTCGTCAAAGAATCCTCCATTTGCAGCAATTACAGCATTGCAGACCTTTGGCATTCTAGCTGTTAATTTGTTGAGGTAATCTGGAGAAATTGCACCCCACACTTCCAGAAGCAGCTCCCACAAGTTGGATTGGTTGGATGGGCACTTCTTTGAGCAGATTGAGTTTCTGGAGCATCACATTTGTGGGGTCAATTAAACGCTCAAAATGGCCAGAAAAAGAGAACTTTCATCTGAAACTCGACAGTCTATTCTTGTTCTTAGAAATGAAGGCTATTCCATGCGAGAAATTGCTAAGAAATTGAAGATTTCCTACACCGGTGTGTACTACTCCCTTCAGAGGACAGCACAAACAGGCTCTAACCAGAGTAGAAAAAGAAGTGGGAGGCCGCGTTGCACAACTGAGCAAGAAGATAAGTACATTAGAGTCTCTAGTTTGAGAAACAGACGCCTCACAGGTCCCCAACTGGCATCTTCATTAAATAGTACCTGTTAGAGCCTGTTTGTGCTGTCCTCTGAAGGGAGTAGTACACACCGGAGTAGGAAATCTTCAATTTCTTAGCAATTTCTCGCATGGAATAGCCTTCATTTCTAAGAACAAGAATAGACTGTCGAGTTTCAGATGAAGTTCTCTTTTTCTGGCCATTTTGAGCGTTTAATTGACCCCACAAATGTGATGCTCCAGAAACTCAATCTGCTCAAAGAAGTGCCCATCCAACCAATCCAACTTGTGGGAGCTGCTTCTGGAAGCGTGGGGTGCAATTTCTCCAGATTACATCAACAAATTAACAGCTAGAATGCCAAAGGTCTGCAATGCTGTAATTGCTGCAAATGGAGGATTCTTTGACGAAAGCAAAGTTTGATGTAAAAAAAATCTTATTTCAAATACAAATCATTATTTCTAACCTTGTCAATGTCTTGACTCTATTTTCTATTCATTTCACAACATATGGTGGTGAATAAGTGTGACTTTTCATGGAAAACACAAAATTGTTTGGGTGATCCCAAACTTTTGAACGGTAGTGTATGTTTGTTTAGACTACGGTAAAACCATGATTTCTTGCAAAATTAATACATGTAGCCAGTATATGCTAATGTTATGTTTGTTTAGACTATGATAAAAACATTGGTTTCTTGCAAAATTGATACATGTAGCCAGTATATGCTACTGTTATGTTTGTTTAGGCTATGGTAAAAACATTGGTTTCTTGCTAAATTAATACATGTAGCCAGTATATGCTAATGTTATGTACGTTTAGACTATGGTAAAACCATGATTTCTTGCAAAATTAATACATATAGCCAGTATATGCTACTGTTGTTTGTTTGTTTAGACTATAGTAAAACCATGATTTCTTCCTAAATTAATACATATAGCCAGTATATGCTACTGTTGTGTTTGTTTGTTTAGACTATAGTAAAACCACGATTTCTTGCAAAATTAATACACGTAGCCAGTATATGCTAATGTTATGTTTGTTTAGACTATGGTAAAACAATGATTTCTTGCAAAATTAATACATGTAGCCAGTATATGCTAATGTTATGTTTGTTTAGACTATATTAAAACCATGATTTCTTACAAAATTAGTACGTGTAGCCAGTATATGCTAATGTTATGTTTGTTTAGACTATGGTAAAACCATGGTTTCTTACAAAATTAATACGTGTAGCCAGTATATGCTAATGTTATGTTTGTTTAGACTATAGTAAACCATGATTTCTTGCAAAATTAATACGTGTAGCCAGTATATGCTACGGTTATTTTTGTTTATTTAGACTATAGTAAAACCATGATTTCTTGCAAAATTAATATGTGTAGCCAGTATATGCTACTGTTATGTTTGTTTGTTTAGACTATAGTAAAACCATGATTTCCTTTCTAAATTAATTCATGTAGCCAGTATATGCTACTGTTGTTTGTTTGTTTAGACTATAGTAAAACCATGATTTCTTGCTAAATTAATACATGTAGCCAGTATATGCTACTGTTTTTGTTTAAACCATAGTAAAACCATGGTTTCTTGCAAAATTTATACATGTAGCCAGTATATGCTAATGTTATGTTTGTTTAGACTATTGTAAAACCATGATTTCTTGCTAAATTAATACATGTAGCCAGTATATGCTACTGTTTTTGTTTAAACTATAGTAAAACCATGGTTTCTTGCAAAATGTATACATGTAGCCAGTATATGCTAATGTTATGTTTGTTTAGACTATAGTAAAACCATGATTTCTTGCAAAATTAATACATATAGCCAGTATATGCTACTGTTGTTTGTTTGTTTGTTTAGACTATAGTAAAACCATGATTTCTTGCAAAATAAATACATTTAGCCAGTATATGCTACTGTTGTTTGTTTGTTTAGACTATAGTAAACCATGATTTCTTGCAAAATTAATACGTGTAGCCAGTATATGCTACTGTTATTTTTGTTTATTTAGACTATAGTAAAACCATGATTTCTTGCAAAATTAATATGTGTAGCCAGTATATGCTACTGTTATGTTTGTTTGTTTAGACTATAGTAAAACCATGATTTCTTGCAAAATTAATACATGTAGCCAGTATATGCTACTGTTATGTTTGTTTGTTTAGACTATAGTAAAACCATGATTTCCTTTCTAAATTAATACATGTAGCCTGTATATGCTACTGTTGTTTGTTTGTTTAGACTATAGTAAAACCATGATTTCTTGCTAAATTAATACATGTAGCCAGTATATGCTACTGTTTTTGATTAAACTATAGTAAAACCATGGTTTCTTGCAAAATTTATACATGTAGCCAGTATATGCTAATGTTATGTTTGTTTAGACTATGGTAAAACCATGATTTCTTGCAAAATTAATACATGTAGCCATTATATGCTAATGTTATGTTTGTTTAGACTATAGTAAAACCATGATTTCTTACAATATTAGTACGTGTAGCCAGTATATGCTAATGTTATATTTGTTTAGACTATGGTAAAACCATGATTTCTTGCAAAATTAATACATATAGCCAGTATATGCTACTGTTTTTGTTTAAACTATAGTAAAACCATGGTTTCTCTCTAAATTAATACATGTAGCCAGTATATGCTAATGTTTTGTTTGTTTTGACTATAGTAAAACCATGATTTCTTGCAAAATTAATACGTGTAGCCAGTATATGCTAATGTTATGTTTGTTTAGACTATGGTAAAAACATTGGTTTCTTGCAAAATTAATACATGTAGCCAGTATATGCTAATGTTATGTTTGTTTAGACTACGGTAAAACCATGATTTCTTGCAAAATTAATACATGTAGCCAGTATATGCTAATGTTATGTTTGTTTAGACTATGATAAAAACATTGGTTTCTTGCAAAATTGATACATGTAGCCAGTATATGCTACTGTTATGTTTGTTTAGGCTATGGTAAAAACATTGGTTTCTTGCTAAATTAATACATGTAGCCAGTATATGCTAATGTTATGTACGTTTAGACTATGGTAAAACCATGATTTCTTGCAAAATTAATACATATAGCCAGTATATGCTACTGTTGTTTGTTTGTTTAGACTATAGTAAAACCATGATTTCTTCCTAAATTAATACATATAGCCAGTATATGCTACTGTTGTGTTTGTTTGTTTAGACTATAGTAAAACCACGATTTCTTGCAAAATTAATACACGTAGCCAGTATATGCTAATGTTATGTTTGTTTAGACTATGGTAAAACAATGATTTCTTGCAAAATTAATACATGTAGCCAGTATATGCTAATGTTATGTTTGTTTAGACTATATTAAAACCATGATTTCTTACAAAATTAGTACGTGTAGCCAGTATATGCTAATGTTATGTTTGTTTAGACTATGGTAAAACCATGGTTTCTTACAAAATTAATACGTGTAGCCAGTATATGCTAATGTTATGTTTGTTTAGACTATAGTAAACCATGATTTCTTGCAAAATTAATACGTGTAGCCAGTATATGCTACGGTTATTTTTGTTTATTTAGACTATAGTAAAACCATGATTTCTTGCAAAATTAATATGTGTAGCCAGTATATGCTACTGTTATGTTTGTTTGTTTAGACTATAGTAAAACCATGATTTCCTTTCTAAATTAATTCATGTAGCCAGTATATGCTACTGTTGTTTGTTTGTTTAGACTATAGTAAAACCATGATTTCTTGCTAAATTAATACATGTAGCCAGTATATGCTACTGTTTTTGTTTAAACCATAGTAAAACCATGGTTTCTTGCAAAATTTATACATGTAGCCAGTATATGCTAATGTTATGTTTGTTTAGACTATTGTAAAACCATGATTTCTTGCTAAATTAATACATGTAGCCAGTATATGCTACTGTTTTTGTTTAAACTATAGTAAAACCATGGTTTCTTGCAAAATGTATACATGTAGCCAGTATATGCTAATGTTATGTTTGTTTAGACTATAGTAAAACCATGATTTCTTGCAAAATTAATACATATAGCCAGTATATGCTACTGTTGTTTGTTTGTTTGTTTAGACTATAGTAAAACCATGATTTCTTGCAAAATAAATACATTTAGCCAGTATATGCTACTGTTGTTTGTTTGTTTAGACTATAGTAAACCATGATTTCTTGCAAAATTAATACGTGTAGCCAGTATATGCTACTGTTATTTTTGTTTATTTAGACTATAGTAAAACCATGATTTCTTGCAAAATTAATATGTGTAGCCAGTATATGCTACTGTTATGTTTGTTTGTTTAGACTATAGTAAAACCATGATTTCCTTTCTAAATTAATTCATGTAGCCAGTATATGCTACTGTTGTTTGTTTGTTTAGACTATAGTAAAACCATGATTTCTTGCTAAATTAATACATGTAGCCAGTATATGCTACTGTTTTTGTTTAAACCATAGTAAAACCATGGTTTCTTGCAAAATTTATACATGTAGCCAGTATATGCTAATGTTATGTTTGTTTAGACTATTGTAAAACCATGATTTCTTGCTAAATTAATACATGTAGCCAGTATATGCTACTGTTTTTGTTTAAACTATAGTAAAACCATGGTTTCTTGCAAAATGTATACATGTAGCCAGTATATGCTAATGTTATGTTTGTTTAGACTATAGTAAAACCATGATTTCTTGCAAAATTAATACATATAGCCAGTATATGCTACTGTTGTTTGTTTGTTTGTTTAGACTATAGTAAAACCATGATTTCTTGCAAAATAAATACATTTAGCCAGTATATGCTACTGTTGTTTGTTTGTTTAGACTATAGTAAACCATGATTTCTTGCAAAATTAATACGTGTAGCCAGTATATGCTACTGTTATTTTTGTTTATTTAGACTATAGTAAAACCATGATTTCTTGCAAAATTAATATGTGTAGCCAGTATATGCTACTGTTATGTTTGTTTGTTTAGACTATAGTAAAACCATGATTTCTTGCAAAATAAATACATGTAGCCAGTATATGCTACTGTTATGTTTGTTTGTTTAGACTATAGTAAAACCATGATTTCCTTTCTAAATTAATACATGTAGCCTGTATATGCTACTGTTGTTTGTTTGTTTAGACTATAGTAAAACCATGATTTCTTGCTAAATTAATACATGTAGCCAGTATATGCTACTGTTTTTGATTAAACTATAGTAAAACCATGGTTTCTTGCAAAATTTATACATGTAGCCAGTATATGCTAATGTTATGTTTGTTTAGACTATGGTAAAACCATGATTTCTTGCAAAATTAATACATGTAGCCATTATATGCTAATGTTATGTTTGTTTAGACTATAGTAAAACCATGATTTCTTACAATATTAGTACGTGTAGCCAGTATATGCTAATGTTATATTTGTTTAGACTATGGTAAAACCATGATTTCTTGCAAAATTAATACATATAGCCAGTATATGCTACTGTTTTTGTTTAAACTATAGTAAAACCATGGTTTCTCTCTAAATTAATACATGTAGCCAGTATATGCTAATGTTTTGTTTGTTTTGACTATAGTAAAACCATGATTTCTTGCAAAATTAATACGTGTAGCCAGTATATGCTAATGTTATGTTTGTTTAGACTATGGTAAAAACATTGGTTTCTTGCAAAATTAATACATGTAGCCAGTATATGCTAATGTTATGTTTGTTTAGACTACGGTAAAACCATGATTTCTTGCAAAATTAATACATGTAGCCAGTATATGCTAATGTTATGTTTGTTTAGACTATGATAAAAACATTGGTTTCTTGCAAAATTGATACATGTAGCCAGTATATGCTACTGTTATGTTTGTTTAGGCTATGGTAAAAACATTGGTTTCTTGCTAAATTAATACATGTAGCCAGTATATGCTAATGTTATGTACGTTTAGACTATGGTAAAACCATGATTTCTTGCAAAATTAATACATATAGCCAGTATATACTACTGTTGTTTGTTTGTTTAGACTATAGTAAAACCATGATTTCTTCCTAAACTAATACATATAGCCAGTATATGCTACTGTTGTGTTTGTTTGTTTAGACTATAGTAAAACCACGATTTCTTGCAAAATTAATACACGTAGCCAGTATATGCTAATGTTATGTTTGTTTAGACTATGGTAAAACAATGATTTCTTGCAAAATTAATACATGTAGCCAGTATATGCTAATGTTATGTTTGTTTAGACTATATTAAAACCATGATTTCTTACAAAATTAGTACGTGTAGCCAGTATATGCTAATGTTATGTTTGTTTAGACTATGGTAAAACCATGGTTTCTTACAAAATTAATACGTGTAGCCAGTATATGCTAATGTTATGTTTGTTTAGACTATAGTAAACCATGATTTCTTGCAAAATTAATACGTGTAGCCAGTATATGCTACGGTTATTTTTGTTTATTTAGACTATAGTAAAACCATGATTTCTTGCAAAATTAATATGTGTAGCCAGTATATGCTACTGTTATGTTTGTTTGTTTAGACTATAGTAAAACCATGATTTCCTTTCTAAATTAATTCATGTAGCCAGTATATGCTACTGTTGTTTGTTTGTTTAGACTATAGTAAAACCATGATTTCTTGCTAAATTAATACATGTAGCCAGTATATGCTACTGTTTTTGTTTAAACCATAGTAAAACCATGGTTTCTTGCAAAATTTATACATGTAGCCAGTATATGCTAATGTTATGTTTGTTTAGACTATTGTAAAACCATGATTTCTTGCTAAATTAATACATGTAGCCAGTATATGCTACTGTTTTTGTTTAAACTATAGTAAAACCATGGTTTCTTGCGAAATGTATACATGTAGCCAGTATATGCTAATGTTATGTTTGTTTAGACTATAGTAAAACCATGATTTCTTGCAAAATTAATACATATAGCCAGTATATGCTACTGTTGTTTGTTTGTTTGTTTAGACTATAGTAAAACCATGATTTCTTGCAAAATAAATACATTTAGCCAGTATATGCTACTGTTGTTTGTTTGTTTAGACTATAGTAAACCATGATTTCTTGCAAAATTAATACGTGTAGCCAGTATATGCTACTGTTATTTTTGTTTATTTAGACTATAGTAAAACCATGATTTCTTGCAAAATTAATATGTGTAGCCAGTATATGCTACTGTTATGTTTGTTTGTTTAGACTATAGTAAAACCATGATTTCTTGCAAAATTAATACATGTAGCCAGTATATGCTACTGTTATGTTTGTTTGTTTAGACTATAGTAAAACCATGATTTCCTTTCTAAATTAATACATGTAGCCTGTATATGCTACTGTTGTTTGTTTGTTTAGACTATAGTAAAACCATGATTTCTTGCTAAATTAATACATGTAGCCAGTATATGCTACTGTTTTTGATTAAACTATAGTAAAACCATGGTTTCTTGCAAAATTTATACATGTAGCCAGTATATGCTAATGTTATGTTTGTTTAGACTATGGTAAAACCATGATTTCTTGCAAAATTAATACATGTAGCCATTATATGCTAATGTTATGTTTGTTTAGACTATAGTAAAACCATGATTTCTTACAATATTAGTACGTGTAGCCAGTATATGCTAATGTTATATTTGTTTAGACTATGGTAAAACCATGATTTCTTGCAAAATTAATACATATAGCCAGTATATGCTACTGTTTTTGTTTAAACTATAGTAAAACCATGGTTTCTCTCTAAATTAATACATGTAGCCAGTATATGCTAATGTTTTGTTTGTTTTGACTATAGTAAAACCATGATTTCTTGCAAAATTAATACGTGTAGCCAGTATATGCTAATGTTATGTTTGTTTAGACTATGGTAAAAACATTGGTTTCTTGCAAAATTAATACATGTAGCCAGTATATGCTAATGTTATGTTTGTTTAGACTACGGTAAAACCATGATTTCTTGCAAAATTAATACATGTAGCCAGTATATGCTAATGTTATGTTTGTTTAGACTATGATAAAAACATTGGTTTCTTGCAAAATTGATACATGTAGCCAGTATATGCTACTGTTATGTTTGTTTAGGCTATGGTAAAAACATTGGTTTCTTGCTAAATTAATACATGTAGCCAGTATATGCTAATGTTATGTACGTTTAGACTATGGTAAAACCATGATTTCTTGCAAAATTAATACATATAGCCAGTATATGCTACTGTTGTTTGTTTGTTTAGACTATAGTAAAACCATGATTTCTTCCTAAATTAATACATATAGCCAGTATATGCTACTGTTGTGTTTGTTTGTTTAGACTATAGTAAAACCACGATTTCTTGCAAAATTAATACACGTAGCCAGTATATGCTAATGTTATGTTTGTTTAGACTATGGTAAAACAATGATTTCTTGCAAAATTAATACATGTAGCCAGTATATGCTAATGTTATGTTTGTTTAGACTATATTAAAACCATGATTTCTTACAAAATTAGTACGTGTAGCCAGTATATGCTAATGTTATGTTTGTTTAGACTATGGTAAAACCATGGTTTCTTACAAAATTAATACGTGTAGCCAGTATATGCTAATGTTATGTTTGTTTAGACTATAGTAAACCATGATTTCTTGCAAAATTAATACGTGTAGCCAGTATATGCTACGGTTATTTTTGTTTATTTAGACTATAGTAAAACCATGATTTCTTGCAAAATTAATATGTGTAGCCAGTATATGCTACTGTTATGTTTGTTTGTTTAGACTATAGTAAAACCATGATTTCCTTTCTAAATTAATTCATGTAGCCAGTATATGCTACTGTTGTTTGTTTGTTTAGACTATAGTAAAACCATGATTTCTTGCTAAATTAATACATGTAGGCAGTATATGCTACTGTTTTTGTTTAAACCATAGTAAAACCATGGTTTCTTGCAAAATTTATACATGTAGCCAGTATATGCTAATGTTATGTTTGTTTAGACTATTGTAAAACCATGATTTCTTGCTAAATTAATACATGTAGCCAGTATATGCTACTGTTTTTGTTTAAACTATAGTAAAACCATGGTTTCTTGCAAAATGTATACATGTAGCCAGTATATGCTAATGTTATGTTTGTTTAGACTATAGTAAAACCATGATTTCTTGCAAAATTAATACATATAGCCAGTATATGCTACTGTTGTTTGTTTGTTTGTTTAGACTATAGTAAAACCATGATTTCTTGCAAAATAAATACATTTAGCCAGTATATGCTACTGTTGTTTGTTTGTTTAGACTATAGTAAACCATGATTTCTTGCAAAATTAATACGTGTAGCCAGTATATGCTACTGTTATTTTTGTTTATTTAGACTATAGTAAAACCATGATTTCTTGCAAAATTAATATGTGTAGCCAGTATATGCTACTGTTATGTTTGTTTGTTTAGACTATAGTAAAACCATGATTTCTTGCAAAATAAATACATGTAGCCAGTATATGCTACTGTTATGTTTGTTTGTTTAGACTATAGTAAAACCATGATTTCCTTTCTAAATTAATACATGTAGCCTGTATATGCTACTGTTGTTTGTTTGTTTAGACTATAGTAAAACCATGATTTCTTGCTAAATTAATACATGTAGCCAGTATATGCTACTGTTTTTGATTAAACTATAGTAAAACCATGGTTTCTTGCAAAATTTATACATGTAGCCAGTATATGCTAATGTTATGTTTGTTTAGACTATGGTAAAACCATGATTTCTTGCAAAATTAATACATGTAGCCATTATATGCTAATGTTATGTTTGTTTAGACTATAGTAAAACCATGATTTCTTACAATATTAGTACGTGTAGCCAGTATATGCTAATGTTATATTTGTTTAGACTATGGTAAAACCATGATTTCTTGCAAAATTAATACATATAGCCAGTATATGCTACTGTTTTTGTTTAAACTATAGTAAAACCATGGTTTCTCTCTAAATTAATACATGTAGCCAGTATATGCTAATGTTTTGTTTGTTTTGACTATAGTAAAACCATGATTTCTTGCAAAATTAATACGTGTAGCCAGTATATGCTAATGTTATGTTTGTTTAGACTATGGTAAAAACATTGGTTTCTTGCAAAATTAATACATGTAGCCAGTATATGCTAATGTTATGTTTGTTTAGACTACGGTAAAACCATGATTTCTTGCAAAATTAATACATGTAGCCAGTATATGCTAATGTTATGTTTGTTTAGACTATGATAAAAACATTGGTTTCTTGCAAAATTGATACATGTAGCCAGTATATGCTACTGTTATGTTTGTTTAGGCTATGGTAAAAACATTGGTTTCTTGCTAAATTAATACATGTAGCCAGTATATGCTAATGTTATGTACGTTTAGACTATGGTAAAACCATGATTTCTTGCAAAATTAATACATATAGCCAGTATATGCTACTGTTGTTTGTTTGTTTAGACTATAGTAAAACCATGATTTCTTCCTAAATTAATACATATAGCCAGTATATGCTACTGTTGTGTTTGTTTGTTTAGACTATAGTAAAACCACGATTTCTTGCAAAATTAATACACGTAGCCAGTATATGCTAATGTTATGTTTGTTTAGACTATGGTAAAACAATGATTTCTTGCAAAATTAATACATGTAGCCAGTATATGCTAATGTTATGTTTGTTTAGACTATATTAAAACCATGATTTCTTACAAAATTAGTACGTGTAGCCAGTATATGCTAATGTTATGTTTGTTTAGACTATGGTAAAACCATGATTTCTTGCAAAATTAATACATGTAGCCAGTATATGCTACTGTTGTTTGTTTGTTTAGACTATAGTAAAACCATGGTTTCTCTCTAAATTAATACATGTAGCCAGTATATGCTAATGTTTTGTTTGTTTTGACTATAGTAAAACCATGATTTCTTGCAAAATTAATACGTGTAGCCAGTATATGCTGACGTTTTGTTTGTTTAGACTAAAGTAAAACCATGATTTCTTGCAAAATTAATACATGAAGCCATTATATGCTACTGTTGTTTGTTTGTTTAGACTATAGTAAAACCATGATTTCTTGCAAAATAAATACATTTAGCCAGTATATGCTACTGTTGTTTGTTTGTTTAGACTATAGTAAAACCATGATTTCTTGCAAACTTAATACATGTAGCCAGTATATGCTAATGTTATGTTTGTTTGTTTAGACTATAGTAAAACCATGGTTTCTTACAAAATTAATACGTGTAGCCAGTATATGCTAATGTTATGTTTGTTTAGACTATAGTAAACCATGATTTCTTGCAAAATTAATATGTGTAGCCAGTATATGCTACTGTTATGTTTGTTTGTTTAGACTATAGTAAAACCATGATTTCCTTTCTAAATTAATTCATGTAGCCTGTATATGCTACTGTTGTTTGTTTGTTTAGACTATAGTAAAACCATGATTTCTTGCTAAATTAATACATGTAGCCAGTATATGCTACTGTTTTTGTTTAAACCATAGTAAAACCATGGTTTCTTGCAAAATTTATACATGTAGCCAGTATATGCTAATTTTATGTTTGTTTAGACTATTGTAAAACCATGATTTCTTGCTAAATTAATACATGTAGCCAGTATATGCTACTGTTTTTGTTTAAACTATAGTAAAACTGTAGAGCCGAAGGAACGGAGAAGACTGTAGGTTCACACTTTAGCCGTGTAGGCAACTTTCTTTAATCCACGGTAAATCAGAGAGCAACCAAACCACAGCTCGACTGAGCGGAGGTGGCAAGAATCATCAGAAAACTGGCTGGACAACCATAACTTAACCCTGCGTTAACCTGCCAGGGCAACCATGACTTAACCCTTAGTTCCTGGGTTGAATTCTGTCCCCAATACGTGTCCACCACATGAGCCCCCCCAGAATTCGCCCTAGTAATCGAAGTCAGGCAGGCGCGGGGGGACAACAGGCCGTCCGCGGCGGCTCCGGATAACAGGGGCCGGAGTGTCTCTGGGAGGCATTGACACGGGCCTGTGAAGGTCGGCCTGAGGAGCAGAAGAGGCAGCTCGGGCCTCCACGGGGGGAGGAGGCGGAGCCCGGGGACGACCGCGACGAGGAGGTTGGGCTAACTCCAACGGCTGCGTCAAGTCCAGGTGTGCGGGTTTAACTCGGTCCACTGAAACATGCTCGGCCGTGCCCCCAAAATCCACCACCAGGTGCTTAGTTCCCCGTTCCAGGACGCGGAAGGGGCCGTCATAAGGGGGTTGCAGAGGGGGGCGGTGTGCGTCGTGACGGATGAACACGTAGTCCGCTGACTGCAGACCTGGGGGCACCTGGGACACCGGCGCGCCGTGTTGGGCGGTAGGGACGGGTGTGAAAGCTCTGACCCCGTCCAGCAAGGAGGCTCGTTGGTCCACAGCTGACCAGGGACGCGTTGCATTGGGCATGAAATCGCCTGGGACTCGCAGCGGCGTGCCGTACACCAGCTCCGCAGAGGAGGCTTGTAGGTCTTCCTTCGGGGCGGTCCGCAGGCCCAGCATGACCCATGGGAGCTTGTCGACCCAGTTGCAGTCCTTGAGAGTAGCCCGAAGCGCAGCCTTCATGGACCGGTGGAAGCGCTCACATAGGCCGTTCGCCTGAGGGTGGTAGGCGGTAGTGCGATGAAGCTTGACGCCCAGAGCCTCACCCACAGCACTCCATAGCTCTGAGGTAAACTGTGGCCCGCGGTCAGATGAAAGGTCGGAAGGCGTACCGAAACGTGAGACCCACGACCCAATAAAAGCCCGGGCCACATCAGCAGACGTCGTGGATGCCAGGGGAACAGCTTCAGGCCAGCGCGTAGTCCTGTCCACCACAGTGAAGAGGTAGGTGAACCCATGGGAGGGGGGTAGGGGACCAACCAGGTCGACGTGGACATGGTCAAATCGTCTCTCCGGCACTGCGAAGCGTTCCAGGGGCGCCTTAATGTGGCGGTGTATCTTAGCCCGCTGACAGGCAACACACGAGTCGGCCCACGCTTTCACGTCTCTCTTAAGTCCCTCCCACACAAACTTAGCAGAGGTCAGGCGCACGGATGGCTTACCGCCTGGATGAGAGAGGCCGTGCACAGCTTCAAATACGGGGCGTCTCCAGCTGTGTGGGACGATGGGCCTGGGCTGTCCTGTGGAGACGTCACACAGGAGGGTGGCACCTGTGTCGCTGAAAGGAACGTCCTGCAGGCGGAGCCCCGTGTCGGAGGCCCGGAGACGGAGGATGCTTGGGTCCGTGGCCTGGTCAGCGGCCATCTGTGCATAGTCAAGGCCTAGGTGGACCGCTCCAATCACTGCCCTAGAGAGGCAGTCAGCTACCTGGTTAGACTTACCAGCGACGGCGAGCGGACCATGGCTCGGCCGTCTTGGACATGGCAAACGTGAGGGGCTTGTGGTCCACGTACGCAGTAAACTCGCGGCCCTCTAGCAGGAAACGGAAATGCCGGACAGCGAGCCAGAGACCGAGGAGTTCCCTGTCAAAAGTACTATACTTGCGCTCTCGGGGTGTAAGCTGGCGACTGAAAAAGGCCAAAGGCTGCCAAGCCCCCCCCACCCACTGTTCGTGAACCGCACCAACAGCATAGTCCGATGCATCCGTGGTTATGGAAATAGGCGCTGTAGGTGAAGGATGCGCTAGCAGGGTAGCCTGGGAGAGCGCAGCTTTAGTCTCGGTGAACGCACGGTCCCGCTCTGCTGTCCAGTCGACCGCCTGGTTGGGGGACATGCCTTTCAGCGCCTCGTACAGTGGCCGGATGATAAAGGCGGCTCGGGGAATGAAGCGGTGGTAGAATGTCACCATCCCGATGAACTCCCTGAGCGCACGAGCTGTTTGGGGGCGCGGAAAGGCCGCCACCGCTTCCACCTTTGAGGGCAGGGGGACTGCCCCGTCCCCAGTGATGCGATGCCCGAGGAAATCAATGGCTGTCAGCCCGAACCGGCACTTCGCCGGGTTGACGATCAGCCCATGCTGGCTGAGGCGTGTGAAGAGGGCATGAAGATGGGACAGGTGTTCTTCCTTGGAGGCGCTGGCGATGAGTATGTCGTCCAAATAGACGAAGAGGAAAGGAAGGCCACGGAGCACTGAATCCATCAGCCGCTGAAAGGACTGGGCCGCGTTTTTGAGTCCAAATGGCATTCGTAGGAATTCAAATAGGCCGAATGGGGTAGTCACCGCTGTCTTGGGGATGTCTGAGGGGTGCACGGGAACTTGATGATAACCACGGACCAGGTCGACTTTTGAGAAGACGCATTTGCCAGACAGGTTTGCAGAAAAGTCCTGGATATGCGGGACAGGATAGCGGTCGGGCGTGGTGGCGTCATTTAGTCGGCGGTAGTCCCCGCATGGGCGCCAACCTCCATCAGGCTTAGCGACGATGTGGAGTGGGGACGCCCACGGGCTGTCAGAGCGGCGGATGATCCCCATGCGTTCCAGGTGCTCGAACTCAGACTTGGCAATGGCGAGTTTGGCGGGGTCGAGACGCCTGGCTCTGGCGTAGACCGGGGGCCCCTTCGTAGCAATGTGATGCTCCACCCCATGCTTAGCGGTGGGTGCAGAGAAGGTAGGCTGGGTGAGGTCAGGGAACTCAGCGAGGAGGCGGGTGAACTTGTCTGCCTCTGAGAGAGAGTTGGCTAGACCTGCATAGGCCGCTTCCCTCCGCGTACATGCGAAGGAGGAGAAGGTTAAGGCATCGACCAGACGGCTGTTCTGAATGTCCACTAGCAAACCGTAAGCGCACAAAAAATCAGCTCCGAGGAGGGGAAGCGTTACATTGGCCATGACGAACTCCCACGTGAAACGTTGTCCACCAAAACACAGTTCTACAGACCGCACGCCGTAGGTGTGGATAGGGCTGCCGTCAGACGTCGCCAACTGGGGGCCCCGCTCCCCGCCCATGATGTCGACGTCAGTAGCAGGGAGCACGCTTCTCTGTGCGCCCGTGTCACAAAGAAATCGCCGACCGGAGATGGTGTCGAGGATGAAGAGTAGCCTGCTCGTATCGCCAACACTCATGGCCACTACTGAGTGTTGGCCCTCTCGTTTCCCGTCGGCCTGTAGTTGCAGGGGGAACGGCACCGTTTAGCTTTCGCACCAAATCGAGCGTGGTACATACAGAGTCCAGAGGGCTTGTAGCGGTCTGATGCTGTGGCGCCACCGTCGGGCCACGCCCGCGATGTCGGCGGGGGGCCAGTGAAGGTAGGAGCCAGCACCCCGGCATGGGAGGAACGTTGTGTAGCGACGAAGAATCGGTCAGCCTCCTTTGCCAGCTCACGGGGATCAGTGATGGCGGAGTTAGCGAGCGCAGTCTGGACGTGGGGCGGCGTGTTGCGCAGAAACAGCTCCATAAACAGGAAACATGGCTTTTCTTGACCCAGTAGGTTTAACATCCTGCTCATTAGCTCCGATGGTTTGCCATCTCCCAAGCCCTGAATTGCGAAGAGGCGACGTGCTCTCTCCGTTGTTGACAGTTCAAAAGTTTCAAGGAGGAGATGTTTAAGTGCGGCGTATTTACCATCGGCCGGTGGGTTGGTTATGAAACCGCTTATCCTGGAAGCCGTAGCGCACCCCAGCGCTGCCAATACGTAGTAGTACCTGGTCTCGTCTGCTGTTATGTCTCTGAGAGCGAACTGTGCCTCAGCCTGCGCGAACCATGTAGCCGCGGAAGACTCCCAAAACTCCGGCAGTTTAATTGCAACGGCGTTCGTAGCCATAATGTGTGTGGTTTCAGAAAACTTATCCGAAAACCGACGTCGGGGTCACCAGTGTAGAGCCCAAGGAACGGAGAAGACCGTAGGTTCACACTTTAGCCGTGTAGGCAACTTTCTTTAATCCACGGTAAATCAGAGAGCAACCAAACCACAGCTCGACTGAGCGGAGGTGGCAAGAATAATCAGAAAACTGGCTAGACAACCATAACTTAACCCTGCGTTAACCTGCCAGGGCAACCATGACTTAACCCTTAGTTCCTGGGTTGAATTCTGTCCCCAATACGTGTCCACCACAAAACCATGATTTCTTGCAAAATTAATATGTGTAGCCAGTATATGCTACTGTTATGTTTGTTTGTTTAGACTATAGTAAAACCATGATTTCTTGCAAAATTAATACATGTAGCCAGTATATGCTACTGTTGTTTGTTTGTTTAGACTATAGTAAAACCATGATTTCTTTTCTAAATTTATACATGTAGCCTGTATATGCTACTGTTGTTTGTTTGTTTAGACTATAGTAAAACCATGATTTCTTGCTAAATTAATACATGTAGCCAGTATATGCTACTGTTTTTGTTGAAACTATAGTAAAACTGTGGTGGACACGTATTGGGGACAGAATTCAACCCAGGAACTAAGGGTTAAGTCATGGTTGCCCTGGCAGGTTAACGCAGGGTTAAGTTATGGTTGTCCAGCCAGTTTTCTGGTTATTCTTGCCACCTCCGCTCAGTCGAGCTGTGGGTTTTGTTTGTCTCGCTGATTTACCGTGGATTAAAGAAAGTTGCCTACACGGCTAAAGTGTGAACCTACGGTCTTCTCCGTTACTTCGGCTCTACACTGGTGACCCCGACGTCGGTTTTCGGATAAGTTTTCTGAAACCACACACATTATGGCTACGAACGCCGTTGCAATTAAACTGCCGGAGTTTTGGGAGTCTTCAGCGGCTACATGGTTCGCGCAGGCTGAGGCACAGTTCGCGCTCAGAGACATAACAGCAGACGAGATCAGGTACTACTACGTATTGGCAGCGCTGGGGTGCGCTACGGCTTCCAGGATTAGCGGTTTCATAACCAACCCACCGGCCGATGGTAAATACGCCGCACTTAAACATCTCCTCCTTGAAACTTTTGAACTGTCTGCAACGGAGAGAGCACGTCGCCTCTTCGCAATTCAGGGCTTGGGAGATGGCAAACCATCGGAGCTAATGAGCAGGATGTTAAACCTACTGGGTCAAGAAAAGCCATGTTTCCTGTTTATGGAGCTGTTTCTGCGCAACATGCCGCCCCACGTCCAGACTGCGCTCGCTAACTCCACCATCACTGATCCCCGTGAGCTGGCAAAGGAGGCTGACCGATTCTTCGTCGCTACACAACGTTCCTCCCATGCCGGGGTGCTGGCTCCTACCTTCACTGGCCCCCCGCCGACATCGCGGGCGTGGCCCGACGGTGGCGCCACAGCATCAGACCGCTACAAGCCCTCTGGACTCTGTATGTACCACGCTCGATTTGGTGCGAAAGCTAAACGGTGCCGTTCCCCCTGCAACTACAGGCCGACGGGAAACGAGAGGGCCAACACTCAGTAGTGGCCATGAGTGTTGGCGATACGAGCAGGCTACTCTTCATCCTCGACACCATCTCCGGTCGGCGATTTCTTTGTGACACGGGCGCACAGAGAAGCGTGCTCCCTGCTACTGACGTCGACATCATGGGCGGGGAGCGGGGCCCCCAGTTGGCGACGGCTGACGGCAGCCCTATCCACACCTACGGCGTGCGGTCTGTAGAACTGTGTTTTGGTGGACAACGTTTCACGTGGGAGTTCGTCATGGCCAATGTAACGCTTCCCCTCCTCGGAGCTGATTTTTTGTGCGCTTACGGTTTACTAGTGGACATTCAGAACAGCCGTCTGGTCGATGCCTTAACCTTCTCCTCCTTCGCATGTACGCGGAGGGAAGCGGCCTATGCAGGTCTAGCCAACTCTCTCTCAGAGGCAGACAAGTTCACCCGCCTCCTCGCTGAGTTCCCTGACCTCACCCAGCCTACCTTCTCTGCACCCACCGCTAAGCATGGGGTGGAGCATCACATTGCTACGAAGGGGCCCCCGGTCTACGCCAGAGCCAGGCGTCTCGACCCCGCCAAACTCGCCATTGCCAAGTCTGAGTTCGAGCACCTGGAACGCATGGGGATCATCCGCCGCTCTGACAGCCCGTGGGCGTCCCCACTCCACATCGTCGCTAAGCCTGATGGAGGTTGGCGCCCATGCGGGGACTACCGCCGACTAAATGACGCCACCACGCCTGACCGCTATCCTGTCCCGCATATCCAGGACTTTTCTGCAAACCTGTCTGGCAAATGCGTCTTCTCAAAAGTCGACCTGGTCCGTGGTTATCATCAAGTTCCCGTGCACCCCTCAGACATCCCCAAGACAGCGGTGACAACCCCATTCGGCCTATTTGAATTCCTACGAATGCCATTTGGACTCAAAAACGCGGCCCAGTCCTTTCAGCGGCTGATGGATTCAGTGCTCCGTGGCCTTCCTTTCATCTTCGTCTATTTGGACGACATACTCATCGCCAGCGCCTCCGAGGAAGAACACCTGTCCCATCTTCATGCCCTCTTCACACGCCTCAGCCAGCATGGGCTGATCGTCAACCCGGCGAAGTGCCGGTTCGGGCTGACAGCCATGGATTTCCTCGGGCACCGCATCACTGGGGACGGGGCAGTCCCCCTGCCCTCAAAGGTGGAAGCGGTGGCGGTCTTTCCGCGCCCCCAAACAGCTCGTGCGCTCAGGGAGTTCATCGGGATGGTGACATTCTACCACCGCTTCATTCCTCGAGCCGCCTTTATCATCCGGCCACTGTACGAGGCGCTGAAAGGCATGTCCCCCAACCAGGCGGTCGACTGGACAGCAGAGCGGGACCGTGCGTTCACCGAGACTAAAGCTGCGCTCTCCCAGGCTACCCTGCTAGCGCATCCTTCACCTACAGCGCCTATTTCCATAACCACGGATGCATCGGACTATGCTGTTGGTGCGGTTCACGAACAGTGGGTGGGGGGGGCTTGGCAGCCTTTGGCCTTTTTCAGTCGCCAGCTTACACCCCGAGAGCGCAAGTATAGTACTTTTGACAGGGAACTCCTCGGTCTCTGGCTCGCCGTCCGGCATTTCCGTTTCCTGCTAGAGGGCCGCGAGTTTACTGCGTACGTGGACCACAAGCCCCTCACGTTTGCCATGTCCAAGACGGCCGAGCCATGGTCCGCTCGCCAGCAGCGACAACTCTCCTACATTTCGGAATTCACTACCGACATACAGCACGTCGCTGGTAAGTCTAACCAGGTAGCTGACTGCCTGTCTAGGGCAGTGATTGGAGCGGTCCACCTAGGCCTTGACTATGCACAGATGGCTGCTGACCAGGCCACGGACCCGAGCATCCTCCGTCTCCGGGCCTCCGACACGGGGCTCCGCCTGCAGGACGTTCCTTTCAGCGACACAGGTGTCACCCTCCTGTGTGACGTCTCCACAGGACAGCCCAGGCCCATCGTCCCGCACAGCTGGAGACGCCCCGTATTTGAAGCTGTGCACGGCCTCTCTCATCCAGGCGGTAAGCCATCCGTGCGCCTGACCTCTGCTAAGTTTGTGTGGGAGGGACTTAAGAGAGACGTGAAAGCGTGGGCCGACTCGTGTGTTGCCTGTCAGCGGGCTAAGATACACCGCCACATTAAGGCGCCCCTGGAACGCTTCGCAGTGCCGGAGAGACGATTTGACCATGTCCACGTCGACCTGGTTGGTCCCCTACCCCCCTCCCATGGGTTCACCTACCTCTTCACTGTGGTGGACAGGACTACGCGCTGGCCTGAAGCTGTTCCCCTGGCATCCACGACGTCTGCTGATGTGGCCCGGGCTTTTATTGGGTCGTGGGTCTCACGTTTCGGTACGCCTTCCGACCTTTCATCTGACCGTGGGCCACAGTTTACCTCAGAGCTATGGAATGCTGTGGGTGAGGCTCTGGGCGTCAAGCTTCATCGCACTACCGCCTACCACCCTCAGGCGAACGGCCTATGTGAGCGCTTCCACCGGTCCATGAAGGCTGCGCTTCGGGCTACTCTCAAGGACTGCAACTGGGTTGACAAGCTCCCATGGGTCATGCTGGGCCTGCGGACCGCCCCGAAGGAAGACCTACAAGCCTCCTCTGCGGAGCTGGTGTACGGCACGCCGCTGCGAGTCCCAGGCGATTTCATGCCCAATGCAACGCGTCCCTGGTCAGCTGTGGACCAACGAGCCTCCTTGCTGGACGGGGTCAGAGCTTTCACACCCGTCCCTACCGCCCAACACGGCGCTCCGGTGTCCCAGGTGCCCCCAGGTCTGCAGTCAGCGGACTACGTGTTCATCCGTCACGACGCACACCGCCCCCCTCTGCAACCCCCTTATGACGGCCCCTTCCGCGTCCTGGAACGGGGAACTAAGCACCTGGTGGTGGATTTTGGGGGCACGGCCGAGCATGTTTCAGTGGACCGAGTTAAACCCGCACACCTGGACTTGACGCAGCCGTTGGAGTTAGCCCAACCTCCTCGTCGCGGTCGTCCCCCGGCTCCGCCTCCTCCCCCCGTGGCGGCCCGAGCTGCCTCGTCTGCTCCTCAGGCCGACCTCCACAGGCCCGCGTCAATGCCTCCCAGAGACACTCCGGCCCCTGTTATCCGGAGCCGCCGCGGACGGCCTGTCGTCCCCCCGCGCCTGCCTGACTTCGATTACTAGGGCGAATTCTGGGGGGGCTCATGTGGTGGACACGTATTGGGGACAGAATTCAACCCAGGAACTAAGGGTTAAGTCATGGTTGCCCTGGCAGGTTAACGCAGGGTTAAGTTATGGTTGTCCAGCCAGTTTTCTGGTTATTCTTGCCACCTCCGCTCAGTCGAGCTGTGGGTTTTGTTTGTCTCGCTGATTTACCGTGGATTAAAGAAAGTTGCCTACACGGCTAAAGTGTGAACCTACGGTCTTCTCCGTTACTTCGGCTCTACAAAACCATGGTTTCTTGCAAAATTTATACATGTAGCCAGTATATGCTACTGTTATGTTTGTTTGTTTAGACTATAGTAAAACCATGATTTCTTGCAAAATTAATACATGTAGCCAGTATATGCTACTGTTATGTTTGTTTGTTTAGACTATAGTAAAACCATGATTTCCTTTCTAAATTTATACATGTAGCCTGTATATGCTACTGTTGTTTGTTTGTTTAGACTATAGTAAAACCATGATTTCTTGCTAAATTAATACATGTAGCCAGTATATGCTACTGTTTTTGTTTAAACTATAGTAAAACCATGGTTTCTTGCAAAATTTATACATGTAGCCAGTATATGCTAATGTTATGTATGTTTGTTTAGACTATGGTAAAACCATGATTTCTTGCAAAATTAATACATATAGCCAGTATATGCTAATGTTATGTTTGTTTAGACTATAGTAAAACCATGGTTTCTTACAAAATTAGTACGTGTAGGCAGTATATGCTAATGTTATGTTTGTTTAGACTATGGTAAAACCATGATTTCTTGCAAAATTAATACATGTAGCCAGTATATGCTACTGTTGTTTGTTTGTTTAGACTATAGTAAAACCATGGTTTCTTGCAAAATTAATACATATAGCCAGTATATGCTACTGTTGTTTGTTTGTTTGTTTAGACTATAGTAAAACCATGATTTCTTGCAAAATTAATACATATAGCCAGTATATGCTACTGTTATGTTTGTTTAGACTATAGTAAACCATGATTTCTTGCAAAATTAATACGTGTAGCCAGTATATGCTACTGTTATTTTTGTTTATTTAGACTATAGTAAAACCATGATTTCTTGCAAAATTAATACGTGTAGCCAGTATATGCTGTTATTTTTGTTTGTTTAGACTATAGTAAAACCATGATTTCCTTTCTAAATTAATACATGTAGCCAGTATATGCTACTGTTTTTGTTTAAACTATAGTAAAACCATGGTTTCTTGCAAAATTAATACATGTAGCCAGTATATGCTAATGTTATGTTTGTTTAGACTATAGTAAAACCATGATTTCTTACAAAATTAGTACGTGTAGGCAGTATATGCTAATGTTATGTTTGTTTAGACTATGGTAAAACCATGATTTCTTGCAAAATTAATACATGTAGCCAGTATATGCTAATGTTATGTTTGTTTAGACTATAGTAAAACCATGATTTCTTACAAAATTAGTACGTGTAGGCAGTATATGCTAATGTTATGTTTGTTTAGACTATGGTAAAACCATGATTTCTTGCAAAATTAATACATGTAACCAGTATATGCTACTGTTGTTTGTTTGTTTAGACTATAGTAAAACCATGGTTTCTTACAAAATTAATACGTGTAGCCAGTATATGCTAATGTTATGTTTGTTTAGACTATAGTAAACCATGCTTTCTTGCAAAATTAATAAGTGTAGCCAGTATATGCTACTGTTATTTTTGTTTATTTAGACTATAGTAAAACCATGATTTCTTGCAAAATTAATATGTGTAGCCAGTATATGCTACTGTTATGTTTGTTTGTTTAGACTATAGTAAAACCATGATTTCTTGCAAAATTAATACATGTAGCCAGTATATGCTACTGTTATGTTTGTTTGTTTAGACTATAGTAAAACCATGATTTCCTTTCTAAATTAATACATGTAGCCTGTATATGCTACTGTTGTTTGTTTGTTTAGACTATAGTAAAACCATGATTTCTTGCTAAATTAATACATGTAACCAGTATATGCTACTGTTTTTGTTTTAACTATAGTAAAACCATGGTTTCTTGCAAAATTTATACATGTAGCCAGTATATGCTAATGTTATGTTTGTTTAGACTATGGTAAAACCATGATTTCTTGCAAAATTAATACATGTAGCCAGTATATGCTAATGTTATGTTTGTTTAGACTATAGTAAAACCATGATTTCTTACAAAATTAGTACGTGTAGGCAGTATATGCTAATGTTATGTTTGTTTAGACTGTGGTAAAACCATAATTTCTTGCAAAATTAATACATGTAGCCAGTATATGCTACTGTTGTTTGTTTGTTTAGACTATAGTAAAACCATGATTTCTTGCAAAATTAATACGTGTAGCCAGTATATGCTACTGTTATGTTTGTTTGTTTAAACTATAGAAAAAACCATGATTTCTTGCAAAATAAATACATTTAGCCAGTATATGCTACTGTTGTTTGTTTGTTTAGACTATAGTAAAACCATGATTTCTTGCAAACTTAATACATGTAGCCAGTATATGCTAATGTTATGTTTGTTTGTTTAGATTATAGTAAAACCATGGTTTCTTACAAAATTAATACGTGTAGCCAGTATATGCTAATGTTATGTTTGTTTAGACTATAGTAAACCATGATTTCTTGCAAAATTAATACGTGTAGCCAGTATATGCTACTGTTATTTTTGTTTATTTAGACTATAGTAAAACCATGATTTCTTGCAAAATTAATATGTGTAGCCAGTATATGCTACTGTTATGTTTGTTTGTTTAGACTATAGTAAAACCATGATTTCCTTTCTAAATTAATACATGTAGCCTGTATATGCTACTGTTGTTTGTTTGTTTAGACTAAAGTAAAACCATGATTTCTTGCTAAATTAATACATGTAGCCAGTATATGCTACTGTTTTTGTTTAAACTATAGTAAAACCATGGTTTCTTGCAAAATGTATACATGTAGCCAGTATATGCTAATGTTATGTTTGTTTAGACTATGGTAAAACCATGATTTCTTGCTAAATTAATACATGTAGCCAGTATATGCTAATGTTATGTTTGTTTAAACTATGGTAAAACCATGGTTTCTTGCAAAATTCATACATGTAGCCAGCATATGCTACTGTTATGTTTGTTTAGACTATGATAAAAACATTGGTTTCTTGCAAAATTAATACATGTAGCCAGTATATGCTACTGTTATGTTTGTTTAGACTATGGTAAAAACATTGGTTTCTTGCTAAATTAATACATGTAGCCAGTATATGCTAATGTTATGTACGTTTAGACTATGGTAAAACCATTATTTCTTGCAAAATTAATACATGTAGCCAGTATATGCTACTGTTGTTTGTTTGTTTAGACTATAGTAAAACCATGATTTCTTCCTAAATTAATACATATAGCCAGTATATGCTACTGTTATGTTTGTTTGTTTAGACTATAGTAAAACCACGATTTCTTGCAAAATTAATACACGTAGCCAGTATATGCTACTGTTTTTGTTTGTTTAGACTATAGTAAAACCATGATTTCTTGCAAAATTAATACATGTAGCCAGTATATGCTACTGTTGTTTGTTTGTTTGTTTAGACTATAGTAAAACCATGATTTCTTGCAAAATTAATACATGTAGCCAGTATATGCTACTTTTGTTTGTTTGCTTAGACTATAGTAAAACCATGATTTCTTGCAAAATTAATACGTGTAGCCAGTATATGCTACTGTTATTTTTGTTTGTTTAGACTATAGTAAAACCATGATTTCTTGCAAAATTAATACATGTAGCCAGTATATGCTACTGTTATTTTTGTTTGTTTAGACTATAGTAAAACCATGATTTCTTGCTAAATTAATACATGTAGCCAGTATATGCTACTGTTTTTGTTTAAACTATAGTAAAACCATGGTTTCTTGCAAAATGTATACATGTAGCCAGTATATGCTAATGTTATGTTTGTTTAGACTATGGTAAAACCATGATTTCTTGCAAAATTAATACATGTAGCCAGTATATGCTACTGTTGTTTGTTTGTTTAGACTATAGTAAAACCATGGTTTCTCTCTAAATTAATACATGTAGCCAGTATATGCTAATGTTTTGTTTGTTTTGACTATAGTAAAACCATGATTTCTTGCAAAATTAATACATTTAGCCAGTATATGCTACTGTTGTTTGTTTGTTTAGACTATAGTAAAACCATGATTTCTTGCAAAATTAATACATGTAGCCAGTATATGCTACTGTTGTTTGTTTGTTTAGACTATAGTAAAACCATGATTTCTTGCAAAATTAATACATATAGCCAGTATATGCTACTGTTGTTTGTTTGTTTGTTTAGACTATAGTAAAACCATGATTTCTTGCAAAATAAATACATTTAGCCAGTATATGCTACTGTTGTTTGTTTGTTTAGACTATAGTAAAACCATGATTTCTTGCAAACTTAATACATGTAGCCAGTATATGCTAATGTTATGTTTGTTTGTTTAGACTATAGTAAAACCATGGTTTCTTACAAAATTAATACGTGTAGCCAGTATATGCTAATGTTATGTTTGTTTAGACTATAGTAAACCATGATTTCTTGCAAAATTAATACGTGTAGCCAGTATATGCTACGGTTATTTTTGTTTATTTAGACTATAGTAAAACCATGATTTCTTGCAAAATTAATGTGTAGCCAGTATATGCTACTGTTATGTTTGTTTGTTTAGACTATAGTAAAACCATGATTTCCTTTCTAAATTAATTCATGTAGCCTGTATATGCTACTGTTGTTTGTTTGTTTAGACTATAGTAAAACCATGATTTCTTGCTAAATTAATACATGTAGCCAGTATATGCTACTGTTTTTGTTTAAACTATAGTAAAACCATGGTTTCTTGCAAAATTAATACATGTAGCCAGTATATGCTAATGTTATGTTTGTTTAGACTATGTTAAAACCATGATTTCTTGCAAAATTAATACATGTAGCCAGTATATGCTAATGTTATGTTTGTTTAGACTATAGTAAAACCATGATTTCTTGCTAAATTAATACATGTAGCCAGTATATGCTAATGTTATGTTCGTTTAGACTATGGTAAAACCATGATTTCTTGCAAAATTAATACATGTAGCCAGTATATGCTACTGTTATGTTTGTTTAGACTATGGTAAAAACATTGGTTTCTTGCAAAATTAATACATGTAGCCAGCATATGCTAATGTTATGTTTGTTTAGACTATGGTAAAAACATTGGTTTCTTGCAAAATTAATACATGTAGCCAGTATATGCTAATGTTATGTTTGTTTAGACTATGGTAAAAACATTGGTTTCTTGTAAAATTAATACATGTAGCCAGTATATGCTAATGTTATGTTTGTTTAGACTATGGTAAATACATTGGTTTCTTGCAAAATTAATACGTGTAGCCAGTATATGCTAATGTTATGTTTGTTTAGACTATAGTAAACCATGATTTCTTGCAAAATTAATACATGTAGCCAGTATATGCTACTGTTATTTTTGTTTATTTAGACTATAGTAAAACCATGATTTCTTACAAAATTAATACATGTAGCCAGTATATGCTACTGTTATGTTTGTTTGTTTAGACTATAGTAAAACCATGATTTCATTTCTAAATTAATACATGTAGCCTGTATATGCTACTGTTGTTTGTTTGTTTAGACTATAGTAAAACCATGATTTCTTGCAAAATTAATACATGTAGCCAGTATATGCTACTGTTGTTTGTTTGTTTAGACTATAGTAAAACCATGATTTCTTGCAAAATTAATACATATAGCCAGTATATGCTACTGTTGTTTGTTTGTTTGTTTAGACTATAGTAAAACCATGATTTCTTGCAAAATAAATACATTTAGCCAGTACATGCTACTGTTGTTTGTTTGTTTAGACTATAGTAAAACCATGATTTCTTGCAAACTTAATACATGTAGCCAGTATATGCTAATGTTATGTTTGTTTGTTTAGACTATGGTAAAACCATGGTTTCTTACAAAATTAATACGTGTAGGCAGTATATGTTAATGTTATGTTTGTTTAGACTATGGTAAAACCATGATTTCTTGCAAAATTAATACATGTAACCAGTATATGCTACTGTTGTTTGTTTGTTTAGACTATAGTAAAACCATGGTTTCTTACAAAATTAATACGTGTAGCCAGTATATGCTAATGTTATGTTTGTTTAGACTATAGTAAACCATGATTTCTTGCAAAATTAATAAGTGTAGCCAGTATATGCTACTGTTATTTTTGTTTATTTAGACTATAGTAAAACCATGATTTCTTGCAAAATTAATATGTGTAGCCAGTATATGCTACTGTTATGTTTGTTTGTTTAGACTATAGTAAAACCATGATTTCTTGCAAAATTAATACATGTAGCCAGTATATGCTACTGTTATGTTTGTTTGTTTAGACTATAGTAAAACCATGATTTCTTGCAAAATTAATACATGTAGCCAGTATATGCTACTGTTATGTTTGTTTGTTTAGACTATAGTAAAACCATGATTTCCTTTCTAAATTAAAACATGTAGCCTGTATATGCTACTGTTGTTTGTTTGTTTAGACTATAGTAAAACCATGATTTCTTGCTAAATTAATACATGTAGCCAGTATATGCTACTGTTTTTGATTAAACTATAGTAAAACCATGGTTTCTTGCTAAATTTATACATGTAGCCAGTATATGCTAATGTTATGTTTGTTTAGACTATGGTAAAACCATGATTTCTTGCAAAATTAATACATGTAGCCATTATATGCTAATGTCATGTTTGTTTAGACTATAGTAAAACCATGATTTCTTACAATATTAGTACGTGTAGCCAGTATATGCTAATGTTATATTTGTTTAGACTATGGTAAAACCATGATTTCTTGCAAATTTAATACATGTAGCCAGTATATGCTACTGTTGTTTGTTTGTTTAGACTATAGTAAAACCATGGTTTCTCTCTAAATTAATACATGTAGCCAGTATATGCTAATGTTTTGTTTGTTTTGACTATAGTAAAACCATGATTTCTTGCAAAATTAATACATGTATCCAGTATATGCTACTGTTATGTTTGTTTGTTTAGACTATAGTAAAACCATGATTTCTTGCAAAATTAATACGTGTAGCCAGTATATGCTAATGTTGTGTTTGTTTAGACTATAGTAAAACCATGATTTCTTGCAAAATTAATACATGTAATCAGTATATGCTACTGTTGTTTGTTTGTTTAGACTATAGTAAAACCATGATTTCTTGCAAAATTAATACATATCGCCAGTATATGCTACTGTTGTTTGTTTGTTTGTTTAGACTATAGTAAAACCATGATTTCTTGCAAAATTAATACATGTAGCCAGTATATGCTACTGTTATGTTTGTTTAGACTATAGTAAACCATGATTTCTTGCAAAATTAATACGTGTAGCCAGTATATGCTACTGTTATTTTTGTTTATTTAGACTATAGTAAAACCATGATTTCTTGCAAAATTAATATACGTAGCCAGTATATGCTACTGTTTTTGTTTGTTTAGACTATAGTAAAACCATGATTTCTTGCAAAATTAATACATGTAGCCAGTATATGCTACTGTTGTTTGTTTGTTTGTTTAGACTATAGTAAAACCATGATTTCTTGCAAAATTAATACATGTAGCCAGTATATGCTACTTTTGTTTGTTTGCTTAGACTATAGTAAAACCAAGATTTCTTGCAAAATTAATACGTGTAGCCAGTATATGCTACTGTTATTTTTGTTTGTTTAGACTATAGTAAAACCATGATTTCTTGCAAAATTAATACATGTAGCCAGTATATGCTACTGTTATTTTTGTTTGTTTAGACTATAGTAAAACCATGATTTCTTGCAAAATTAATACATGTAGCCAGTATATGCTACTGTTTTTGTTTAAACTATAGTAAAACCATGGTTTCTTGCAAAATTTATACATGTAGCCAGTATATGCTAATGTTATGTTTGTTTAGACTATGGTAAAACAATGATTTCTTGCAAAATTAATACATGTAGCCAGTGTATGCTAATGTTATGTTTGTTTAGACTATATTAAAACCATGATTTCTTACAAAATTAGTACGTGTAGGCAGTATATGCTAATGTTATGTTTGTTTAGACTATGGTAAAACCATGATTTCTTGCAAAATTAATACATGTAGCCAGTATATGCTAATGTTATGTTTGTTTGTTTAGACTATAGTAAAACCATGGTTTCTTACAAAATTAATACATGTAGCCAGTATATGCTACTGTTATGTTTGTTTAGACTATAGTAAACCATGATTTCTTGCAAAATTAATACGTGTAGCCAGTATACGCTACGGTTATTTTTGTTTATTTAGACTATAGTAAAACCATGATTTCCTTTCTAAATTAATTCATGTAGCCTGTATATGCTACTGTTGTTTGTTTGTTTAGACTATAGTAAAACCATGATTTCTTGCTAAATTAATACATGTAGCCAGTATATGCTACTGTTTTTGTTTAAACCATAGTAAAACCATGGTTTCTTGCAAAATTTATACATGTAGCCATTATATGCTAATGTTATGTTTGTTTAGACTATTGTAAAACCATGATTTCTTGCTAAATTAATACATGTAGCCAGTATATGCTACTGTTTTTGTTTAAACTATAGTAAAACCATGATTTCTTGCAAAATGTATACATGTAGCCAGTATATGCTAATGTTATGTTTGTTTAGACTATAGTAAAACCATGATTTCTTGCTAAATTAATACATATAGCCAGTATATGCTGCTGTTGTTTGTTTGTTTGTTTGTTTAGACTATAGTAAACTATGATTTCTTGCAAAATAAATACATTTAGCCAGTATATGCTACTGTTGTTTGTTTGTTTAGACTATAGTAAACCATGATTTCTTGCAAAATTAATACGTGTAGCCAGTATATGCTACTGTTATTTTTGTTTATTTAGACTATAGTAAAACCATGATTTCTTGCAAAATTAATATGTGTAGCCAGTATATGCTACTGTTATGTTTGTTTGTTTAGACTATAGTAAAACCATGATTTCTTGCAAAATTAATACATGTAGCCAGTATATGCTACTGTTATGTTTGTTTGTTTAGACTATAGTAAAACCATGATTTCCTTTCTAAATTAATACATGTAGCCTGTATATGCTACTGTTGTTTGTTTGTTTAGACTATAGTAAAACCATGATTTCTTGCTAAATTAATACATGTAGCCAGTATATGCTACTGTTTTTGATTAAACTATAGTAAAACCATGGTTTCTTGCAAAATTTATACATGTAGCCAGTATATGCTAATGTTATGTTTGTTTAGACTATGGTAAAACCATGATTTCTTGCAAAATTAATACATGTAGCCATCATATGCTAATGTTATGTTTGTTTAGACTATAGTAAAACCATGATTTCTTACAATATTAGTACGTGTAGCCAGTATATGCTAATGTTATATTTGTTTAGACTATGGTAAAACCATGATTTCTTGCAAATTTAATACATGTAGCCAGTATATGCTACTGTTGTTTGTTTGTTTAGACTATAGTAAAACCATGGTTTCTCTCTAAATTAATACATGTAGCCAGTATATGCTAATGTTTTGTTTGTTTTGACTATAGTAAAACCATGATTTCTTGCAAAATTAATACATGTATCCAGTATATGCTACTGTTATGTTTGTTTGTTTAGACTATAGTAAAACCATGATTTCTTGCAAAATTAATACATTTAGCCAGTATATGCTACTGTTGTTTGTTTGTTTAGACTATAGTAAAACCATGATTTCTTGCAAAATTAATACGTGTAGCCAGTATATGCTACTGTTATTTTTGTTTGTTTAGACTATAGTAAAACCATGATTTCTTGCAAAATTAATACATGTAGCCAGTATATGCTACTGTTATTTTTGTTTGTTTAGACTATAGTAAAACCATGATTTCTTGCAAAATTAATACATGTAGCCAGTATATGCTACTGTTTTTGTTTAAACTATAGTAAAACCATGGTTTCTTGCAAAATTTATACATGTAGCCAGTATATGCTAATGTTATGTTTGTTTAGACTATGGTAAAACAATGATTTCTTGCAAAATTAATACATGTAGCCAGTGTATGCTAATGTTATGTTTGTTTAGACTATATTAAAACCATGATTTCTTACAAAATTAGTACGTGTAGGCAGTATATGCTAATGCTATGTTTGTTTAGACTATGGTAAAACCATGATTTCTTGCAAAATTAATACATGTAGCCAGTATATGCTGCTGTTGTTTGTTTGTTTGTTTAGACTATAGTAAACCATGATTTCTTGCAAAATAAATACATTTAGCCAGTATATGCTACTGTTGTTTGTTTGTTTAGACTATAGTAAACCATGATTTCTTGCAAAATTAATACGTGTAGCCAGTATATGCTACTGTTATTTTTGTTTATTTAGACTATAGTAAAACCATGATTTCTTGCAAAATTAATATGTGTAGCCAGTATATGCTACTGTTATGTTTGTTTGTTTAGACTATAGTAAAACCATGATTTCTTGCAAAATTAATACATGTAGCCAGTATATGCTACTGTTATGTTTGTTTGTTTAGACTATAGTAAAACCATGATTTCCTTTCTAAATTAATACATGTAGCCTGTATATGCTACTGTTGTTTGTTTGTTTAGACTATAGTAAAACCATGATTTCTTGCTAAATTAATACATGTAGCCAGTATATGCTACTGTTTTTGATTAAACTATAGTAAAACCATGGTTTCTTGCAAAATTAATACATGTAATCAGTATATGCTACTGTTATTTGTTTGTTTAGACTATAGTAAAACCATGATTTCTTGCAAAATTAATACATATCGCCAGTATATGCTACTGTTGTTTGTTTGTTTGTTTAGACTATAGTAAAACCATGATTTCTTGCAAAATTAATACATGTAGCCAGTATATGCTACTGTTATGTTTGTTTAGACTATAGTAAACCATGATTTCTTGCAAAATTAATACGTGTAGCCAGTATATGCTACTGTTATTTTTGTTTATTTAGACTATAGTAAAACCATGATTTCTTGCAAAATTAATATGTGTAGCCAGTATATGCTACTCTTATGTTTGTTTGTTTAGACTATAGTAAAACCATGATTTCTTGCAAAATTAATACATGTAGCCAGCATATGCTAATGTTATGTTTGTTTAGACTATAGTAAACCATGATTTCTTGCAAAATTAATACGTGTAGCCAGTATATGCTACTGTTATTTTTGTTTATTAAGACTATAGTAAAACCATGATTTCTTGCAAAATTAATACATGTAGCCAGTATATGCTAATGTTATGTTTGTTTGTTTAGACTATAGTAAAACCATGATTTCCTTTCTAAATTAATACATGTAGCCTGTATATGCTACTGTTGTTTGCTTGTTTAGACTATAGTAAAACCATGATTTCTTGCTAAATTAATACATGTAGCCAGTATATTCTACTGTTTTTGTTTAAACTATAGTAAAACCACGGTTTCTTGCAAAATTTATACATGTAGCCAGTATATGCTAATGTTATGTTTGTTTAGACTATGGTAAAACCATGATTTCTTGCTAAATTAATACATGTAGCCAGTATATGCTACTGTTTTTGTTTAAACTATAGTAAAACCATGATTTCTTGCAAAATTAATACATGTAGCCAGTATATGCTACTGTTATGTTTGTTTAGACTACGGTAAAAACATTGGTTTCATGCAAAATTAATACATGTAGCCAGTATATGCTACTGTTATGTTTGTTTAGACTATGGTAAAAACATTGGTTTCTTGCAAAATTAATACATGTAGCCAGTATATGCTAATGTTATGTTTGTTAAGACTATGGTAAAACCATGGTTTCTTGCAAAATTCATACATGTAGCCAGCATATGCTACTGTTATGTTTGTTTAGACTTTGTTAAAACCATGATTTCTTGCAAAATTAATACATGTAGCCAGTATATGCTAATGTTATGTTTGCTTAGACTATGTTAAAACCATGATTTCTTGCAAAATGAATAAATGTAGCCAGTATATGCTAATGTTATGTTTGTTTAGACTATGATAAAAACATTGGTTTCTTGCAAAATTAATACATGTAGCCAGTATATGCTACTGTTACGTTTGTTTAGACTATGGTAAAAACATTGGTTTCTTGCTAAATTAATACATGTAGCCAGTATATGCTAATGTTATGTACGTTTAGACTATGGTAAAACCATTATTTTTTGCAAAATTAATACATGTAGCCAGTATATGCTACTGTTGTTTGTTTGTTTAGACTATAGTAAAACCATGATTTCTTCCTAAATTAATACATATAGCCAGTATATGCTACTGTTATGTTTGTTTGTTTAGACTATAGTAAAACCATGATTTCTTGCAAAATTAATATACGTAGCCAGTATATGCTACTGTTTTTGTTTGTTTAGACTATAGTAAAACCATGATTTCTTGCAAAATTAATACATGTAGCCAGTATATGCTACTGTTGTTTGTTTGTTTGTTTAGACTATAGTAAAACCATGATTTCTTGCAAAATTAATACATGTAGCCAGTATATGCTACTTTTGTTTGTTTGCTTAGACTATAGTAAAACCATGATTACTTGCAAAATTAATACGTGTAGCCAGTATATGCTACTGTTATTTTTGTTTGTTTAGACTATAGTAAAACCATGATTTCTTGCAAAATTAATACATGTAGCCAGTATATGCTACTGTTATTTTTGTTTGTTTAGACTATAGTAAAACCATGATTTCTTGCAAAATTAATACATGTAGCCAGTATATGCTACTGTTTTTGTTTAAACTATAGTAAAACCATGGTTTCTTGCAAAATTTATACATGTAGCCAGTATATGCTAATGTTATGTTTGTTTAGACTATGGTAAAACCATGATTTCTTGCAAAATTAGTACGTGTAGGCAGTATATGCTAATGTTATGTTTGTTTAGACTATGGTAAAACCATGATTTCTTGCAAAATTAATACATGTAGCCAGTATATGCTACTGTTGTTTGTTTGTTTAGACTATAGTAAAACCATGGTTTCTCTCTAAATTAATACATGTGGCCAGTATATGCTAATGTTTTGTTTGTTTTGACTATAGTAAAACCATGATTTCTTGCAAAATGAATACGTGTAGCCAGTATATGCTACTGTTGTTTGTTTGTTTAGACTATAGTAAAACCATGATTTCTTGCAAAATAAATACATTTAGCCAGTATATGCTACTGTTGTTTGTTTGTTTAGACTATAGTAAAACCATGATTTCTTGCAAACTTAATACATGTAGCCAGTATATGCTAATGTTATGTTTGTTTGTTTAGACTATAGTAAAACCATGGTTTCTTACAAAATTAATACGTGTAGCCAGTATATGCTAATGTTATTTTTGTTTTGACTATAGTAAACCATGATTTCTTGCAAAATTAATACGTGTAGCCAGTATACGCTACGGTTATTTTTGTTTATTTAGACTATAGTAAAACCATGATTTCCTTTCTAAATTAATTCATGTAGCCTGTATATGCTACTGTTGTTTGTTTGTTTAGACTATAGTAAAACCATGATTTCTTGCTAAATTAATACATGTAGCCAGTATATGCTACTGTTTTTGCTTAAACCATAGTAAAACCATGGTTTCTTGCAAAATTTATACATGTAGCCACTATATGCTAATGTTATGTTTGTTTAGACTATTGTAAAACCATGATTTCTTGCTAAATTAATACATGTAGCCAGTATATGCTACTGTTTTTGTTTAAACTATAGTAAAACCATGATTTCTTGCAAAATGTATACATGTAGCCAGTATATGCTAATGTTATGTTTGTTTAGACTATAGTAAAACCATGATTTCTTGCAAAATTAATACATATAGCCAGTATATGCTGCTGTTGTTTGTTTGTTTGTTTAGACTATAGTAAACCATGATTTCTTGCAAAATAAATACATTTAGCCAGTATATGCTACTGTTGTTTGTTTGTTTAGACTATAGTAAACCATGATTTCTTGCAAAATTAATACGTGTAGCCAGTATATGCTACTGTTATTTTTGTTTATTTAGACTATAGTAAAACCATGATTTCTTGCAAAATTAATATGTGTAGCCAGTATATGCTACTGTTATGTTTGTTTGTTTAGACTATAGTAAAACCATGATTTCTTGCAAAATTAATACATGTAGCCAGTATACGCTACGGTTATTTTTGTTTATTTAGACTATAGTAAAACCATGATTTCCTTTCTAAATTAATTCATGTAGCCTGTATATGCTACTGTTGTTTGTTTGTTTAGACTATAGTAAAACCATGATTTCTTGCTAAATTAATACATGTAGCCAGTATATGCTACTGTTTTTGCTTAAACCATAGTAAAACCATGGTTTCTTGCAAAATTTATACATGTAGCCACTATATGCTAATGTTATGTTTGTTTAGACTATTGTAAAACCATGATTTCTTGCTAAATTAATACATGTAGCCAGTATATGCTACTGTTTTTGTTTAAACTATAGTAAAACCATGATTTCTTGCAAAATGTATACATGTAGCCAGTATATGCTAATGTTATGTTTGTTTAGACTATAGTAAAACCATGATTTCTTGCAAAATTAATACATATAGCCAGTATATGCTGCTGTTGTTTGTTTGTTTGTTTAGACTATAGTAAACCATGATTTCTTGCAAAATAAATACATTTAGCCAGTATATGCTACTGTTGTTTGTTTGTTTAGACTATAGTAAACCATGATTTCTTGCAAAATTAATACGTGTAGCCAGTATATGCTACTGTTATTTTTGTTTATTTAGACTATAGTAAAACCATGATTTCTTGCAAAATTAATATGTGTAGCCAGTATATGCTACTGTTATGTTTGTTTGTTTAGACTATAGTAAAACCATGATTTCTTGCAAAATTAATACATGTAGCCAGTATATGCTACTGTTATGTTTGTTTGTTTAGACTATAGTAAAACCATGATTTCCTTTCTAAATTAATACATGTAGCCTGTATATGCTACTGTTGTTTGTTTGTTTAGACTATAGTAAAACCATGATTTCTTGCTAAATTAATACATGTAGCCAGTATATGCTACTGTTTTTGATTAAACTATAGTAAAACCATGGTTTCTTGCAAAATTTATACATGTAGCCAGTATATGCTAATGTTATGTTTGTTTAGACTATGGTAAAACCATGATTTCTTGCAAAATTAATACATTTAGCCATTATATGCTAATGTTATGTTTGTTTAGACTATAGTAAAACCATGATTTCTTACAATATTAGTACGTGTAGCCAGTATATGCTAATGTTATATTTGTTTAGACTATGGTAAAACCATGATTTCTTGCAAATTTAATACATGTATCCAGTATATGCTACTGTTATGTTTTTTTGTTTAGACTATAGTAAAACCATGATTTCTTGTAAAATTAATATATTTAGCCAGTATATGCTAATGTTATGTTTGTTTGTTTAGACTATAGTAAAACCATGATTTCTTGCAAAATTAATACGTGTAGCCAGTATATGCTAATGTTGTGTTTGTTTAGACTATAGTAAAACCATGATTTCTTGCAAAATTAATACATGTAATCAGTATATGCTACCGTTGTTTGTTTGTTTAGACTATAGTAAAACCATGATTTCTTGCAAAATTAATACATATCGCCAGTATATGCTACTGTTGTTTGTTTGTTTGTTTAGACTATAGTAAAACCATGATTTCTTGCAAAATTAATACATGTAGCCAGTATATGCTACTGTTATGTTTGTTTAGACTATAGTAAACCATGATTTCTTGCAAAATTAATACGTGTAGCCAGTATATGCTACTGTTATTTTTGTTTATTTAGACTATAGTAAAACCATGATTTCTTGCAAAATTAATATACGTAGCCAGTATATGCTACTGTTTTTGTTTGTTTAGACTATAGTAAAACCATGATTTCTTGCAAAATTAATACATGTAGCCAGTATATGCTACTGTTGTTTGTTTGTTTGTTTAGACTATAGTAAAACCATGATTTCTTGCAAAATTAATACATGTAGCCAGTATATGCTACTTTTGTTTGTTTGCTTAGACTATAGTAAAACCATGATTTCTTGCAAAATTAATACGTGTAGCCAGTATATGCTACTGTTATTTTTGTTTGTTTAGACTATAGTAAAACCATGATTTCTTGCAAAATTAATACATGTAGCCAGTATATGCTACTGTTATTTTTGTTTGTTTAGACTATAGTAAAACCATGATTTCTTGCAAAATTAATACATGTAGCCAGTATATGCTACTGTTTTTGTTTAAACTATAGTAAAACCATGGTTTCTTGCAAAATTTATACATGTAGCCAGTATATGCTAATGTTATGTTTGTTTAGACTATGGTAAAACAATGATTTCTTGCAAAATTAATACATGTAGCCAGTGTATGCTAATGTTATGTTTGTTTAGACTATATTAAAACCATGATTTCTTACAAAATTAGTACGTGTAGGCAGTATATGCTAATGTTATGTTTGTTTAGACTATGGTAAAACCATGATTTCTTGCAAAATTAATACATGTAGCCAGTATATGCTACTGTTGTTTGTTTGTTTAGACTATAGTAAAACCATGGTTTCTCTCTAAATGAATACATGTAGCCAGTATATGCTAATGTTTTGTTTGTTTTGACTATAGTAAAACCATGATTTCTTGCAAAATGAATACGTGTAGCCAGTATATGCTACTGTTGTTTGTTTGTTTAGACTATAGTAAAACCATGATTTCTTGCAAAATATATACATTTAGCCAGTATATGCTACTGTTGTTTGTTTGTTTAGACTATAGTAAAACCATGATTTCTTGCAAACTTAATACATGTAGCCAGTATATGCTACTGTTGTGTTTGTTTAGACTATAGTAAAACCATGATTTCCTTTCTAAATTAATACATGTAGCCTGTATATGCTACAGTTGTTTGTTTGTTTAGACTATAGTAAAACCATGATTTCTTGCTAAATTAATACATGTAGCCAGTATATGCTACTGTTTTTGATTAAACTATAGTAAAACCATGGTTTCTTGCAAAATTTATACATGTAGCCAGTATATGCTAATGTTATGTTTGTTTAGACTATGGTAAAACCATGATTTCTTGCAAAATTAATACATGTAGCCATTATATGCTAATGTTATGTTTGTTTAGACTATAGTAAAACCATGATTTCTTACAATATTAGTACGTGTAGCCAGTATATGCTAATGTTATATTTGTTTAGACTATGGTAAAACCATGATTTCTTGCAAATTTAATACATGTAGCCAGTATATGCTACTGTTGTTTGTTTGTTTAGACTATAGTAAAACCATGGTTTCTCTCTAAATTAATACATGTAGCCAGTATATGCTAATGTTTTGTTTGTTTTGACTATAGTAAAACCATGATTTCTTGCAAAATTAATACATGTATCCAGTATATGCTACTGTTATGTTTTTTTGTTTAGACTATAGTAAAACAATGATTTCTTGTAAAATTAATATATTTAGCCAGTATATGCTAATGTTATGTTTGTTTGTTTAGACTATAGTAAAACCATGATTTCTTGCAAAATTAATACGTGTAGCCAGTATATGCTAATGTTGTGTTTGTTTAGACTATAGTAAAACCATGATTTCTTGCAAAATTAATACGTGTAGCCAGTATATGCTACTGTTATGTTTGTTTAGACTATAGTAAACCATGATTTCTTGCAAAATTAATACGTGTAGCCAGTATATGCTACTGTTATTTTTGTTTATTTAGACTATAGTAAAACCATGATTTCTTGCAAAATTAATATACGTAGCCAGTATATGCTACTGTTTTTGTTTGTTTAGACTATAGTAAAACCATGATTTCTTGCAAAATTAATACATGTAGCCAGTATATGCTACTGTTGTTTGTTTGTTTGTTTAGACTATAGTAAAACCATGATTTCTTGCAAAATTAATACATGTAGCCAGTATATGCTACTTTTGTTTGTTTGCTTAGACTATAGTAAAACCATGATTTCTTGCAAAATTAATACGTGTAGCCAGTATATGCTACTGTTATTTTTGTTTGTTTAGACTATAGTAAAACCATGATTTCTTGCAAAATTAATACATGTAGCCAGTATATGCTACTGTTATTTTTGTTTGTTTAGACTATAGTAAAACCATGATTTCTTGCAAAATTAATACATGTAGCCAGTATATGCTACTGTTTTTGTTTAAACTATAGTAAAACCATGGTTTCTTGCAAAATTTATACATGTAGCCAGTATATGCTAATGTTATGTTTGTTTAGACTATGGTAAAACAATGATTTCTTGCAAAATTAATACATGTAGCCAGTGTATGCTAATGTTATGTTTGTTTAGACTATATTAAAACCATGATTTCTTACAAAATTAGTACGTGTAGGCAGTATATGCTAATGTTATGTTTGTTTAGACTATGGTAAAACCATGATTTCTTGCAAAATTAATACATGTAGCCAGTATATGCTACTGTTGTTTGTTTGTTTAGACTATAGTAAAACCATGGTTTCTCTCTAAATTAATACATGTAGCCAGTATATGCTAATGTTTTGTTTGTTTTGACTATAGTAAAACCATGATTTCTTGCAAAATGAATACGTGTAGCCAGTATATGCTACTGTTGTTTGTTTGTTTAGACTATAGTAAAACCATGATTTCTTGCAAAATAAATACATTTAGCCAGTATATGCTACTGTTGTTTGTTTGTTTAGACTATAGTAAAACCATGATTTCTTGCAAACTTAATACATGTAGCCAGTATATGCTAATGTTATGTTTGTTTGTTTAGACTATAGTAAAACCATGGTTTCTTACAAAATTAATACGTGTAGCCAGTATACGCTACGGTTATTTTTGTTTATTTAGACTATAGTAAAACCATGATTTCCTTTCTAAATTAATTCATGTAGCCTGTATATGCTACTGTTGTTTGTTTGTTTTGACTATAGTAAAACCATGATTTCTTGCTAAATTAATACATGTAGCCAGTATATGCTACTGTTTTTGTTTAAACCATAGTAAAACCATGGTTTCTTGCAAAATTTATACATGTAGCCACTATATGCTAATGTTATGTTTGTTTAGACTATTGTAAAACCATGATTTCTTGCTAAATTAATACATGTAGCCAGTATATGCTACTGTTTTTGTTTAAACTATAGTAAAACCATGATTTCTTGCAAAATGTATACATGTAGCCAGTATATGCTAATGTTATGTTTTTTTAGACTATAGTAAAACCATGATTTCTTGCAAAATTAATACATATAGCCAGTATATGCTGCTGTTGTTTGTTTGTTTGTTTAGACTATAGTAAACCATGATTTCTTGCAAAATAAATACATTTAGCCAGTATATGCTACTGTTGTTTGTTTGTTTAGACTATAGTAAACCATGATTTCTTGCAAAATTAATACGTGTAGCCAGTATATGCTACTGTTATTTTTGTTTATTTAGACTATAGTAAAACCATGATTTCTTGCAAAATTAATATGTGTAGCCAGTATATGCTACTGTTATGTTTGTTTGTTTAGACTATAGTAAAACCATGATTTCTTGCAAAATTAATACATGTAGCCAGTATATGCTACTGTTATGTTTGTTTGTTTAGACTATAGTAAAACCATGATTTCCTTTCTAAATTAAAACATGTAGCCTGTATATGCTACTGTTGTTTGTTTGTTTAGACTATAGTAAAACCATGATTTCTTGCTAAATTAATACATGTAGCCAGTATATGCTACTGTTTTTGATTAAACTATAGTAAAACCATGGTTTCTTGCTAAATTTATACATGTAGCCAGTATATGCTAATGTTATGTTTGTTTAGACTATGGTAAAACCATGATTTCTTGCAAAATTAATACATGTAGCCATTATATGCTAATGTCATGTTTGTTTAGACTATAGTAAAACCATGATTTCTTACAATATTAGTACGTGTAGCCAGTATATGCTAATGTTATATTTGTTTAGACTATGGTAAAACCATGATTTCTTGCAAATTTAATACATGTAGCCAGTATATGCTACTGTTGTTTGTTTGTTTAGACTATAGTAAAACCATGGTTTCTCTCTAAATTAATACATGTAGCCAGTATATGCTAATGTTTTGTTTGTTTTGACTATAGTAAAACCATGATTTCTTGCAAAATTAATACATGTATCCAGTATATGCTACTGTTATGTTTGTTTGTTTAGACTATAGTAAAACCATGATTTCTTGCAAAATTAATACGTGTAGCCAGTATATGCTAATGTTGTGTTTGTTTAGACTATAGTAAAACCATGATTTCTTGCAAAATTAATACATGTAATCAGTATATGCTACTGTTGTTTGTTTGTTTAGACTATAGTAAAACCATGATTTCTTGCAAAATTAATACATATCGCCAGTATATGCTACTGTTGTTTGTTTGTTTGTTTAGACTATAGTAAAACCCTGATTTCTTGCAAAATTAATACATGTAGCCAGTATATGCTACTGTTATGTTTGTTTAGACTATAGTAAACCATGATTTCTTGCAAAATTAATACGTGTAGCCAGTATATGCTACTGTTATTTTTGTTTATTTAGACTATAGTAAAACCATGATTTCTTGCAAAATTAATATACGTAGCCAGTATATGCTACTGTTTTTGTTTGTTTAGACTATAGTAAAACCATGATTTCTTGCAAAATTAATACATGTAGCCAGTATATGCTACTGTTGTTTGTTTGTTTGTTTAGACTATAGTAAAACCATGATTTCTTGCAAAATTAATACATGTAGCCAGTATATGCTACTTTTGTTTGTTTGCTTAGACTATAGTAAAACCAAGATTTCTTGCAAAATTAATACGTGTAGCCAGTATATGCTACTGTTATTTTTGTTTGTTTAGACTATAGTAAAACCATGATTTCTTGCAAAATTAATACATGTAGCCAGTATATGCTACTGTTATTTTTGTTTGTTTAGACTATAGTAAAACCATGATTTCTTGCAAAATTAATACATGTAGCCAGTATATGCTACTGTTTTTGTTTAAACTATAGTAAAACCATGGTTTCTTGCAAAATTTATACATGTAGCCAGTATATGCTAATGTTATGTTTGTTTAGACTATGGTAAAACAATGATTTCTTGCAAAATTAATACATGTAGCCAGTGTATGCTAATGTTATGTTTGTTTAGACTATATTAAAACCATGATTTCTTACAAAATTAGTACGTGTAGGCAGTATATGCTAATGTTATGTTTGTTTAGACTATGGTAAAACCATGATTTCTTGCAAAATTAATACATGTAGCCAGTATATGCTAATGTTATGTTTGTTTGTTTAGACTATAGTAAAACCATGGTTTCTTACAAAATTAATACGTGTAGCCAGTATATGCTAATGTTATGTTTGTTTTGACTATAGTAAACCATGATTTCTTGCAAAATTAATACGTGTAGCCAGTATACGCTACGGTTATTTTTGTTTATTTAGACTATAGTAAAACCATGATTTCCTTTCTAAATTAATTCATGTAGCCTGTATATGCTACTGTTGTTTGTTTGTTTAGACTATAGTAAAACCATGATTTCTTGCTAAATTAATACATGTAGCCAGTATATGCTACTGTTTTTGTTTAAACCATAGTAAAACCATGGTTTCTTGCAAAATTTATACATGTAGCCATTATATGCTAATGTTATGTTTGTTTAGACTATTGTAAAACCATGATTTCTTGCTAAATTAATACATGTAGCCAGTATATGCTACTGTTTTTGTTTAAACTATAGTAAAACCATGATTTCTTGCAAAATGTATACATGTAGCCAGTATATGCTAATGTTATGTTTGTTTAGACTATAGTAAAACCATGATTTCTTGCTAAATTAATACATATAGCCAGTATATGCTGCTGTTGTTTGTTTGTTTGTTTAGACTATAGTAAACTATGATTTCTTGCAAAATAAATACATTTAGCCAGTATATGCTACTGTTGTTTGTTTGTTTAGACTATAGTAAACCATGATTTCTTGCAAAATTAATACGTGTAGCCAGTATATGCTACTGTTATTTTTGTTTATTTAGACTATAGTAAAACCATGATTTCTTGCAAAATTAATATGTGTAGCCAGTATATGCTACTGTTATGTTTGTTTGTTTAGACTATAGTAAAACCATGATTTCTTGCAAAATTAATACATGTAGCCAGTATATGCTACTGTTATGTTTGTTTGTTTAGACTATAGTAAAACCATGATTTCCTTTCTAAATTAATACATGTAGCCTGTATATGCTACTGTTGTTTGTTTGTTTAGACTATAGTAAAACCATGATTTCTTGCTAAATTAATACATGTAGCCAGTATATGCTACTTTTTTTGATTAAACTATAGTAAAACCATGGTTTCTTGCAAAATTTATACATGTAGCCAGTATATGCTAATGTTATGTTTGTTTAGACTATGGTAAAACCATGATTTCTTGCAAAATTAATACATGTAGCCATCATATGCTAATGTTATGTTTGTTTAGACTATAGTAAAACCATGATTTCTTACAATATTAGTACGTGTAGCCAGTATATGCTAATGTTATATTTGTTTAGACTATGGTAAAACCATGATTTCTTGCAAATGTAATACATGTAGCCAGTATATGCTACTGTTGTTTGTTTGTTTAGACTATAGTAAAACCATGGTTTCTCTCTAAATTAATACATGTAGCCAGTATATGCTAATGTTTTGTTTGTTTTGACTATAGTAAAACCATGATTTCTTGCAAAATTAATACATGTATCCAGTATATGCTACTGTTATGTTTGTTTGTTTAGACTATAGTAAAACCATGATTTCTTGCAAAATTAATACATTTAGCCAGTATATGCTACTGTTGTTTGTTTGTTTAGACTATAGTAAAACCATGATTTCTTGCAAAATTAATACGTGTAGCCAGTATATGCTACTGTTATTTTTGTTTGTTTAGACTATAGTAAAACCATGATTTCTTGCAAAATTAATACATGTAGCCAGTATATGCTACTGTTAATTTTGTTTGTTTAGACTATAGTAAAACCATGATTTCTTGCAAAATTAATACATGTAGCCAGTATATGCTACTGTTTTTGTTTAAACTATAGTAAAACCATGGTTTCTTGCAAAATTTATACATGTAGCCAGTATATGCTAATGTTATGTTTGTTTAGACTATGGTAAAACAATGATTTCTTGCAAAATTAATACATGTAGCCAGTGTATGCTAATGTTATGTTTGTTTAGACTATATTAAAACCATGATTTCTTACAAAATTAGTACGTGTAGGCAGTATATGCTAATGCTATGTTTGTTTAGACTATGGTAAAACCATGATTTCTTGCAAAATTAATACATGTAGCCAGTATATGCTGCTGTTGTTTGTTTGTTTGTTTAGACTATAGTAAACCATGATTTCTTGCAAAATAAATACATTTAGCCAGTATATGCTACTGTTGTTTGTTTGTTTAGACTATAGTAAACCATGATTTCTTGCAAAATTAATACGTGTAGCCAGTATATGCTACTGTTATTTTTGTTTATTTAGACTATAGTAAAACCATGATTTCTTGCAAAATTAATATGTGTAGCCAGTATATGCTACTGTTATGTTTGTTTGTTTAGACTATAGTAAAACCATGATTTCTTGCAAAATTAATACATGTAGCCAGTATATGCTACTGTTATGTTTGTTTGTTTAGACTATAGTAAAACCATGATTTCCTTTCTAAATTAATACATGTAGCCTGTATATGCTACTGTTGTTTGTTTGTTTAGACTATAGTAAAACCATGATTTCTTGCTAAATTAATACATGTAGCCAGTATATGCTACTGTTTTTGATTAAACTATAGTAAAACCATGGTTTCTTGCAAAATTAATACATGTAATCAGTATATGCTACTGTTATTTGTTTGTTTAGACTATAGTAAAACCATGATTTCTTGCAAAATTAATACATATCGCCAGTATATGCTACTGTTGTTTGTTTGTTTGTTTAGACTATAGTAAAACCATGATTTCTTGCAAAATTAATACATGTAGCCAGTATATGCTACTGTTATGTTTGTTTAGACTATAGTAAACCATGATTTCTTGCAAAATTAATACGTGTAGCCAGTATATGCTACTGTTATTTTTGTTTATTTAGACTATAGTAAAACCATGATTTCTTGCAAAATTAATATGTGTAGCCAGTATATGCTACTCTTATGTTTGTTTGTTTAGACTATAGTAAAACCATGATTTCTTGCAAAATTAATACATGTAGCCAGCATATGCTAATGTTATGTTTGTTTAGACTACAGTAAACCATGATTTCTTGCAAAATTAATACGTGTAGCCAGTATATGCTACTGTTATTTTTGTTTATTAAGACTATAGTAAAACCATGATTTCTTGCAAAATTAATACATGTAGCCAGTATATGCTAATGTTATGTTTGTTTGTTTAGACTATAGTAAAACCATGATTTCCTTTCTAAATTAATACATGTAGCCTGTATATGCTACTGTTGTTTGCTTGTTTAGACTATAGTAAAACCATGATTTCTTGCTAAATTAATACATGTAGCCAGTATATTCTACTGTTTTTGTTTAAACTATAGTAAAACCACGGTTTCTTGCAAAATTTATACATGTAGCCAGTATATGCTAATGTTATGTTTGTTTAGACTATGGTAAAACCATGATTTCTTGCTAAATTAATACATGTAGCCAGTATATGCTACTGTTTTTGTTTAAACTATAGTAAAACCATGATTTCTTGCAAAATTAATACATGTAGCCAGTATATGCTACTGTTGTTTGTTTGTTTGTTTAGACTATAGTAAAACCATGATTTCCTGCAAAATTAATACATGTAGCCAGTATATGCTACTTTTGTTTGTTTGCTTAGACTATAGTAAAACCATGATTTCTTGCAAAATTAATACGTGTAGCCAGTATATGCTACTGTTATTTTTGTTTGTTTAGACTATAGTAAAACCATGATTTCTTGCAAAATTAATACATGTAGCAAGGATATGCTACTGTTATTTTTGTTTGTTTAGACTTTAGTAAAACCATGATTTCTTGCAAAATTAATACATGTAGCCAGTATATGCTACTGTTTTTGTTTAAACTATAGTAAAACCATGGTTTCTTGCAAAATTTATACATGTAGCCAGTAAATGCTAATGTTATGTTTGTTTAGACTATGGTAAAACAATGATTTCTTACAAAATTAGTACGTGTAGCCAGTATATGCTAATGTTATGTTTGTTTAGACTATGGTAAAACCATGATTTCTTGCAAAATTAATACATGTAGCCAGTATACGCTAATGTTATGTTTGTTTGTTTAGACTTTAGTAAAGCCATGGTTTCTTACAAAATTAATACATGTAGCTAGTATATGCTAATGTTTTGTTTGTTTTGACTATAGTAAAACCATGATTTCTTGCAAAATTAATACGTGTAGCCAGTATATGCTACTGTTGTTTGTTTGTTTAGACTATAGTAAAACCATGATTTCTTTCAAAATAAATACATTTAGTCAGTATATGCTACTGTTGTTTGTTTGTTTAGACTATAGTAAAACCATGATTTCTTGCAAACTTAATACATGTAGCCAGTATATGCTAATGTTATGTTTGTTTGTTTAGACTATAGTAAAACCATGGTTTCTTACAAAATTAATACGTGTAGCCAGTATATGCTAATGTTATGTTTGTTTAGACTATAGTAAACCATGATTTCTTGCAAAATTAATACGTGTAGCCAGTATATGCTACGGTTATTTTTGTTTATTTAGACTATAGTAAAACCATGATTTCCTTTCTAAATTAATTCATGTAGCCTGTATATGCTACTGTTGTTTGTTTGTTTAGACTATAGTAAAACCATGATTTCTTGCTAAATTAATACATGTAGCCAGTATATGCTACTGTTTTTGTTTAAACCATAGTAAAACCATGGTTTCTTGCAAAATTTATACATGTAGCCAGTATATGCTAATGTTATGTTTGTTTAGACTATTGTAAAACCATGATTTCTTGCTAAATTAATACATGTAGCCAGTATATGCTACTGTTTTTGTTTAAACTATAGTAAAACCATGGTTTCTTGCAAAATGTATACATGTAGCCAGTATATGCTAATGTTATGTTTGTTTAGACTATGGTAAAACCATGATTTCTTGCAAAATTAATACATATAGCCAGTATATGCTACTGTTGTTTGTTTGTTTGTTTAGACTATAGTAAAACCATGATTTCTTGCAAAATAAATACATTTAGCCAGTATATGCTACTGTTGTTTGTTTGTTTAGACTATAGTAAACCATGATTTCTTGCAAAATTAATACGTGTAGCCAGTATATGCTACTGTTATTTTTGTTTATTTAGACTATAGTAAAACCATGATTTCTTGTAAAATTAATATGTGTAGCCAGTATATGCTACTGTTATGTTTGTTTGTTTAGACTATAGTAAAACCATGATTTCTTGCAAAATTAATACATGTAGCCAGTATATGCTACTGTTATGTTTGTTTGTTTAGACTATAGTAAAACCATGATTTCCTTTCTAAATTAATACATGTAGCCTGTATATGCTACTGTTGTTTGTTTGTTTAGACTATAGTAAAACCATGATTTCTTGCTAAATTAATACATGTAGCCAGTATATGCTACTGTTTTTGATTAAACTATAGTAAAACCATGGTTTCTTGCAAAATTTATACATGTAGCCAGTATATGCTAATGTTATGTTTGTTTAGACTATGGTAAAACCATGATTTCTTGCAAAATTAATACATGTAGCCATTATATGCTAATGTTATGTTTGTTTAGACTATAGTAAAACCATGATTTCTTACAATATTAGTACGTGTTGCCAGTATATGCTAATGTTATATTTGTTTAGACTATGGTAAAACCATGATTTCTTGCAAAATTAATACATGTAGCCAGTATATGCTACTGTTGTTTGTTTGTTTAGACTATAGTAAAACCATGGTTTCTCTCTAAATTAACACATGTAGCCAGTATATGCTAATGTTTTGTTTGTTTTGACTATAGTAAAACCATGATTTCTTGAAAAATTAATACATGTATCCAGTATATGCTACTGTTATGTTTGTTTGTTTAGACTATAGTAAAACCATGATTTCTTGCAAAATTAATACATGTAGCCAGTATATGCTACTGTTGTTTGTTTGTTTAGACTATAGTAAAACCATGATTTCTTGCAAAATTAATACGTGTAGCCAGTATATGCTAATGTTGTGTTTGTTTAGACTATAGTAAAACCATGATTTCTTGCAAAATTAATACATGTAATCAGTATATGCTACTGTTGTTTGTTTGTTTAGACTATAGTAAAACCATGATTTCTTGCAAAATTGACACATATCGCCAGTATATGCTACTGTTGTTTGTTTGTTTGTTTAGACTATAGTAAAACCATGATTTCTTGCAAAATTAATACATGTAGCCAGTATATGCTACTGTTATGTTTGTTTAGACTATAGTAAATCATGATTTCTTGCAAAATTAATACGTGTAGCCAGTATATGCTACTGTTATTTTTGTTTATTTAGACTATAGTAAAACCATGATTTCTTGCAAAAATAATATGTGTAGCCAGTATATGCTACTCTTATGTTTGTTTGTTTAGACTATAGTAAAACCATGATTTCTTGCAAAATTAATACATGTAGCCAGCATATGCTAATGTTATGTTTGTTTAGACTATAGTAAACCATGATTTCTTGCAAAATTAATACGTGTAGCCAGTATATGCTACTGTTATTTTTGTTTATTAAGACTATAGTAAAACCATGATTTCTTGCAAAATTAATACATATAGCCAGTATATGCTAATGTTATGTTTGTTTGTTTAGACTATAGTAAAACCATGATTTCTTACAATATTAGTACGTGTAGCCAGTATATGCTAATGTTATATTTGTTTAGACTATGGTAAAACCATGATTTCTTGCAAATTTAATACATGTAGCCAGTATATGCTACTGTTGTTTGTTTGTTTAGACTATAGTAAAACCATGGTTTCTCTCTAAATTAATACATGTAGCCAGTATATGCTAATGTTTTGTTTGTTTTGACTATAGTAAAACCATGATTTCTTGCAAAATTAATACATGTATCCAGTATATGCTACTGTTATGTTTGTTTGTTTAGACTATAGTAAAACCATGATTTCTTGCAAAATTAATACGTGTAGCCAGTATATGCTAATGTTGTGTTTGTTTAGACTATAGTAAAACCATGATTTCTTGCAAAATTAATACATGTAATCAGTATATGCTACTGTTGTTTGTTTGTTTAGACTATAGTAAAACCATGATTTCTTGCAAAATTAATACATATCGCCAGTATATGCTACTGTTGTTTGTTTGTTTGTTTAGACTATAGTAAAACCATGATTTCTTGCAAATTTAATACATGTAGCCAGTATATGCTACTGTTATGTTTGTTTAGACTATAGTAAACCATGATTTCTTGCAAAATTAATACGTGTAGCCAGTATATGCTACTGTTATTTTTGTTTATTTAGACTATAGTAAAACCATGATTTCTTGCAAAATTAATATACGTAGCCAGTATATGCTACTGTTTTTGTTTGTTTAGACTATAGTAAAACCATGATTTCTTGCAAAATTAATACATGTAGCCAGTATATGCTACTGTTGTTTGTTTGTTTGTTTAGACTATAGTAAAACCATGATTTCTTGCAAAATTAATACATGTAGCCAGTATATGCTACTTTTGTTTGTTTGCTTAGACTATAGTAAAACCAAGATTTCTTGCAAAATTAATACGTGTAGCCAGTATATGCTACTGTTATTTTTGTTTGTTTAGACTATAGTAAAACCATGATTTCTTGCAAAATTAATACATGTAGCCAGTATATGCTACTGTTATTTTTGTTTGTTTAGACTATAGTAAAACCATGATTTCTTGCAAAATTAATACATGTAGCCAGTATATGCTACTGTTTTTGTTTAAACTATAGTAAAACCATGGTTTCTTGCAAAATTTATACATGTAGCCATTATATGCTAATGTTATGTTTGTTTAGACTATGGTAAAACAATGATTTCTTGCAAAATTAATACATGTAGCCAGTGTATGCTAATGTTATGTTTGTTTAGACTATATTAAAACCATGATTTCTTACAAAATTAGTACGTGTAGGCAGTATATGCTAATGTTATGTTTGTTTAGACTATGGTAAAACCATGATTTCTTGCAAAATTAATACATGTAGCCAGTATATGCTAATGTTATGTTTGTTTGTTTAGACTATAGTAAAACCATGGTTTCTTACAAAATTAATACGTGTAGCCAGTATATGCTAATGTTATGTTTGTTTTGACTATAGTAAACCATGATTTCTTGCAAAATTAATACGTGTAGCCAGTATACGCTACGGTTATTTTTGTTTATTTAGACTATAGTAAAACCATGATTTCCTTTCTAAATTAATTCATGTAGCCTGTATATGCTACTGTTGTTTGTTTGTTTAGACTATAGTAAAACCATGATTTCTTGCTAAATTAATACATGTAGCCAGTATATGCTACTGTTTTTGTTTAAACCATAGTAAAACCATGGTTTCTTGCAAAATTTATACATGTAGCCATTATATGCTAATGTTATGTTTGTTTAGACTATTGTAAAACCATGATTTCTTGCTAAATTAATACATGTAGCCAGTATATGCTACTGTTTTTGTTTAAACTATAGTAAAACCATGATTTCTTGCAAAATGTATACATGTAGCCAGTATATGCTAATGTTATGTTTGTTTAGACTATAGTAAAACCATGATTTCTTGCTAAATTAATACATATAGCCAGTATATGCTGCTGTTGTTTGTTTGTTTGTTTAGACTATAGTAAACTATGATTTCTTGCAAAATAAATACATTTAGCCAGTATATGCTACTGTTGTTTGTTTGTTTAGACTATAGTAAACCATGATTTCTTGCAAAATTAATACGTGTAGCCAGTATATGCTACTGTTATTTTTGTTTATTTAGACTATAGTAAAACCATGATTTCTTGCAAAATTAATATGTGTAGCCAGTATATGCTACTGTTATGTTTGTTTGTTTAGACTATAGTAAAACCATGATTTCTTGCAAAATTAATACATGTAGCCAGTATATGCTACTGTTATGTTTGTTTGTTTAGACTATAGTAAAACCATGATTTCCTTTCTAAATTAATACATGTAGCCTGTATATGCTACTGTTGTTTGTTTGTTTAGACTATAGTAAAACCATGATTTCTTGCTAAATTAATACATGTAGCCAGTATATGCTACTGTTTTTGATTAAACTATAGTAAAACCATGGTTTCTTGCAAAATTTATACATGTAGCCAGTATATGCTAATGTTATGTTTGTTTAGACTATGGTAAAACCATGATTTCTTGCAAAATTAATACATGTAGCCATCATATGCTAATGTTATGTTTGTTTAGACTATAGTAAAACCATGATTTCTTACAATATTAGTACGTGTAGCCAGTATATGCTAATGTTATATTTGTTTAGACTATGGTAAAACCATGATTTCTTGCAAATTTAATACATGTAGCCAGTATATGCTACTGTTGTTTGTTTGTTTAGACTATAGTAAAACCATGGTTTCTCTCTAAATTAATACATGTAGCCAGTATATGCTAATGTTTTGTTTGTTTTGACTATAGTAAAACCATGATTTCTTGCAAAATTAATACATGTATCCAGTATATGCTACTGTTATGTTTGTTTGTTTAGACTATAGTAAAACCATGATTTCTTGCAAAATTAATACATTTAGCCAGTATATGCTACTGTTGTTTGTTTGTTTAGACTATAGTAAAACCATGATTTCTTGCAAAATTAATACGTGTAGCCAGTATATGCTACTGTTATTTTTGTTTGTTTTGACTATAGTAAAACCATGATTTCTTGCAAAATTAATACATGTAGCCAGTATATGCTACTGTTATTTTTGTTTGTTTAGACTATAGTAAAACCATGATTTCTTGCAAAATTAATACATGTAGCCAGTATATGCTACTGTTTTTGTTTAAACTATAGTAAAACCATGGTTTCTTGCAAAATTTATACATGTAGCCAGTATATGCTAATGTTATGTTTGTTTAGACTATGGTAAAACAATGATTTCTTGCAAAATTAATACATGTAGCCAGTGTATGCTAATGTTATGTTTGTTTAGACTATATTAAAACCATGATTTCTTACAAAATTAGTACGTGTAGGCAGTATATGCTAATGCTATGTTTGTTTAGACTATGGTAAAACCATGATTTCTTGCAAAATTAATACATGTAGCCAGTATATGCTGCTGTTGTTTGTTTGTTTGTTTAGACTATAGTAAACCATGATTTCTTGCAAAATAAATACATTTAGCCAGTATATGCTACTGTTGTTTGTTTGTTTAGACTATAGTAAACCATGATTTCTTGCAAAATTAATACGTGTAGCCAGTATATGCTACTGTTATTTTTGTTTATTTAGACTATAGTAAAACCATGATTTCTTGCAAAATTAATATGTGTAGCCAGTATATGCTACTGTTATGTTTGTTTGTTTAGACTATAGTAAAACCATGATTTCTTGCAAAATTAATACATGTAGCCAGTATATGCTACTGTTATGTTTGTTTGTTTAGACTATAGTAAAACCATGATTTCCTTTCTAAATTAATACATGTAGCCTGTATATGCTACTGTTGTTTGTTTGTTTAGACTATAGTAAAACCATGATTTCTTGCTAAATTAATACATGTAGCCAGTATATGCTACTGTTTTTGATTAAACTATAGTAAAACCATGGTTTCTTGCAAAATTAATACATGTAATCAGTATATGCTACTGTTATTTGTTTGTTTAGACTATAGTAAAACCATGATTTCTTGCAAAATTAATACATATCGCCAGTATATGCTACTGTTGTTTGTTTGTTTGTTTAGACTATAGTAAAACCATGATTTCTTGCAAAATTAATACATGTAGCCAGTATATGCTACTGTTATGTTTGTTTAGACTATAGTAAACCATGATTTCTTGCAAAATTAATACGTGTAGCCAGTATATGCTACTGTTATTTTTGTTTATTTAGACTATAGTAAAACCATGATTTCTTGCAAAATTAATATGTGTAGCCAGTATATGCTACTCTTATGTTTGTTTGTTTAGACTATAGTAAAACCATGATTTCTTGCAAAATTAATACATGTAGCCAGCATATGCTAATGTTATGTTTGTTTAGACTATAGTAAACCATGATTTCTTGCAAAATTAATACGTGTAGCCAGTATATGCTACTGTTATTTTTGTTTATTAAGACTATAGTAAAACCATGATTTCTTGCAAAATTAATACATGTAGCCAGTATATGCTAATGTTATGTTTGTTTGTTTAGACTATAGTAAAACCATGATTTCCTTTCTAAATTAATACATGTAGCCTGTATATGCTACTGTTGTTTGCTTGTTTAGACTATAGTAAAACCATGATTTCTTGCTAAATTAATACATGTAGCCAGTATATTCTACTGTTTTTGTTTAAACTATAGTAAAACCACGGTTTCTTGCAAAATTTATACATGTAGCCAGTATATGCTAATGTTATGTTTGTTTAGACTATGGTAAAACCATGATTTCTTGCTAAATTAATACATGTAGCCAGTATATGCTACTGTTTTTGTTTAAACTATAGTAAAACCATGATTTCTTGCAAAATTAATACATGTAGCCAGTATATGCTACTGTTGTTTGTTTGTTTGTTTAGACTATAGTAAAACCATGATTTCCTGCAAAATTAATACATGTAGCCAGTATATGCTACTTTTGTTTGTTTGCTTAGACTATAGTAAAACCATGATTTCTTGCAAAATTAATACGTGTAGCCAGTATATGCTACTGTTATTTTTGTTTGTTTAGACTATAGTAAAACCATGATTTCTTGCAAAATTAATACATGTAGCAAGGATATGCTACTGTTATTTTTGTTTGTTTAGACTTTAGTAAAACCATGATTTCTTGCAAAATTAATACATGTAGCCAGTATATGCTACTGTTTTTGTTTAAACTATAGTAAAACCATGGTTTCTTGCAAAATTTATACATGTAGCCAGTAAATGCTAATGTTATGTTTGTTTAGACTATGGTAAAACAATGATTTCTTACAAAATTAGTACGTGTAGCCAGTATATGCTAATGTTATGTTTGTTTAGACTATGGTAAAACCATGATTTCTTGCAAAATTAATACATGTAGCCAGTATACGCTAATGTTATGTTTGTTTGTTTAGACTTTAGTAAAGCCATGGTTTCTTACAAAATTAATACATGTAGCTAGTATATGCTAATGTTTTGTTTGTTTTGACTATAGTAAAACCATGATTTCTTGCAAAATTAATACGTGTAGCCAGTATATGCTACTGTTGTTTGTTTGTTTAGACTATAGTAAAACCATGATTTCTTTCAAAATAAATACATTTAGTCAGTATATGCTACTGTTGTTTGTTTGTTTAGACTATAGTAAAACCATGATTTCTTGCTAAATTAATACATGTAGCCAGTATATGCTAATGTTATGTTTGTTTAGACTATAGTAAACCATGATTTCTTGCAAAATTAATACGTGTAGCCAGTATATGCTACGGTTATTTTTGTTTATTTAGACTATAGTAAAACCATGATTTCCTTTCTAAATTAATTCATGTAGCCTGTATATGCTACTGTTGTTTGTTTGTTTAGACTATAGTAAAACCATGATTTCTTGCTAAATTAATACATGTAGCCAGTATATGCTACTGTTTTTGTTTAAACCATAGTAAAACCATGGTTTCTTGCAAAATTTATACATGTAGCCAGTATATGCTAATGTTATGTTTGTTTAGACTATTGTAAAACCATGATTTCTTGCTAAATTAATACATGTAGCCAGTATATGCTACTGTTTTTGTTTAAACTATAGTAAAACCATGGTTTCTTGCAAAATGTATACATGTAGCCAGTATATGCTAATGTTATGTTTGTTTAGACTATAGTAAAACCATGATTTCTTGCAAAATTAATACATATAGCCAGTATATGCTACTGTTGTTTGTTTGTTTGTTTAGACTATAGTAAAACCATGATTTCTTGCAAAATAAATACATTTAGCCAGTATATGCTACTGTTGTTTGTTTGTTTAGACTATAGTAAACCATGATTTCTTGCAAAATTAATACGTGTAGCCAGTATATGCTACTGTTATTTTTGTTTATTTAGACTATAGTAAAACCATGATTTCTTGTAAAATTAATATGTGTAGCCAGTATATGCTACTGTTATGTTTGTTTGTTTAGACTATAGTAAAACCATGATTTCTTGCAAAATTAATACATGTAGCCAGTATATGCTACTGTTATGTTTGTTTGTTTAGACTATAGTAAAACCATGATTTCCTTTCTAAATTAATACATGTAGCCTGTATATGCTACTGTTGTTTGTTTGTTTAGACTATAGTAAAACCATGATTTCTTGCTAAATTAATACATGTAGCCAGTATATGCTACTGTTTTTGATTAAACTATAGTAAAACCATGGTTTCTTGCAAAATTTATACATGTAGCCAGTATATGCTAATGTTATGTTTGTTTAGACTATGGTAAAACCATGATTTCTTGCAAAATTAATACATGTAGCCATTATATGCTAATGTTATGTTTGTTTAGACTATAGTAAAACCATGATTTCTTACAATATTAGTACGTGTTGCCAGTATATGCTAATGTTATATTTGTTTAGACTATGGTAAAACCATGATTTCTTGCAAAATTAATACATGTAGCCAGTATATGCTACTGTTGTTTGTTTGTTTAGACTATAGTAAAACCATGGTTTCTCTCTAAATTAACACATGTAGCCAGTATATGCTAATGTTTTGTTTGTTTTGACTATAGTAAAACCATGATTTCTTGAAAAATTAATACATGTATCCAGTATATGCTACTGTTATGTTTGTTTGTTTAGACTATAGTAAAACCATGATTTCTTGCAAAATTAATACATGTAGCCAGTATATGCTACTGTTGTTTGTTTGTTTAGACTATAGTAAAACCATGATTTCTTGCAAAATTAATACGTGTAGCCAGTATATGCTAATGTTGTGTTTGTTTAGACTATAGTAAAACCATGATTTCTTGCAAAATTAATACATGTAATCAGTATATGCTACTGTTGTTTGTTTGTTTAGACTATAGTAAAACCATGATTTCTTGCAAAATTGACACATATCGCCAGTATATGCTACTGTTGTTTGTTTGTTTGTTTAGACTATAGTAAAACCATGATTTCTTGCAAAATTAATACATGTAGCCAGTATATGCTACTGTTATGTTTGTTTAGACTATAGTAAATCATGATTTCTTGCAAAATTAATACGTGTAGCCAGTATATGCTACTGTTATTTTTGTTTATTTAGACTATAGTAAAACCATGATTTCTTGCAAAAATAATATGTGTAGCCAGTATATGCTACTCTTATGTTTGTTTGTTTAGACTATAGTAAAACCATGATTTCTTGCAAAATTAATACATGTAGCCAGCATATGCTAATGTTATGTTTGTTTAGACTATAGTAAACCATGATTTCTTGCAAAATTAATACGTGTAGCCAGTATATGCTACTGTTATTTTTGTTTATTAAGACTATAGTAAAACCATGATTTCTTGCAAAATTAATACATATAGCCAGTATATGCTAATGTTATGTTTGTTTGTTTAGACTATAGTAAAACCATGATTTCCTTTCTAAATTAATACATGTAGCCTGTATATGCTACTGTTGTTTGCTTGTTTAGACTATAGTAAAACCATGGTTTCTTGCAAAATTAATACGTGTAGCCAGTATATGCTACTGTTATTTTTGTTTATTTAGACTATAGTAAAACCATGATTTCTTGTAAAATTAATATGTGTAGCCAGTATATGCTACTGTTATGTTTGTTTGTTTAGACTATAGTAAAACCATGATTTCTTGCAAAATTAATACATGTAGCCAGTATATGCTACTGTTATGTTTGTTTGTTTAGACTATAGTAAAACCATGATTTCCTTTCTAAATTAATACATGTAGCCTGTATATGCTACTGTTGTTTGTTTGTTTAGACTATAGTAAAACCATGATTTCTTGCAAAATTAATACGTGTAGCCAGTATATGCTACTGTTATTTTTGTTTGTTTAGACTATAGTAAAACCATGATTTCTTGCAAAATTAATACATGTAGCCAGTATATGCTACTGTTATTTTTGTTTGTTTAGACTATAGTAAAACCATGATTTCTTGCAAAATTAATACATGTAGCCAGTATATGCTACTGTTTTTGTTTAAACTATAGTAAAACCATGGTTTCTTGCAAAATTTATACATGTAGCCAGTATATGCTAATGTTATGTTTGTTTAGACTATGGTAAAACAATGATTTCTTGCAAAATTAATACATGTAGCCAGTGTATGCTAATGTTATGTTTGTTTAGACTATATTAAAACCATGATTTCTTACAAAATTAGTACGTGTAGGCAGTATATGCTAATGCTATGTTTGTTTAGACTATGGTAAAACCATGATTTCTTGCAAAATTAATACATGTAGCCAGTATATGCTGCTGTTGTTTGTTTGTTTGTTTAGACTATAGTAAACCATGATTTCTTGCAAAATAAATACATTTAGCCAGTATATGCTACTGTTGTTTGTTTGTTTAGAATATAGTAAACCATGATTTCTTGCAAAATTAATACGTGTAGCCAGTATATGCTACTGTTATTTTTGTTTATTTAGACTATAGTAAAACCATGATTTCTTGCAAAATTAATATGTGTAGCCAGTATATGCTACTGTTATGTTTGTTTGTTTAGACTATAGTAAAACCATGATTTCTTGCAAAATTAATACATGTAGCCAGTATATGCTACTGTTATGTTTGTTTGTTTAGACTATAGTAAAACCATGATTTCCTTTCTAAATTAATACATGTAGCCTGTATATGCTACTGTTGTTTTTTGTTTAGACTATAGTAAAACCATGATTTCTTGCTAAATTAATACATGTAGCCAGTATATGCTACTGTTTTTGATTAAACTATAGTAAAACCATGGTTTCTTGCAAAATGTATACATGTAGCCAGTATATGCTAATGTTATGTTTGTTTAGACTATGGTAAAACCATGATTTCTTGCAAAATTAATACATGTAGCCATTATATGCTAATGTTATGTTTGTTTAGACTATAGTAAAACCATGATTTCTTACAATATTAGTACGTGTAGCCAGTATATGCTAATGTTATATTTGTTTAGACTATGGTAAAACCATGATTTCTTGCAAATTTAACACATGTAGCCAGTATATGCTACTGTTGTTTGTTTTTTTAGACTATAGTAAAACCATGGTTTCTCTCTAAATGAATACATGTAGCCAGTATATGCTAATGTTTTGTTTGTTTTGACTATAGTAAAACCATGATTTCTTGCAAAATTAATACATGTATCCAGTATATGCTACTGTTATGTTTGTTTGTTTAGACTATAGTAAAACCATGATTTCTTGCAAAATTCATACATTTAGCCAGTATATGCTACTGTTGTTTGTTTTTTAGACTATAGTAAAACCATGATTTCTTGCAAAATTAATACGTGTAGCCAGTATATGCTAATGTTGTGTTTGTTTAGACTATAGTAAAACCATGATTTCTTGCAAAATTAATACATGTAATCAGTATATGCTACTGTTGTTTGTTTGTTTAGACTATAGTAAAACCATGATTTCTTGCAAAATTAATACATATCGCCAGTATATGCTACTGTTGTTTGTTTGTTTGTTTAGACTATAGTAAAACCATGATTTCTTGCAAAATTAATATATGTAGCCAGTATATGCTACTGTTATGTTTGTTTAGACTATAGTAAACCGTGATTTCCTGCAAAATTAATACGTGTAGCCAGTATATGCTACTGTTATTTTTGTTTATTTAGACTATAGTAAAACCATGATTTCTTGCAAAATTAATATGTGTAGCCAGTATATGCTACTCTTATGTTTGTTTGTTTAGACTATAGTAAAACCATGATTTCTTGCAAAATTAATACATGTAGCCAGCATATGCTAATGTTATGTTTGTTTAGACTATAGTAAACCATGATTTCTTGCAAAATTAATACGTGTAGCCAGTATATGCTACTGTTATTTTTGTTTATTAAGACTATAGTAAAACCATGATTTCTTGCAAAATTAATACATGTAGCCAGTATATGCTAATGTTATGTTTGTTTGTTTAGACTATAGTAAAACCATGATTTCCTTTCTAAATTAATACATGTAGCCTGTATATGCTACTGTTGTTTGCTTGTTTAGACTATAGTAAAACCATGATTTCTTGCTAAATTAATACATGTAGCCAGTATATTCTACTGTTTTTGTTTAAACTATAGTAAAACCACGGTTTCTTGCAAAATTTATACATGTAGCCAGTACATGCTAATGTTATGTTTGTTTAGACTATGGTAAAACCATGATTTCTTGCTAAATTAATACATGTAGCCAGTATATGCTACCGTTTTTGTTTAAACTATAGTAAAACCATGATTTCTTGCAAAATTAATACATGTAGCCAGTATATGCTACTGTTGTTTGTTTGTTTGTTTAGACTATAGTAAAACCATGATTTCCTGCAAAATTAATACATGTAGCCAGTATATGCTACTTTTGTTTGTTTGCTTAGACTATAGTAAAAACCATGATTTCTTGCAAAATTAATACGTTGTAGAGCCGAAGGAACGGAGAAGACCGTAGGTTCACACTTTAGCCGTGTAGGCAACTTTCTTTAATCCACGGTAAATCAGAGAGCAACCAAACCACAGCTCGACTGAGCGGAGGTGGCAAGAATAATCAGAAAACTGGCTGGACAACCATAACTTAACCCTGCGTTAACCTGCCAGGGCAACCATGACTTAACCCTTAGTTCCTGGGTTGAATTCTGTCCCCAATACGTGTCCACCACATGAGCCCCCCCAGAATTCGCCCTAGTAATCGAAGTCAGGCAGGCGCGGGGGGACAACAGGCCGTCCGCGGCGGCTCCGGATAACAGGGGCCGGAGTGTCTCTGGGAGGCATTGACGCGGGCCTGTGGAGGTCGGCCTGAGGAGCAGAAGAGGCAGCTCGGGCCTCCACGGGGGGAGGAGGCGGAGCCGGGGGACGACCGCGACGAGGAGGTTGGGCTAACTCCAACGGCTGCGTCAAGTCCAGGTGTGCGGGTTTAACTCGGTCCACTGAAACATGCTCGGCCGTGCCCCCAAAATCCACCACCAGGTGCTTAGTTCCCCGTTCCAGGACGCGGAAGGGGCCGTCATAAGGGGGTTGCAGAGGGGGGCGGTGTGCGTCGTGACGGATGAACACGTAGTCCGCTGACTGCAGACCTGGGGGCACCTGGGACACCGGCGCGCCGTGTTGGGCGGTAGGGACGGGTGTGAAAGCTCTGACCCCGTCCAGCAAGGAGGCTCGTTGGTCCACAGCTGACCAGGGACGCGTTGCATTGGGCATGAAATCGCCTGGGACTCGCAGCGGCGTGCCGTACACCAGCTCCGCAGAGGAGGCTTGTAGGTCTTCCTTCGGGGCGGTCCGCAGGCCCAGCATGACCCATGGGAGCTTGTCGACCCAGTTGCAGTCCTTGAGAGTAGCCCGAAGCGCAGCCTTCATGGACCGGTGGAAGCGCTCACATAGGCCGTTCGCCTGAGGGTGGTAGGCGGTAGTGCGATGAAGCTTGACGCCCAGAGCCTCACCCACAGCACTCCATAGCTCTGAGGTAAACTGTGGCCCGCGGTCAGATGAAAGGTCGGAAGGCGTACCGAAACGTGAGACCCACGACCCAATAAAAGCCCGGGCCACATCAGCAGACGTCGTGGATGCCAGGGGAACAGCTTCAGGCCAGCGCGTAGTCCTGTCCACCACAGTGAAGAGGTAGGTGAACCCATGGGAGGGGGGTAGGGGACCAACCAGGTCGACGTGGACATGGTCAAATCGTCTCTCCGGCACTGCGAAGCGTTCCAGGGGCGCCTTAATGTGGCGGTGTATCTTAGCCCGCTGACAGGCAACACACGAGTCGGCCCACGCTTTCACGTCTCTCTTAAGTCCCTCCCACACAAACTTAGCAGAGGTCAGGCGCACGGATGGCTTACCGCCTGGATGAGAGAGGCCGTGCACAGCTTCAAATACGGGGCGTCTCCAGCTGTGCGGGACGATGGGCCTGGGCTGTCCTGTGGAGACGTCACACAGGAGGGTGGCACCTGTGTCGCTGAAAGGAACGTCCTGCAGGCGGAGCCCCGTGTCGGAGGCCCGGAGACGGAGGATGCTCGGGTCCGTGGCCTGGTCAACGGCCATCTGTGCATAGTCAAGGCCTAGGTGGACCGCTCCAATCACTGCCCTAGAGAGGCAGTCAGCTACCTGGTTAGACTTACCAGCGACGTGCTGGATGTCGGTAGTGAATTCCGAAATGTAGGAGAGTTGTCGCTGCTGGCGAGCGGACCATGGCTCGGCCGTCTTGGACATGGCAAACGTGAGGGGCTTGTGGTCCACGTACGCAGTAAACTCGCGGCCCTCTAGCAGGAAACGGAAATGCCGGACGGCGAGCCAGAGACCGAGGAGTTCCCTGTCAAAAGTACTATACTTGCGCTCTCGGGGTGTAAGCTGGCGACTGAAAAAGGCCAAAGGCTGCCAAGCCCCCCCCACCCACTGTTCGTGAACCGCACCAACAGCATAGTCCGATGCATCCGTGGTTATGGAAATAGGCGCTGTAGGTGAAGGATGCGCTAGCAGGGTAGCCTGGGAGAGCGCAGCTTTAGTCTCGGTGAACGCACGGTCCCGCTCTGCTGTCCAGTCGACCGCCTGGTTGGGGGACATGCCTTTCAGCGCCTCGTACAGTGGCCGGATGATAAAGGCGGCTCGGGGAATGAAGCGGTGGTAGAATGTCACCATCCCAATGAACTCCCTGAGCGCACGAGCTGTTTGGGGGCGCGGAAAGGCCGCCACCGCTTCCACCTTTGAGGGCAGGGGGACTGCCCCGTCCCCAGTGATGCGATGCCCGAGGAAATCAATGGCTGTCAGCCCGAACCGGCACTTCGCTGGGTTGACGATCAGCCCATGCTGGCTGAGGCGTGTGAAGAGGGCATGAAGATGGGACAGGTGTTCTTCCTTGGAGGCGCTGGCGATGAGTATGTCGTCCAAATAGACGAAGAGGAAAGGAAGGCCACGGAGCACTGAATCCATCAGCCGCTGAAAGGACTGGGCCGCGTTTTTGAGTCCAAATGGCATTCGTAGGAATTCAAATAGGCCGAATGGGGTAGTCACCGCTGTCTTGGGGATGTCTGAGGGGTGCACGGGAACTTGATGATAACCACGGACCAGGTCGACTTTTGAGAAGACGCATTTGCCAGACAGGTTTGCAGAAAAGTCCTGGATATGCGGGACAGGATAGCGGTCGGGCGTGGTGGCGTCATTTAGTCGGCGGTAGTCCCCGCATGGGCGCCAACCTCCATCAGGCTTAGCGACGATGTGGAGTGGGGACGCCCACGGGCTGTCAGAGCGGCGGATGATCCCCATGCGTTCCAGGTGCTCGAACTCAGACTTGGCAATGGCGAGTTTGGCGGGGTCGAGACGCCTGGCTCTGGCGTAGACCGGGGGCCCCTTCGTAGCAATGTGATGCTCCACCCCATGCTTAGCGGTGGGTGCAGAGAAGGTAGGCTGGGTGAGGTCAGGGAACTCAGCGAGGAGGCGGGTGAACTTGTCTGCCTCTGAGAGAGAGTTGGCTAGACCTGCATAGGCCGCTTCCCTCCGCGTACATGCGAAGGAGGAGAAGGTTAAGGCATCGACCAGACGGCTGTTCTGAATGTCCACTAGCAAACCGTAAGCGCACAAAAAATCAGCTCCGAGGAGGGGAAGCGTTACATTGGCCATGACGAACTCCCACGTGAAACGTTGTCCACCAAAACACAGTTCTACAGACCGCACGCCGTAGGTGTGGATAGGGCTGCCGTCAGCCGTCGCCAACTGGGGGCCCCGCTCCCCGCCCATGATGTCGACGTCAGTAGCAGGGAGCACGCTTCTCTGTGCGCCCGTGTCACAAAGAAATCGCCGACCGGAGATGGTGTCGAGGATGAAGAGTAGCCTGCTCGTATCGCCAACACTCATGGCCACTACTGAGTGTTGGCCCTCTCGTTTCCCGTCGGCCTGTAGTTGCAGGGGGAACGGCACCGTTTAGCTTTCGCACCAAATCGAGCGTGGTACATACAGAGTCCAGAGGGCTTGTAGCGGTCTGATGCTGTGGCGCCACCGTCGGGCCACGCCCGCGATGTCGGCGGGGGGCCAGTGAAGGTAGGAGCCAGCACCCCGGCATGGGAGGAACGTTGTGTAGCGACGAAGAATCGGTCAGCCTCCTTTGCCAGCTCACGGGGATCAGTGATGGTGGAGTTAGCGAGCGCAGTCTGGACGTGGGGCGGCGTGTTGCGCAGAAACAGCTCCATAAACAGGAAACATGGCTTTTCTTGACCCAGTAGGTTTAACATCCTGCTCATTAGCTCCGATGGTTTGCCATCTCCCAAGCCCTGAATTGCGAAGAGGCGACGTGCTCTCTCCGTTGTTGACAGTTCAAAAGTTTCAAGGAGGAGATGTTTAAGTGCGGCGTATTTACCATCGGCCGGTGGGTTGGTTATGAAACCGCTTATCCTGGAAGCCGTAGCGCACCCCAGCGCTGCCAATACGTAGTAGTACCTGGTCTCGTCTGCTGTTATGTCTCTGAGCGCGAACTGTGCCTCAGCCTGCGCGAACCATGTAGCCGCGGAAGACTCCCAAAACTCCGGCAGTTTAATTGCAACGGCGTTCGTAGCCATAATGTGTGTGGTTTCAGAAAACTTATCCGAAAACCGACGTCGGGGTCACCAGTGTAGAGCCGAAGGAACGGAGAAGACCGTAGGTTCACACTTTAGCCGTGTAGGCAACTTTCTTTAATCCACGGTAAATCAGAGAGCAACCAAACCACAGCTCGACTGAGCGGAGGTGGCAAGAATAATCAGAAAACTGGCTGGACAACCATAACTTAACCCTGCGTTAACCTGCCAGGGCAACCATGACTTAACCCTTAGTTCCTGGGTTGAATTCTGTCCCCAATACGTGTCCACCACAACGTGTAGCCAGTATATGCTACTGTTATTTTTGTTTGTTTAGACTATAGTAAAACCATGATTTCTTGCAAAATTAATACATGTAGCAAGGATATGCTACTGTTATTTTTGTTTGTTTAGACTTTAGTAAAACCATGATTTCTTGCAAAATTAATACATGTAGCCAGTATATGCTACTGTTTTTGTTTAAACTATAGTAAAACCATGGTTTCTTGCAAAATTTATACATGTAGCCAGTATATGCTAATGTTATGTTTGTTTAGACTATGGTAAAACAATGATTTCTTACAAAATTAGTACGTGTAGCCAGTATATGCTAACGTTATGTTTGTTTAGACTATGGTAAAACCATGATTTCTTGCAAAATTAATACATGTAGCCAGTATATGCTAATGTTATGTTTGTTTGTTTAGACTTTAGTAAAGCCATGGTTTCTTACAAAATTAATACATGTAGCTAGTATATGCTAATGTTTTGTTTGTTTTGACTATAGTAAAACCATGATTTCTTGCAAAATTAATACGTGTAGCCAGTATATGCTACTGTTGTTTGTTTGTTTAGACTATAGTAAAACCATGATTTCTTGCAAAATAAATACATTTAGTCAGTATATGCTACTGTTGTTTGTTTGTTTAGACTATAGTAAAACCATGATTTCTTGCAAACTTAATACATGTAGCCAGTATATGCTAATGTTATGTTTGTTTGTTTAGACTATAGTAAAACCATGGTTTCTTACAAAATTAATACGTGTAGCCAGTATATGCTAATGTTATGTTTGTTTAGACTATAGTAAACCATGATTTCTTGCAAAATTAATACGTGTAGCCAGTATATGCTACGGTTATTTTTGTTTATTTAGACTATAGTAAAACCATGATTTCCTTTCTAAATTAATTCATGTAGCCTGTATATGCTACTGTTGTTTGTTTGTTTAGACTATAGTAAAACCATGATTTCTTGCTAAATTAATACATGTAGCCAGTATATGCTACTGTTTTTGTTTAAACCATAGTAAAACCATGGTTTCTTGCAAAATTTATACATGTAGCCAGTATATGCTAATGTTATGTTTGTTTAGACTATTGTAAAACCATGATTTCTTGCTAAATTAATACATGTAGCCAGTATATGCTACTGTTGTTTGTTTGTTTGTTTAGACTATAGTAAAACCATGATTTCCTGCAAAATTAATACATGTAGCCAGTATATGCTACTTTTGTTTGTTTGCTTAGACTATAGTAAAACCATGATTTCTTGCAAAATTAATACGTGTAGCCAGTATATGCTACTGTTATTTTTGTTTGTTTAGACTATAGTAAAACCATGATTTCTTGCAAAATTAATACATGTAGCAAGGATATGCTACTGTTATTTTTGTTTGTTTAGACTTTAGTAAAACCATGATTTCTTGCAAAATTAATACATGTAGCCAGTATATGCTACTGTTTTTGTTTAAACTATAGTAAAACCATGGTTTCTTGCAAAATTTATACATGTAGCCAGTATATGCTAATGTTATGTTTGTTTAGACTATGGTAAAACAATGATTTCTTACAAAATTAGTACGTGTAGCCAGTATATGCTAACGTTATGTTTGTTTAGACTATGGTAAAACCATGATTTCTTGCAAAATTAATACATGTAGCCAGTATATGCTAATGTTATGTTTGTTTGTTTAGACTTTAGTAAAGCCATGGTTTCTTACAAAATTAATACATGTAGCTAGTATATGCTAATGTTTTGTTTGTTTTGACTATAGTAAAACCATGATTTCTTGCAAAATTAATACGTGTAGCCAGTATATGCTACTGTTGTTTGTTTGTTTAGACTATAGTAAAACCATGATTTCTTGCAAAATAAATACATTTAGTCAGTATATGCTACTGTTGTTTGTTTGTTTAGACTATAGTAAAACCATGATTTCTTGCAAACTTAATACATGTAGCCAGTATATGCTAATGTTATGTTTGTTTGTTTAGACTATAGTAAAACCATGGTTTCTTACAAAATTAATACGTGTAGCCAGTATATGCTAATGTTATGTTTGTTTAGACTATAGTAAACCATGATTTCTTGCAAAATTAATACGTGTAGCCAGTATATGCTACGGTTATTTTTGTTTATTTAGACTATAGTAAAACCATGATTTCCTTTCTAAATTAATTCATGTAGCCTGTATATGCTACTGTTGTTTGTTTGTTTAGACTATAGTAAAACCATGATTTCTTGCTAAATTAATACATGTAGCCAGTATATGCTACTGTTTTTGTTTAAACCATAGTAAAACCATGGTTTCTTGCAAAATTTATACATGTAGCCAGTATATGCTAATGTTATGTTTGTTTAGACTATTGTAAAACCATGATTTCTTGCTAAATTAATACATGTAGCCAGTATATGCTACTGTTTTTGTTTAAACTATAGTAAAACCATGGTTTCTTGCAAAATGTATACATGTAGCCAGTATATGTTAATGTTATGTTTTTTTAGACTATAGTAAAACCATGATTTCTTGCAAAATTAATACATATAGCCAGTATATGCTACTGTTGTTTGTTTGTTTGTTTAGACTATAGTAAAACCATGATTTCTTGCAAAATAAATACATTTAGCCAGTATATGCTACTGTTGTTTGTTTGTTTAGACTATAGTAAACCATGATTTCTTGCAAAATTAATACGTGTAGCCAGTATATGCTACTGTTATTTTTGTTTATTTAGACGATAGTAAAACCATGATTTCTTGTAAAATTAATGTGTAGCCAGTATATGCTACTGTTATGTTTGTTTGTTTAGACTATAGTAAAACCATGATTTCTTGCAAAATTAATACATGTAGCCAGTATATGCTACTGTTATGTTTGTTTGTTTAGACTATAGTAAAACCATGATTTCCTTTCTAAATTAATAGATGTAGCCTGTATATGCTACTGTTGTTTGTTTGTTTAGACTATAGTAAAACCATGATTTCTTGCTAAATTAATACATGTAGCCAGTATATGCTACTGTTTTTGATTAAACTATAGTAAAACCATGGTTTCTTGCAAAATTTATACATGTAGCCAGTATATGCTACTGTTGTTTGTTTGTTTAGACTATAGTAAAACCATGGTTTCTCTCTAAATTAATACATGTAGCCAGTATATGCTAATGTTTTGTTTGTTTTGACTATAGTAAAACCATGATTTCTTGAAAAATTAATACATGTATCCAGTATATGCTACTGTTATGTTTGTTTGTTTAGACTATAGTAAAACCATGATTTCTTGCAAAATTAATACATTTAGCCAGTATATGCTACTGTTGTTTGTTTGTTTAGACTATAGTAAAACCATGATTTCTTGCAAAATTAATACGTGTAGCCAGTATATGCTAATGTTGTGTTTGTTTAGACTATAGTAAAACCATGATTTCTTGCAAAATTAATACATGTAATCAGTATATGCTACTGTTGTTTGTTTGTTTAGACTATAGTAAAACCATGATTTCTTGCAAAATTGACACATATCGCCAGTATATGCTACTGTTGTTTGTTTGTTTGTTTAGACTATAGTAAAACCATGATTTCTTGCAAAATTAATACATGTAGCCAGTATATGCTACTGTTATGTTTGTTTAGACTATAGTAAATCATGATTTCTTGCTAAATTAATACGTGTAGCCAGTATATGCTACTGTTATTTTTGTTTATTTAGACTATAGTAAAACCATGATTTCTTGCAAAATTAATATGTGTAGCCAGTATATGCTACTCTTATGTTTGTTTGTTTAGACTATAGTAAAACCATGATTTCTTGCAAAATTAATACATGTAGCCAGCATATGCTAATGTTATGTTTGTTTAGACTATAGTAAACCATGATTTCTTGCAAAATTAATACGTGTAGCCAGTATATGCTACTGTTATTTTTGTTTATTAAGACTATAGTAAAACCATGATTTCTTGCAAAATTAATACATATAGCCAGTATATGCTAATGTTATGTTTGTTTGTTTAGACTATAGTAAAACCATGATTTCCTTTCTAAATTAATACATGTAGCCAGTATATGCTACTGTTGTTTGCTTGTTTAGACTATAGTAAAACCATGATTTCTTGCAAAATTAATACGTGTAGCCAGTATATGCTACTGTTATTTTTGTTTATTTAGACTATAGTAAAACCATGATTTCTTGTAAAATTAATATGTGTAGCCAGTATATGCTACTGTTATGTTTGTTTGTTTAGACTATAGTAAAACCATGATTTCTTGCAAAATTAATACATGTAGCCAGTATATGCTACTGTTATGTTTGTTTGTTTAGACTATAGTAAAACCATGATTTCCTTTCTAAATTAATACATGTAGCCTGTATATGCTACTGTTGTTTGTTTGTTTAGACTATAGTAAAACCATGATTTCTTGCTAAATTAATACATGTAGCCAGTATATGCTACTGTTTTTGATTAAACTATAGTAAAACCATGGTTTCTTGCAAAATTTATACATGTAGCCAGTATATGCTAATGTTATGTTTGTTTAGACTATGGTAAAACCATGATTTCTTGCAAAATTAATACATGTAGCCATTATATGCTAATGTTATGTTTGTTTAGACTATAGTAAAACCATGATTTCTTACAATATTAGTACGTGTAGCCAGTATATGCTAATGTTATATTTGTTTAGACTATGGTAAAACCATGATTTCTTGCAAAATTAATACATGTAGCCAGTATATGCTACTGTTGTTTGTTTGTTTAGACTATAGTAAAACCATGGTTTCTCTCTAAATTAATACATGTAGCCAGTATATGCTAATGTTTTGTTTGTTTTGACTATAGTAAAACCATGATTTCTTGAAAAATTAATACATGTATCCAGTATATGCTACTGTTATGTTTGTTTGTTTAGACTATAGTAAAACCATGATTTCTTGCAAAATTAATACATTTAGCCAGTATATGCTACTGTTGTTTGTTTGTTTAGACTATAGTAAAACCATGATTTCTTGCAAAATTAATACGTGTAGCCAGTATATGCTAATGTTGTGTTTGTTTAGACTATAGTAAAACCATGATTTCTTGCAAAATTAATACATGTAATCAGTATATGCTACTGTTGTTTGTTTGTTTAGACTACAGTAAATCATGATTTCTTGCAAAATTAATACGTGTAGCCAGTATATGCTACTGTTATTTTTTTTTATTTAGACTATAGTAAAACCATGATTTCTTGCAAAATTAATATGTGTAGCCAGTATATGCTACTCTTATGTTTGTTTGTTTAGACTATAGTAAAACCATGATTTCTTGCAAAATTAATACATGTAGCCAGCATATGCTAATGTTATGTTTGTTTAGACTATAGTAAACCATGATTTCTTGCAAAATTAATACGTGTAGCCAATATATGCTAATGTTATGTTTGTTTGTTTAGACTATAGTAAAACCATGATTTCCTTTCTAAATTAATACATGTAGCCTGTATATGCTACTGTTGTTTGCTTGTTTAGACTATAGTAAAACCATGATTTCTTGCTAAATTAATACATGTAGCCAGTATATTCTACTGTTTTTGTTTAAACTATAGTAAAACCATGGTTTCTTGCAAAATTTATACATGTAGCCAGTATATGCTAATGTTATGTTTGTTTAGACAATGGTAAAACCATGATTTCTTGCTAAATTAATACATGTAGCCAGTATATGCTACTGTTTTTGTTTAAACTATAGTAAAACCATGGTTTCTTGCAAAATGTATACATGTAGCCAGTATATGCTAATGTTATGTTTGTTTAGACTATGGTAAAACCATGATTTCTTGCAAAATTAGTACATGTAGCCAGTATATGCTAATGTTATGTTTGTTTAGACTATAGTAAAACCATGATTTCTTACAAAATTAATACGTGTAGCCAGTATATGCTAATGTTATGTTTGTTTAGACTATGGTAAAACCATGATTTCTTGCAAAATTAATACATGTAGCCAGCATATGCTACTGTTATGTTTGTTTGTTTAGACTATAGTAAAACCATGATTTCATTTCTAAATTAATACATGTAGCCTGTGTATCCTACTGTTGTTTGTTTGTTTAGACTATAGTAAAACCATGATTTCTTGCTAAATTAATACATGTAGCCAGTATATGCTACTGTTGTTTGTTTGATTAGACTATAGTAAAACCATGATTTCTTGCAAAATTAATACATATAGCCAGTATATGCTACTGTTGTTTGTTTGTTTGTTTAGACTATAGTAAAACCATGATTTCTTGCAAAATAAATACATTTAGCCAGTATATGCTACTGTTGTTTGTTTGTTTAGACTATAGTAAAACCATGATTTCTTGCAAACTTAATACATGTAGCCAGTATATGCTAATGTTATGTTTGTTTGTTTAGACTATAGTAAAACCATGGTTTCTTGCAAAATTAATACATGTAGCCAGTATATGCTACTGTTATGTTTGTTTAGACTATAGTAAATCATGATTTCTTGCAAAATTAATACGTGTAGCCAGTATATGCTACTGTTATTTTTGTTTATTTAGACTATAGTAAAACCATGATTTCTTGTAAAATTAATATGTGTAGCCAGTATATGCTACTGTTATGTTTGTTTGTTTAGACTATAGTAAAACCATGATTTCTTGCAAAATTAATACATGTAGCCAGTATATGCTACTGTTATGTTTGTTTGTTTAGACTATAGTAAAACCATGATTTCCTTTCTAAATTAATACATGTAGCCTGTATATGCTACTGTTGTTTGTTTGTTTAGACTATAGTAAAACCATGATTTCTTGCTAAATTAATACATGTAGCCAGTATATGCTACTGTTTTTGATTAAACTATAGTAAAACCATGGTTTCTTGCAAAATTTATACATGTAGCCAGTATATGCTAATGTTATGTTTGTTTAGACTATGGTAAAACCATGATTTCTTGCAAAATTAATACATGTAGCCATTATATGCTAATGTTATGTTTGTTTAGACTATAGTAAAACCATGATTTCTTACAATATTAGTACGTGTAGCCAGTATATGCTAATGTTATATTTGTTTAGACTATGGTAAAACCATGATTTCTTGCAAAATTAATACATGTAGCCAGTATATGCTACTGTTGTTTGTTTGTTTAGACTATAGAAAAACCATGGTTTCTCTCTAAATTAATACATGTAGCCAGTATATGCTAATGTTTTGTTTGTTTTGACTATAGTAAAACCATGATTTCTTGAAAAATTAATACATGTATCCAGTATATGCTACTGTTATGTTTGTTTGTTTAGACTATAGTAAAACCATGATTTCTTGCGAAATTAATACATTTAGCCAGTATATGCTACTGTTGTTTGTTTGTTTAGACTATAGTAAAACCATGATTTCTTGCAAAATTAATACGTGTAGCCAGTATATGCTAATGTTGTGTTTGTTTAGACTATAGTAAAACCATGATTTCTTGCAAAATTAATACATGTAATCAGTATATGCTACTGTTGTTTGTTTGTTTAGACTACAGTAAATCATGATTTCTTGCAAAATTAATACGTGTAGCCAGTATATGCTACTGTTATTTTTGTTTATTTAGACTATAGTAAAACCATGATTTCTTGCAAAATTAATATGTGTAGCCAGTATATGCTACTCTTATGTTTGTTTGTTTAGACTATAGTAAAACCATGATTTCTTGCAAAATTAATACATGTAGCCAGCATATGCTAATGTTATGTTTGTTTAGACTATAGTAAACCATGATTTCTTGCAAAATTAATACGTGTAGCCAATATATGCTAATGTTATGTTTGTTTGTTTAGACTATAGTAAAACCATGATTTCCTTTCTAAATTAATACATGTAGCCTGTATATGCTACTGTTGTTTGCTTGTTTAGACTATAGTAAAACCATGATTTCTTGCTAAATTAATACATGTAGCCAGTATATTCTACTGTTTTTGTTTAAACTATAGTAAAACCATGGTTTCTTGCAAAATTTATACATGTAGCCAGTATATGCTAATGTTATGTTTGTTTAGACTATGGTAAAACCATGATTTCTTGCTAAATTAATACATGTAGCCAGTATATGCTACTGTTTTTGTTTAAACTACAGTAAAACCATGGTTTCTTGCAAAATGTATACATGTAGCCAGTATATGCTAATGTTATGTTTGTTTAGACTATGGTAAAACCATGATTTCTTGCAAAATTAGTACATGTAGCCAGTATATGCTAATGTTATGTTTGTTTAGACTATAGTAAAACCATGATTTCTTACAAAATTAATACGTGTAGCCAGTATATGCTAATGTTATGTTTGTTTAGACTATGGTAAAACCATGATTTCTTGCAAAATTAATACATGTAGCCAGCATATGCTACTGTTATGTTTGTTTGTTTAGACTATAGTAAAACCATGATTTCATTTCTAAATTAATACATGTAGCCTGTGTATCCTACTGTTGTTTGTTTGTTTAGACTATAGTAAAACCATGATTTCTTGCTAAATTAATACATGTAGCCAGTATATGCTACTGTTGTTTGTTTGTTTAGACTATAGTAAAACCATGATTTCTTGCAAAATTAATACATATAGCCAGTATATGCTACTGTTGTTTGTTTGTTTGTTTAGACTATAGTAAAACCATGATTTCTTGCAAAATAAATACATTTAGCCAGTATATGCTACTGTTGTTTGTTTGTTTAGACTATAGTAAAACCATGATTTCTTGCAAACTTAATACATGTAGCCAGTATATGCTAATGTTATGTTTGTTTGTTTAGACTATAGTAAAACCATGGTTTCTTGCAAAATTAATACATGTAGCCAGTATATGCTACTGTTATGTTTGTTTAGACTATAGTAAATCATGATTTCTTGCAAAATTAATACGTGTAGCCAGTATATGCTAATGTTATTTTTGTTTATTTAGACTATAGTAAAACCATGATTTCTTGCAAAATTAATATGTGTAGCCAGTATATGCTACTCTTATGTTTGTTTGTTTAGACTATAGTAAAACCATGATTTCTTGCAAAATTAATACATGTAGCCAGCATATGCTAATGTTATGTTTGTTTAGACTATAGTAAACCATGATTTCTTGCAAAATTAATACGTGTAGCCAGTATATGCTACTGTTATTTTTGTTTATTAAGACTATAGTAAAACCATGATTTCTTGCAAAATTAATACATATAGCCAGTATATGCTAATGTTATGTTTGTTTGTTTAGACTATAGTAAAACCATGATTTCCTTTCTAAATTAATACATGTAGCCTGTATATGCTACTGTTGTTTGCTTGTTTAGACTATAGTAAAACCATGATTTCTTGCAAAATTAATACGTGTAGCCAGTATATGCTACTGTTATTTTTGTTTATTTAGACTATAGTAAAACCATGATTTCTTGTAAAATTAATATGTGTAGCCAGTATATGCTACTGTTATGTTTATTTGTTTAGACTATAGTAAAACCATGATTTCTTGCAAAATTAATACATGTAGCCAGTATATGCTACTGTTATGTTTGTTTGTTTAGACTATAGTAAAACCATGATTTCCTTTCTAAATTAATACATGTAGCCTGTATATGCTACTGTTGTTTGTTTGTTTAGACTATAGTAAAACCATGATTTCTTGCAAAATTAATACGTGTAGCCAGTATATGCTACTGTTATTTTTGTTTGTTTAGACTATAGTAAAACCATGATTTCTTGCAAAATTAATACATGTAGCCAGTATATGCTACTGTTATTTTTGTTTGTTTAGACTATAGTAAAACCATGATTTCTTGCAAAATTAATACATGTAGCCAGTATATGCTACTGTTTTTGTTTAAACTATAGTAAAACCATGGTTTCTTGCAAAATTTATACATGTAGCCAGTATATGCTAATGTTATGTTTGTTTAGACTATGGTAAAACAATGATTTCTTGCAAAATTAATACATGTAGCCAGTGTATGCTAATGTTATGTTTGTTTAGACTATATTAAAACCATGATTTCTTACAAAATTAGTACGTGTAGGCAGTATATGCTAATGCTATGTTTGTTTAGACTATGGTAAAACCATGATTTCTTGCAAAATTAATACATGTAGCCAGTATATGCTGCTGTTGTTTGTTTGTTTGTTTAGACTATAGTAAACCATGATTTCTTGCAAAATAAATACATTTAGCCAGTATATGCTACTGTTGTTTGTTTGTTTAGAATATAGTAAACCATGATTTCTTGCAAAATTAATACGTGTAGCCAGTATATGCTACTGTTATTTTTGTTTATTTAGACTATAGTAAAACCATGATTTCTTGCAAAATTAATATGTGTAGCCAGTATATGCTACTGTTATGTTTGTTTGTTTAGACTATAGTAAAACCATGATTTCTTGCAAAATTAATACATGTAGCCAGTATATGCTACTGTTATGTTTGTTTGTTTAGACTATAGTAAAACCATGATTTCCTTTCTAAATTAATACATGTAGCCTGTATATGCTACTGTTGTTTGTTTGTTTAGACTGTAGTAAAACCATGATTTCTTGCTAAATTAATACATGTAGCCAGTATATGCTACTGTTTTTGATTAAACTATAGTAAAACCATGGTTTCTTGCAAAATTTATACATGTAGCCAGTATATGCTAATGTTATGTTTGTTTAGATTATGGTAAAACCATGATTTCTTGCAAAATTAATACATGTAGCCATTATATGCTAATGTTATGTTTGTTTAGACTATAGTAAAACCATGATTTCTTACAATATTAGTACGTGTAGCCAGTATATGCTAATGTTATATTTGTTTAGACTATGGTAAAACCATGATTTCTTGCAAAATTCATACATGTAGCCAGCATATGCTACTGTTATGTTTGTTTAGACTATGATAAAAACATTGGTTTCTTGCAAAATTAATACATGTAGCCAGTATATGCTAATGTTATTTTTGTTTATTTAGACTATAGTAAAACCATGATTTCTTGCAAAATTAATATGTGTAGCCAGTATATGCTACTCTTATGTTTGTTTGTTTAGACTATAGTAAAACCATGATTTCTTGCAAAATTAATACATGTAGCCAGCATATGCTAATGTTATGTTTGTTTAGACTATAGTAAACCATGATTTCTTGCAAAATTAATACGTGTAGCCAGTATATGCTACTGTTATTTTTGTTTATTAAGACTATAGTAAAACCATGATTTCTTGCAAAATTAATACATATAGCCAGTATATGCTAATGTTATGTTTGTTTGTTTAGACTATAGTAAAACCATGATTTCCTTTCTAAATTAATACATGTAGCCTGTATATGCTACTGTTGTTTGCTTGTTTAGACTATAGTAAAACCATGATTTCTTGCAAAATTAATACGTGTAGCCAGTATATGCTACTGTTATTTTTGTTTATTTAGACTATAGTAAAACCATGATTTCTTGTAAAATTAATATGTGTAGCCAGTATATGCTACTGTTATGTTTATTTGTTTAGACTATAGTAAAACCATGATTTCTTGCAAAATTAATACATGTAGCCAGTATATGCTACTGTTATGTTTGTTTGTTTAGACTATAGTAAAACCATGATTTCCTTTCTAAATTAATACATGTAGCCTGTATATGCTACTGTTGTTTGTTTGTTTAGACTATAGTAAAACCATGATTTCTTGCAAAATTAATACGTGTAGCCAGTATATGCTACTGTTATTTTTGTTTGTTTAGACTATAGTAAAACCATGATTTCTTGCAAAATTAATACATTGTAGAGCCGAAGGAACGGAGAAGACCGTAGGTTCACACTTTAGCCGTGTAGGCAACTTTCTTTAATCCACGGTAAATCAGAGAGCAACCAAACCACAGCTCGACTGAGCGGAGGTGGCAAGAATAATCAGAAAACTGGCTGGACAACCATAACTTAACCCTGCGTTAACCTGCCAGGGCAACCATGACTTAACCCTTAGTTCCTGGGTTGAATTCTGTCCCCAATACGTGTCCACCACATGAGCCCCCCCAGAATTCGCCCTAGTAATCGAAGTCAGGCAGGCGCGGGGGGACAACAGGCCGTCCGCGGCGGCTCCGGATAACAGGGGCCGGAGTGTCTCTGGGAGGCATTGACGCGGGCCTGTGGAGGTCGGCCTGAGGAGCAGAAGAGGCAGCTCGGGCCTCCACGGGGGGAGGAGGCGGAGCCGGGGGACGACCGCGACGAGGAGGTTGGGCTAACTCCAACGGCTGCGTCAAGTCCAGGTGTGCGGGTTTAACTCGGTCCACTGAAACATGCTCGGCCGTGCCCCCAAAATCCACCACCAGGTGCTTAGTTCCCCGTTCCAGGACGCGGAAGGGGCCGTCATAAGGGGGTTGCAGAGGGGGGCGGTGTGCGTCGTGACGGATGAACACGTAGTCCGCTGACTGCAGACCTGGGGGCACCTGGGACACCGGCGCGCCGTGTTGGGCGGTAGGGACGGGTGTGAAAGCTCTGACCCCGTCCAGCAAGGAGGCTCGTTGGTCCACAGCTGACCAGGGACGCGTTGCATTGGGCATGAAATCGCCTGGGACTCGCAGCGGCGTGCCGTACACCAGCTCCGCAGAGGAGGCTTGTAGGTCTTCCTTCGGGGCGGTCCGCAGGCCCAGCATGACCCATGGGAGCTTGTCGACCCAGTTGCAGTCCTTGAGAGTAGCCCGAAGCGCAGCCTTCATGGACCGGTGGAAGCGCTCACATAGGCCGTTCGCCTGAGGGTGGTAGGCGGTAGTGCGATGAAGCTTGACGCCCAGAGCCTCACCCACAGCACTCCATAGCTCTGAGGTAAACTGTGGCCCGCGGTCAGATGAAAGGTCGGAAGGCGTACCGAAACGTGAGACCCACGACCCAATAAAAGCCCGGGCCACATCAGCAGACGTCGTGGATGCCAGGGGAACAGCTTCAGGCCAGCGCGTAGTCCTGTCCACCACAGTGAAGAGGTAGGTGAACCCATGGGAGGGGGGTAGGGGACCAACCAGGTCGACGTGGACATGGTCAAATCGTCTCTCCGGCACTGCGAAGCGTTCCAGGGGCGCCTTAATGTGGCGGTGTATCTTAGCCCGCTGACAGGCAACACACGAGTCGGCCCACGCTTTCACGTCTCTCTTAAGTCCCTCCCACACAAACTTAGCAGAGGTCAGGCGCACGGATGGCTTACCGCCTGGATGAGAGAGGCCGTGCACAGCTTCAAATACGGGGCGTCTCCAGCTGTGCGGGACGATGGGCCTGGGCTGTCCTGTGGAGACGTCACACAGGAGGGTGGCACCTGTGTCGCTGAAAGGAACGTCCTGCAGGCGGAGCCCCGTGTCGGAGGCCCGGAGACGGAGGATGCTCGGGTCCGTGGCCTGGTCAACGGCCATCTGTGCATAGTCAAGGCCTAGGTGGACCGCTCCAATCACTGCCCTAGAGAGGCAGTCAGCTACCTGGTTAGACTTACCAGCGACGTGCTGGATGTCGGTAGTGAATTCCGAAATGTAGGAGAGTTGTCGCTGCTGGCGAGCGGACCATGGCTCGGCCGTCTTGGACATGGCAAACGTGAGGGGCTTGTGGTCCACGTACGCAGTAAACTCGCGGCCCTCTAGCAGGAAACGGAAATGCCGGACGGCGAGCCAGAGACCGAGGAGTTCCCTGTCAAAAGTACTATACTTGCGCTCTCGGGGTGTAAGCTGGCGACTGAAAAAGGCCAAAGGCTGCCAAGCCCCCCCCACCCACTGTTCGTGAACCGCACCAACAGCATAGTCCGATGCATCCGTGGTTATGGAAATAGGCGCTGTAGGTGAAGGATGCGCTAGCAGGGTAGCCTGGGAGAGCGCAGCTTTAGTCTCGGTGAACGCACGGTCCCGCTCTGCTGTCCAGTCGACCGCCTGGTTGGGGGACATGCCTTTCAGCGCCTCGTACAGTGGCCGGATGATAAAGGCGGCTCGGGGAATGAAGCGGTGGTAGAATGTCACCATCCCAATGAACTCCCTGAGCGCACGAGCTGTTTGGGGGCGCGGAAAGGCCGCCACCGCTTCCACCTTTGAGGGCAGGGGGACTGCCCCGTCCCCAGTGATGCGATGCCCGAGGAAATCAATGGCTGTCAGCCCGAACCGGCACTTCGCTGGGTTGACGATCAGCCCATGCTGGCTGAGGCGTGTGAAGAGGGCATGAAGATGGGACAGGTGTTCTTCCTTGGAGGCGCTGGCGATGAGTATGTCGTCCAAATAGACGAAGAGGAAAGGAAGGCCACGGAGCACTGAATCCATCAGCCGCTGAAAGGACTGGGCCGCGTTTTTGAGTCCAAATGGCATTCGTAGGAATTCAAATAGGCCGAATGGGGTAGTCACCGCTGTCTTGGGGATGTCTGAGGGGTGCACGGGAACTTGATGATAACCACGGACCAGGTCGACTTTTGAGAAGACGCATTTGCCAGACAGGTTTGCAGAAAAGTCCTGGATATGCGGGACAGGATAGCGGTCGGGCGTGGTGGCGTCATTTAGTCGGCGGTAGTCCCCGCATGGGCGCCAACCTCCATCAGGCTTAGCGACGATGTGGAGTGGGGACGCCCACGGGCTGTCAGAGCGGCGGATGATCCCCATGCGTTCCAGGTGCTCGAACTCAGACTTGGCAATGGCGAGTTTGGCGGGGTCGAGACGCCTGGCTCTGGCGTAGACCGGGGGCCCCTTCGTAGCAATGTGATGCTCCACCCCATGCTTAGCGGTGGGTGCAGAGAAGGTAGGCTGGGTGAGGTCAGGGAACTCAGCGAGGAGGCGGGTGAACTTGTCTGCCTCTGAGAGAGAGTTGGCTAGACCTGCATAGGCCGCTTCCCTCCGCGTACATGCGAAGGAGGAGAAGGTTAAGGCATCGACCAGACGGCTGTTCTGAATGTCCACTAGCAAACCGTAAGCGCACAAAAAATCAGCTCCGAGGAGGGGAAGCGTTACATTGGCCATGACGAACTCCCACGTGAAACGTTGTCCACCAAAACACAGTTCTACAGACCGCACGCCGTAGGTGTGGATAGGGCTGCCGTCAGCCGTCGCCAACTGGGGGCCCCGCTCCCCGCCCATGATGTCGACGTCAGTAGCAGGGAGCACGCTTCTCTGTGCGCCCGTGTCACAAAGAAATCGCCGACCGGAGATGGTGTCGAGGATGAAGAGTAGCCTGCTCGTATCGCCAACACTCATGGCCACTACTGAGTGTTGGCCCTCTCGTTTCCCGTCGGCCTGTAGTTGCAGGGGGAACGGCACCGTTTAGCTTTCGCACCAAATCGAGCGTGGTACATACAGAGTCCAGAGGGCTTGTAGCGGTCTGATGCTGTGGCGCCACCGTCGGGCCACGCCCGCGATGTCGGCGGGGGGCCAGTGAAGGTAGGAGCCAGCACCCCGGCATGGGAGGAACGTTGTGTAGCGACGAAGAATCGGTCAGCCTCCTTTGCCAGCTCACGGGGATCAGTGATGGTGGAGTTAGCGAGCGCAGTCTGGACGTGGGGCGGCATGTTGCGCAGAAACAGCTCCATAAACAGGAAACATGGCTTTTCTTGACCCAGTAGGTTTAACATCCTGCTCATTAGCTCCGATGGTTTGCCATCTCCCAAGCCCTGAATTGCGAAGAGGCGACGTGCTCTCTCCGTTGTTGACAGTTCAAAAGTTTCAAGGAGGAGATGTTTAAGTGCGGCGTATTTACCATCGGCCGGTGGGTTGGTTATGAAACCGCTTATCCTGGAAGCCGTAGCGCACCCCAGCGCTGCCAATACGTAGTAGTACCTGGTCTCGTCTGCTGTTATGTCTCTGAGCGCGAACTGTGCCTCAGCCTGCGCGAACCATGTAGCCGCGGAAGACTCCCAAAACTCCGGCAGTTTAATTGCAACGGCGTTCGTAGCCATAATGTGTGTGGTTTCAGAAAACTTATCCGAAAACCGACGTCGGGGTCACCAGTGTAGAGCCGAAGGAACGGAGAAGACCGTAGGTTCACACTTTAGCCGTGTAGGCAACTTTCTTTAATCCACGGTAAATCAGAGAGCAACCAAACCACAGCTCGACTGAGCGGAGGTGGCAAGAATAATCAGAAAACTGGCTGGACAACCATAACTTAACCCTGCGTTAACCTGCCAGGGCAACCATGACTTAACCCTTAGTTCCTGGGTTGAATTCTGTCCCCAATACGTGTCCACCACAACATGTAGCCAGTATATGCTACTGTTATTTTTGTTTGTTTAGACTATAGTAAAACCATGATTTCTTGCAAAATTAATACATGTAGCCAGTATATGCTACTGTTTTTGTTTAAACTATAGTAAAACCATGGTTTCTTGCAAAATTTATACATGTAGCCAGTATATGCTAATGTTATGTTTGTTTAGACTATGGTAAAACAATGATTTCTTGCAAAATTAATACATGTAGCCAGTGTATGCTAATGTTATGTTTGTTTAGACTATATTAAAACCATGATTTCTTACAAAATTAGTACGTGTAGGCAGTATATGCTAATGCTATGTTTGTTTAGACTATGGTAAAACCATGATTTCTTGCAAAATTAATACATGTAGCCAGTATATGCTGCTGTTGTTTGTTTGTTTGTTTAGACTATAGTAAACCATGATTTCTTGCAAAATAAATACATTTAGCCAGTATATGCTACTGTTGTTTGTTTGTTTAGAATATAGTAAACCATGATTTCTTGCAAAATTAATACGTGTAGCCAGTATATGCTACTGTTATTTTTGTTTATTTAGACTATAGTAAAACCATGATTTCTTGCAAAATTAATATGTGTAGCCAGTATATGCTACTGTTATGTTTGTTTGTTTAGACTATAGTAAAACCATGATTTCTTGCAAAATTAATACATGTAGCCAGTATATGCTACTGTTATGTTTGTTTGTTTAGACTATAGTAAAACCATGATTTCCTTTCTAAATTAATACATGTAGCCTGTATATGCTACTGTTGTTTGTTTGTTTAGACTGTAGTAAAACCATGATTTCTTGCTAAATTAATACATGTAGCCAGTATATGCTACTGTTTTTGATTAAACTATAGTAAAACCATGGTTTCTTGCAAAATTTATACATGTAGCCAGTATATGCTAATGTTATGTTTGTTTAGATTATGGTAAAACCATGATTTCTTGCAAAATTAATACATGTAGCCATTATATGCTAATGTTATGTTTGTTTAGACTATAGTAAAACCATGATTTCTTACAATATTAGTACGTGTAGCCAGTATATGCTAATGTTATATTTGTTTAGACTATGGTAAAACCATGATTTCTTGCAAAATTAATACATGTAGCCAGTATATGCTACTGTTATGTTTGTTTGTTTAGACTATAGTAAAACCATGATTTCCTTTCTAAATTAATACATGTAGCCTGTATATGCTACTGTTGTTTGTTTGTTTAGACTATAGTAAAACCATGATTTCTTGCAAAATTAATACGTGTAGCCAGTATATGCTACTGTTATTTTTGTTTGTTTAGACTATAGTAAAACCATGATTTCTTGCAAAATTAATACATGTAGCCAGTATATGCTACTGTTATTTTTGTTTGTTTAGACTATAGTAAAACCATGATTTCTTGCAAAATTAATACATGTAGCCAGTATATGCTACTGTTTTTGTTTAAACTATAGTAAAACCATGGTTTCTTGCAAAATTTATACATGTAGCCAGTATATGCTAATGTTATGTTTGTTTAGACTATGGTAAAACAATGATTTCTTGCAAAATTAATACATGTAGCCAGTGTATGCTAATGTTATGTTTGTTTAGACTATATTAAAACCATGATTTCTTACAAAATTAGTACGTGTAGGCAGTATATGCTAATGCTATGTTTGTTTAGACTATGGTAAAACCATGATTTCTTGCAAAATTAATACATGTAGCCAGTATATGCTGCTGTTGTTTGTTTGTTTGTTTAGACTATAGTAAACCATGATTTCTTGCAAAATAAATACATTTAGCCAGTATATGCTACTGTTGTTTGTTTGTTTAGAATATAGTAAACCATGATTTCTTGCAAAATTAATACGTGTAGCCAGTATATGCTACTGTTATTTTTGTTTATTTAGACTATAGTAAAACCATGATTTCTTGCAAAATTAATATGTGTAGCCAGTATATGCTACTGTTATGTTTGTTTGTTTAGACTATAGTAAAACCATGATTTCTTGCAAAATTAATACATGTAGCCAGTATATGCTACTGTTATGTTTGTTTGTTTAGACTATAGTAAAACCATGATTTCCTTTCTAAATTAATACATGTAGCCTGTATATGCTACTGTTGTTTGTTTGTTTAGACTGTAGTAAAACCATGATTTCTTGCTAAATTAATACATGTAGCCAGTATATGCTACTGTTTTTGATTAAACTATAGTAAAACCATGGTTTCTTGCAAAATTTATACATGTAGCAAGTATATGCTAATGTTATGTTTGTTTAGATTATGGTAAAACCATGATTTCTTGCAAAATTAATACATGTAGCCATTATATGCTAATGTTATGTTTGTTTAGACTATAGTAAAACCATGATTTCTTACAATATTAGTACGTGTAGCCAGTATATGCTAATGTTATATTTGTTTAGACTATGGTAAAACCATGATTTCTTGCAAAATTCATACATGTAGCCAGCATATGCTACTGTTATGTTTGTTTAGACTATGATAAAAACATTGGTTTCTTGCAAAATTAATACATGTAGCCAGTATATGCTAATGTTATTTTTGTTTATTTAGACTATAGTAAAACCATGATTTCTTGCAAAATTAATATGTGTAGCCAGTATATGCTACTCTTATGTTTGTTTGTTTAGACTATAGTAAAACCATGATTTCTTGCAAAATTAATACATGTAGCCAGCATATGCTAATGTTATGTTTGTTTAGACTATAGTAAACCATGATTTCTTGCAAAATTAATACGTGTAGCCAGTATATGCTACTGTTATTTTTGTTTATTAAGACTATAGTAAAACCATGATTTCTTGCAAAATTAATACATATAGCCAGTATATGCTAATGTTATGTTTGTTTGTTTAGACTATAGTAAAACCATGATTTCCTTTCTAAATTAATACATGTAGCCTGTATATGCTACTGTTGTTTGCTTGTTTAGACTATAGTAAAACCATGATTTCTTGCAAAATTAATACGTGTAGCCAGTATATGCTACTGTTATTTTTGTTTATTTAGACTATAGTAAAACCATGATTTCTTGTAAAATTAATATGTGTAGCCAGTATATGCTACTGTTATGTTTATTTGTTTAGACTATAGTAAAACCATGATTTCTTGCAAAATTAATACATGTAGCCAGTATATGCTACTGTTATGTTTGTTTGTTTAGACTATAGTAAAACCATGATTTCCTTTCTAAATTAATACATGTAGCCTGTATATGCTACTGTTGTTTGTTTGTTTAGACTATAGTAAAACCATGATTTCTTGCAAAATTAATACGTGTAGCCAGTATATGCTACTGTTATTTTTGTTTGTTTAGACTATAGTAAAACCATGATTTCTTGCAAAATTAATACATGTAGCCAGTATATGCTACTGTTATTTTTGTTTGTTTAGACTATAGTAAAACCATGATTTCTTGCAAAATTAATACATGTAGCCAGTATATGCTACTGTTTTTGTTTAAACTATAGTAAAACCATGGTTTCTTGCAAAATTTATACATGTAGCCAGTATATGCTAATGTTATGTTTGTTTAGACTATGGTAAAACAATGATTTCTTGCAAAATTAATACATGTAGCCAGTGTATGCTAATGTTATGTTTGTTTAGACTATATTAAAACCATGATTTCTTACAAAATTAGTACGTGTAGGCAGTATATGCTAATGCTATGTTTGTTTAGACTATGGTAAAACCATGATTTCTTGCAAAATTAATACATGTAGCCAGTATATGCTGCTGTTGTTTGTTTGTTTGTTTAGACTATAGTAAACCATGATTTCTTGCAAAATAAATACATTTAGCCAGTATATGCTACTGTTGTTTGTTTGTTTAGAATATAGTAAACCATGATTTCTTGCAAAATTAATACGTGTAGCCAGTATATGCTACTGTTATTTTTGTTTATTTAGACTATAGTAAAACCATGATTTCTTGCAAAATTAATATGTGTAGCCAGTATATGCTACTGTTATGTTTGTTTGTTTAGACTATAGTAAAACCATGATTTCTTGCAAAATTAATACATGTAGCCAGTATATGCTACTGTTATGTTTGTTTGTTTAGACTATAGTAAAACCATGATTTCCTTTCTAAATTAATACATGTAGCCTGTATATGCTACTGTTGTTTGTTTGTTTAGACTGTAGTAAAACCATGATTTCTTGCTAAATTAATACATGTAGCCAGTATATGCTACTGTTTTTGATTAAACTATAGTAAAACCATGGTTTCTTGCAAAATTTATACATGTAGCCAGTATATGCTAATGTTATGTTTGTTTAGATTATGGTAAAACCATGATTTCTTGCAAAATTAATACATGTAGCCATTATATGCTAATGTTATGTTTGTTTAGACTATAGTAAAACCATGATTTCTTACAATATCAGTACGTGTAGCCAGTATATGCTAATGTTATATTTGTTTAGACTATGGTAAAACCATGATTTCTTGCAAATTTAACACATGTAGCCAGTATATGCTACTGTTGTTTGTTTGTTTAGACTATAGTAAAACCATGGTTTCTCTCTAAATGAATACATGTAGCCAGTATATGCTAATGTTTTGTTTGTTTTGACTATAGTAAAACCATGATTTCTTGCAAAATTAATACATGTATCCAGTATATGCTACTGTTATGTTTGTTTGTTTAGACTATAGTAAAACCATGATTTCTTGCAAAATTAATACATTTAGCCAGTATATGCTACTGTTGTTTGTTTTTTAGACTATAGTAAAACCATGATTTCTTGCAAAATTAATACGTGTAGCCAGTATATGCTAATGTTGTGTTTGTTTAGACTATAGTAAAACCATGATTTCTTGCAAAATTAATACATGTAATCAGTATATGCTACTGTTGTTTGTTTGTTTAGACTATAGTAAAACCATGATTTCTTGCAAAATTAATACATATCGCCAGTATATGCTACTGTTGTTTGTTTGTTTGTTTAGACTATAGTAAAACCATGATTTCTTGCAAAATTAATACATGTAGCCAGTATATGCTACTGTTATGTTTGTTTAGACTATAGTAAACCATGATTTCCTGCAAAATTAATACGTGTAGCCAGTATATGCTACTGTTATTTTTGTTTATTTAGACTATAGTAAAACCATGATTTCTTGCAAAATTAATATGTGTAGCCAGTATATGCTACTCTTATGTTTGTTTGTTTAGACTATAGTAAAACCATGATTTCTTGCAAAATTAATACATGTAGCCAGCATATGCTAATGTTATGTTTGTTTAGACTATAGTAAACCATGATTTCTTGCAAAATTAATACGTGTAGCCAGTATATGCTACTGTTATTTTTGTTTATTAAGACTATAGTAAAACCATGATTTCTTGCAAAATTAATACATGTAGCCAGTATATGCTAATGTTATGTTTGTTTGTTTAGACTATAGTAAAACCATGATTTCCTTTCTAAATTAATACATGTAGCCTGTATATGCTACTGTTGTTTGCTTGTTTAGACTATAGTAAAACCATGATTTCTTGCTAAATTAATACATGTAGCCAGTATATTCTACTGTTTTTGTTTAAACTATAGTAAAACCACGGTTTCTTGCAAAATTTATACATGTAGCCAGTACATGCTAATGTTATGTTTGTTTAGACTATGGTAAAACCATGATTTCTTGCAAAATAAATACATTTAGCCAGTATATGCTACTGTTGTTTGTTTGTTTAGACTATAGTAAAACCATGATTTCTTGCAAACTTAATACATGTAGCCAGTATATGCTAATGTTATGTTTGTTTGTTTAGACTATAGTAAAACCATGGTTTCTTGCAAAATTAATACATGTAGCCAGTATATGCTACTGTTATGTTTGTTTAGACTATAGTAAATCATGATTTCTTGCAAAATTAATACGTGTAGCCAGTATATGCTAATGTTATTTTTGTTTATTTAGACTATAGTAAAACCATGATTTCTTGCAAAATTAATATGTGTAGCCAGTATATGCTACTCTTATGTTTGTTTGTTTAGACTATAGTAAAACCATGATTTCTTGCAAAATTAATACATGTAGCCAGCATATGCTAATGTTATGTTTGTTTAGACTATATTAAAACCATGATTTCTTACAAAATTAGTACGTGTAGGCAGTATATGCTAATGCTATGTTTGTTTAGACTATGGTAAAACCATGATTTCTTGCAAAATTAATACATGTAGCCAGTATATGCTGCTGTTGTTTGTTTGTTTGTTTAGACTATAGTAAACCATGATTTCTTGCAAAATAAATACATTTAGCCAGTATATGCTACTGTTGTTTGTTTGTTTAGAATATAGTAAACCATGATTTCTTGCAAAATTAATACGTGTAGCCAGTATATGCTACTGTTATTTTTGTTTATTTAGACTATAGTAAAACCATGATTTCTTGCAAAATTAATATGTGTAGCCAGTATATGCTACTGTTATGTTTGTTTGTTTAGACTATAGTAAAACCATGATTTCTTGCAAAATTAATACATGTAGCCAGTATATGCTACTGTTATGTTTGTTTGTTTAGACTATAGTAAAACCATGATTTCCTTTCTAAATTAATACATGTAGCCTGTATATGCTACTGTTGTTTGTTTGTTTAGACTGTAGTAAAACCATGATTTCTTGCTAAATTAATACATGTAGCCAGTATATGCTACTGTTTTTGATTAAACTATAGTAAAACCATGGTTTCTTGCAAAATTTATACATGTAGCAAGTATATGCTAATGTTATGTTTGTTTAGATTATGGTAAAACCATGATTTCTTGCAAAATTAATACATGTAGCCATTATATGCTAATGTTATGTTTGTTTAGACTATAGTAAAACCATGATTTCTTACAATATTAGTACGTGTAGCCAGTATATGCTAATGTTATATTTGTTTAGACTATGGTAAAACCATGATTTCTTGCAAAATTCATACATGTAGCCAGCATATGCTACTGTTATGTTTGTTTAGACTATGATAAAAACATTGGTTTCTTGCAAAATTAATACATGTAGCCAGTATATGCTAATGTTATTTTTGTTTATTTAGACTATAGTAAAACCATGATTTCTTGCAAAATTAATATGTGTAGCCAGTATATGCTACTCTTATGTTTGTTTGTTTAGACTATAGTAAAACCATGATTTCTTGCAAAATTAATACATGTAGCCAGCATATGCTAATGTTATGTTTGTTTAGACTATAGTAAACCATGATTTCTTGCAAAATTAATACGTGTAGCCAGTATATGCTACTGTTATTTTTGTTTATTAAGACTATAGTAAAACCATGATTTCTTGCAAAATTAATACATATAGCCAGTATATGCTAATGTTATGTTTGTTTGTTTAGACTATAGTAAAACCATGATTTCCTTTCTAAATTAATACATGTAGCCTGTATATGCTACTGTTGTTTGCTTGTTTAGACTATAGTAAAACCATGATTTCTTGCAAAATTAATACGTGTAGCCAGTATATGCTACTGTTATTTTTGTTTATTTAGACTATAGTAAAACCATGATTTCTTGTAAAATTAATATGTGTAGCCAGTATATGCTACTGTTATGTTTATTTGTTTAGACTATAGTAAAACCATGATTTCTTGCAAAATTAATACATGTAGCCAGTATATGCTACTGTTATGTTTGTTTGTTTAGACTATAGTAAAACCATGATTTCCTTTCTAAATTAATACATGTAGCCTGTATATGCTACTGTTGTTTGTTTGTTTAGACTATAGTAAAACCATGATTTCTTGCAAAATTAATACGTGTAGCCAGTATATGCTACTGTTATTTTTGTTTGTTTAGACTATAGTAAAACCATGATTTCTTGCAAAATTAATACATGTAGCCAGTATATGCTACTGTTATTTTTGTTTGTTTAGACTATAGTAAAACCATGATTTCTTGCAAAATTAATACATGTAGCCAGTATATGCTACTGTTTTTGTTTAAACTATAGTAAAACCATGGTTTCTTGCAAAATTTATACATGTAGCCAGTATATGCTAATGTTATGTTTGTTTAGACTATGGTAAAACAATGATTTCTTGCAAAATTAATACATGTAGCCAGTGTATGCTAATGTTATGTTTGTTTAGACTATATTAAAACCATGATTTCTTACAAAATTAGTACGTGTAGGCAGTATATGCTAATGCTATGTTTGTTTAGACTATGGTAAAACCATGATTTCTTGCAAAATTAATACATGTAGCCAGTATATGCTGCTGTTGTTTGTTTGTTTGTTTAGACTATAGTAAACCATGATTTCTTGCAAAATAAATACATTTAGCCAGTATATGCTACTGTTGTTTGTTTGTTTAGAATATAGTAAACCATGATTTCTTGCAAAATTAATACGTGTAGCCAGTATATGCTACTGTTATTTTTGTTTATTTAGACTATAGTAAAACCATGATTTCTTGCAAAATTAATATGTGTAGCCAGTATATGCTACTGTTATGTTTGTTTGTTTAGACTATAGTAAAACCATGATTTCTTGCAAAATTAATACATGTAGCCAGTATATGCTACTGTTATGTTTGTTTGTTTAGACTATAGTAAAACCATGATTTCCTTTCTAAATTAATACATGTAGCCTGTATATGCTACTGTTGTTTGTTTGTTTAGACTGTAGTAAAACCATGATTTCTTGCTAAATTAATACATGTAGCCAGTATATGCTACTGTTTTTGATTAAACTATAGTAAAACCATGGTTTCTTGCAAAATTTATACATGTAGCCAGTATATGCTAATGTTATGTTTGTTTAGATTATGGTAAAACCATGATTTCTTGCAAAATTAATACATGTAGCCATTATATGCTAATGTTATGTTTGTTTAGACTATAGTAAAACCATGATTTCTTACAATATCAGTACGTGTAGCCAGTATATGCTAATGTTATATTTGTTTAGACTATGGTAAAACCATGATTTCTTGCAAATTTAACACATGTAGCCAGTATATGCTACTGTTGTTTGTTTGTTTAGACTATAGTAAAACCATGGTTTCTCTCTAAATGAATACATGTAGCCAGTATATGCTAATGTTTTGTTTGTTTTGACTATAGTAAAACCATGATTTCTTGCAAAATTAATACATGTATCCAGTATATGCTACTGTTATGTTTGTTTGTTTAGACTATAGTAAAACCATGATTTCTTGCAAAATTAATACATTTAGCCAGTATATGCTACTGTTGTTTGTTTTTTAGACTATAGTAAAACCATGATTTCTTGCAAAATTAATACGTGTAGCCAGTATATGCTAATGTTGTGTTTGTTTAGACTATAGTAAAACCATGATTTCTTGCAAAATTAATACATGTAATCAGTATATGCTACTGTTGTTTGTTTGTTTAGACTATAGTAAAACCATGATTTCTTGCAAAATTAATACATATCGCCAGTATATGCTACTGTTGTTTGTTTGTTTGTTTAGACTATAGTAAAACCATGATTTCTTGCAAAATTAATACATGTAGCCAGTATATGCTACTGTTATGTTTGTTTAGACTATAGTAAACCATGATTTCCTGCAAAATTAATACGTGTAGCCAGTATATGCTACTGTTATTTTTGTTTATTTAGACTATAGTAAAACCATGATTTCTTGCAAAATTAATATGTGTAGCCAGTATATGCTACTCTTATGTTTGTTTGTTTAGACTATAGTAAAACCATGATTTCTTGCAAAATTAATACATGTAGCCAGCATATGCTAATGTTATGTTTGTTTAGACTATAGTAAACCATGATTTCTTGCAAAATTAATACGTGTAGCCAGTATATGCTACTGTTATTTTTGTTTATTAAGACTATAGTAAAACCATGATTTCTTGCAAAATTAATACATGTAGCCAGTATATGCTAATGTTATGTTTGTTTGTTTAGACTATAGTAAAACCATGATTTCCTTTCTAAATTAATACATGTAGCCTGTATATGCTACTGTTGTTTGCTTGTTTAGACTATAGTAAAACCATGATTTCTTGCTAAATTAATACATGTAGCCAGTATATTCTACTGTTTTTGTTTAAACTATAGTAAAACCACGGTTTCTTGCAAAATTTATACATGTAGCCAGTACATGCTAATGTTATGTTTGTTTAGACTATGGTAAAACCATGATTTCTTGCAAAATAAATACATTTAGCCAGTATATGCTACTGTTGTTTGTTTGTTTAGACTATAGTAAAACCATGATTTCTTGCAAACTTAATACATGTAGCCAGTATATGCTAATGTTATGTTTGTTTGTTTAGACTATAGTAAAACCATGGTTTCTTGCAAAATTAATACATGTAGCCAGTATATGCTACTGTTATGTTTGTTTAGACTATAGTAAATCATGATTTCTTGCAAAATTAATACGTGTAGCCAGTATATGCTAATGTTATTTTTGTTTATTTAGACTATAGTAAAACCATGATTTCTTGCAAAATTAATATGTGTAGCCAGTATATGCTACTCTTATGTTTGTTTGTTTAGACTATAGTAAAACCATGATTTCTTGCAAAATTAATACATGTAGCCAGCATATGCTAATGTTATGTTTGTTTAGACTATAGTAAACCATGATTTCTTGCAAAATTAATACGTGTAGCCAGTATATGCTACTGTTGTTTGTTTGTTTGTTTAGACTATAGTAAAACCATGATTTCTTGCAAAATAAATACATTTAGCCAGTATATGCTACTGTTGTTTGTTTGTTTAGACTATAGTAAAACCATGATTTCTTGCAAACTTAATACATGTAGCCAGTATATGCTAATGTTATGTTTGTTTGTTTAGACTATAGTAAAACCATGGTTTCTTGCAAAATTAATACATGTAGCCAGTATATGCTACTGTTATGTTTGTTTAGACTATAGTAAATCATGATTTCTTGCAAAATTAATACGTGTAGCCAGTATATGCTAATGTTATTTTTGTTTATTTAGACTATAGTAAAACCATGATTTCTTGCAAAATTAATATGTGTAGCCAGTATATGCTACTCTTATGTTTGTTTGTTTAGACTATAGTAAAACCATGATTTCTTGCAAAATTAATACATGTAGCCAGCATATGCTAATGTTATGTTTGTTTAGACTATAGTAAACCATGATTTCTTGCAAAATTAATACGTGTAGCCAGTATATGCTACTGTTATTTTTGTTTATTAAGACTATAGTAAAACCATGATTTCTTGCAAAATAAATACATATAGCCAGTATATGCTAATGTTATGTTTGTTTGTTTAGACTATAGTAAAACCATGATTTCCTTTCTAAATTAATACATGTAGCCTGTATATGCTACCGTTGTTTGCTTGTTTAGACTATAGTAAAACCATGATTTCTTGCAAAATTAATACGTGTAGCCAGTATATGCTACTGTTATTTTTGTTTATTTAGACTATAGTAAAACCATGATTTCTTGTAAAATTAATATGTGTAGCCAGTATATGCTACTGTTATGTTTGTTTGTTTAGACTATAGTAAAACCATGATTTCTTGCAAAATTAATACATGTAGCCAGTATATGCTACTGTTATGTTTGTTTGTTTAGACTATAGTAAAACCATGATTTCCTTTCTAAATTAATACATGTAGCCTGTATATGCTACTGTTGTTTGTTTGTTTAGACTATAGTAAAACCATGATTTCTTGCAAAATTAATACGTGTAGCCAGTATATGCTACTGTTATTTTTGTTTGTTTAGACTATAGTAAAACCATGATTTCTTGCAAAATTAATACATGTAGCCAGTATATGCTACTGTTATTTTTGTTTGTTTAGACTATAGTAAAACCATGATTTCTTGCAAAATTAATACATGTAGCCAGTATATGCTACTGTTTTTGTTTAAACTATAGTAAAACCATGGTTTCTTGCAAAATTTATACATGTAGCCAGTATATGCTAATGTTATGTTTGTTTAGACTATGGTAAAACAATGATTTCTTGCAAAATTAATACATGTAGCCAGTGTATGCTAATGTTATGTTTGTTTAGACTATATTAAAACCATGATTTCTTACAAAATTAGTACGTGTAGGCAGTATATGCTAATGCTATGTTTGTTTAGACTATGGTAAAACCATGATTTCTTGCAAAATTAATACATGTAGCCAGTATATGCTGCTGTTGTTTGTTTGTTTGTTTAGACTATAGTAAACCATGATTTCTTGCAAAATAAATACATTTAGCCAGTATATGCTACTGTTGTTTGTTTGTTTAGAATATAGTAAACCATGATTTCTTGCAAAATTAATACGTGTAGCCAGTATATGCTACTGTTATTTTTGTTTATTTAGACTATAGTAAAACCATGATTTCTTGCAAAATTAATATGTGTAGCCAGTATATGCTACTGTTATGTTTGTTTGTTTAGACTATAGTAAAACCATGATTTCTTGCAAAATTAATACATGTAGCCAGTATATGCTACTGTTATGTTTGTTTGTTTAGACTATAGTAAAACCATGATTTCCTTTCTAAATTAATACATGTAGCCTGTATATGCTACTGTTGTTTGTTTGTTTAGACTGTAGTAAAACCATGATTTCTTGCTAAATTAATACATGTAGCCAGTATATGCTACTGTTTTTGATTAAACTATAGTAAAACCATGGTTTCTTGCAAAATTTATACATGTAGCCAGTATATGCTAATGTTATGTTTGTTTAGACTATGGTAAAACCATGATTTCTTGCAAAATTAATACATGTAGCCATGATATGCTAATGTTATGTTTGTTTAGACTATAGTAAAACCATGATTTCTTACAATATTAGTACGTGTAGCCAGTATATGCTAATGTTATATTTGTTTAGACTATGGTAAAACCATGATTTCTTGCAAATTTAACACATGTAGCCAGTATATGCTACTGTTGTTTGTTTGTTTAGACTATAGTAAAACCATGGTTTCTCTCTAAATGAATACATGTAGCCAGTATATGCTAATGTTTTGTTTGTTTTGACTATAGTAAAACCATGATTTCTTGCAAAATTAATACATGTATCCAGTATATGCTACTGTTATGTTTGTTTGTTTAGACTATAGTAAAACCATGATTTCTTGCAAAATTAATACATTTATCCAGTATATGCTACTGTTGTTTGTTTTTTAGACTATAGTAAAACCATGATTTCTTGCAAAATTAATACGTGTAGCCAGTATATGCTAATGTTGTGTTTGTTTAGACTATAGTAAAACCATGATTTCTTGCAAAATTAATACATGTAATCAGTATATGCTACTGTTGTTTGTTTGTTTAGACTATAGTAAAACCATGATTTCTTGCAAAATTAATACATATCGCCAGTATATGCTACTGTTGTTTGTTTGTTTGTTTAGACTATAGTAAAACCATGATTTCTTGCAAAATTAATACATGTAGCCAGTATATGCTACTGTTATGTTTGTTTAGACTATAGTAAACCATGATTTCATGCAAAATTAATACGTGTAGCCAGTATATGCTACTGTTATTTTTGTTTATTTAGACTATAGTAAAACCATGATTTCTTGCAAAATTAATATGTGTAGCCAGTATATGCTACTCTTATGTTTGTTTGTTTAGACTATAGTAAAACCATGATTTCTTGCAAAATTAATACATGTAGCCAGCATATGCTAATGTTATGTTTGTTTAGACTATAGTAAACCATGATTTCTTGCAAAATTAATACGTGTAGCCAGTATATGCTACTGTTATTTTTGTTTATTAAGACTATAGTAAAACCATGATTTCTTGCAAAATTAATACATGTAGCCAGTATATGCTAATGTTATGTTTGTTTGTTTAGACTATAGTAAAACCATGATTTCCTTTCTAAATTAATACATGTAGCCTGTATATGCTACTGTTGTTTGCTTGTTTAGACTATAGTAAAACCATGATTTCTTGCTAAATTAATACATGTAGCCAGTATATTCTACTGTTTTTGTTTAAACTATAGTAAAACCACGGTTTCTTGCAAAATTTATACATGTAGCCAGTACATGCTAATGTTATGTTTGTTTAGACTATGGTAAAACCATGATTTCTTGCTAAATTAATACATGTAGCCAGTATATGCTACTGTTTTTGTTTAAACTATAGTAAAACCATGATTTCTTGCAAAATTAATACATGTAGCCAGTATATGCTACTGTTGTTTGTTTGTTTGTTTAGACTATAGTAAAACCATGATTTCCTGCAAAATTAATACATGTAGCCAGTATATGCTACTTTTGTTTGTTTGCTTAGACTATAGTAAAACCATGATTTCTTGCAAAATTAATACGTGTAGCCAGTATATGCTACTGTTATTTTTGTTTGTTTAGACTATAGTAAAACCATGATTTCTTGCAAAATTAATACATGTAGCAAGGATATGCTACTGTTATTTTTGTTTGTTTAGACTTTAGTAAAACCATGATTTCTTGCAAAATTAATACATGTAGCCAGTATATGCTACTGTTTTTGTTTAAACTATAGTAAAACCATGGTTTCTTGCAAAATTTATACATGTAGCCAGTATATGCTAATGTTATGTTTGTTTAGACTATGGTAAAACAATGATTTCTTACAAAATTAGTACGTGTAGCCAGTATATGCTAACGTTATGTTTGTTTAGACTATGGTAAAACCATGATTTCTTGCAAAATTAATACATGTAGCCAGTATATGCTAATGTTATGTTTGTTTGTTTAGACTTTAGTAAAGCCATGGTTTCTTACAAAATTAATACATGTAGCTAGTATATGCTAATGTTTTGTTTGTTTTGACTATAGTAAAACCATGATTTCTTGCAAAATTAATACGTGTAGCCAGTATATGCTACTGTTGTTTGTTTGTTTAGACTATAGTAAAACCATGATTTCTTGCAAAATAAATACATTTAGTCAGTATATGCTACTGTTGTTTGTTTGTTTAGACTATAGTAAAACCATGATTTCTTGCAAAATTAATACATATCGCCAGTATATGCTACTGTTGTTTGTTTGTTTGTTTAGACTATAGTAAAACCATGACTTCTTGCAAAATTAATACATGTAGCCAGTATATGCTACTGTTATGTTTGTTTAGACTATAGTAAACCATGATTTCCTGCAAAATTAATACGTGTAGCCAGTATATGCTACTGTTATTTTTGTTTATTTAGACTATAGTAAAACCATGATTTCTTGCAAAATTAATACATATCGCCAGTATATGCTACTGTTGTTTGTTTGTTTGTTTAGACTATAGTAAAACCATGATTTCTTGCAAAATAAATACATTTAGCCAGTATATGCTACTGTTGTTTGTTTGTTTAGAATATAGTAAACCATGATTTCTTGCAAAATTAATACGTGTAGCCAGTATATGCTACTGTTATTTTTGTTTATTTAGACTATAGTAAAACCATGATTTCTTGCAAAATTAATATGTGTAGCCAGTATATGCTACTGTTATGTTTGTTTGTTTAGACTATAGTAAAACCATGATTTCTTGCAAAATTAATACATGTAGCCAGTATATGCTACTGTTATGTTTGTTTGTTTAGACTATAGTAAAACCATGATTTCCTTTCTAAATTAATACATGTAGCCTGTATATGCTACTGTTGTTTGTTTGTTTAGACTGTAGTAAAACCATGATTTCTTGCTAAATTAATACATGTAGCCAGTATATGCTACTGTTTTTGATTAAACTATAGTAAAACCATGGTTTCTTGCAAAATTTATACATGTAGCCAGTATATGCTAATGTTATGTTTGTTTAGACTATGGTAAAACCATGATTTCTTGCAAAATTAATACATGTAGCCATTATATGCTAATGTTATGTTTGTTTAGACTATAGTAAAACCATGATTTCTTACAATATTAGTACGTGTAGCCAGTATATGCTAATGTTATGTTTGTTTGTTTAGACTATAGTAAAACCATGATTTCTTGCAAAATTAATACATTTATCCAGTATATGCTACTGTTGTTTGTTTTTTAGACTATAGTAAAACCATGATTTCTTGCAAAATTAATACGTGTAGCCAGTATATGCTAATGTTGTGTTTGTTTAGACTATAGTAAAACCATGATTTCTTGCAAAATTAATACATGTAATCAGTATATGCTACTGTTGTTTGTTTGTTTAGACTATAGTAAAACCATGATTTCTTGCAAAATTAATACATATCGCCAGTATATGCTAATGTTATGTTTGTTTAGACTATGGTAAAACAATGATTTCTTACAAAATTAGTACGTGTAGCCAGTATATGCTAACGTTATGTTTGTTTAGACTATGGTAAAACCATGATTTCTTGCAAAATTAATACATGTAGCCAGTATATGCTAATGTTATGTTTGTTTGTTTAGACTTTAGTAAAGCCATGGTTTCTTACAAAATTAATACATGTAGCTAGTATATGCTAATGTTTTGTTTGTTTTGACTATAGTAAAACCATGATTTCTTGCAAAATTAATACGTGTAGCCAGTATATGCTACTGTTGTTTGTTTGTTTAGACTATAGTAAAACCATGATTTCTTGCAAAATAAATACATTTAGTCAGTATATGCTACTGTTGTTTGTTTGTTTAGACTATAGTAAAACCATGATTTCTTGCAAAATTAATACATATCGCCAGTATATGCTACTGTTGTTTGTTTGTTTGTTTAGACTATAGTAAAACCATGACTTCTTGCAAAATTAATACATGTAGCCAGTATATGCTACTGTTATGTTTGTTTAGACTATAGTAAACCATGATTTCCTGCAAAATTAATACGTGTAGCCAGTATATGCTACTGTTATTTTTGTTTATTTAGACTATAGTAAAACCATGATTTCTTGCAAAATTAATACATATCGCCAGTATATGCTACTGTTGTTTGTTTGTTTGTTTAGACTATAGTAAAACCATGATTTCTTGCAAAATAAATACATTTAGCCAGTATATGCTACTGTTGTTTGTTTGTTTAGAATATAGTAAACCATGATTTCTTGCAAAATTAATACGTGTAGCCAGTATATGCTACTGTTATTTTTGTTTATTTAGACTATAGTAAAACCATGATTTCTTGCAAAATTAATATGTGTAGCCAGTATATGCTACTGTTATGTTTGTTTGTTTAGACTATAGTAAAACCATGATTTCTTGCAAAATTAATACATGTAGCCAGTATATGCTACTGTTATGTTTGTTTGTTTAGACTATAGTAAAACCATGATTTCCTTTCTAAATTAATACATGTAGCCTGTATATGCTACTGTTGTTTGTTTGTTTAGACTGTAGTAAAACCATGATTTCTTGCTAAATTAATACATGTAGCCAGTATATGCTACTGTTTTTGATTAAACTATAGTAAAACCATGGTTTCTTGCAAAATTTATACATGTAGCCAGTATATGCTAATGTTATGTTTGTTTAGACTATGGTAAAACCATGATTTCTTGCAAAATTAATACATGTAGCCATTATATGCTAATGTTATGTTTGTTTAGACTATAGTAAAACCATGATTTCTTACAATATTAGTACGTGTAGCCAGTATATGCTAATGTTATGTTTGTTTGTTTAGACTATAGTAAAACCATGATTTCTTGCAAAATTAATACATTTACCCAGTATATGCTACTGTTGTTTGTTTTTTAGACTATAGTAAAACCATGATTTCTTGCAAAATTAATACGTGTAGCCAGTATATGCTAATGTTGTGTTTGTTTAGACTATAGTAAAACCATGATTTCTTGCAAAATTAATACATGTAATCAGTATATGCTACTGTTGTTTGTTTGTTTAGACTATAGTAAAACCATGATTTCTTGCAAAATTAATACATATCGCCAGTATATGCTACTGTTGTTTGTTTGTTTGTTTAGACTATAGTAAAACCATGATTTCTTGCAAAATTAATACATGTAGCCAGTATATGCTACTGTTATGTTTGTTTAGACTATAGTAAACCATGATTTCCTGCAAAATTAATACGTGTAGCCAGTATATGCTACTGTTATTTTTGTTTATTTAGACTATAGTAAAACCATGATTTCTTGCAAAATTAATATGTGTAGCCAGTATATGCTACTCTTATGTTTGTTTGTTTAGACTATAGTAAAACCATGATTTCTTGCAAAATTAATACATGTAGCCAGCATATGCTAATGTTATGTTTGTTTAGACTATAGTAAACCATGATTTCTTGCAAAATTAATACGTGTAGCCAGTATATGCTACTGTTATTTTTGTTTATTAAGACTATAGTAAAACCATGATTTCTTGCAAAATTAATACATGTAGCCAGTATATGCTAATGTTATGTTTGTTTGTTTAGACTATAGTAAAACCATGATTTCCTTTCTAAATTAATACATGTAGCCTGTATATGCTACTGTTGTTTGCTTGTTTAGACTATAGTAAAACCATGATTTCTTGCTAAATTAATACATGTAGCCAGTATATTCTACTGTTTTTGTTTAAACTATAGTAAAACCACGGTTTCTTGCAAAATTTATACATGTAGCCAGTACATGCTAATGTTATGTTTGTTTAGACTATGGTAAAACCATGATTTCTTGCTAAATTAATACATGTAGCCAGTATATGCTACTGTTTTTGTTTAAACTATAGTAAAACCATGATTTCTTGCAAAATTAATACATGTAGCCAGTATATGCTACTGTTGTTTGTTTGTTTGTTTAGACTATAGTAAAACCATGATTTCTTGCAAAATTAATACATGTAGCCAGTATATGCTACTTTTGTTTGTTTGCTTAGACTATAGTAAAACCATGATTTCTTGCAAAATTAATACGTGTAGCCAGTATATGCTACTGTTATTTTTGTTTGTTTAGACTATAGTAAAACCATGATTTCTTGCAAAATTAATACATGTAGCAAGGATATGCTACTGTTATTTTTGTTTGTTTAGACTTTAGTAAAACCATGATTTCTTGCAAAATTAATACATGTAGCCAGTATATGCTACTGTTTTTGTTTAAACTATAGTAAAACCATGGTTTCTTGCAAAATTTATACATGTAGCCAGTATATGCTAATGTTATGTTTGTTTAGACTATGGTAAAACAATGATTTCTTACAAAATTAGTACGTGTAGCCAGTATATGCTAACGTTATGTTTGTTTAGACTATGGTAAAACCATGATTTCTTGCAAAATTAATACATGTAGCCAGTATATGCTAATGTTATGTTTGTTTGTTTAGACTTTAGTAAAGCCATGGTTTCTTACAAAATTAATACATGTAGCTAGTATATGCTAATGTTTTGTTTGTTTTGACTATAGTAAAACCATGATTTCTTGCAAAATTAATACGTGTAGCCAGTATATGCTACTGTTTTTTGTTTGTTTAGACTATAGTAAAACCATGATTTCTTGCAAAATAAATACATTTAGTCAGTATATGCTACTGTTGTTTGTTTGTTTAGACTATAGTAAAACCATGATTTCTTGCAAAATTAATACATATCGCCAGTATATGCTACTGTTGTTTGTTTGTTTGTTTAGACTATAGTAAAACCATGACTTCTTGCAAAATTAATACATGTAGCCAGTATATGCTACTGTTATGTTTGTTTAGACTATAGTAAACCATGATTTCCTGCAAAATTAATACGTGTAGCCAGTATATGCTACTGTTATTTTTGTTTATTTAGACTATAGTAAAACCATGATTTCTTGCAAAATTAATATGTGTAGCCAGTATATGCTACTCTTATGTTTGTTTGTTTAGACTATAGTAAAACCATGATTTCTTGCAAAATTAATACATGTAGCCAGCATATGCTAATGTTATGTTTGTTTAGACTATAGTAAACCATGATTTCTTGCAAAATTAATACGTGTAGCCAGTATATGCTACTGTTATTTTTGTTTATTAAGACTATAGTAAAACCATGATTTCTTGCAAAATTAATACATGTAGCCAGTATATGCTAATGTTATGTTTGTTTGTTTAGACTATAGTAAAACCATGATTTCCTTTCTAAATTAATACATGTAGCCTGTATATGCTACTGTTGTTTGCTTGTTTAGACTATAGTAAAACCATGATTTCTTGCTAAATTAATACATGTAGCCAGTATATTCTACTGTTTTTGTTTAAACTATAGTAAAACCACGGTTTCTTGCAAAATTTATACATGTAGCCAGTACATGCTAATGTTATGTTTGTTTAGACTATGGTAAAACCATGATTTCTTGCTAAATTAATACATGTAGCCAGTATATGCTACTGTTTTTGTTTAAACTATAGTAAAACCATGATTTCTTGCAAAATTAATACATGTAGCCAGTATATGCTACTGTTGTTTGTTTGTTTGTTTAGACTATAGTAAAACCATGATTTCCTGCAAAATTAATACATGTAGCCAGTATATGCTACTTTTGTTTGTTTGCTTAGACTATAGTAAAACCATGATTTCTTGCAAAATTAATACGTGTAGCCAGTATATGCTACTGTTATTTTTGTTTGTTTAGACTATAGTAAAACCATGATTTCTTGCAAAATTAATACATGTAGCAAGGATATGCTACTGTTATTTTTGTTTGTTTAGACTTTAGTAAAACCATGATTTCTTGCAAAATTAATACATGTAGCCAGTATATGCTACTGTTTTTGTTTAAACTATAGTAAAACCATGGTTTCTTGCAAAATTTATACATGTAGCCAGTATATGCTAATGTTATGTTTGTTTAGACTATGGTAAAACAATGATTTCTTACAAAATTAGTACGTGTAGCCAGTATATGCTAACGTTATGTTTGTTTAGACTATGGTAAAACCATGATTTCTTGCAAAATTAATACATGTAGCCAGTATATGCTAATGTTATGTTTGTTTGTTTAGACTTTAGTAAAGCCATGGTTTCTTACAAAATTAATACATGTAGCTAGAATATGCTAATGTTTTGTTTGTTTTGACTATAGTAAAACCATGATTTCTTGCAAAATTAATACGTGTAGCCAGTATATGCTACTGTTGTTTGTTTGTTTAGACTATAGTAAAACCATGATTTCTTGCAAAATAAATACATTTAGTCAGTATATGCTACTGTTGTTTGTTTGTTTAGACTATAGTAAAACCATGATTTCTTGCAAACTTAATACATGTAGCCAGTATATGCTAATGTTATGTTTGTTTGTTTAGACTATAGTAAAACCATGGTTTCTTACAAAATTAATACGTGTAGCCAGTATATGCTAATGTTGTGTTTGTTTAGACTATAGTAAAACCATGATTTCTTGCAAAATTAATACATGTAATCAGTATATGCTACTGTTGTTTTTGTTTATTTAGACTATAGTAAAACCATGATTTCCTTTCTAAATTAATTCATGTAGCCTGTATATGCTACTGTTGTTTGTTTGTTTAGACTATAGTAAAACCATGATTTCTTGCTAAATTAATACATGTAGCCAGTATATGCTACTGTTTTTGTTTAAACCATAGTAAAACCATGGTTTCTTGCAAAATTTATACATGTAGCCAGTATATGCTAATGTTATGTTTGTTTAGACTATTGTAAAACCATGATTTCTTGCTAAATTAATACATGTAGCCAGTATATGCTACTGTTTTTGTTTAAACTATAGTAAAACCATGGTTTCTTGCAAAATGTATACATGTAGCCAGTATATGTTAATGTTATGTTTTTTTAGACTATAGTAAAACCATGATTTCTTGCAAAATTAATACATATAGCCAGTATATGCTACTGTTGTTTGTTTGTTTGTTTAGACTATAGTAAAACCATGATTTCTTGCAAAATAAATACATTTAGCCAGTATATGCTACTGTTGTTTGTTTGTTTAGACTATAGTAAACCATGATTTCTTGCAAAATTAATACGTGTAGCCAGTATATGCTACTGTTATTTTTGTTTATTTAGACGATAGTAAAACCATGATTTCTTGTAAAATTAATGTGTAGCCAGTATATGCTACTGTTATGTTTGTTTGTTTAGACTATAGTAAAACCATGATTTCTTGCAAAATTAATACATGTAGCCAGTATATGCTACTGTTATGTTTGTTTAGACTATAGTAAACCATGATTTCCTGCAAAATTAATACGTGTAGCCAGTATATGCTACTGTTATTTTTGTTTATTTAGACTATAGTAAAACCATGATTTCTTGCAAAATTAATATGTGTAGCCAGTATATGCTACTCTTATGTTTGTTTGTTTAGACTATAGTAAAACCATGATTTCTTGCAAAATTAATACATGTAGCCAGCATATGCTAATGTTATGTTTGTTTGTTTAGACTATAGTAAAACCATGATTTCCTTTCTAAATTAATACATGTAGCCTGTATATGCTACTGTTGTTTGCTTGTTTAGACTATAGTAAAACCATGATTTCTTGCTAAATTAATACATGTAGCCAGTATATTCTACTGTTTTTGTTTAAACTATAGTAAAACCACGGTTTCTTGCAAAATTTATACATGTAGCCAGTACATGCTAATGTTATGTTTGTTTAGACTATGGTAAAACCATGATTTCTTGCTAAATTAATACATGTAGCCAGTATATGCTACTGTTTTTGTTTAAACTATAGTAAAACCATGATTTCTTGCAAAATTAATACATGTAGCCAGTATATGCTACTGTTGTTTGTTTGTTTGTTTAGACTATAGTAAAACCATGATTTCCTGCAAAATTAATACATGTAGCCAGTATATGCTACTTTTGTTTGTTTGCTTAGACTATAGTAAAACCATGATTTCTTGCAAAATTAATACGTGTAGCCAGTATATGCTACTGTTATTTTTGTTTGTTTAGACTATAGTAAAACCATGATTTCTTGCAAAATTAATACATGTAGCAAGGATATGCTACTGTTATTTTTGTTTGTTTAGACTTTAGTAAAACCATGATTTCTTGCAAAATTAATACATGTAGCCAGTATATGCTACTGTTTTTGTTTAAACTATAGTAAAACCATGGTTTCTTGCAAAATTTATACATGTAGCCAGTATATGCTAATGTTATGTTTGTTTAGACTATGGTAAAACAATGATTTCTTACAAAATTAGTACGTGTAGCCAGTATATGCTAACGTTATGTTTGTTTAGACTATGGTAAAACCATGATTTCTTGCAAAATTAATACATGTAGCCAGTATATGCTAATGTTATGTTTGTTTGTTTAGACTTTAGTAAAGCCATGGTTTCTTACAAAATTAATACATGTAGCTAGAATATGCTAATGTTTTGTTTGTTTTGACTATAGTAAAACCATGATTTCTTGCAAAATTAATACGTGTAGCCAGTATATGCTACTGTTGTTTGTTTGTTTAGACTATAGTAAAACCATGATTTCTTGCAAAATAAATACATTTAGTCAGTATATGCTACTGTTGTTTGTTTGTTTAGACTATAGTAAAACCATGATTTCTTGCAAACTTAATACATGTAGCCAGTATATGCTAATGTTATGTTTGTTTGTTTAGACTATAGTAAAACCATGGTTTCTTACAAAATTAATACGTGTAGCCAGTATATGCTAATGTTGTGTTTGTTTAGACTATAGTAAAACCATGATTTCTTGCAAAATTAATACATGTAATCAGTATATGCTACTGTTGTTTTTGTTTATTTAGACTATAGTAAAACCATGATTTCCTTTCTAAATTAATTCATGTAGCCTGTATATGCTACTGTTGTTTGTTTGTTTAGACTATAGTAAAACCATGATTTCTTGCTAAATTAATACATGTAGCCAGTATATGCTACTGTTTTTGTTTAAACCATAGTAAAACCATGGTTTCTTGCAAAATTTATACATGTAGCCAGTATATGCTAATGTTATGTTTGTTTAGACTATTGTAAAACCATGATTTCTTGCTAAATTAATACATGTAGCCAGTATATGCTACTGTTTTTGTTTAAACTATAGTAAAACCATGGTTTCTTGCAAAATGTATACATGTAGCCAGTATATGTTAATGTTATGTTTTTTTAGACTATAGTAAAACCATGATTTCTTGCAAAATTAATACATATAGCCAGTATATGCTACTGTTGTTTGTTTGTTTGTTTAGACTATAGTAAAACCATGATTTCTTGCAAAATAAATACATTTAGCCAGTATATGCTACTGTTGTTTGTTTGTTTAGACTATAGTAAACCATGATTTCTTGCAAAATTAATACGTGTAGCCAGTATATGCTACTGTTATTTTTGTTTATTTAGACGATAGTAAAACCATGATTTCTTGTAAAATTAATGTGTAGCCAGTATATGCTACTGTTATGTTTGTTTGTTTAGACTATAGTAAAACCATGATTTCTTGCAAAATTAATACATGTAGCCAGTATATGCTACTGTTATGTTTGTTTGTTTAGACTATAGTAAAACCATGATTTCCTTTCTAAATTAATAGATGTAGCCTGTATATGCTACTGTTGTTTGTTTGTTTAGACTATAGTAAAACCATGATTTCTTGCTAAATTAATACATGTAGCCAGTATATGCTACTGTTTTTGATTAAACTATAGTAAAACCATGGTTTCTTGCAAAATTTATACATGTAGCCAGTATATGCTAATGTTATGTTTGTTTAGACTATGGTAAAACCATGATTTCTTGCAAAATTAATACATGTAGCCATTATATGCTAATGTTATGTTTGTTTAGACTATAGTAAAACCATGATTTCTTACAATATTAGTACGTGTAGCCAGTATATGCTAATGTTATATTTGTTTAGACTATGGTAAAACCATGATTTCTTGCAAAATTAATACATGTAGCCAGTATATGCTACTGTTGTTTGTTTGTTTAGACTATAGTAAAACCATGGTTTCTCTCTAAATTAATACATGTAGCCAGTATATGCTAATGTTTTGTTTGTTTTGACTATAGTAAAACCATGATTTCTTGAAAAATTAATACATGTATCCAGTATATGCTACTGTTATGTTTGTTTGTTTAGACTATAGTAAAACCATGATTTCTTGCAAAATTAATACATTTAGCCAGTATATGCTACTGTTGTTTGTTTGTTTAGACTATAGTAAAACCATGATTTCTTGCAAAATTAATACGTGTAGCCAGTATATGCTAATGTTGTGTTTGTTTAGACTATAGTAAAACCATGATTTCTTGCAAAATTAATACATGTAATCAGTATATGCTACTGTTGTTTGTTTGTTTAGACTATAGTAAAACCATGATTTCTTGCAAAATTGACACATATCGCCAGTATATGCTACTGTTGTTTGTTTGTTTGTTTAGACTATAGTAAAACCATGATTTCTTGCAAAATTAATACATGTAGCCAGTATATGCTACTGTTATGTTTGTTTAGACTATAGTAAATCATGATTTCTTGCAAAATTAATACGTGTAGCCAGTATATGCTACTGTTATTTTTGTTTATTTAGACTATAGTAAAACCATGATTTCTTGCAAAATTAATATGTGTAGCCAGTATATGCTACTCTTATGTTTGTTTGTTTAGACTATAGTAAAACCATGATTTCTTGCAAAATTAATACATGTAGCCAGCATATGCTAATGTTATGTTTGTTTAGACTATAGTAAACCATGATTTCTTGCAAAATTAATACGTGTAGCCAGTATATGCTACTGTTATTTTTTTTTATTAAGACTATAGTAAAACCATGATTTCTTGCAAAATTAATACATATAGCCAGTATATGCTAATGTTATGTTTGTTTGTTTAGACTATAGTAAAACCATGATTTCCTTTCTAAATTAATACATGTAGCCAGTATATGCTACTGTTGTTTGCTTGTTTAGACTATAGTAAAACCATGATTTCTTGCAAAATTAATACGTGTAGCCAGTATATGCTACTGTTATTTTTGTTTATTTAGACTATAGTAAAACCATGATTTCTTGCAAAATTAATATGTGTAGCCAGTATATGCTACTCTTATGTTTGTTTGTTTAGACTATAGTAAAACCATGGTTTCTTACAAAATTAATACGTGTAGCCAGTATATGCTAATGTTGTGTTTGTTTAGACTATAGTAAAACCATGATTTCTTGCAAAATTAATACATGTAATCAGTATATGCTACTGTTGTTTTTGTTTATTTAGACTATAGTAAAACCATGATTTCCTTTCTAAATTAATTCATGTAGCCTGTATATGCTACTGTTGTTTGTTTGTTTAGACTATAGTAAAACCATGATTTCTTGCTAAATTAATACATGTAGCCAGTATATGCTACTGTTTTTGTTTAAACCATAGTAAAACCATGGTTTCTTGCAAAATTTATACATGTAGCCAGTATATGCTAATGTTATGTTTGTTTAGACTATTGTAAAACCATGATTTCTTGCTAAATTAATACATGTAGCCAGTATATGCTACTGTTTTTGTTTAAACTATAGTAAAACCATGGTTTCTTGCAAAATGTATACATGTAGCCAGTATATGTTAATGTTATGTTTTTTTAGACTATAGTAAAACCATGATTTCTTGCAAAATTAATACATATAGCCAGTATATGCTACTGTTGTTTGTTTGTTTGTTTAGACTATAGTAAAACCATGATTTCTTGCAAAATAAATACATTTAGCCAGTATATGCTACTGTTGTTTGTTTGTTTAGACTATAGTAAACCATGATTTCTTGCAAAATTAATACGTGTAGCCAGTATATGCTACTGTTATTTTTGTTTATTTAGACGATAGTAAAACCATGATTTCTTGTAAAATTAATGTGTAGCCAGTATATGCTACTGTTATGTTTGTTTGTTTAGACTATAGTAAAACCATGATTTCTTGCAAAATTAATACATGTAGCCAGTATATGCTACTGTTATGTTTGTTTGTTTAGACTATAGTAAAACCATGATTTCCTTTCTAAATTAATAGATGTAGCCTGTATATGCTACTGTTGTTTGTTTGTTTAGACTATAGTAAAACCATGATTTCTTGCTAAATTAATACATGTAGCCAGTATATGCTACTGTTTTTGATTAAACTATAGTAAAACCATGGTTTCTTGCAAAATTTATACATGTAGCCAGTATATGCTAATGTTATGTTTGTTTAGACTATGGTAAAACCATGATTTCTTGCAAAATTAATACATGTAGCCATTATATGCTAATGTTATGTTTGTTTAGACTATAGTAAAACCATGATTTCTTACAATATTAGTACGTGTAGCCAGTATATGCTAATGTTATATTTGTTTAGACTATGGTAAAACCATGATTTCTTGCAAAATTAATACATGTAGCCAGTATATGCTACTGTTGTTTGTTTGTTTAGACTATAGTAAAACCATGGTTTCTCTCTAAATTAATACATGTAGCCAGTATATGCTAATGTTTTGTTTGTTTTGACTATAGTAAAACCATGATTTCTTGAAAAATTAATACATGTATCCAGTATATGCTACTGTTATGTTTGTTTGTTTAGACTATAGTAAAACCATGATTTCTTGCAAAATTAATACATGTAGCCAGTATATGCTACTGTTGTTTGTTTGTTTAGACTATAGTAAAACCATGATTTCTTGCAAAATTAATACGTGTAGCCAGTATATGCTAATGTTGTGTTTGTTTAGACTATAGTAAAACCATGATTTCTTGCAAAATTAATACATGTAATCAGTATATGCTACTGTTGTTTGTTTGTTTAGACTATAGTAAAACCATGATTTCTTGCAAAATTGACACATATCGCCAGTATATGCTACTGTTGTTTGTTTGTTTGTTTAGACTATAGTAAAACCATGATTTCTTGCAAAATTAATACATGTAGCCAGTATATGCTACTGTTATGTTTGTTTAGACTATAGTAAATCATGATTTCTTGCAAAATTAATACGTGTAGCCAGTATATGCTACTGTTATTTTTGTTTATTTAGACTATAGTAAAACCATGATTTCTTGCAAAATTAATATGTGTAGCCAGTATATGCTACTCTTATGTTTGTTTGTTTAGACTATAGTAAAACCATGATTTCTTGCAAAATTAATACATGTAGCCAGCATATGCTAATGTTATGTTTGTTTAGACTATAGTAAACCATGATTTCTTGCAAAATTAATACGTGTAGCCAGTATATGCTACTGTTATTTTTTTTTATTAAGACTATAGTAAAACCATGATTTCTTGCAAAATTAATACATATAGCCAGTATATGCTAATGTTATGTTTGTTTGTTTAGACTATAGTAAAACCATGATTTCCTTTCTAAATTAATACATGTAGCCAGTATATGCTACTGTTGTTTGCTTGTTTAGACTATAGTAAAACCATGATTTCTTGCAAAATTAATACGTGTAGCCAGTATATGCTACTGTTATTTTTGTTTGTTTAGACTATAGTAAAACCATGATTTCCTTTCTAAATTAATAGATGTAGCCTGTATATGCTACTGTTGTTTGTTTGTTTAGACTATAGTAAAACCATGATTTCTTGCTAAATTAATACATGTAGCCAGTATATGCTACTGTTTTTGATTAAACTATAGTAAAACCATGGTTTCTTGCAAAATTTATACATGTAGCCAGTATATGCTAATGTTATGTTTGTTTAGACTATGGTAAAACCATGATTTCTTGCAAAATTAATACATGTAGCCATTATATGCTAATGTTATGTTTGTTTAGACTATAGTAAAACCATGATTTCTTACAATATTAGTACGTGTAGCCAGTATATGCTAATGTTATATTTGTTTAGACTATGGTAAAACCATGATTTCTTGCAAAATTAATACATGTAGCCAGTATATGCTACTGTTGTTTGTTTGTTTAGACTATAGTAAAACCATGGTTTCTCTCTAAATTAATACATGTAGCCAGTATATGCTAATGTTTTGTTTGTTTTGACTATAGTAAAACCATGATTTCTTGAAAAATTAATACATGTATCCAGTATATGCTACTGTTATGTTTGTTTGTTTAGACTATAGTAAAACCATGATTTCTTGCAAAATTAATACATTTAGCCAGTATATGCTACTGTTGTTTGTTTGTTTAGACTATAGTAAAACCATGATTTCTTGCAAAATTAATACGTGTAGCCAGTATATGCTAATGTTGTGTTTGTTTAGACTATAGTAAAATCATGATTTCTTGCAAAATTAATACATGTAATCAGTATATGCTACTGTTGTTTGTTTGTTTAGACTATAGTAAAACCATGATTTCTTGCAAAATTGACACATATCGCCAGTATATGCTACTGTTGTTTGTTTGTTTGTTTAGACTATAGTAAAACCATGATTTCTTGCAAAATTAATACATGTAGCCAGTATATGCTACTGTTATGTTTGTTTAGACTATAGTAAATCATGATTTCTTGCAAAATTAATACGTGTAGCCAGTATATGCTACTGTTATTTTTGTTTATTTAGACTATAGTAAAACCATGATTTCTTGCAAAATTAATATGTGTAGCCAGTATATGCTACTCTTATGTTTGTTTGTTTAGACTATAGTAAAACCATGATTTCTTGCAAAATTAATACATGTAGCCAGCATATGCTAATGTTATGTTTGTTTAGACTATAGTAAACCATGATTTCTTGCAAAATTAATACGTGTAGCCAGTATATGCTACTGTTATTTTTTTTTATTAAGACTATAGTAAAACCATGATTTCTTGCAAAATTAATACATATAGCCAGTATATGCTAATGTTATGTTTGTTTGTTTAGACTATAGTAAAACCATGATTTCCTTTCTAAATTAATACATGTAGCCAGTATATGCTACTGTTGTTTGCTTGTTTAGACTATAGTAAAACCATGATTTCTTGCAAAATTAATACGTGTAGCCAGTATATGCTACTGTTATTTTTGTTTATTTAGACTATAGTAAAACCATGATTTCTTGTAAAATTAATATGTGTAGCCAGTATATGCTACTGTTATGTTTGTTTGTTTAGACTATAGTAAAACCATGATTTCTTGCAAAATTAATACATGTAGCCAGTATATGCTACTGTTATGTTTGTTTGTTTAGACTATAGTAAAACCATGATTTCCTTTCTAAATTAATACATGTAGCCTGTATATGCTACTGTTGTTTGTTTGTTTAGACTATAGTAAAACCATGATTTCTTGCTAAATTAATACATGTAGCCAGTATATGCTACTGTTTTTGATTAAACTATAGTAAAACCATGGTTTCTTGCAAAATTTATACATGTAGCCAGTATATGCTAATGTTATGTTTGTTTAGACTATGGTAAAACCATGATTTCTTGCAAAATTAATACATGTAGCCATTATATGCTAATGTTATGTTTGTTTAGACTATAGTAAAACCATGATTTCTTACAATATTAGTACGTGTAGCCAGTATATGCTAATGTTATATTTGTTTAGACTATGGTAAAACCATGATTTCTTGCAAAATTAATACATGTAGCCAGTATATGCTACTGTTCTTTGTTTGTTTAGACTATAGTAAAACCATGGTTTCTCTCTAAATTAATACATGTAGCCAGTATATGCTAATGTTTTGTTTGTTTTGACTATAGTAAAACCATGATTTCTTGAAAAATTAATACATGTATCCAGTATATGCTACTGTTATGTTTGTTTGTTTAGACTATAGTAAAACCATGATTTCTTGCAAAATTAATACATTTAGCCAGTATATGCTACTGTTGTTTGTTTGTTTAGACTATAGTAAAACCATGATTTCTTGCAAAATTAATACGTGTAGCCAGTATATGCTAATGTTGTGTTTGTTTAGACTATAGTAAAACCATGATTTCTTGCAAAATTAATACATGTAATCAGTATATGCTACTGTTGTTTGTTTGTTTAGACTATAGTAAAACCATGATTTCTTGCAAAATTGACACATATCGCCAGTATATGCTACTGTTGTTTGTTTGTTTGTTTAGACTATAGTAAAACCATGATTTCTTGCAAAATTAATACATGTAGCCAGTATATGCTACTGTTATGTTTGTTTAGACTATAGTAAATCATGATTTCTTGCAAAATTAATACGTGTAGCCAGTATATGCTACTGTTATTTTTGTTTATTTAGACTATAGTAAAACCATGATTTCTTGCAAAATTAATGTGTAGCCAGTATATGCTACTCTTATGTTTGTTTGTTTAGACTATAGTAAAACCATGATTTCTTGCAAAATTAATACATGTAGCCAGCATATGCTAATGTTATGTTTGTTTAGACTATAGTAAACCATGATTTCTTGCAAAATTAATACGTGTAGCCAATATATGCTAATGTTATGTTTGTTTGTTTAGACTATAGTAAAACCATGATTTCCTTTCTAAATTAATACATGTAGCCTGTATATGCTACTGTTGTTTGCTTGTTTAGACTATAGTAAAACCATGATTTCTTACTAAATTAATACATGTAGCCAGTATATTCTACTGTTTTTGTTTAAACTATAGTAAAACCATGGTTTCTTGCAAAATTTATACATGTAGCCAGTATATGCTAATGTTATGTTTGTTTAGACTATGGTAAAACCATGATTTCTTGCTAAATTAATACATGTAGCCAGTATATGCTACTGTTTTTGTTTAAACTATAGTAAAACCATGGTTTCTTGCAAAATGTATACATGTAGCCAGTATATGCTAATGTTATGTTTGTTTAGACTATGGTAAAACCATGATTTCTTGCAAAATTAGTACATGTAGCCAGTATATGCTAATGTTATGTTTGTTTAGACTATAGTAAAACCATGATTTCTTACAAAATTAATACGTGTAGCCAGTATATGCTAATGTTATGTTTGTTAAGACTATGGTAAAACCATGATTTCTTGCAAAATTAATACATGTAGCCAGCATATGCTACTGTTATGTTTGTTTGTTTAGACTATAGTAAAACCATGATTTCATTTCTAAATTAATACATGTAGCCGGTGTATCCTACTGTTGTTTGTTTGTTTAGACTATAGTAAAACCATGATTTCTTGCTAAATTAATACATGTAGCCAGTATATGCTACTGTTGTTTGTTTGTTTAGACTATAGTAAAACCATGATTTCTTGCAAAATTAATACATATAGCCAGTATATGCTACTGTTGTTTGTTTGTTTGTTTAGACTATAGTAAAACCATGATTTCTTGCAAAATAAATACATTTAGCCAGTATATGCTACTGTTGTTTGTTTGTTTAGACTATAGTAAAACCATGATTTCTTGCAAACTTAATACATGTAGCCAGTATATGCTAATGTTATGTTTGTTTGTTTAGACTATAGTAAAACCATGGTTTCTTACAAAATTAATACGTGTAGCCAGTATATGCTAATGTTATGTTTGTTTAGACTATAGTAAACCATGATTTCTTGCAAAATTAATACGTGTAGACAGTATATGCTACTGTTATTTTTGTTTATTTAGACTATAGTAAAACCATGATTTCTTGCAAAATTAATATGTGTAGCCAGTATATGCTACTGTTATGTTTGTTTGTTTAGACTATAGTAAAACCATGATTTCTTGCAAAATTAATACATGTAGCCTGTATATGCTACTGTTGTTTGTTTGTTTAGACTATAGTAAAACCATGATTTCTTGCTAAATTAATACATGTAGCCAGTATATGCTACTGTTTTTGATTAAACTATAGTAAAACCATGGTTTCTTGCAAAATTTATACATGTAGCCAGTATATGCTAATGTTATGTTTGTTTAGACTATGGTAAAACCATGATTTCTTGCAAAATTAATACATGTAACCATTATATGCTAATCTTATGTTTGTTTAGACTATAGTAAAACCATGATTTCTTACAATATTAGTACGTGTAGCCAGTATATGCTAATGTTATATTTGTTTAGACTATGGTAAAACCATGATTTCTTGCAAAATTAATACATGTAGCCAGTATATGCTACTGTTGTTTGTTTGTTTAGACTATAGTAAAACCATGGTTTCTCTCTAAATTAATACATGTAGCCAGTATATGCTAATGTTTTGTTTGTTTTGACTATAGTAAAACCATGATTTCTTGCAAAATTAATACATGTATCCAGTATATGCTACTGTTATGTTTGTTTGTTTAGACTATAGTAAAACCATGATTTCTTGCAAAATTAATACATTTAGCCAGTATATGCTACTGTTGTTTGTTTGTTTAGACTATAGTAAAACCATGATTTCTTGCAAAATTAATACGTGTAGCCAGTATATGCTAATGTTGTGTTTGTTTAGACTATAGTAAAACCATGATTTCTTGCAAAATTAATACATGTAATCAGTATATGCTACTGTTGTTTGTTTGTTTAGACTATAGTAAAACCATGATTTCTTGCAAAATTAATACATATCGCCAGTATATGCTACTGTTGTTTGTTTGTTTGTTTAGACTATAGTAAAACCATGATTTCTTGCAAAATTAATACATGTAGCCAGTATATGCTACTGTTATGTTTGTTTAGACTATAGTAAACCATGATTTCCTGCAAAATTAATACGTGTAGCCAGTATATGCTACTGTTATTTTTGTTTATTTAGACTATAGTAACACCATGATTTCTTGCAAAATTAATATGTGTAGCCAGTATATGCTACTCTTATGTTTGTTTGTTTAGACTATAGTAAAACCATGATTTCTTGCAAAATTAATACATGTAGCCAGTATATGCTACTGTTTTTGTTTAAACTATAGTAAAACCATGGTTTCTTGCAAAATGTATACATGTAGCCAGTATATGCTAATGTTGTTTGTTTAGACTATGGTAAAACCATGATTTCTTGCAAAATTAGTACATGTAGCCAGTATATGCTAATGTTATGTTTGTTTAGACTATAGTAAAACCATGATTTCTTACAAAATTAATACGTGTAGCCAGTATATGCTACTGTTATGTTTGTTTGTTTAGACTATAGTAAAACCATGATTTCATTTCTAAATTAATACATGTAGCCTGTATGTGCTACTGTTGTTTGTTTGTTTAGACTATAGTAAAACCATGATTTCTTGCAAAATTAATACATGTAGCCAGTATATGCTACTGTTGTTTTTTTGTTTAGACTATAGTAAAACCATGATTTCTTGCAGAATTAATACATATAGCCAGTATATGCTACTGTTGTTTGTTTGTTTGTTTAGACTATAGTAAAACCATGATTTCTTGCAAAATAAATACATTTAGCCAGTATATGCTACTGTTGTTTGTTTGTTTAGACTATAGTAAAACCATGATTTCTTGCAAAATTGACACATATCGCCAGTATATGCTACTGTTGTTTGTTTGTTTGTTTAGACTATAGTAAAACCATGATTTCTTGCAAAATTAATACATGTAGCCAGTATATGCTACTGTTATGTTTGTTTAGACTATAGTAAATCATGATTTCTTGCAAAATTAATACGTGTAGCCAGTATATGCTACTGTTATTTTTGTTTATTTAGACTATAGTAAAACCATGATTTCTTGCAAAATTAATATGTGTAGCCAGTATATGCTACTCTTATGTTTGTTTGTTTAGACTATAGTAAAACCATGATTTCTTGCAAAATTAATACATGTAGCCAGCATATGCTAATGTTATGTTTGTTTAGACTATAGTAAACCATGATTTCTTGCAAAATTAATACGTGTAGCCAGTATATGCTACTGTTATTTTTTTTTATTAAGACTATAGTAAAACCATGATTTCTTGCAAAATTAATACATATAGCCAGTATATGCTAATGTTATGTTTGTTTGTTTAGACTATAGTAAAACCATGATTTCCTTTCTAATTTAATACATGTAGCCAGTATATGCTACTGTTGTTTGCTTGTTTAGACTATAGTAAAACCATGATTTCTTGCAAAATTAATACGTGTAGCCAGTATATGCTACTGTTATTTTTGTTTATTTAGACTATAGTAAAACCATGATTTCTTGTAAAATTAATATGTGTAGCCAGTATATGCTACTGTTATGTTTGTTTGTTTAGACTATAGTAAAACCATGATTTCTTGCAAAATTAATACATGTAGCCAGTATATGCTACTGTTATGTTTGTTTGTTTAGACTATAGTAAAACCATGATTTCCTTTCTAAATTAATACATGTAGCCTGTATATGCTACTGTTGTTTGTTTGTTTAGACTATAGTAAAACCATGATTTCTTGCTAAATTAATACATGTAGCCAGTATATGCTACTGTTTTTGATTAAACTATAGTAAAACCATGGTTTCTTGCAAAATTTATACATGTAGCCAGTATATGCTAATGTTATGTTTGTTTAGACTATGGTAAAACCATGATTTCTTGCAAAATTAATACATGTAGCCATTATATGCTAATGTTATGTTTGTTTAGACTATAGTAAAACCATGATTTCTTACAATATTAGTACGTGTAGCCAGTATATGCTAATGTTATATTTGTTTAGACTATGGTAAAACCATGATTTCTTGCAAAATTAATACATGTAGCCAGTATATGCTACTGTTCTTTGTTTGTTTAGACTATAGTAAAACCATGGTTTCTCTCTAAATTAATACATGTAGCCAGTATATGCTAATGTTTTGTTTGTTTTGACTATAGTAAAACCATGATTTCTTGAAAAATTAATACATGTATCCAGTATATGCTACTGTTATGTTTGTTTGTTTAGACTATAGTAAAACCATGATTTCTTGCAAAATTAATACATTTAGCCAGTATATGCTACTGTTGTTTGTTTGTTTAGACTATAGTAAAACCATGATTTCTTGCAAAATTAATACGTGTAGCCAGTATATGCTAATGTTGTGTTTGTTTAGACTATAGTAAAACCATGATTTCTTGCAAAATTAATACATGTAATCAGTATATGCTACTGTTGTTTGTTTGTTTAGACTATAGTAAAACCATGATTTCTTGCAAAATTGACACATATCGCCAGTATATGCTACTGTTGTTTGTTTGTTTGTTTAGACTATAGTAAAACCATGATTTCTTGCAAAATTAATACATGTAGCCAGTATATGCTACTGTTATGTTTGTTTAGACTATAGTAAATCATGATTTCTTGCAAAATTAATACGTGTAGCCAGTATATGCTACTGTTATTTTTGTTTATTTAGACTATAGTAAAACCATGATTTCTTGCAAAATTAATATGTGTAGCCAGTATATGCTACTCTTATGTTTGTTTGTTTAGACTATAGTAAAACCATGATTTCTTGCAAAATTAATACATGTAGCCAGCATATGCTAATGTTATGTTTGTTTAGACTATAGTAAACCATGATTTCTTGCAAAATTAATACGTGTAGCCAATATATGCTAATGTTATGTTTGTTTGTTTAGACTATAGTAAAACCATGATTTCCTTTCTAAATTAATACATGTAGCCTGTATATGCTACTGTTGTTTGCTTGTTTAGACTATAGTAAAACCATGATTTCTTACTAAATTAATACATGTAGCCAGTATATTCTACTGTTTTTGTTTAAACTATAGTAAAACCATGGTTTCTTGCAAAATTTATACATGTAGCCAGTATATGCTAATGTTATGTTTGTTTAGACTATGGTAAAACCATGATTTCTTGCTAAATTAATACATGTAGCCAGTATATGCTACTGTTTTTGTTTAAACTATAGTAAAACCATGGTTTCTTGCAAAATGTATACATGTAGCCAGTATATGCTAATGTTATGTTTGTTTAGACTATGGTAAAACCATGATTTCTTGCAAAATTAGTACATGTAGCCAGTATATGCTAATGTTATGTTTGTTTAGACTATAGTAAAACCATGATTTCTTACAAAATTAATACGTGTAGCCAGTATATGCTAATGTTATGTTTGTTTAGACTATGGTAAAACCATGATTTCTTGCAAAATTAATACATGTAGCCAGCATATGCTACTGTTATGTTTGTTTGTTTAGACTATAGTAAAACCATGATTTCATTTCTAAATTAATACATGTAGCCGGTGTATCCTACTGTTGTTTGTTTGTTTAGACTATAGTAAAACCATGATTTCTTGCTAAATTAATACATGTAGCCAGTATATGCTACTGTTGTTTGTTTGTTTAGACTATAGTAAAACCATGATTTCTTGCAAAATTAATACATATAGCCAGTATATGCTACTGTTGTTTGTTTGTTTGTTTAGACTATAGTAAAACCATGATTTCTTGCAAAATAAATACATTTAGCCAGTATATGCTACTGTTGTTTGTTTGTTTAGACTATAGTAAAACCATGATTTCTTGCAAACTTAATACATGTAGCCAGTATATGCTAATGTTATGTTTGTTTGTTTAGACTATAGTAAAACCATGGTTTCTTACAAAATTAATACGTGTAGCCAGTATATGCTAATGTTATGTTTGTTTAGACTATAGTAAACCATGATTTCTTGCAAAATTAATACGTGTAGACAGTATATGCTACTGTTATTTTTGTTTATTTAGACTATAGTAAAACCATGATTTCTTGCAAAATTAATATGTGTAGCCAGTATATGCTACTGTTATGTTTGTTTGTTTAGACTATAGTAAAACCATGATTTCTTGCAAAATTAATACATGTAGCCTGTATATGCTACTGTTGTTTGTTTGTTTAGACTATAGTAAAACCATGATTTCTTGCTAAATTAATACATGTAGCCAGTATATGCTACTGTTTTTGATTAAACTATAGTAAAACCATGGTTTCTTGCAAAATTTATACATGTAGCCAGTATATGCTAATGTTATGTTTGTTTAGACTATGGTAAAACCATGATTTCTTGCAAAATTAATACATGTAACCATTATATGCTAATCTTATGTTTGTTTAGACTATAGTAAAACCATGATTTCTTACAATATTAGTACGTGTAGCCAGTATATGCTAATGTTATATTTGTTTAGACTATGGTAAAACCATGATTTCTTGCAAAATTAATACATGTAGCCAGTATATGCTACTGTTGTTTGTTTGTTTAGACTATAGTAAAACCATGGTTTCTCTCTAAATTAATACATGTAGCCAGTATATGCTAATGTTTTGTTTGTTTTGACTATAGTAAAACCATGATTTCTTGCAAAATTAATACATGTATCCAGTATATGCTACTGTTATGTTTGTTTGTTTAGACTATAGTAAAACCATGATTTCTTGCAAAATTAATACATTTAGCCAGTATATGCTACTGTTGTTTGTTTGTTTAGACTATAGTAAAACCATGATTTCTTGCAAAATTAATACGTGTAGCCAGTATATGCTAATGTTGTGTTTGTTTAGACTATAGTAAAACCATGATTTCTTGCAAAATTAATACATGTAATCAGTATATGCTACTGTTGTTTGTTTGTTTAGACTATAGTAAAACCATGATTTCTTGCAAAATTAATACATATCGCCAGTATATGCTACTGTTGTTTGTTTGTTTGTTTAGACTATAGTAAAACCATGATTTCTTGCAAAATTAATACATGTAGCCAGTATATGCTACTGTTATGTTTGTTTAGACTATAGTAAACCATGATTTCCTGCAAAATTAATACGTGTAGCCAGTATATGCTACTGTTATTTTTGTTTATTTAGACTATAGTAACACCATGATTTCTTGCAAAATTAATATGTGTAGCCAGTATATGCTACTCTTATGTTTGTTTGTTTAGACTATAGTAAAACCATGATTTCTTGCAAAATTAATACATGTAGCCAGTATATGCTACTGTTTTTGTTTAAACTATAGTAAAACCATGGTTTCTTGCAAAATGTATACATGTAGCCAGTATATGCTAATGTTGTTTGTTTAGACTATGGTAAAACCATGATTTCTTGCAAAATTAGTACATGTAGCCAGTATATGCTAATGTTATGTTTGTTTAGACTATAGTAAAACCATGATTTCTTACAAAATTAATACGTGTAGCCAGTATATGCTACTGTTATGTTTGTTTGTTTAGACTATAGTAAAACCATGATTTCATTTCTAAATTAATACATGTAGCCTGTATGTGCTACTGTTGTTTGTTTGTTTAGACTATAGTAAAACCATGATTTCTTGCAAAATTAATACATGTAGCCAGTATATGCTACTGTTGTTTTTTTGTTTAGACTATAGTAAAACCATGATTTCTTGCAGAATTAATACATATAGCCAGTATATGCTACTGTTGTTTGTTTGTTTGTTTAGACTATAGTAAAACCATGATTTCTTGCAAAATAAATACATTTAGCCAGTATATGCTACTGTTGTTTGTTTGTTTAGACTATAGTAAAACCATGATTTCTTGCAAACTTAATACATGTAGCCAGTATATGCTAATGATATGTTTGTTTGTTTAGACTATAGTTAAACCATGGTTTCTTACAAAATTAATACGTGTAGCCAGTATATGCTAATGTTATGTTTGTTTAGACTATAGTAAACCATGATTTCTTGCAAAATTAATACGTGTAGCCAGTATATGCTACTGTTATTTTTGTTTATTTAGACTATAGTAAAACCATGATTTCTTGCAAAATTAATATGTGTAGCCATTATATGCTACTGTTATGTTTGTTTGTTTAGACTATAGTAAAACAATGATTTCTTGCAAAATTAATACATGTAGCCAGTATATGCTACTGTTATGTTTGTTTGTTTAGACTATAGTAAAACCATGATTTCCTTTCTAAATTAATACATGTAGCCTGTATATGCTACTGTTGTTTGTTTGTTTAGACTATAGTAAAACCATGATTTCTTGCTAAATTAATACATGTAGCCAGTATATGCTACTGTTTTTGATTAAACTATAGTAAAACCATGGTTTCTTGCAAAATTTATACATGTAGCCAGTATATGCTAATGTTATGTTTGTTTAGACTATGGTAAAACCATGATTTCTTGCAAAATTAATACATGTAGCCATTATATGCTAATGTTATGTTTGTTTAGACTATAGTAAAGCCATGATTTCTTACAATATTAGTACGTGTAGCCAGTATATGCTAATGTTATATTTGTTTAGACTATGGTAAAACCATGATTTCTTGCAAAATTAATACATGTAGCCAGTATATGCTACTGTTGTTTGTTTGTTTAGACTATAGTAAAACCATGGTTTCTCTCTAAATTAATACATGTAGCCAGTATATGCTAATGTTTTGTTTGTTTTGACTACAGTAAAACCATGATTTCTTGCAAAATTAATACATGTATCCAGTATATGCTATTGTTATGTTTGTTTGTTTAGACTATAGTAAAACCATGATTTCTTGCAAAATTAATACATTTAGCCAGTATATGCTACTGTTGTTTGTTTGTTTAGACTATAGTAAAACCATGATTTCTTGCAAAATTAATACGTGTAGCCAGTATATGCTAATGTTATGTTTGTTTAGACTATGGTAAAACCATGATTTCTTGCAAAATTAATACATGTAATCAGTATATGCTACTGTTGTTTGTTTAGACTATAGTAAAACCATGATTTCTTGCAAAATTAATACATATCGCCAGTATATGCTACTGTTGTTTGTTTGTTTGTTTAGACTATAGTAAAACCATGATTTCTTGCAAAATTAATACATGTAGCCAGTATATGCTACTTATTGTATTTAGAAATCACGTCAGGACACAGCGCTGTCGCTCGACACAACCTCTCCGTGGCATTCTTTATTTAGACTGACACAGCATCAAAGGCAGACCCGATCAAACAACCCAGAGCCCGCAGGCATCACCAATCGATCCCAGCACAATAGAACAGCACCAAATCAAATGCAGCACTGTCGATGTGTGCATACATAACATTCCCCCCCCCCCGGCAAGATTTCAAACATGAAAGGTTGACACAAAGTCCTCTAGGTGGTCAGGGCGTAAACGTGTGCGAACAGGTCGCGGGGCGGCCTGAGGCTGGTCAGGCCGAGGTGGGGAGGGAGATGGCAGGGGAAGCTGAGGCCCAGAAATGTCTGGGGCCCGTGTAGGAGCTGCATGAAGCCCCGGGGCGTCTCGCCATGCTGAGGGAATGGCTATGGTTGTGTCACCAGCTGTGTGTGGCGGAGCTGACACCTTCCGTAGACGACTGGAGTGCCACCGAGTGCCATCGCTGAGGAGGTAAGTGGCTGGGCCCAGCTGACGGGTGCCTTGGAGAGGAGAGGACCAGTATGAAGCCATTTTATTGTCCCTGTGGGGCCTGCGGACCCTGACCCAGTCTGACACATTGATGTCTGGCACCCTGGTTCGTTTTGACTGGTAAAACCGTTGCTTCATCCGCGTCTGCTGACGAGTGACTGAGGCTCTGACCCCAGAGGGAGGTGCCTGAGGTGTGGAGGGGCGGAGCCTGTCAAGGGGCATGCACAGTTCCCGGCCTAGCATGAGAGAGGCTGGGGAGACGCCTGTGGTCGAGTGCTGTGTGGCCCGATAGTGCAGCAGAGTGTGACGGATGGCCTGCGTGAAAGAGCACCCTTGGGCCATGTGTGCTCTGAGGCCGTTCTTCAGTGACTGGTGAAAACGTTCAACGCCGCCATTGGCCTGGGGGTGGTAGTACGCAGTGCGTATATGACGGATGCCCTTGCTGTCGAGATAAGCAGTGAACTCAGCAGAGACCAGCTGAGGGCCGTTGTCAGTGGTGATGGCCTTTGGGAGGCCCCAGCGAGAGAAAAGAGAGTCCAGGAAGTCGATGATGATCTGTGAGGTCACAGTGCCGGAAGTGGTGAGTTCAGGCCATTTTGAGTGTAGATCGTAGGCGACCACCATGAAGCGTTGGTGGTGGGGAACTCCATGGATCTCACCACAAATGTCCAACTGCAGGTGTTCCCAGGGCTGAGAGGGCCAGGCGAGAGGTTGCAGGGGTGGGGGAGCCTGGTGGCCAGTCTTGCCACTCACAAGGCAGGCAGAACAGTCCTTCACCAGAGCCTCAATATCTCTGTCTATCCCCGGCCACCACACCAGGTCTCGGCAGCGCTGTTTCAGTTTCACAATGCCCAGGTGGCCTTCATGCGCCGTATTCAAAACACGTGCACGGAGAGCAGCTGGGACCACTGTGCAAAACCCACGTGCCACGCAGGTGTCGTTCCAGCAGGAGAGCTCCTGTCTGACTCGGGCGAACGCAGCCAGCTCCTCTGGGACCTTGTGAGGCCAGCCGTTCTGGATGTAGGTGCGGAGCTGGGAGAGGACAGGGTCCTGTTCGGAGGCTGCCCTCAGCTCCTGCAGAGAGACAGTGGCCTGGAGGGGTGTGTGTAGCATTTGGACAATGTCCTTTTCCACACAGTCAGTGTCCGTCTGTGGAGCTGGGGTGGAGACAGAGCGAGAGAGCAGGTCGGCGACAACATTGTCTCTGCCTGGGGTGAACTGCAGGCTGAAGTTGTACTGGCGGAGGCGGTCAGACCAGCGGTGCAGCCTCAGGGGTTTGTGGCCTGTCCCAGATGTGGACAGCAGCGCTGTCAGGGCCTGATGATCTGTCCTGAGGGTGAAGGAGCGGCCATAGAGGTAGAGGTGCCACCTTTCACAAGCCCAGATACAGGCTAACGCCTCACGCTCACCTACGGAGTACCGCTGCTCGGTCAGGTTGAGGGCACGGGAGGCGAAGGCAATGGGCTTCTCCACACCGTTCTGGGTTTGAGACAGCACGGCCCCTATCGCTGTGGCTGATGCGTCACAGGTCACAAAGGTGGAGCTGGAGATGTCGAAGTGAGCCAACACTGGTGGTGAAGTCAGTTGAGTCTTGAGATCACGCACAGCGTCACTGCATGCCTTTGACCACACCCATGGCTCGTCCTTACGCAGCAGCTGGCGAAGGGGGGCTGTGGTCACAGAGTACTGGGGAAGAAACCTCAGGTAGTAACTTGTCATACCCAGGAAGGAGGCGACCTGGGCGGCCGAGCTGGGCTCAGGGATGGCCTGAATGGCGTCCACGTTGGATTGTAGTGGAGTTACACCGCTCGCTGACAGCCGGAACCCAACGAAGTCGATGGCTGGTACAGAGAGGACACATTTCTCAGCATTGAGAGTTAGCTTGTGCTTGGACAGGGCTGCGAAGACCATGTTAAGGCGCTTGTCGTGGATTTCACTGGTGGGCCCGTGTACCACTATATCGTCCAGATAAATGGCCACGCCCAGTATGCCAGCCAGCACGGAGACCATGATTTTCTGGAAGCAGCTAGGGGCGGAGCTGAGACCGAAAGGCATCCTGGTGTAGCGAAACACTCCTGCATGTGTCACAAAGGCTGTGAGGTTTCGGCTGCTGGGGTGGAGGGGCACCTGTAAGTACCCCTGTCTGAGGTCGAGCTTGGAGAACACCTCAGAGCCATAGAACTGAGCAGTGAGTTCTTCTGAGGTGGGCAGTGGATACTTATCAGGGACCACTGCCTTATTTACTGCACGTAGATCGACGCAGACACGCAGGCCCCCCGACTTCTTCTTAGCCACCACGAGGTTTGAGACCCAAGGTGACGCGTCCACCGGTTCAATGATGCCAGCTTCCAGCAGTTGTTGCAGCTCGGCGGAGACCCCATCACGGAGAGCCAACGGGATGCGGCGCAGTGGTTGGATGACAGATTTCACAGCAGGGTTGAGGAGAGGTTGATGGGTGAAGGCGGAGAGGCAGCCCAGCCCCATAAACAGCGATGGCCACTTCTGCTGCCAAGGTGTGGCGACAGTCAGGATTGCTGCCCCCCTTGTGTCTAAGAGGGAAAACCCCAGAGCGGAGAACAGGTCCAGGCCCATCAGGTTGGCCCCACGGCGTGCCACATGAAAAACTGCATTGGGCACCAGCTTGGTTCCATAGCGGACAGTCAGTTGGAGAGAGCCAACCAGATCGATTTTGGAGTCACCATACCCACAGAGGACAGCTGAGGGTGCGGACAGTGGCAGTGAACCGAAAAATTGACTGTAGGTATCAACATTCAGGAGAGACACACTTGCACCGGTGTCCAACAGCAGGGGGATGCACACATCATTAATGTTGACTGTGCATGATTTGAATGACACTGGCCCAGAGCTCACCTTGTGAATGACGGCGGTTGAAGACTGGGGGGTGTGGCCCTCTGACCCAGCCGGGGAAGATCGACAGACGTTGGCAAAGTGATTGTGCTTACCGCAGCTACGGCATGTCTGGCCACGGGCAGGGCAGTTCTGAGCCCTTGAAACATGAGACCGAGACCCACAGTTACCACAGGACTGTTGAGGGCGGGGCCGAGAACGCCGTCGTTGCAGTTGCAAGACGTCCCCAGTGGAGTCGGCGCCCGCCTCGCTCTGGCTGGGTTGCGTCCCGAGGGGCAGCCGTGAGTAGAGGGAGGAGTCGTTGGCAGCTTGACTGGAGGTGGCCACTTGCTGTGTATTTAGCATAGCAGCACACTCAGCTGCTCCCTCAACCTGTAGTGCGATGGTAATTGCTCTGGACAGCAGCAGATCGTCTTTTTCCAGCAGGAGAGTCTCACGCACCTTTGCGTTGTTGGTGTGTTCGATTAGCTGGTCGCGAACCATCTCGTCCTGAAGCGGGCCAAACTTGCATGAGCTAGCTACCCCTCGCAAATTAGCTACGTACTGCCGCACAGACTCACCAGGCAGTTGGTGTCGCTGACGGAATATAAATCGCCGAAGGAGGGCACTCTGTGGAGCAGCGAAATGGGTGCTCATAAGTCCCACAGCTTCGGCAAAGCTTGTAACGTTCCCCAGAGTCCCGAGCACACGATGACCCTCTGCTCCCAAGCAGTGAAGCAACAGAGCCGTCTTCCTAGCCTGGCTCACGTCGTCGAGCCCTGAGGCGATGATGTAATTTTCAAAACTATGTAGCCAGCGAGTCCATGGTACCGGAGGCTCGCCAGGTAATGCCAGGAAGGGGGCAGGTGGTGGGAGAGAGATATCAGCCATCCTCGTCGCCAATATTGTATTTAGAAATCACGTCAGGACACAGCGCTGTCGCTCGACACAACCTCTCCGTGGCATTCTTTATTTAGACTGACACAGCATCAAAGGCAGACCCGATCAAACAACCCAGAGCCCGCAGGCATCACCAATCGATCCCAGCACAATAGAACAGCACCAAATCAAATGCAGCACTGTCGATGTGTGCATACATAACACTACTGTTATGTTTGTTTAGACTATAGTAAACCATGATTTCTTGCAAAATTAATACGTGTAGCCAGTATATGCTACTCTTATGTTTGTTTGTTTAGACTATAGTAAAACCATGATTTCTTGCAAAATTAATACATGTAGCCAGCATATGCTAATGTTATGTTTGTTTAGACTATAGTAAACCATGATTTCTTGCAAAATTAATACGTGTAGCCAGTATATGCTACTGTTGTTTGTTTGTTTGTTTAGACTATAGTAAAACCATGATTTCTTGCAAAATAAATACATTTAGCCAGTATATGCTACTGTTGTTTGTTTGTTTAGACTATAGTAAACCATGATTTCTTGCAAAATTAATACGTGTAGCCAGTATATGCTACTGTTATTTTTGTTTATTTAGACTATAGTAAAACCATGATTTCTTGCAAAATTAATATGTGTAGCCAGTATATGCTACTGTTATGTTTGTTTGTTTAGACTATAGTAAAACCATGATTTCTTGCAAAATAAATACATGTAGCCAGTATATGCTACTGTTATGTTTGTTTGTTTAGACTATAGTAAAACCATGATTTCCTTTCTAAATTAATACATGTAGCCTGTATATGCTACTGTTGTTTGTTTGTTTAGACTATAGTAAAACCATGATTTCTTGCTAAATTAATACATGTAGCCAGTATATGCTACTGTTTTTGATTAAACTATAGTAAAACCATGGTTTCTTGCAAAATTTATACATGTAGCCAGTATATGCTAATGTTATGTTTGTTTAGACTATGGTAAAACCATGATTTCTTGCAAAATTAATACATGTAGCCATTATATGCTAATGTTATGTTTGTTTAGACTATAGTAAAACCATGATTTCTTACAATATTAGTACGTGTAGCCAGTATATGCTAATGTTATATTTGTTTAGACTATGGTAAAACCATGATTTCTTGCAAAATTAATACATATAGCCAGTATATGCTACTGTTTTTGTTTAAACTATAGTAAAACCATGGTTTCTCTCTAAATTAATACATGTAGCCAGTATATGCTAATGTTTTGTTTGTTTTGACTATAGTAAAACCATGATTTCTTGCAAAATTAATACGTGTAGCCAGTATATGCTAATGTTATGTTTGTTTAGACTATGGTAAAAACATTGGTTTCTTGCAAAATTAATACATGTAGCCAGTATATGCTAATGTTATGTTTGTTTAGACTACGGTAAAACCATGATTTCTTGCAAAATTAATACATGTAGCCAGTATATGCTAATGTTATGTTTGTTTAGACTATGATAAAAACATTGGTTTCTTGCAAAATTGATACATGTAGCCAGTATATGCTACTGTTATGTTTGTTTAGGCTATGGTAAAAACATTGGTTTCTTGCTAAATTAATACATGTAGCCAGTATATGCTAATGTTATGTACGTTTAGACTATGGTAAAACCATGATTTCTTGCAAAATTAATACATATAGCCAGTATATGCTACTGTTGTTTGTTTGTTTAGACTATAGTAAAACCATGATTTCTTCCTAAATTAATACATATAGCCAGTATATGCTACTGTTGTGTTTGTTTGTTTAGACTATAGTAAAACCACGATTTCTTGCAAAATTAATACACGTAGCCAGTATATGCTAATGTTATGTTTGTTTAGACTATGGTAAAACAATGATTTCTTGCAAAATTAATACATGTAGCCAGTATATGCTAATGTTATGTTTGTTTAGACTATATTAAAACCATGATTTCTTACAAAATTAGTACGTGTAGCCAGTATATGCTAATGTTATGTTTGTTTAGACTATGGTAAAACCATGATTTCTTGCAAAATTAATACATGTAGCCAGTATATGCTACTGTTGTTTGTTTGTTTAGACTATAGTAAAACCATGGTTTCTCTCTAAATTAATACATGTAGCCAGTATATGCTAATGTTTTGTTTGTTTTGACTATAGTAAAACCATGATTTCTTGCAAAATTAATACGTGTAGCCAGTATATGCTGACGTTTTGTTTGTTTAGACTAAAGTAAAACCATGATTTCTTGCAAAATTAATACATGAAGCCATTATATGCTACTGTTGTTTGTTTGTTTAGACTATAGTAAAACCATGATTTCTTGCAAAATAAATACATTTAGCCAGTATATGCTACTGTTGTTTGTTTGTTTAGACTATAGTAAAACCATGATTTCTTGCAAACTTAATACATGTAGCCAGTATATGCTAATGTTATGTTTGTTTGTTTAGACTATAGTAAAACCATGGTTTCTTACAAAATTAATACGTGTAGCCAGTATATGCTAATGTTATGTTTGTTTAGACTATAGTAAACCATGATTTCTTGCAAAATTAATATGTGTAGCCAGTATATGCTACTGTTATGTTTGTTTGTTTAGACTATAGTAAAACCATGATTTCCTTTCTAAATTAATTCATGTAGCCTGTATATGCTACTGTTGTTTGTTTGTTTAGACTATAGTAAAACCATGATTTCTTGCTAAATTAATACATGTAGCCAGTATATGCTACTGTTTTTGTTTAAACCATAGTAAAACCATGGTTTCTTGCAAAATTTATACATGTAGCCAGTATATGCTAATTTTATGTTTGTTTAGACTATTGTAAAACCATGATTTCTTGCTAAATTAATACATGTAGCCAGTATATGCTACTGTTTTTGTTTAAACTATAGTAAAACTGTAGAGCCGAAGGAACGGAGAAGACCGTAGGTTCACACTTTAGCCGTGTAGGCAACTTTCTTTAATCCACGGTAAATCAGAGAGCAACCAAACCACAGCTCGACTGAGCGGAGGTGGCAAGAATCATCAGAAAACTGGCTGGACAACCATAACTTAACCCTGCGTTAACCTGCCAGGGCAACCATGACTTAACCCTTAGTTCCTGGGTTGAATTCTGTCCCCAATACGTGTCCACCACATGAGCCCCCCCAGAATTCGCCCTAGTAATCGAAGTCAGGCAGGCGCGGGGGGACAACAGGCCGTCCGCGGCGGCTCCGGATAACAGGGGCCGGAGTGTCTCTGGGAGGCATTGACACGGGCCTGTGAAGGTCGGCCTGAGGAGCAGAAGAGGCAGCTCGGGCCTCCACGGGGGGAGGAGGCGGAGCCCGGGGACGACCGCGACGAGGAGGTTGGGCTAACTCCAACGGCTGCGTCAAGTCCAGGTGTGCGGGTTTAACTCGGTCCACTGAAACATGCTCGGCCGTGCCCCCAAAATCCACCACCAGGTGCTTAGTTCCCCGTTCCAGGACGCGGAAGGGGCCGTCATAAGGGGGTTGCAGAGGGGGGCGGTGTGCGTCGTGACGGATGAACACGTAGTCCGCTGACTGCAGACCTGGGGGCACCTGGGACACCGGCGCGCCGTGTTGGGCGGTAGGGACGGGTGTGAAAGCTCTGACCCCGTCCAGCAAGGAGGCTCGTTGGTCCACAGCTGACCAGGGACGCGTTGCATTGGGCATGAAATCGCCTGGGACTCGCAGCGGCGTGCCGTACACCAGCTCCGCAGAGGAGGCTTGTAGGTCTTCCTTCGGGGCGGTCCGCAGGCCCAGCATGACCCATGGGAGCTTGTCGACCCAGTTGCAGTCCTTGAGAGTAGCCCGAAGCGCAGCCTTCATGGACCGGTGGAAGCGCTCACATAGGCCGTTCGCCTGAGGGTGGTAGGCGGTAGTGCGATGAAGCTTGACGCCCAGAGCCTCACCCACAGCACTCCATAGCTCTGAGGTAAACTGTGGCCCGCGGTCAGATGAAAGGTCGGAAGGCGTACCGAAACGTGAGACCCACGACCCAATAAAAGCCCGGGCCACATCAGCAGACGTCGTGGATGCCAGGGGAACAGCTTCAGGCCAGCGCGTAGTCCTGTCCACCACAGTGAAGAGGTAGGTGAACCCATGGGAGGGGGGTAGGGGACCAACCAGGTCGACGTGGACATGGTCAAATCGTCTCTCCGGCACTGCGAAGCGTTCCAGGGGCGCCTTAATGTGGCGGTGTATCTTAGCCCGCTGACAGGCAACACACGAGTCGGCCCACGCTTTCACGTCTCTCTTAAGTCCCTCCCACACAAACTTAGCAGAGGTCAGGCGCACGGATGGCTTACCGCCTGGATGAGAGAGGCCGTGCACAGCTTCAAATACGGGGCGTCTCCAGCTGTGCGGGACGATGGGCCTGGGCTGTCCTGTGGAGACGTCACACAGGAGGGTGGCACCTGTGTCGCTGAAAGGAACGTCCTGCAGGCGGAGCCCCGTGTCGGAGGCCCGGAGACGGAGGATGCTTGGGTCCGTGGCCTGGTCAGCGGCCATCTGTGCATAGTCAAGGCCTAGGTGGACCGCTCCAATCACTGCCCTAGAGAGGCAGTCAGCTACCTGGTTAGACTTACCAGCGACGGCGAGCGGACCATGGCTCGGCCGTCTTGGACATGGCAAACGTGAGGGGCTTGTGGTCCACGTACGCAGTAAACTCGCGGCCCTCTAGCAGGAAACGGAAATGCCGGACAGCGAGCCAGAGACCGAGGAGTTCCCTGTCAAAAGTACTATACTTGCGCTCTCGGGGTGTAAGCTGGCGACTGAAAAAGGCCAAAGGCTGCCAAGCCCCCCCCACCCACTGTTCGTGAACCGCACCAACAGCATAGTCCGATGCATCCGTGGTTATGGAAATAGGCGCTGTAGGTGAAGGATGCGCTAGCAGGGTAGCCTGGGAGAGCGCAGCTTTAGTCTCGGTGAACGCACGGTCCCGCTCTGCTGTCCAGTCGACCGCCTGGTTGGGGGACATGCCTTTCAGCGCCTCGTACAGTGGCCGGATGATAAAGGCGGCTCGGGGAATGAAGCGGTGGTAGAATGTCACCATCCCGATGAACTCCCTGAGCGCACGAGCTGTTTGGGGGCGCGGAAAGGCCGCCACTGCTTCCACCTTTGAGGGCAGGGGGACTGCCCCGTCCCCAGTGATGCGATGCCCGAGGAAATCAATGGCTGTCAGCCCGAACCGGCACTTCGCCGGGTTGACGATCAGCCCATGCTGGCTGAGGCGTGTGAAGAGGGCATGAAGATGGGACAGGTGTTCTTCCTTGGAGGCGCTGGCGATGAGTATGTCGTCCAAATAGACGAAGAGGAAAGGAAGGCCACGGAGCACTGAATCCATCAGCCGCTGAAAGGACTGGGCCGCGTTTTTGAGTCCAAATGGCATTCGTAGGAATTCAAATAGGCCGAATGGGGTAGTCACCGCTGTCTTGGGGATGTCTGAGGGGTGCACGGGAACTTGATGATAACCACGGACCAGGTCGACTTTTGAGAAGACGCATTTGCCAGACAGGTTTGCAGAAAAGTCCTGGATATGCGGGACAGGATAGCGGTCGGGCGTGGTGGCGTCATTTAGTCGGCGGTAGTCCCCGCATGGGCGCCAACCTCCATCAGGCTTAGCGACGATGTGGAGTGGGGACGCCCACGGGCTGTCAGAGCGGCGGATGATCCCCATGCGTTCCAGGTGCTCGAACTCAGACTTGGCAATGGCGAGTTTGGCGGGGTCGAGACGCCTGGCTCTGGCGTAGACCGGGCGCCCCTTCGTAGCAATGTGATGCTCCACCCCATGCTTAGCGGTGGGTGCAGAGAAGGTAGGCTGGGTGAGGTCAGGGAACTCAGCGAGGAGGCGGTTGAACTTGTCTGCCTCTGAGAGAGAGTTGGCTAGACCTGCATAGGCCGCTTCCCTCCGCGTACATGCGAAGGAGGAGAAGGTTAAGGCATCGACCAGACGGCTGTTCTGAATGTCCACTAGCAAACCGTAAGCGCACAAAAAAATCAGCTCCGAGGAGGGGAAGCGTTACATTGGCCATGACGAACTCCCACGTGAAACGTTGTCCACCAAAACACAGTTCTACAGACCGCACGCCGTAGGTGTGGATAGGGCTGCCGTCAGCCGTCGCCAACTGGGGGCCCCGCTCCCCGCCCATGATGTCGACGTCAGTAGCAGGGAGCACGCTTCTCTGTGCGCCCGTGTCACAAAGAAATCGCCGACCGGAGATGGTGTCGAGGATGAAGAGTAGCCTGCTCGTATCGCCAACACTCATGGCCACTACTGAGTGTTGGCCCTCTCGTTTCCCGTCGGCCTGTAGTTGCAGGGGGAACGGCACCGTTTAGCTTTCGCACCAAATCGAGCGTGGTACATACAGAGTCCAGAGGGCTTGTAGCGGTCTGATGCTGTGGCGCCACCGTCGGGCCACGCCCGCGATGTCGGCGGGGGGCCAGTGAAGGTAGGAGCCAGCACCCCGGCACGGGAGGAACGTTGTGTAGCGACGAAGAATCGGTCAGCCTCCTTTGCCAGCTCACGGGGATCAGTGATGGTGGAGTTAGCGAGCGCAGTCTGGGCGTGGGGCGGCATGTTGCGCAGAAACAGCTCCATAAACAGGAAACATGGCTTTTCTTGACCCAGTAGGTTTAACATCCTGCTCATTAGCTCCGATGGTTTGCCATCTCCCAAGCCCTGAATTGCGAAGAGGCGACGTGCTCTCTCCGTTGTTGACAGTTCAAAAGTTTCAAGGAGGAGATGTTTAAGTGCGGCGTATTTACCATCGGCCGGTGGGTTGGTTATGAAACCGCTTATCCTGGAAGCCGTAGCGCACCCCAGCGCTGCCACTACGTAGTAGTACCTGGTCTCGTCTGCTGTTATGTCTCTGAGCGCGAACTGTGCCTCAGCCTGCGCGAACCATGTAGCCGCGGAAGACTCCCAAAACTCCGGCAGTTTAATTGCAACGGCGTTCGTAGCCATAATGTGTGTGGTTTCAGAAAACTTATCCGAAAACCGACGTCGGGGTCACCAGTGTAGAGCCGAAGGAACGGAGAAGACCGTAGGTTCACACTTTAGCCGTGTAGGCAACTTTCTTTAATCCACGGTAAATCAGAGAGCAACCAAACCACAGCTCGACTGAGCGGAGGTGGCAAGAATCATCAGAAAACTGGCTGGACAACCATAACTTATCCCTGCGTTAACCTGCCAGGGCAACCATGACTTAACCCTTAGTTCCTGGGTTGAATTCTGTCCCCAATACGTGTCCACCACAAAACCATGGTTTCTTGCAAAATGTATACATGTAGCCAGTATATGCTAATGTTATGTTTGTTTAGACTATAGTAAAACTGTAGAGCCGAAGGAACGGAGAAGACCGTAGGTTCACACTTTAGCCGTGTAGGCAACTTTCTTTAATCCACGGTAAATCAGAGAGCAACCAAACCACAGCTCGACTGAGCGGAGGTGGCAAGAATCATCAGAAAACTGGCTGGACAACCATAACTTAACCCTGCGTTAACCTGCCAGGGCAACCATGACTTAACCCTTAGTTCCTGGGTTGAATTCTGTCCCCAATACGTGTCCACCACATGAGCCCCCCCAGAATTCGCCCTAGTAATCGAAGTCAGGCAGGCGCGGGGGGACAACAGGCCGTCCGCGGCGGCTCCGGATAACAGGGGCCGGAGTGTCTCTGGGAGGCATTGACGCGGGCCTGTGGAGGTCGGCCTGAGGAGCAGAAGAGGCAGCTCGGGCCTCCACGGGGGGAGGAGGCGGAGCCGGGGGACGACCGCGACGAGGAGGTTGGGCTAACTCCAACGGCTGCGTCAAGTCCAGGTGTGCGGGTTTAACTCGGTCCACTGAAACATGCTCGGCCGTGCCCCCAAAATCCACCACCAGGTGCTTAGTTCCCCGTTCCAGGACGCGGAAGGGGCCGTCATAAGGGGGTTGCAGAGGGGGGCGGTGTGCGTCGTGACGGATGAACACGTAGTCCGCTGACTGCAGACCTGGGGGCACCTGGGACACCGGCCCGCCGTGTTGGGCGGTAGGGACGGGTGTGAAAGCTCTGACCCCGTCCAGCAAGGAGGCTCGTTGGTCCACAGCTGACCAGGGACGCGTTGCATTGGGCATGAAATCGCCTGGGACTCGCAGCGGCGTGCCGTACACCAGCTCCGCAGAGGAGGCTTGTAGGTCTTCCTTCGGGGCGGTCCGCAGGCCCAGCATGACCCATGGGAGCTTGTCGACCCAGTTGCAGTCCTTGAGAGTAGCCCGAAGCGCAGCCTTCATGGACCGGTGGAAGCGCTCACATAGGCCGTTCGCCTGAGGGTGGTAGGCGGTAGTGCGATGAAGCTTGACGCCCAGAGCCTCACCCACAGCACTCCATAGCTCTGAGGTAAACTGTGGCCCGCGGTCAGATGAAAGGTCGGAAGGCGTACCGAAACGTGAGACCCATGACCCAATAAAAGCCCGGGCCACATCAGCAGACGTCGTGGATGCAAGGGGAACAGCTTCAGGCCAGCGCGTAGTCCTGTCCACCACAGTGAAGAGGTAGGTGAACCCATGGGAGGGGGGTAGGGGACCAACCAGGTCGACGTGGACATGGTCAAATCGTCTCTCCGGCACTGCGAAGCGTTCCAGGGGCGCCTTAATGTGGCGGTGTATCTTAGCCCGCTGACAGGCAACACACGAGTCGGCCCACGCTTTCACGTCTCTCTTAAGTCCCTCCCACACAAACTTAGCAGAGGTCAGGCGCACGGATGGCTTACCGCCTGGATGAGAGAGGCCGTGCACAGCTTCAAATACGGGGCGTCTCCAGCTGTGCGGGACGATGGGCCTGGGCTGTCCTGTGGAGACGTCACACAGGAGGGTGGCACCTGTGTCGCTGAAAGGAACGTCCTGCAGGCGGAGCCCCGTGTCGGAGGCCCGGAGACGGAGGATGCTCGGGTCCGTGGCCTGGTCAACGGCCATCTGTGCATAGTCAAGGCCTAGGTGGACCGCTCCAATCACTGCCCTAGAGAGGCAGTCAGCTACCTGGTTAGACTTACCAGCGACGTGCTGGATGTCGGTAGTGAATTCCGAAATGTAGGAGAGTTGTCGCTGCTGGCGAGCGGACCATGGCTCGGCCGTCTTGGACATGGCAAACGTGAGGGGCTTGTGGTCCACGTACGCAGTAAACTCGCGGCCCTCTAGCAGGAAACGGAAATGCCGGACAGCGAGCCAGAGACCGAGGAGTTCCCTGTCAAAAGTACTATACTTGCGCTCTCGGGGTGTAAGCTGGCGACTGAAAAAGGCCAAAGGCTGCCAAGCCCCCCCCACCCACTGTTCGTGAACCGCACCAACAGCATAGTCCGATGCATCCGTGGTTATGGAAATAGGCGCTGTAGGTGAAGGATGCGCTAGCAGGGTAGCCTGGGAGAGCGCAGCTTTAGTCTCGGTGAACGCACGGTCCCGCTCTGCTGTCCAGTCGACCGCCTGGTTGGGGGACATGCCTTTCAGCGCCTCGTACAGTGGCCGGATGATAAAGGCGGCTCGAGGAATGAAGCGGTGGTAGAATGTCACCATCCCGATGAACTCCCTGAGCGCACGAGCTGTTTGGGGGCGCGGAAAGGCCGCCACCGCTTCCACCTTTGAGGGCAGGGGGACTGCCCCGTCCCCAGTGATGCGATGCCCGAGGAAATCAATGGCTGTCAGCCCGAACCGGCACTTCGCCGGGTTGACGATCAGCCCATGCTGGCTGAGGCGTGTGAAGAGGGCATGAAGATGGGACAGGTGTTCTTCCTTGGAGGCGCTGGCGATGAGTATGTCGTCCAAATAGACGAAGAGGAAAGGAAGGCCACGGAGCACTGAATCCATCAGCCGCTGAAAGGACTGGGCCGCGTTTTTGAGTCCAAATGGCATTCGTAGGAATTCAAATAGGCCGAATGGGGTAGTCACCGCTGTCTTGGGGATGTCTGAGGGGTGCACGGGAACTTGATGATAACCACGGACCAGGTCGACTTTTGAGAAGACGCATTTGCCAGACAGGTTTGCAGAAAAGTCCTGGATATGCGGGACAGGATAGCGGTCGGGCGTGGTGGCGTCATTTAGTCGGCGGTAGTCCCCGCATGGGCGCCAACCTCCATCAGGCTTAGCGACGATGTGGAGTGGGGACGCCCACGGGCTGTCAGAGCGGCGGATGATCCCCATGCGTTCCAGGTGCTCGAACTCAGACTTGGCAATGGCGAGTTTGGCGGGGTCGAGACGCCTGGCTCTGGCGTAGACCGGGGGCCCCTTCGTAGCAATGTGATGCTCCACCCCATGCTTAGCGGTGGGTGCAGAGAAGGTAGGCTGGGTGAGGTCAGGGAACTCAGCGAGGAGGCGGGTGAACTTGTCTGCCTCTGAGAGAGAGTTGGCTAGACCTGCATAGGCCGCTTCCCTCCGCGTACATGCGAAGGAGGAGAAGGTTAAGGCATCGACCAGACGGCTGTTCTGAATGTCCACTAGCAAACCGTAAGCGCACAAAAAATCAGCTCCGAGGAGGGGAAGCGTTACATTGGCCATGACGAACTCCCACGTGAAACGTTGTCCACCAAAACACAGTTCTACAGACCGCACGCCGTAGGTGTGGATAGGGCTGCCGTCAGCCGTCGCCAACTGGGGGCCCCGCTCCCCGCCCATGATGTCGACGTCAGTAGCAGGGAGCACGCTTCTCTGTGCGCCCGTGTCACAAAGAAATCGCCGACCGGAGATGGTGTCGAGGATGAAGAGTAACCTGCTCGTATCGCCAACACTCATGGCCACTACTGAGTGTTGGCCCTCTCGTTTCCCGTCGGCCTGTAGTTGCAGGGGGAACGGCACCGTTTAGCTTTCGCACCAAATCGAGCGTGGTACATACAGAGTCCAGAGGGCTCGTAGCGGTCTGATGCTGTGGCGCCACCGTCGGGCCACGCCCGCGATGTCGGCGGGGGGCCAGTGAAGGTAGGAGCCAGCACCCCGGCATGGGAGGAACGTTGTGTAGCGACGAAGAATCGGTCAGCCTCCTTTGCCAGCTCACGGGGATCAGTGATGGTGGAGTTAGCGAGCGCAGTCTGGACGTGGGGCGGCATGTTGCGCAGAAACAGCTCCATAAACAGGAAACATGGCTTTTCTTGACCCAGTAGGTTTAACATCCTGCTCATTAGCTCCGATGGTTTGCCATCTCCCAAGCCCTGAATTGCGAAGAGGCGACGTGCTCTCTCCGTTGTTGACAGTTCAAAAGTTTCAAGGAGGAGATGTTTAAGTGCGGCGTATTTACCATCGGCCGGTGGGTTGGTTATGAAACCGCTTATCCTGGAAGCCGTAGCGCACCCCAGCGCTGCCACTACGTAGTAGTACCTGGTCTCGTCTGCTGTTATGTCTCTGAGCGCGAACTGTGCCTCAGCCTGCGCGAACCATGTAGCCGCGGAAGACTCCCAAAACTCCGGCAGTTTAATTGCAACGGCGTTCGTAGCCATAATGTGTGTGGTTTCAGAAAACTTATCCGAAAATCACGTCGGGGTCACCAGTGTAGAGCCGAAGGAACGGAGAAGACCGTAGGTTCACACTTTAGCCGTGTAGGCAACTTTCTTTAATCCACGGTAAATCAGAGAGCAACCAAACCACAGCTCGACTGAGCGGAGGTGGCAAGAATAATCAGAAAACTGGCTGGACAACCATAACTTAACCCTGCGTTAACCTGCCAGGGCAACCATGACTTAACCCTTAGTTCCTGGGTTGAATTCTGTCCCCAATACGTGTCCACCACAAAACCATGATTTCTTGCAAACTTAATACATGTAGCCAGTATATGCTAATGTTATGTTTGTTTGTTTAGACTATAGTAAAACCATGGTTTCTTACAAAATTAATACGTGTAGCCAGTATATGCTAATGTTATGTTTGTTTAGACTATAGTAAACCATGCTTTCTTGCAAAATTAATACGTGTAGCCAGTATATGCTACTGTTATTTTTGTTTATTTAGACTATAGTAAAACCATGATTTCTTGCAAAATTAATGTGTAGCCAGTATATGCTACTGTTATGTTTGTTTGTTTAGACTATAGTAAAACCATGATTTCTTGCAAAATTAATACATGTAGCCAGTATATGCTACTGTTATGTTTGTTTGTTTAGACTATAGTAAAACCATGATTTCCTTTCTAAATTTATACATGTAGCCTGTATATGCTACTGTTGTTTGTTTGTTTAGACTATAGTAAAACCATGATTTCTTGCTAAATTAATACATGTAGCCAGTATATGCTACTGTTTTTGTTTAAACTATAGTAAAACCATGGTTTCTTGCAAAATTTATACATGTAGCCAGTATATGCTAATGTTATGTTTGTTTAGACTATGGTAAAACCATGATTTCTTGCAAAATTAATACATATAGCCAGTATATGCTAATGTTATGTTTGTTTAGACTATAGTAAAACCATGATTTCTTACAAAATTAGTACGTGTAGGCAGTATATGCTAATGTTATGTTTGTTTAGACTATGGTAAAACCATGATTTCTTGCAAAATTAATACATGTAGCCAGTATATGCTACTGTTGTTTGTTTGTTTAGACTATAGTAAAACCATGGTTTCTCTCTAAATTAATACATGTAGCCAGTATATGCTAATGTTTTGTTTGTTTTGACTATAGTAAAACCATGATTTCTTGCAAAATTAATACGTGTAGCCAGTATATGCTAATGTTGTTTTTGTTTAGACTATAGAAAAACCATGATTTCTTGCAAAATTAATACATGTAATCAGTATATGCTACTGTTGTTTGTTTGTTTAGACTATAGTAAAACCATGATTTCTTGCAAAATTAATACATATAGCCAGTATATGCTACTGTTGTTTGTTTGTTTGTTTAGACTATAGTAAAACCATGACTTCTTGCAAAATTAATACATATAGCCAGTATATGCTACTGTTATGTTTGTTTAGACTATAGTAAACCATGATTTCTTGCAAAATTAATACGTGTAGCCAGTATATGCTACTGTTATTTTTGTTTATTTAGACTATAGTAAAACCATGATTTCTTGCAAAATTAATATGTGTAGCCAGTATATGCTACTGTTATGTTTGTTTGTTTAGACTATAGTAAAACCATGATTTCTTGCAAAATTAATACGTGTAGCCAGTATATGCTACTGTTATTTTTGTTTATTAAGACTATAGTAAAACCATGATTTCTTGCAAAATTAATACATGTAGCCAGTATATGCTAATGTTATGTTTGTTTAGAGTATGGTAAAACCATGAGTTCTTGCTAAATTAATACATGTAGCCAGTATATGCTACTGTTTTTGTTTAAACTATAGTAAAACCATGGTTTCTTGCAAAATGTATACATGTAGCCAGTATATGCTAATGTTATGTTTGTTTAGACTATGGTAAAACCATGATTTCTTGCAAAATTAGTACATGTAGCCAGTATATGCTAATGTTATGTTTGTTTAGACTATAGTAAAACCATGATTTCTTACAAAATTAATACATGTAGCCAGTATATGCTACTGTTATGTTTGTTTGTTTAGACTATAGTAAAACCATGATTTCATTTCTAAATTAATACATGTTGCCTGTATATGCTACTGTTGTTTGTTTGTTTAGACTATAGTAAAACCATGATTTCTTGCAAAATTAATACATATAGCCAGTATATGCTACTGTTGTTTGTTTGTTTGTTTAGACTATAGTAAAACCATGATTTCTTGCAAAATAAATACATTTAGCCAGTATATGCTACTGTTGTTTGTTTGTTTAGACTATAGTAAAACCATGATTTCTTGCAAACTTAATACATGTAGCCAGTATATGCTAATGTTATGTTTGTTTGTTTAGACTATAGTAAAACCATGGTTTCTTACAAAATTAATACGTGTAGCCAGTATATGCTAATGTTATGTTTGTTTAGACTATAGTAAACCATGATTTCTTGCAAAATTAATACGTGTAGCCAGTATATGCTACTGTTATTTTTATTTATTTAGACTATAGTAAAACCATGATTTCTTGCAAAATTAATATGTGTAGCCAGTATATGCTACTGTTATGTTTGTTTGTTTAGACTATAGTAAAACCATGATTTCTTGCAAAATTAATACATGTAGCCAGTATATGCTACTGTTATGTTTGTTTGTTTAGACTATAGTAAAACCATGATTTCCTTTCTAAATTTATACATGTAGCCTGTATATGCTACTGTTGTTTGTTTGTTTAGACTATAGTAAAACCATGATTTCTTGCTAAATTAATACATGTAGCCAGTATATGCTACTGTTTTTGTTTAAACTATAGTAAAACCATGGTTTCTTGCAAAATTTATACATGTAGCCAGTATATGCTAATGTTATGTTTGTTTAGACTATGGTAAAACCATGATTTCTTGCAAAATTAATACATATAGCCAGTATATGCTAATGTTATGTTTGTTTAGACTATAGTAAAACCATGATTTCTTACAAAATTAGTACGTGTAGGCAGTATATGCTAATGTTATGTTTGTTTAGACTATGGTAAAACCATGATTTCTTGCAAAATTAATACATGTAGCCAGTATATGCTAATGTTATTTTTATTTATTTAGACTATAGTAAAACCATGATTTCTTGCAAAATTAATATGTGTAGCCAGTATATGCTACTGTTATGTTTGTTTGTTTAGACTATAGTAAAACCATGATTTCTTGCAAAATTAATACATGTAGCCAGTATATGCTACTGTTATGTTTGTTTGTTTAGACTATAGTAAAACCATGATTTCCTTTCTAAATTTATACATGTAGCCAGTATATGCTACTGTTATGTTTGTTTGTTTAGACTATAGTAAAACCATGATTTCCTTTCTAAATTTATACATGTAGCCTGTATATGCTACTGTTGTTTGTTTGTTTAGACTATAGTAAAACCATGATTTCTTGCTAAATTAATACATGTAGCCAGTATATGCTACTGTTTTTGTTTAAACTATAGTAAAACCATGGTTTCTTGCAAAATTTATACATGTAGCCAGTATATGCTAATGTTATGTTTGTTTAGACTATGGTAAAACCATGATTTCTTGCAAAATTAATACATATAGCCAGTATATGCTAATGTTATGTTTGTTTAGACTATAGTAAAACCATGATTTCTTACAAAATTAGTACGTGTAGGCAGTATATGCTAATGTTATGTTTGTTTAGACTATGGTAAAACCATGATTTCTTGCAAAATTAATACATGTAGCCAGTATATGCTAATGTTATGTTTGTTTGTTTAGACTACAGTAAAACCATGGTTTCTTACAAAATTAATACGTGTAGCCAGTATATGCTAATGTTATGTTTGTTTAGACTATAGTAAACCATGATTTCTTGCAAAATTAATACGTGTAGCCAGTATATGCTACTGTTATTTTTGTTTATTTAGACTATAGTAAAACCATGATTTCTTGCAAAATTAATATGTGTAGCCAGTATATGCTACTGTTATGTTTGTTTGTTTAGACTATAGTAAAACCATGATTTCTTGCAAAATTAATACATGTAGCCAGTATATGCTACTGTTATGTTTGTTTGTTTAGACTATAGTAAAACCATGGTTTCTCTCTAAATTAATACATGTAGCCAGTATATGCTAATGTTTTGTTTGTTTTGACTATAGTAAAACCATGATTTCTTGCAAAATTAATACGTGTAGCCAGTATATGCTAATGTTGTTTTTGTTTAGACTATAGAAAAACCATGATTTCTTGCAAAATTAATACATGTAATCAGTATATGCTACTGTTGTTTGTTTGTTTAGACTATAGTAAAACCATGATTTCTTGCAAAATTAATACATATAGCCAGTATATGCTACTGTTGTTTGTTTGTTTGTTTAGACTATAGTAAAACCATGATTTCTTGCAAAATTAATACATATAGCCAGTATATGCTACTGTTATGTTTGTTTAGACTATAGTAAACCATGATTTCTTGCAAAATTAATACGTGTAGCCAGTATATGCTACTGTTATTTTTGTTTATTTAGACTATAGTAAAACCATGATTTCTTGCAAAATTAATATGTGTAGCCAGTATATGCTACTGTTATGTTTGTTTGTTTAGACTATAGTAAAACCATGATTTCTTGCAAAATTAATACGTGTAGCCAGTATATGCTACTGTTATTTTTGTTTATTAAGACTATAGTAAAACCATGATTTCTTGCAAAATTAATACATGTAGCCAGTATATGCTAATGTTATGTTTGTTTAGACTATGGTAAAACCATGAGTTCTTGCTAAATTAATACATGTAGCCAGTATATGCTACTGTTTTTGTTTAAACTATAGTAAAACCATGGTTTCTTGCAAAATGTATACATGTAGCCAGTATATGCTAATGTTATGTTTGTTTAGACTATAGTAAAACCATGATTTCTTACAAAATTAGTACGTGTAGGCAGTATATGCTAATGTTATGTTTGTTTAGACTATGGTAAAACCATGATTTCTTGCAAAATTAATACATGTAGCCAGTATATGCTAATGTTATGTTTGTTTGTTTAGACTATAGTAAAACCATGGTTTCTTACAAAATTAATACGTGTAGCCAGTATATGCTAATGTTATGTTTGTTTAGACTATAGTAAACCATGATTTCTTGCAAAATTAATACGTGTAGCCAGTATATGCTACTGTTATTTTTGTTTATTTAGACTATAGTAAAACCATGATTTCTTGCAAAATTAATATGTGTAGCCAGTATATGCTACTGTTATGTTTGTTTGTTTAGACTATAGTAAAACCATGATTTCTTGCAAAATTAATACATGTAGCCAGTATATGCTACTGTTATGTTTGTTTGTTTAGACTATAGTAAAACCATGGTTTCTCTCTAAATTAATACATGTAGCCAGTATATGCTAATGTTTTGTTTGTTTTGACTATAGTAAAACCATGATTTCTTGCAAAATTAATACGTGTAGCCAGTATATGCTAATGTTGTTTTTTTTAGACTATAGAAAAACCATGATTTCTTGCAAAATTAATACATGTAATCAGTATATGCTACTGTTGTTTGTTTGTTTAGACTATAGTAAAACCATGATTTCTTGCAAAATTAATACATATAGCCAGTATATGCTACTGTTGTTTGTTTGTTTGTTTAGACTATAGTAAAACCATGATTTCTTGCAAAATTAATACATATAGCCAGTATATGCTACTGTTATGTTTGTTTAGACTATAGTAAACCATGATTTCTTGCAAAATTAATACGTGTAGCCAGTATATGCTACTGTTATTTTTGTTTATTTAGACTATAGTAAAACCATGATTTCTTGCAAAATTAATATGTGTAGCCAGTATATGCTACTGTTATGTTTGTTTGTTTAGACTATAGTAAAACCATGATTTCTTGCAAAATTAATACGTGTAGCCAGTATATGCTACTGTTATTTTTGTTTATTAAGACTATAGTAAAACCATGATTTCTTGCAAAATTAATACATGTAGCCAGTATATGCTAATGTTATGTTTGTTTAGACTATGGTAAAACCATGAGTTCTTGCTAAATTAATACATGTAGCCAGTATATGCTACTGTTTTTGTTTAAACTATAGTAAAACCATGGTTTCTTGCAAAATGTATACATGTAGCCAGTATATGCTAATGTTATGTTTGTTTAGACTATGGTAAAACCATGATTTCTTGCAAAATTAGTACATGTAGCCAGTATATGCTAATGTTATGTTTGTTTAGACTATAGTAAAACCATGATTTCTTACAAAATTAATACATGTAGCCAGTATATGCTACTGTTATGTTTGTTTGTTTAGACTATAGTAAAACCATGATTTCATTTCTAAATTAATACATGTTGCCTGTATATGCTACTGTTGTTTGTTTGTTTAGACTATAGTAAAACCATGATTTCTTGCAAAATTAATACATATAGCCAGTATATGCTACTGTTGTTTGTTTGTTTAGACTATAGTAAAACCATGATTTCTTGCAAACTTAATACATGTAGCCAGTATATGCTAATGTTATGTTTGTTTGTTTAGACTATAGTAAAACCATGGTTTCTTACAAAATTAATACGTGTAGCCAGTATATGCTAATGTTATGTTTGTTTAGACTATAGTAAACCATGATTTCTTGCAAAATTAATACGTGTAGCCAGTATATGCTACTGTTATTTTTGTTTATTTAGACTATAGTAAAACCATGATTTCTTGCAAAATTAATATGTGTAGCCAGTATATGCTACTGTTATGTTTGTTTGTTTAGACTATAGTAAAACCATGATTTCTTGCAAAATTAATACATGTAGCCAGTATATGCTACTGTTATGTTTGTTTGTTTAGACTATAGTAAAACCATGATTTCCTTTCTAAATTTATACATGTAGCCTGTATATGCTACTGTTGTTTGTTTGTTTAGACTATAGTAAAACCATGATTTCTTGCTAAATTAATACATGTAGCCAGTATATGCTACTGTTTTTGTTTAAACTATAGTAAAACCATGGTTTCTTGCAAAATTTATACATGTAGCCAGTATATGCTAATGTTATGTTTGTTTAGACTATGGTAAAACCATGATTTCTTGCAAAATTAATACATATAGCCAGTATATGCTAATGTTATGTTTGTTTAGACTATAGTAAAACCATGATTTCTTACAAAATTAGTACGTGTAGGCAGTATATGCTAATGTTATGTTTGTTTAGACTATGGTAAAACCATGATTTCTTGCAAAATTAATACATGTAGCCAGTATATGCTACTGTTGTTTGTTTGTTTAGACTATAGTAAAACCATGGTTTCTCTCTAAATTAATACATGTAGCCAGTATATGCTAATGTTTTGTTTGTTTTGACTATAGTAAAACCATGATTTCTTGCAAAATTAATACGTGTAGCCAGTATATGCTAATGTTGTTTTTGTTTAGACTATAGAAAAACCATGATTTCTTGCAAAATTAATACATGTAATCAGTATATGCTACTGTTGTTTGTTTGTTTAGACTATAGTAAAACCATGATTTCTTGCAAAATTAATACATATAGCCAGTATATGCTACTGTTGTTTGTTTGTTTGTTTAGACTATAGTAAAACCATGATTTCTTGCAAAATTAATACATATAGCCAGTATATGCTACTGTTATGTTTGTTTAGACTATAGTAAACCATGATTTCTTGCAAAATTAATATGTGTAGCCAGTATATGCTACTGTTATTTTTGTTTATTTAGACTATAGTAAAACCATGATTTCTTGCAAAATTAATATGTGTAGCCAGTATATGCTACTGTTATGTTTGTTTGTTTAGACTATAGTAAAACCATGATTTCTTGCAAAATTAATACGTGTAGCCAGTATATGCTACTGTTATTTTTGTTTATTAAGACTATAGTAAAACCATGATTTCTTGCAAAATTAATACATGTAGCCAGTATATGCTAATGTTATGTTTGTTTAGACTATGGTAAAACCATGAGTTCTTGCTAAATTAATACATGTAGCCAGTATATGCTACTGTTTTTGTTTAAACTATAGTAAAACCATGGTTTCTTGCAAAATGTATACATGTAGCCAGTATATGCTAATGTTATGTTTGTTTAGACTATAGTAAAACCATGATTTCTTACAAAATTAGTACGTGTAGGCAGTATATGCTAATGTTATGTTTGTTTAGACTATGGTAAAACCATGATTTCTTGCAAAATTAATACATGTAGCCAGTATATGCTAATGTTATGTTTGTTTGTTTAGACTATAGTAAAACCATGGTTTCTTACAAAATTAATACGTGTGTAATATTTGCTAGTAACATTTGATTTGCTAATGTCCCTTACGGCTTTCCGTAGCGCCACAACAAAGTCACGTGATGTACGTAACAACGTCAGTCGGAATCCGGTCGGTGAATAAACACCCAGCACGAGAGAAGTCGTCCTTGCTTTATTAATGTTATAAGTTAACATAGCCAGAGGGCACAGATCATTACATGGTGTCAGAGTAGCGGAGTTTAAATACCCAATATGGATTCGTACGGCGTTCCAGCTCCACGGATGGACTGGGAATCGGCGAACTTACCTGAAGCATGGAGACGATTTCGGCAAACAACGGAGCTAATGTTCAAGGGCCCCCTGCGCGGGAAGAACGAAGAGGAGAAATGCAGCTACCTCCTGCTCTGGATAGGGGAAAAAGGGCGCGATGTGCACAACACTTGGACACTCAGCGGAGAACAAGCCAAGAAGCTAGAAACGTACTACGATAAGTACACTGAGTACATCACCCCCAAAGCAAACCCGATTTATGCCAGATATAAATTTCATGAAAAGATGCAGGGAGAGAGTGAATCCTTCGAACGATTTGTAACTGAGCTAAAGCTCCTAGTCAAAGACTGTGGCTACCCAAATGCCGACGAGATGGTCAGGGACCGCATCGTGTTTGCCACCAACTCACCCAGAGTGAGAGAAAAGCTACTTAGCCAGGGAGCTGAGCTAACGCTAGAAAAGGCCATAGATGTAGCCCGCTCACACGAGCTAGCAAAGCAACAGCTAACGTTTATGGGCCAGGGCAGCACACATGAAACGGTGCACGCAATAGGCAGAAAGACTTACAAACCGAACGCACCCAAAGCAGCTAACGCTAACTTCAGACAAAGGGACGTTAGCACCGCCGCCAGGGCGTGTAGCTATTGTGGAGGGCTACACGGCGCTAAAGCCACTTGCCCAGCTAAGGGTAAACAATGCATTAAATGCAAGAAGCTCAATCATTTTGCTAAAGTATGCAAGTCTAGCTCCCAGGGACAGACAAAGTACTACCGCGGCACAGTACATGCCGTCGGAGAGAACCCAGAAGAGTGCACCACTGACAGAGAACAGGAAGAACTGTACTTCGACAACATTACAGTGGAGAGCACCGCTGTGGGAGAACAGACAGAGCTGTACATAGACTGCATCTCAATAGAGAACAACGGAAAAAGCAACGAGCAGGCTTACGTAGAGGTTGGAATTGGCACACCTCCACAGAAGGTAAAGTTTAAACTAGACACTGGGGCACAGGCCAATACTATTCCCACCAACCTGTTCCAGGCGCTGTTCAAAAATGTGACACTGAAACCAGCAATACACAGACTCACTGAATATGGAGGAGGCGCGCTGAGCGTGAAAGGCACATGCAAACTCAAATGTAAGTACAGAGACAATGCAATTATGCTGGACTTTTACGTCATTGACACAAACGCCCCACCAGTCATGGCAATGAAAACATGCCGTGACCTAAACTTGGTAAAAATAGTGATGGCTGTGAGCGAGGAAAACAATGTCACATCACAGAGCATAATGGATGAGTATGCAGATGTTTTCCAAGGAATAGGAGAGTTCCCAGGCGAGTGCACCTTCCGCGTCACACCAGATGCAACGCCGGTCGTCTGCCCGCCACGCAGAATCCCCATCGCCCTACGCAGCAAACTGAGGGACGAGCTTGACAGCATGGAGAAAGGCGGCATAATCTGTAAGGTAACAGAACCCACAGAATGGGTGAACGCACTCGTCATTGTTGAGAAGCCAAAGACAGGCAAACTTAGAGTGTGTTTAGACCCCAGAGCTCTTAACAAAGTGATACAACGACCTCACTATCCCCTCCCCACGCTGGAGGACGCCACCACAAAGCTCGCTGGAGCTGAGTACTTTAGCGTGTTAGACGCGCGGTCAGGCTATTGGGCCATCAAACTGAGCACTGAATCCTCAATGTTGACGACATTTAACACAGTGTTTGGCAGGTATCGTTTCCTCAGACTGCCATTCGGAATCGTGTCCGCTCAAGACGAGTTCCAGAGACGCGTGGATGAAACATATGAAGGATTGGACGGTGTGACGGCCATAGTGGACGACATACTAGTGTTCGGCAAGACTAAAGAGGAACATGACCAGCGTCTCAGAGCGATGCTGAAGCGCACAAGGGAGCGAGGGGTGCGGCTCAACCCCGACAAGTGTCACATATGCGTGTCCGAGGTAAGCTACTTCGGCCACACGCTCTCACACGAAGGCATCAAACCAGACCCACACAAGGTGAAGGCGGTCAAGGACATGCAACCCCCACAGAACAAAGCAGAGCTGGAGACAGTCCTCGGCATGATCAACTACCTCGCCAGATTCGCTCCACACCTCTCACAGATAAACTCACCCCTCAGACAGCTTCTGAAACAGGACAGTGAGTTTGTGTGGGATGCAGTCCACGACAAGGCGTTCCAAGAGATGAAGAATCTCATTACACAGCACCCAGGTCCAGTACTCTCATATTTCGACCCGCAGAAAGAGCTGCGACTCCAAGTGGATGCATCCAAAAGTGGCCTTGGGGCTGTCATGCTCCAAGATGGCAAACCAATTGCCTATGCGTCCAAGTCACTCAACAGCACTGAAGAAAACTACGCACAGATAGAGAAGGAGCTCTACGCTGTGGTCTTCGGCTGCAAGAGGTTCCACGAGTACATGTATGGACGAAAAGTGATTGTGGAGTCAGACCACAAGCCTCTGGAGGCAATACTAAAAAAGCCACTGGCAGCAGCACCACCCCGGCTGCAACGGATGATCCTGGCGCTCCAAAAATACGACATCCAAATCATCCACCGCCCCGGTAAGGACATACCGGTGGCCGACACACTGTCACGCAAGTCAATAGAACACCACGACAGTGACCTACAGGAAGGGATGGAGGCCCAAGTGCACACAGTCCTCAGCAACATCCCTGTGAGCGACACAAGACTCACAGAAATCAAGCAGGAAACAGCGCAAGATCCACAGCTCACCGCACTCAGACGAGCCACACTCACTGGCTGGCCAGACACAAAGAAAAAGTGCCCGCTCAGCATCCAGGAATACTGGAACCACAGAGCAGAAATCTCAGAAATGGACGGTATCCTGTTCAAAGGTGAGAGAATCATTGTCCCCCAAAAGCTTCGCAAGGACATGATACAGCGCATCCATGCCAGCCACCTTGGCGTGGAAAAAAGCAAATGCCGAGCAAGAGACTTACTGTTCTGGCCTGGCATGGGGAAACAGATCGAGGATGCGGTAGCAGACTGCAGCATATGCCAAGAACGGCGCAGTGCAAATGCAAAGGAACCAATGATGTCACACGCCATACCCGAGCGGCCGTGGCAAGTGATAGGCACAGACCTATTCACATGGAACTCACAGGACTTCATAGTCACTGTGGACTACTACTCCAGATTCTTCGAGCTAGAAAGACTTTACAGCTGCACCTCATCTGCCGTCATCATGAAGCTGAAAGCAGCAATGGCTCGACACGGAATCCCCGAGACTATCATCAGCGACAACGGTCCGTGCTACAGCTCTGGTGAGTTCCGCAACTTCTCACAGACATGGGGTTTCTCACACACCACCACAAGCCCCCACTACCCACAGAGCAACGGCCTCTCCGAGAAGACTGTCCAGACGGCCAAACGCATCCTGGACAAAGCCAAAGCTGAGAACAAAGACCCCTACATGAGCTTACTGGAGTATCGCAACACACCGGTGGACAACCTGAAATCACCGGCACAGCTACTGATGAGTCGGAGGCTGCGGTCCATTCTCCCATCAACAGCAAAACACCTGCAGCCACAGATCGCCAGTCAGGAGGATGTTCACAAAAGGAGAGAGGTATGTCAACAGCGCCAGCAGGCATACTACAACCGAACAGCCAAACCTCTGCCCCACCTGCCCGCAGGCACACCAATCCGCTTCCGGCAGGAGGATGGATCCTGGAGACCTGCAACTGTGGAAAGACCAGCGAACACAGACAGGAGCTACCACATCCAAACCAAAGAAGGTCAGATCTACCAACGCAACCGTCAACACCTGCGACAAAGCAGAGTGAACACTCACACTACGCACACACACACTTCACAGCAGACTGTTACCAGCGCTAACAACAACACACAAGCCCATCAGCAAGAGCATGCTGAACCTCCAGACACGAACAATCAGCGACAACCAGACACACAGCCTGGTTACACCACGAGGTCAGGTCGCACGATCAAACCAAGACAAATCCTTGACTTATGAATGTTAAAAAAAAGAGAATTTTACACCAACCTGTACTATACCTGCTATGTTTTGAAAAGAAATATTTACAGCGTTCACTTACCTTGTGTACCTACCTGCTGTTTGCAGTTACCAGTAATGAAATGAAAAAAAAAAAAAAAGATGAAATGTTATTACGGTGTCACATTTAGACAGTGAGGGAAATGTTTTACACTACTTTGTTGCAGTCCAGTTATATAAGAGTTCCACTTTCATATTCTTTCTTATTAAGATTGTATTCGCTTATAAACGTGCTCAACGTGGTCTGTATCTCTGCAGAGAAAGCAGCACTTTTCAGAAAAAGGGAGATGTAATATTTGCTAGTAACATTTGATTTGCTAATGTCCCTTACGGCTTTCCGTAGCGCCACAACAAAGTCACGTGATGTACGTAACAACGTCAGTCGGAATCCGGTCGGTGAATAAACACCCAGCACGAGAGAAGTCGTCCTTGCTTTATTAATGTTATAAGTTAACATAGCCAGAGGGCACAGATCATTACAACGTGTAGCCAGTATATGCTAATGTTATGTTTGTTTAGACTATAGTAAACCATGATTTCTTGCAAAATTAATACGTGTAGCCAGTATATGCTACTGTTATTTTTGTTTATTTAGACTATAGTAAAACCATGATTTCTTGCAAAATTAATATGTGTAGCCAGTATATGCTACTGTTATGTTTGTTTGTTTAGACTATAGTAAAACCATGATTTCTTGCAAAATTAATACATGTAGCCAGTATATGCTACTGTTATGTTTGTTTGTTTAGACTATAGTAAAACCATGGTTTCTCTCTAAATTAATACATGTAGCCAGTATATGCTAATGTTTTGTTTGTTTTGACTATAGTAAAACCATGATTTCTTGCAAAATTAATACGTGTAGCCAGTATATGCTAATGTTGTTTTTTTTAGACTATAGAAAAACCATGATTTCTTGCAAAATTAATACATGTAATCAGTATATGCTACTGTTGTTTGTTTGTTTAGACTATAGTAAAACCATGATTTCTTGCAAAATTAATACATATAGCCAGTATATGCTACTGTTGTTTGTTTGTTTGTTTAGACTATAGTAAAACCATGATTTCTTGCAAAATTAATACATATAGCCAGTATATGCTACTGTTATGTTTGTTTAGACTATAGTAAACCATGATTTCTTGCAAAATTAATACGTGTAGCCAGTATATGCTACTGTTATTTTTGTTTATTTAGACTATAGTAAAACCATGATTTCTTGCAAAATTAATATGTGTAGCCAGTATATGCTACTGTTATGTTTGTTTGTTTAGACTATAGTAAAACCATGATTTCTTGCAAAATTAATACGTGTAGCCAGTATATGCTACTGTTATTTTTGTTTATTAAGACTATAGTAAAACCATGATTTCTTGCAAAATTAATACATGTAGCCAGTATATGCTAATGTTATGTTTGTTTAGACTATGGTAAAACCATGAGTTCTTGCTAAATTAATACATGTAGCCAGTATATGCTACTGTTTTTGTTTAAACTATAGTAAAACCATGGTTTCTTGCAAAATGTATACATGTAGCCAGTATATGCTAATGTTATGTTTGTTTAGACTATGGTAAAACCATGATTTCTTGCAAAATTAGTACATGTAGCCAGTATATGCTAATGTTATGTTTGTTTAGACTATAGTAAAACCATGATTTCTTACAAAATTAATACATGTAGCCAGTATATGCTACTGTTATGTTTGTTTGTTTAGACTATAGTAAAACCATGATTTCATTTCTAAATTAATACATGTTGCCTGTATATGCTACTGTTGTTTGTTTGTTTAGACTATAGTAAAACCATGATTTCTTGCAAAATTAATACATATAGCCAGTATATGCTACTGTTGTTTGTTTGTTTGTTTAGACTATAGTAAAACCATGATTTCTTGCAAAATAAATACATTTAGCCAGTATATGCTACTGTTGTTTGTTTGTTTAGACTATAGTAAAACCATGATTTCTTGCAAACTTAATACATGTAGCCAGTATATGCTAATGTTATGTTTGTTTGTTTAGACTATAGTAAAACCATGGTTTCTTACAAAATTAATACGTGTAGCCAGTATATGCTAATGTTATGTTTGTTTAGACTATAGTAAACCATGATTTCTTGCAAAATTAATACGTGTAGCCAGTATATGCTACTGTTATTTTTGTTTATTTAGACTATAGTAAAACCATGATTTCTTGCAAAATTAATATGTGTAGCCAGTATATGCTACTGTTATGTTTGTTTGTTTAGACTATAGTAAAACCATGATTTCTTGCAAAATTAATACATGTAGCCAGTATATGCTACTGTTATGTTTGTTTGTTTAGACTATAGTAAAACCATGATTTCCTTTCTAAATTTATACATGTAGCCTGTATATGCTACTGTTGTTTGTTTGTTTAGACTATAGTAAAACCATGATTTCTTGCTAAATTAATACATGTAGCCAGTATATGCTACTGTTTTTGTTTAAACTATAGTAAAACCATGGTTTCTTGCAAAATTTATACATGTAGCCAGTATATGCTAATGTTATGTTTGTTTAGACTATGGTAAAACCATGATTTCTTGCAAAATTAATACATATAGCCAGTATATGCTAATGTTATGTTTGTTTAGACTATAGTAAAACCATGATTTCTTACAAAATTAGTACGTGTAGGCAGTATATGCTAATGTTATGTTTGTTTAGACTATGGTAAAACCATGATTTCTTGCAAAATTAATACATGTAGCCAGTATATGCTACTGTTGTTTGTTTGTTTAGACTATAGTAAAACCATGGTTTCTCTCTAAATTAATACATGTAGCCAGTATATGCTAATGTTTTGTTTGTTTTGACTATAGTAAAACCATGATTTCTTGCAAAATTAATACGTGTAGCCAGTATATGCTAATGTTGTTTTTGTTTAGACTATAGAAAAACCATGATTTCTTGCAAAATTAATACATGTAATCAGTATATGCTACTGTTGTTTGTTTGTTTAGACTATAGTAAAACCATGATTTCTTGCAAAATTAATACATATAGCCAGTATATGCTACTGTTGTTTGTTTGTTTGTTTAGACTATAGTAAAACCATGATTTCTTGCAAAATTAATACATATAGCCAGTATATGCTACTGTTATGTTTGTTTAGACTATAGTAAACCATGATTTCTTGCAAAATTAATACGTGTAGCCAGTATATGCTACTGTTATTTTTGTTTATTTAGACTATAGTAAAACCATGATTTCTTGCAAAATTAATATGTGTAGCCAGTATATTCTTCTGTTATGTTTGTTTGTTTAGACTATAGTAAAACCATGATTTCTTGCAAAATTAATACGTGTAGCCAGTATATGCTACTGTTATTTTTGTTTATTAAGACTATAGTAAAACCATGATTTCTTGCAAAATTAATACATGTAGCCAGTATATGCTAATGTTATGTTTGTTTGTTTAGACTATAGTAAAACCATGATTTCCTTTCTAAATTAATACATGTAGCCTGTATATGCTACTGTTGTTTGTTTGTTTAGACTATAGTAAAACCATGATTTCTTGCTAAATCAATACATGTAGCCAATATATTCTACTGTTTTTGTTTAAACTATAGTAAAACCATGGTTTCTTGCAAAATGTATACATGTAGCCAGTATATGCTAATGTTATGTTTGTTTAGACTATGGTAAAACCATGATTTCTTGCGAAATTAATACATGTAGCCAGTATATGCTACTGTTTTTGTTTAAACTATAGTAAAACCATGGTTTCTTGCAAAATGTATACATGTAGCCAGTATATGCTAATGTTATGTTTGTTTAGACTATGGTAAAACCATGATTTCTTGCAAAATTAGTACATGTAGCCAGTATATGCTAATGTTATGTTTGTTTAGACTATAGTAAAACCATGATTTCTTACAAAATTAATACGTGTAGCCAGTATATGCTAATGTTATGTTTGTTTAGACTATGGTAAAACCATGATTTCATTTCTAAATTAATACATGTAGCCTGTATATGCTACTGTTGTTTGTTTGTTTAGACTATAGTAAAACCATGATTTCTTGCGAAATTAATACATGTAGCCAGTATATGCTACTGTTTTTGTTTAAACTATAGTAAAACCATGGTTTCTTGCAAAATTTATACATGTAGCCAGTATATGCTAATGTTATGTTTGTTTAGACTATGGTAAAACCATGATTTCTTGCAAAATTAATACATGTAGCCAGTATATGCTAATGTTATGTTTGTTTAGACTATAGTAAAACCATGGTTTCTTACAAAATTAGTACGTGTAGGCAGTATATGCTAATGTTATGTTTGTTTAGACTATGGTAAAACCATGATTTCTTGCAAAATTAATACATGTAGCCAGTATATGCTACTGTTATTTTTGTTTATTTAGACTATAGTAAAACCATGATTTCTTGCAAAATTAATATGTGTAGCCAGTATATGCTACTGTTATGTTTGTTTGTTTAGACTATAGTAAAACCATGATTTCCTTTCTAAATTAATACATGTAGCCTGTATATGCTACTGTTGTTTGTTTGTTTAGAATATAGTAAAACCATGATTTCTTGCTAAATTAATACATGTAGCCAGTATATGCTACTGTTTTTGTTTAAACTATAGTAAAACCATGGTTTCTTGCAAAATGTATACATGTAGCCAGTATATGCTAATGTTATGTTTGTTTAGACTATGGTAAAACCATGATTTCTTGCAAAATTAGTACATGTAGCCAGTATATGCTAATGTTATGTTTGTTTAGACTATAGTAAAACCATGATTTCTTACAAAATTCATACGTGTAGCCAGTATATGCTAATGTTATGTTTGTTTAGACTATGGTAAAACCATGATTTCTTGCAAAATTAATACATGTAGCCAGTATATGCTACTGTTATGTTTGTTTGTTTAGACTATAGTAAAACCATGATTTCTTGCAAAATTAATACGTGTAGCCAGTATATGCTACTGTTATGTTTCTTTGTTTAAACTATAGTAAAACCATGATTTCTTGCAAAATAAATACATTTAGCCAGTATATGCTACTGTTGTTTGTTTGTTTAGACTATAGTAAAACCATGATTTCTTGCAAACTTAATACATGTAGCCAGTATATGCTAATGTTATGTTTGTTTGTTTAGACTATAGTAAAACCATGGTTTCTTACAAAATTAATACGTGTAGCCAGTATATGCTAATGTTATGTTTGTTTAGACTATAGTAAACCATGATTTCTTGCAAAATTAATACGTGTAGCCAGTATATGCTACTGTTATGTTTGTTTGTTTAGACTATAGTAAAACCATGATTTCTTGCAAAATTAATATGTGTAGCCAGTATATGCTACTGTTATGTTTGTTTGTTTAGACTATAGTAAAACCATGATTTCCTTTCTAAATTTATACATGTAGCCTGTATATGCTACTGTTGTTTGTTTGTTTAGACTATAGTAAAACCATGATTTCCTTTCTAAATTTATACATGTAGCCTGTATATGCTACTGTTGTTTGTTTGTTTAGACTATAGTAAAACCATGATTTCTTGCTAAATTAATACATGTAGCCAGTATATGCTACTGTTTTTGTTTAAACTATAGTAAAACCATGGTTTCTTGCAAAATTTATACATGTAGCCAGTATATGCTAATGTTATGTTTGTTTAGACTATGGTAAAACCATGATTTCTTGCAAAATTAATACATATAGCCAGTATATGCTAATGTTATGTTTGTTTAGACTATAGTAAAACCATGATTTCTTACAAAATTAGTACGTGTAGGCAGTATATGCTAATGTTATGTTTGTTTAGACTATGGTAAAACCATGATTTCTTGCAAAATTAATACATGTAGCCAGTATATGCTACTGTTGTTTGTTTGTTTAGACTATAGTAAAACCATGGTTTCTCTCTAAATTAATACATGTAGCCAGTATATGCTAATGTTTTGTTTGTTTTGACTATAGTAAAACCATGATTTCTTGCAAAATTAATACGTGTAGCCAGTATATGCTAATGTTGTTTTTGTTTAGACTATAGAAAAACCATGATTTCTTGCAAAATTAATACATGTAATCAGTATATGCTACTGTTGTTTGTTTGTTTAGACTATAGTAAAACCATGATTTCTTGCAAAATTAATACATATAGCCAGTATATGCTACTGTTGTTTGTTTGTTTGTTTAGACTATAGTAAAACCATGATTTCTTGCAAAATTAATACATATAGCCAGTATATGCTACTGTTATGTTTGTTTAGACTATAGTAAACCATGATTTCTTGCAAAATTAATACGTGTAGCCAGTATATGCTACTGTTATTTTTGTTTATTTAGACTATAGTAAAACCATGATTTCTTGCAAAATTAATATGTGTAGCCAGTATATTCTTCTGTTATGTTTGTTTGTTTAGACTATAGTAAAACCATGATTTCTTGCAAAATTAATACGTGTAGCCAGTATATGCTACTGTTATTTTTGTTTATTAAGACTATAGTAAAACCATGATTTCTTGCAAAATTAATACATGTAGCCAGTATATGCTAATGTTATGTTTGTTTGTTTAGACTATAGTAAAACCATGATTTCCTTTCTAAATTAATACATGTAGCCTGTATATGCTACTGTTGTTTGTTTGTTTAGACTATAGTAAAACCATGATTTCTTGCTAAATCAATACATGTAGCCAATATATTCTACTGTTTTTGTTTAAACTATAGTAAAACCATGGTTTCTTGCAAAATTTATACATGTAGCCAGTATATGCTAATGTTATGTTTGTTTAGACTATGGTAAAACCATGATTTCTTGCGAAATTAATACATGTAGCCAGTATATGCTACTGTTTTTGTTTAAACTATAGTAAAACCATGGTTTCTTGCAAAATGTATACATGTAGCCAGTATATGCTAATGTTATGTTTGTTTAGACTATGGTAAAACCATGATTTCTTGCAAAATTAGTACATGTAGCCAGTATATGCTAATGTTATGTTTGTTTAGACTATAGTAAAACCATGATTTCTTACAAAATGAATACGTGTAGCCAGTATATGCTAATGTTATGTTTGTTTAGACTATGGTAAAACCATGATTTCATTTCTAAATTAATACATGTAGCCTGTATATGCTACTGTTGTTTGTTTGTTTAGACTATAGTAAAACCATGATTTCTTGCGAAATTAATACATGTAGCCAGTATATGCTACTGTTTTTGTTTAAACTATAGTAAAACCATGGTTTCTTGCAAAATTTATACATGTAGCCAGTATATGCTAATGTTATGTTTGTTTAGACTATGGTAAAACCATGATTTCTTGCAAAATTAATACATGTAGCCAGTATATGCTACTGTTATTTTTGTTTATTTAGACTATAGTAAAACCATGATTTCTTGCAAAATTAATATGTGTAGCCAGTATATGCTACTGTTATGTTTGTTTGTTTAGACTATAGTAAAACCATGATTTCCTTTCTAAATTAATACATGTAGCCTGTATATGCTACTGTTGTTTGTTTGTTTAGAATATAGTAAAACCATGATTTCTTGCTAAATTAATACATGTAGCCAGTATATGCTACTGTTTTTGTTTAAACTATAGTAAAACCATGGTTTCTTGCAAAATGTATACATGTAGCCAGTATATGCTAATGTTATGTTTGTTTAGACTATGGTAAAACCATGATTTCTTGCAAAATTAGTACATGTAGCCAGTATATGCTAATGTTATGTTTGTTTAGACTATAGTAAAACCATGATTTCTTACAAAATTCATACGTGTAGCCAGTATATGCTAATGTTATGTTTGTTTAGACTATGGTAAAACCATGATTTCTTGCAAAATTAATACATGTAGCCAGTATATGCTACTGTTATGTTTGTTTGTTTAGACTATAGTAAAACCATGATTTCTTGCAAAATTAATACGTGTAGCCAGTATATGCTACTGTTATGTTTCTTTGTTTAAACTATAGTAAAACCATGATTTCTTGCAAAATAAATACATTTAGCCAGTATATGCTACTGTTGTTTGTTTGTTTAGACTATAGTAAAACCATGATTTCTTGCAAACTTAATACATGTAGCCAGTATATGCTAATGTTATGTTTGTTTGTTTAGACTATAGTAAAACCATGGTTTCTTACAAAATTAATACGTGTAGCCAGTATATGCTAATGTTATGTTTGTTTAGACTATAGTAAACCATGATTTCTTGCAAAATTAATACGTGTAGCCAGTATATGCTACTGTTATTTTTGTTTATTTAGACTATAGTAAAACCATGATTTCTTGCAAAATTAATATGTGTAGCCAGTATATGCTACTGTTATGTTTGTTTGTTTAGACTATAGTAAAACCATGATTTCTTGCAAAATTAATACATGTAGCCAGTATATGCTACTGTTATGTTTGTTTGTTTAGACTATAGTAAAACCATGATTTCCTTTCTAAATTTATACATGTAGCCTGTATATGCTACTGTTGTTTGTTTGTTTAGACTATAGTAAAACCATGATTTCTTGCTAAATTAATACATGTAGCCAGTATATGCTACTGTTTTTGTTTAAACTATAGTAAAACCATGGTTTCTTGCAAAATTTATACATGTAGCCAGTATATGCTAATGTTATGTTTGTTTAGACTATGGTAAAACCATGATTTCTTGCAAAATTAATACATATAGCCAGTATATGCTAATGTTATGTTTGTTTAGACTATAGTAAAACCATGATTTCTTACAAAATTAGTACGTGTAGGCAGTATATGCTAATGTTATGTTTGTTTAGACTATGGTAAAACCATGATTTCTTGCAAAATTAATACATGTAGCCAGTATATGCTACTGTTGTTTGTTTGTTTAGACTATAGTAAAACCATGGTTTCTCTCTAAATTAATACATGTAGCCAGTATATGCTAATGTTTTGTTTGTTTTGACTATAGTAAAACCATGATTTCTTGCAAAATTAATACGTGTAGCCAGTATATGCTAATGTTGTTTTTGTTTAGACTATAGAAAAACCATGATTTCTTGCAAAATTAATACATGTAATCAGTATATGCTACTGTTGTTTGTTTGTTTAGACTATAGTAAAACCATGATTTCTTGCAAAATTAATACATATAGCCAGTATATGCTACTGTTGTTTGTTTGTTTGTTTAGACTATAGTAAAACCATGATTTCTTGCAAAATTAATACATATAGCCAGTATATGCTACTGTTATGTTTGTTTAGACTATAGTAAACCATGATTTCTTGCAAAATTAATACGTGTAGCCAGTATATGCTACTGTTATTTTTGTTTATTTAGACTATAGTAAAACCATGATTTCTTGCAAAATTAATATGTGTAGCCAGTATATTCTTCTGTTATGTTTGTTTGTTTAGACTATAGTAAAACCATGATTTCTTGCAAAATTAATACGTGTAGCCAGTATATGCTACTGTTATTTTTGTTTATTAAGACTATAGTAAAACCATGATTTCTTGCAAAATTAATACATGTAGCCAGTATATGCTAATGTTATGTTTGTTTGTTTAGACTATAGTAAAACCATGATTTCCTTTCTAAATTAATACATGTAGCCTGTATATGCTACTGTTGTTTGTTTGTTTAGACTATAGTAAAACCATGATTTCTTGCTAAATCAATACATGTAGCCAATATATTCTACTGTTTTTGTTTAAACTATAGTAAAACCATGGTTTCTTGCAAAATTTATACATGTAGCCAGTATATGCTAATGTTATGTTTGTTTAGACTATGGTAAAACCATGATTTCTTGCGAAATTAATACATGTAGCCAGTATATGCTACTGTTTTTGTTTAAACTATAGTAAAACCATGGTTTCTTGCAAAATGTATACATGTAGCCAGTATATGCTAATGTTATGTTTGTTTAGACTATGGTAAAACCATGATTTCTTGCAAAATTAGTACATGTAGCCAGTATATGCTAATGTTATGTTTGTTTAGACTATAGTAAAACCATGATTTCTTACAAAATTAATACGTGTAGCCAGTATATGCTAATGTTATGTTTGTTTAGACTATGGTAAAACCATGATTTCATTTCTAAATTAATACATGTAGCCTGTATATGCTACTGTTGTTTGTTTGTTTAGACTATAGTAAAACCATGATTTCTTGCGAAATTAATACATGTAGCCAGTATATGCTACTGTTTTTGTTTAAACTATAGTAAAACCATGGTTTCTTGCAAAATTTATACATGTAGCCAGTATATGCTAATGTTATGTTTGTTTAGACTATGGTAAAACCATGATTTCTTGCAAAATTAATACATGTAGCCAGTATATGCTAATGTTATGTTTGTTTAGACTATAGTAAAACCATGGTTTCTTACAAAATTAGTACGTGTAGGCAGTATATGCTAATGTTATGTTTGTTTAGACTATGGTAAAACCATGATTTCTTGCAAAATTAATACATGTAGCCAGTATATGCTACTGTTATTTTTGTTTATTTAGACTATAGTAAAACCATGATTTCTTGCAAAATTAATATGTGTAGCCAGTATATGCTACTGTTATGTTTGTTTGTTTAGACTATAGTAAAACCATGATTTCCTTTCTAAATTAATACATGTAGCCTGTATATGCTACTGTTGTTTGTTTGTTTAGACTATAGTAAAACCATGATTTCTTGCTAAATTAATACATGTAGCCAGTATATGCTACTGTTTTTGTTTAAACTATAGTAAAACCATGGTTTCTTGCAAAATGTATACATGTAGCCAGTATATGCTAATGTTATGTTTGTTTAGACTATGGTAAAACCATGATTTCTTGCAAAATTAGTACATGTAGCCAGTATATGCTAATGTTATGTTTGTTTAGACTATAGTAAAACCATGATTTCTTACAAAATTCATACGTGTAGCCAGTATATGCTAATGTTATGTTTGTTTAGACTATGGTAAAACCATGATTTCTTGCAAAATTAATACATGTAGCCAGTATATGCTACTGTTATGTTTGTTTGTTTAGACTATAGTAAAACCATGATTTCTTGCAAAATTAATACGTGTAGCCAGTATATGCTACTGTTATGTTTCTTTGTTTAAACTATAGTAAAACCATGATTTCTTGCAAAATAAATACATTTAGACAGTATATGCTACTGTTGTTTGTTTGTTTAGACTATAGTAAAACCATGATTTCTTGCAAACTTAATACATGTAGCCAGTATATGCTAATGTTATGTTTGTTTGTTTAGACTATAGTAAAACCATGGTTTCTTACAAAATTAATACGTGTAGCCAGTATATGCTAATGTTATGTTTGTTTAGACTATAGTAAACCATGATTTCTTGCAAAATTAATACGTGTAGCCAGTATATGCTACTGTTATTTTTGTTTATTTAGACTATAGTAAAACCATGATTTCTTGCAAAATTAATATGTGTAGCCAGTATATGCTACTGTTATGTTTGTTTGTTTAGACTATAGTAAAACCATGATTTCCTTTCTAAATTAATACATGTAGCCTGTATATGCTACTGTTGTTTGTTTGTTTAGACTATAGTAAAACCATGATTTCTTGCTAAATTAATACATGTAGCCAGTATAAGCTACTGTTTTTGTTTAAACTATAGTAAAACCATGGTTTCTTGCAAAATGTATACATGTAGCCAGTATATGCTAATGTTATGTTTGTTTAGACTATGGTAAAACCATGATTTCTTGCAAAATTAGTACATGTAGCCAGTATATGCTAATGTTATGTTTGTTTAGACTATAGTAAAACCATGATTTCTTACAAAATTCATACGTGTAGCCAGTATATGCTAATGTTATGTTTGTTTAGACTATGGTAAAACCATGATTTCTTGCAAAATTAATACATGTAGCCAGTATATGCTACTGTTATGTTTGTTTGTTTAGACTATAGTAAAACCATGATTTCTTGCAAAATTAATATGTGTAGCCAGTATATGCTACTGTTATGTTTGTTTGTTTAGACTATAGTAAAACCATGATTTCATTTCTAAATTAATACATGTAGCCTGTATATGCTACTGTTGTTTGTTTGTTTAGACTATAGTAAAACCATGGTTTCTTACAAAATTAATACGTGTAGCCAGTATATGCTACTGTTATTTTTGTTTATTAAGACTATAGTAAAACCATGATTTCTTGCAAAATTAATACATGTAGCCAGTATATGCTAATGTTATGTTTGTTTGTTTAGACTATAGTAAAACCATGATTTCCTTTCTAAATTAATACATGTAGCCTGTATATGCTACTGTTGTTTGTTTGTTTAGACTATAGTAAAACCATGATTTCTTGCTAAATTAATACATGTAGCCAGTATATTCTACTGTTTTTGTTTAAACTATAGTAAAACCATGGTTTCTTGCAAAATTTATACATGTAGCCAGTATATCCTAATGTTATGTTAGTTTAGACTATGGTAAAACCATGATTTCTTGCGAAATTAATACATGTAGCCAGTATATGCTACTGTTTTTGTTTAAACTATAGTAAAACCATGGTTTCTTGCAAAATTTATACATGTAGCCAGTATATGCTAATGTTACGTTTGTTTAGACTATGGTAAAACCATGATTTCTTGCAAAATTAATACGTGTAGCCAGTATATGCTACTGTTATTTTTGTTTATTTAGACTATAGTAAAACCATGATTTCTTGCAAAATTAATATGTGTAGCCAGTATATGCTACTGTTATGTTTGTTTGTTTAGACTATAGTAAAACCATGATTTCCTTTCTAAATTAATACATGTAGCCTGTATATGCTACTGTTGTTTGTTTGTTTAGACTATAGTAAAACCATGATTTCTTGCTAAATTAATACATGTAGCCAGTATATGCTACTGTTTTTGTTTAAACTATAGTAAAACCATGGTTTCTTGCAAAATGTATACATGTAGCCAGTATATGCTAATGTTATGTTTGTTTAGACTATGGTAAAACCATGATTTCTTGCAAAATTAGTACATGTAGCCAGTATATGCTAATGTTATGTTTGTTTAGACTATAGTAAAACCATGATTTCTTACAAAATTCATACGTGTAGCCAGTATATGCTAATGTTATGTTTGTTTAGACTATGGTAAAACCATGATTTCTTGCAAAATTAATACATGTAGCCAGTATATGCTACTGTTATGTTTGTTTGTTTAGACTATAGTAAAACCATGGTTTCTTACAAAATTAATACGTGTAGCCAGTATATGCTAATGTTATGTTTGTTTAGACTATAGTAAACCATGATTTCTTGCAAAATTAATACGTGTAGCCAGTATATGCTACTGTTATTTTTGTTTATTTAGACTATAGTAAAACCATGATTTCTTGCAAAATTAATATGTGTAGCCAGTATATGCTACTGTTATGTTTGTTTGTTTAGACTATAGTAAAACCATGATTTCCTTTCTAAATTAATACATGTAGCCTGTATATGCTACTGTTGTTTGTTTGTTTAGACTATAGTAAAACCATGATTTCTTGCTAAATTAATACATGTAGCCAGTATATGCTACTGTTTTTGTTTAAACTATAGTAAAACCATGGTTTCTTGCAAAATGTATACATGTAGCCAGTATATCCTAATGTTATGTTTGTTTAGACTATGGTAAAACCATGATTTCTTGCGAAATTAATACATGTAGCCAGTATATGCTACTGTTTTTGTTTAAACTATAGTAAAACCATGGTTTCTTGCAAAATGTATACATGTAGCCAGTATATGCTAATGTTATGTTTGTTTAGACTATGGTAAAACCATGATTTCTTGCAAAATTAGTACATGTAGCCAGTATATGCTAATGTTATGTTTGTTTAGACTATAGTAAAACCATGATTTCTTACAAAATTAATACGTGTAGCCAGTATATGCTAATGTTATGTTTGTTTAGATTATGGTAAAACCATGATTTCTTGCAAAATTAATACATGTAGCCAGTATATGCTACTGTTATGTTTGTTTGTTTAGACTATAGTAAAACCATGATTTCATTTCTAAATTAATACATGTAGCCTGTATATGCTACTGTTGTTTGTTTGTTTAGACTATAGTAAAGCCATGGTTTCTTACAAAATTAATACGTGTAGCCAGTATATGCTACTGTTATTTTTGTTTATTAAGACTATAGTAAAACCATGATTTCTTGCAAAATTAATACATGTAGCCAGTATATGCTAATGTTATGTTTGTTTGTTTAGACTATAGTAAAACCATGATTTCCTTTCTAAATTAATACATGTAGCCTGTATATGCTACTGTTGTTTGTTTGTTTAGACTATAGTAAAACCATGATTTCTTGCTAAATTAATACATGTAGCCAGTATATTCTACTGTTTTTGTTTAAACTATAGTAAAACCATGGTTTCTTGCAAAATTTATACATGTAGCCAGTATATCCTAATGTTATGTTTGTTTAGACTATGGTAAAACCATGATTTCTTGCGAAATTAATACATGTAGCCAGTATATGCTACTGTTTTTGTTTAAACTATAGTAAAACCATGGTTTCTTGCAAAATGTATACATGTAGCCAGTATATGCTAATGTTATGTTTGTTTAGACTATGGTAAAACCATGATTTCTTGCAAAATTAGTACATGTGGCCAGTATATGCTAATGTTATTTTTGTTTGTTTAGACTATAGTAAAACCATGATTTCCTTTCTAAATTAATACGTGTAGCCAGTATATGCTAATGTTATGTTTGTTTAGACTATAGTAAACCATGATTTCTTGCAAAATTAATACGTGTAGCCAGTATATGCTACTGTTATGTTTGTTTAGACTATGGTAAAACCATGATTTCTTGCAAAATTAATACATGTAATCAGTATATGCTAATGTTATGTTTGTTTAGACTATAGTAAAACCATGATTTCTTACAAAATTAGTACGTGTAGGCAGTATATGCTAATGTTATGTTTGTTTAGACTATGGTAAAACCATGATTTCTTGCAAAATTAATACATGTAGCCAGTATATGCTACTGTTATGTTTCTTTGTTTAAACTATAGTAAAACCATGATTTCTTGCAACATAAATACATTTAGACAGTATATGCTACTGTTGTTTGTTTGTTTAGACTATAGTAAAACCATGATTTCTTGCAAACTTAATACATGTAGCCAGTATATGCTAATGTTATGTTTGTTTGTTTAGACTATAGTAAAACCATGGTTTCTTACAAAATTAATACGTGTAGCCAGTATATGCTAATGTTATGTTTGTTTAGACTATAGTAAACCATGATTTCTTGCAAAATTAATATGTGTAGCCAGTATATGCTACTGTTATTTTTGTTTATTTAGACTATAGTAAAACCATGATTTCTTGCAAAATTAATATGTGTAGCCAGTATATGCTACTGTTATGTTTGTTTGTTTAGACTATAGTAAAACCATGATTTCCTTTCTAAATTAATACATGTAGCCTGTATATGCTACTGTTGTTTGTTTGTTTAGACTATAGTAAAACCATGATTTCTTGCTAAATTAATACATGTAGCCAGTATAAGCTACTGTTTTTGTTTAAACTATAGTAAAACCATGGTTTCTTGCAAAATGTATACATGTAGCCAGTATATGCTAATGTTATGTTTGTTTAGACTATGGTAAAACCATGATTTCTTGCAAAATTAGTACATGTAGCCAGTATATGCTAATGTTATGTTTGTTTAGACTATAGTAAAACCATGATTTCTTACAAAATTCATACGTGTAGCCAGTATATGCTAATGTTATGTTTGTTTAGACTATGGTAAAACCATGATTTCTTGCAAAATTAATACATGTAGCCAGTATATGCTACTGTTATGTTTGTTTGTTTAGACTATAGTAAAACCATGATTTCTTGCAAAATTAATATGTGTAGCCAGTATATGCTACTGTTATGTTTGTTTGTTTAGACTATAGTAAAACCATGATTTCATTTCTAAATTAATACATGTAGCCTGTATATGCTACTGTTGTTTGTTTGTTTAGACTATAGTAAAACCATGGTTTCTTACAAAATTAATACGTGTAGCCAGTATATGCTACTGTTATTTTTGTTTATTAAGACTATAGTAAAACCATGATTTCTTGCAAAATTAATACATGTAGCCAGTATATGCTAATGTTATGTTTGTTTGTTTAGACTATAGTAAAACCATGATTTCCTTTCTAAATTAATACATGTAGCCTGTATATGCTACTGTTGTTTGTTTGTTTAGACTATAGTAAAACCATGATTTCTTGCTAAATTAATACATGTAGCCAGTATATTCTACTGTTTTTGTTTAAACTATAGTAAAACCATGGTTTCTTGCAAAATTTATACATGTAGCCAGTATATCCTAATGTTATGTTAGTTTAGACTATGGTAAAACCATGATTTCTTGCGAAATTAATACATGTAGCCAGTATATGCTACTGTTTTTGTTTAAACTATAGTAAAACCATGGTTTCTTGCAAAATTTATACATGTAGCCAGTATATGCTAATGTTACGTTTGTTTAGACTATGGTAAAACCATGATTTCTTGCAAAATTAATACGTGTAGCCAGTATATGCTACTGTTATTTTTGTTTATTTAGACTATAGTAAAACCATGATTTCTTGCAAAATTAATATGTGTAGCCAGTATATGCTACTGTTATGTTTGTTTGTTTAGACTATAGTAAAACCATGATTTCCTTTCTAAATTAATACATGTAGCCTGTATATGCTACTGTTGTTTGTTTGTTTAGACTATAGTAAAACCATGATTTCTTGCTAAATTAATACATGTAGCCAGTATATGCTACTGTTTTTGTTTAAACTATAGTAAAACCATGGTTTCTTGCAAAATGTATACATGTAGCCAGTATATGCTAATGTTATGTTTGTTTAGACTATGGTAAAACCATGATTTCTTGCAAAATTAGTACATGTAGCCAGTATATGCTAATGTTATGTTTGTTTAGACTATAGTAAAACCATGATTTCTTACAAAATTCATACGTGTAGCCAGTATATGCTAATGTTATGTTTGTTTAGACTATGGTAAAACCATGATTTCTTGCAAAATTAATACATGTAGCCAGTATATGCTACTGTTATGTTTGTTTGTTTAGACTATAGTAAAACCATGGTTTCTTAGAAAATTAATACGTGTAGCCAGTATATGCTAATGTTATGTTTGTTTAGACTATAGTAAACCATGATTTCTTGCAAAATTAATACGTGTAGCCAGTATATGCTACTGTTATGTTTGTTTGTTTAGACTATAGTAAAACCATGATTTCTTGCAAAATTAATACGTGTAGCCAGTATATGCTACTGTTATGTTTCTTTGTTTAAACTATAGTAAAACCATGATTTCTTGCAAAATAAATACATTTAGCCAGTATATGCTACTGTTGTTTGTTTGTTTAGACTATAGTAAAACCATGATTTCTTGCAAACTTAATACATGTAGCCAGTATATGCTAATGTTATGTTTGTTTGTTTAGACTATAGTAAAACCATGGTTTCTTACAAAATTAATACGTGTAGCCAGTATATGCTAATGTTATGTTTGTTTAGACTATAGTAAACCATGATTTCTTGCAAAATTAATACGTGTAGCCAGTATATGCTACTGTTATTTTTGTTTATTTAGACTATAGTAAAACCATGATTTCTTGCAAAATTAATATGTGTAGCCAGTATATGCTACTGTTATGTTTGTTTGTTTAGACTATAGTAAAACCATGATTTCTTGCAAAATTAATACATGTAGCCAGTATATGCTACTGTTATGTTTGTTTGTTTAGACTATAGTAAAACCATGATTTCCTTTCTAAATTTATACATGTAGCCTGTATATGCTACTGTTGTTTGTTTGTTTAGACTATAGTAAAACCATGATTTCTTGCTAAATTAATACATGTAGCCAGTATATGCTACTGTTTTTGTTTAAACTATAGTAAAACCATGGTTTCTTGCAAAATTTATACATGTAGCCAGTATATGCTAATGTTATGTTTGTTTAGACTATGGTAAAACCATGATTTCTTGCAAAATTAATACATATAGCCAGTATATGCTAATGTTATGTTTGTTTAGACTATAGTAAAACCATGATTTCTTACAAAATTAGTACGTGTAGGCAGTATATGCTAATGTTATGTTTGTTTAGACTATGGTAAAACCATGATTTCTTGCAAAATTAATACATGTAGCCAGTATATGCTACTGTTGTTTGTTTGTTTAGACTATAGTAAAACCATGGTTTCTCTCTAAATTAATACATGTAGCCAGTATATGCTAATGTTTTGTTTGTTTTGACTATAGTAAAACCATGATTTCTTGCAAAATTAATACGTGTAGCCAGTATATGCTAATGTTGTTTTTGTTTAGACTATAGAAAAACCATGATTTCTTGCAAAATTAATACATGTAATCAGTATATGCTACTGTTGTTTGTTTGTTTAGACTATAGTAAAACCATGATTTCTTGCAAAATTAATACATATAGCCAGTATATGCTACTGTTGTTTGTTTGTTTGTTTAGACTATAGTAAAACCATGATTTCTTGCAAAATTAATACATATAGCCAGTATATGCTACTGTTATGTTTGTTTAGACTATAGTAAACCATGATTTCTTGCAAAATTAATACGTGTAGCCAGTATATGCTACTGTTATTTTTGTTTATTTAGACTATAGTAAAACCATGATTTCTTGCAAAATTAATATGTGTAGCCAGTATATTCTTCTGTTATGTTTGTTTGTTTAGACTATAGTAAAACCATGATTTCTTGCAAAATTAATACGTGTAGCCAGTATATGCTACTGTTATTTTTGTTTATTAAGACTATAGTAAAACCATGATTTCTTGCAAAATTAATACATGTAGCCAGTATATGCTAATGTTATGTTTGTTTGTTTAGACTATAGTAAAACCATGATTTCCTTTCTAAATTAATACATGTAGCCTGTATATGCTACTGTTGTTTGTTTGTTTAGACTATAGTAAAACCATGATTTCTTGCTAAATCAATACATGTAGCCAATATATTCTACTGTTTTTGTTTAAACTATAGTAAAACCATGGTTTCTTGCAAAATTTATACATGTAGCCAGTATATGCTAATGTTATGTTTGTTTAGACTATGGTAAAACCATGATTTCTTGCGAAATTAATACATGTAGCCAGTATATGCTACTGTTTTTGTTTAAACTATAGTAAAACCATGGTTTCTTGCAAAATGTATACATGTAGCCAGTATATGCTAATGTTATGTTTGTTTAGACTATGGTAAAACCATGATTTCTTGCAAAATTAGTACATGTAGCCAGTATATGCTAATGTTATGTTTGTTTAGACTATAGTAAAACCATGATTTCTTACAAAATTAATACGTGTAGCCAGTATATGCTAATGTTATGTTTGTTTAGACTATGGTAAAACCATGATTTCATTTCTAAATTAATACATGTAGCCTGTATATGCTACTGTTGTTTGTTTGTTTAGACTATAGTAAAACCATGATTTCTTGCGAAATTAATACATGTAGCCAGTATATGCTACTGTTTTTGTTTAAACTATAGTAAAACCATGGTTTCTTGCAAAATTTATACATGTAGCCAGTATATGCTAATGTTATGTTTGTTTAGACTATGGTAAAACCATGATTTCTTGCAAAATTAATACATGTAGCCAGTATATGCTAATGTTATGTTTGTTTAGACTATAGTAAAACCATGGTTTCTTACAAAATTAGTACGTGTAGGCAGTATATGCTAATGTTATGTTTGTTTAGACTATGGTAAAACCATGATTTCTTGCAAAATTAATACATGTAGCCAGTATATGCTACTGTTATTTTTGTTTATTTAGACTATAGTAAAACCATGATTTCTTGCAAAATTAATATGTGTAGCCAGTATATGCTACTGTTATGTTTGTTTGTTTAGACTATAGTAAAACCATGATTTCCTTTCTAAATTAATACATGTAGCCTGTATATGCTACTGTTGTTTGTTTGTTTAGACTATAGTAAAACCATGATTTCTTGCTAAATTAATACATGTAGCCAGTATATGCTACTGTTTTTGTTTAAACTATAGTAAAACCATGGTTTCTTGCAAAATGTATACATGTAGCCAGTATATGCTAATGTTATGTTTGTTTAGACTATGGTAAAACCATGATTTCTTGCAAAATTAGTACATGTAGCCAGTATATGCTAATGTTATGTTTGTTTAGACTATAGTAAAACCATGATTTCTTACAAAATTCATACGTGTAGCCAGTATATGCTAATGTTATGTTTGTTTAGACTATGGTAAAACCATGATTTCTTGCAAAATTAATACATGTAGCCAGTATATGCTACTGTTATGTTTGTTTGTTTAGACTATAGTAAAACCATGATTTCTTGCAAAATTAATACGTGTAGCCAGTATATGCTACTGTTATGTTTCTTTGTTTAAACTATAGTAAAACCATGATTTCTTGCAAAATAAATACATTTAGACAGTATATGCTACTGTTGTTTGTTTGTTTAGACTATAGTAAAACCATGATTTCTTGCAAACTTAATACATGTAGCCAGTATATGCTAATGTTATGTTTGTTTGTTTAGACTATAGTAAAACCATGGTTTCTTACAAAATTAATACGTGTAGCCAGTATATGCTAATGTTATGTTTGTTTAGACTATAGTAAACCATGATTTCTTGCAAAATTAATACGTGTAGCCAGTATATGCTACTGTTATTTTTGTTTATTTAGACTATAGTAAAACCATGATTTCTTGCAAAATTAATATGTGTAGCCAGTATATGCTACTGTTATGTTTGTTTGTTTAGACTATAGTAAAACCATGATTTCCTTTCTAAATTAATACATGTAGCCTGTATATGCTACTGTTGTTTGTTTGTTTAGACTATAGTAAAACCATGATTTCTTGCTAAATTAATACATGTAGCCAGTATAAGCTACTGTTTTTGTTTAAACTATAGTAAAACCATGGTTTCTTGCAAAATGTATACATGTAGCCAGTATATGCTAATGTTATGTTTGTTTAGACTATGGTAAAACCATGATTTCTTGCAAAATTAGTACATGTAGCCAGTATATGCTAATGTTATGTTTGTTTAGACTATAGTAAAACCATGATTTCTTACAAAATTCATACGTGTAGCCAGTATATGCTAATGTTATGTTTGTTTAGACTATGGTAAAACCATGATTTCTTGCAAAATTAATACATGTAGCCAGTATATGCTACTGTTATGTTTGTTTGTTTAGACTATAGTAAAACCATGATTTCTTGCAAAATTAATATGTGTAGCCAGTATATGCTACTGTTATGTTTGTTTGTTTAGACTATAGTAAAACCATGATTTCATTTCTAAATTAATACATGTAGCCTGTATATGCTACTGTTGTTTGTTTGTTTAGACTATAGTAAAACCATGGTTTCTTACAAAATTAATACGTGTAGCCAGTATATGCTACTGTTATTTTTGTTTATTAAGACTATAGTAAAACCATGATTTCTTGCAAAATTAATACATGTAGCCAGTATATGCTAATGTTATGTTTGTTTGTTTAGACTATAGTAAAACCATGATTTCCTTTCTAAATTAATACATGTAGCCTGTATATGCTACTGTTGTTTGTTTGTTTAGACTATAGTAAAACCATGATTTCTTGCTAAATTAATACATGTAGCCAGTATATTCTACTGTTTTTGTTTAAACTATAGTAAAACCATGGTTTCTTGCAAAATTTATACATGTAGCCAGTATATCCTAATGTTATGTTAGTTTAGACTATGGTAAAACCATGATTTCTTGCGAAATTAATACATGTAGCCAGTATATGCTACTGTTTTTGTTTAAACTATAGTAAAACCATGGTTTCTTGCAAAATTTATACATGTAGCCAGTATATGCTAATGTTACGTTTGTTTAGACTATGGTAAAACCATGATTTCTTGCAAAATTAATACGTGTAGCCAGTATATGCTACTGTTATTTTTGTTTATTTAGACTATAGTAAAACCATGATTTCTTGCAAAATTAATATGTGTAGCCAGTATATGCTACTGTTATGTTTGTTTGTTTAGACTATAGTAAAACCATGATTTCCTTTCTAAATTAATACATGTAGCCTGTATATGCTACTGTTGTTTGTTTGTTTAGACTATAGTAAAACCATGATTTCTTGCTAAATTAATACATGTAGCCAGTATATGCTACTGTTTTTGTTTAAACTATAGTAAAACCATGGTTTCTTGCAAAATGTATACATGTAGCCAGTATATGCTAATGTTATGTTTGTTTAGACTATGGTAAAACCATGATTTCTTGCAAAATTAGTACATGTAGCCAGTATATGCTAATGTTATGTTTGTTTAGACTATAGTAAAACCATGATTTCTTACAAAATTCATACGTGTAGCCAGTATATGCTAATGTTATGTTTGTTTAGACTATGGTAAAACCATGATTTCTTGCAAAATTAATACATGTAGCCAGTATATGCTACTGTTATGTTTGTTTGTTTAGACTATAGTAAAACCATGGTTTCTTACAAAATTAATACGTGTAGCCAGTATATGCTAATGTTATGTTTGTTTAGACTATAGTAAACCATGATTTCTTGCAAAATTAATACGTGTAGCCAGTATATGCTACTGTTATTTTTGTTTATTTAGACTATAGTAAAACCATGATTTCTTGCAAAATTAATATGTGTAGCCAGTATATGCTACTGTTATGTTTGTTTGTTTAGACTATAGTAAAACCATGATTTCCTTTCTAAATTAATACATGTAGCCTGTATATGCTACTGTTGTTTGTTTGTTTAGACTATAGTAAAACCATGATTTCTTGCTAAATTAATACATGTAGCCAGTATATGCTACTGTTTTTGTTTAAACTATAGTAAAACCATGGTTTCTTGCAAAATGTATACATGTAGCCAGTATATCCTAATGTTATGTTTGTTTAGACTATGGTAAAACCATGATTTCTTGCGAAATTAATACATGTAGCCAGTATATGCTACTGTTTTTGTTTAAACTATAGTAAAACCATGGTTTCTTGCAAAATGTATACATGTAGCCAGTATATGCTAATGTTATGTTTGTTTAGACTATGGTAAAACCATGATTTCTTGCAAAATTAGTACATGTAGCCAGTATATGCTAATGTTATGTTTGTTTAGACTATAGTAAAACCATGATTTCTTACAAAATTAATACGTGTAGCCAGTATATGCTAATGTTATGTTTGTTTAGATTATGGTAAAACCATGATTTCTTGCAAAATTAATACATGTAGCCAGTATATGCTACTGTTATGTTTGTTTGTTTAGACTATAGTAAAACCATGATTTCATTTCTAAATTAATACATGTAGCCTGTATATGCTACTGTTGTTTGTTTGTTTAGACTATAGTAAAGCCATGGTTTCTTACAAAATTAATACGTGTAGCCAGTATATGCTACTGTTATTTTTGTTTATTAAGACTATAGTAAAACCATGATTTCTTGCAAAATTAATACATGTAGCCAGTATATGCTAATGTTATGTTTGTTTGTTTAGACTATAGTAAAACCATGATTTCCTTTCTAAATTAATACATGTAGCCTGTATATGCTACTGTTGTTTGTTTGTTTAGACTATAGTAAAACCATGATTTCTTGCTAAATTAATACATGTAGCCAGTATATTCTACTGTTTTTGTTTAAACTATAGTAAAACCATGGTTTCTTGCAAAATTTATACATGTAGCCAGTATATCCTAATGTTATGTTTGTTTAGACTATGGTAAAACCATGATTTCTTGCGAAATTAATACATGTAGCCAGTATATGCTACTGTTTTTGTTTAAACTATAGTAAAACCATGGTTTCTTGCAAAATGTATACATGTAGCCAGTATATGCTAATGTTATGTTTGTTTAGACTATGGTAAAACCATGATTTCTTGCAAAATTAGTACATGTGGCCAGTATATGCTAATGTTATTTTTGTTTGTTTAGACTATAGTAAAACCATGATTTCCTTTCTAAATTAATACGTGTAGCCAGTATATGCTAATGTTATGTTTGTTTAGACTATAGTAAACCATGATTTCTTGCAAAATTAATACGTGTAGCCAGTATATGCTACTGTTATGTTTGTTTAGACTATGGTAAAACCATGATTTCTTGCAAAATTAATACATGTAATCAGTATATGCTAATGTTATGTTTGTTTAGACTATAGTAAAACCATGATTTCTTACAAAATTAGTACGTGTAGGCAGTATATGCTAATGTTATGTTTGTTTAGACTATGGTAAAACCATGATTTCTTGCAAAATTAATACATGTAGCCAGTATATGCTACTGTTATGTTTCTTTGTTTAAACTATAGTAAAACCATGATTTCTTGCAACATAAATACATTTAGACAGTATATGCTACTGTTGTTTGTTTGTTTAGACTATAGTAAAACCATGATTTCTTGCAAACTTAATACATGTAGCCAGTATATGCTAATGTTATGTTTGTTTGTTTAGACTATAGTAAAACCATGGTTTCTTACAAAATTAATACGTGTAGCCAGTATATGCTAATGTTATGTTTGTTTAGACTATAGTAAACCATGATTTCTTGCAAAATTAATATGTGTAGCCAGTATATGCTACTGTTATTTTTGTTTATTTAGACTATAGTAAAACCATGATTTCTTGCAAAATTAATATGTGTAGCCAGTATATGCTACTGTTATGTTTGTTTGTTTAGACTATAGTAAAACCATGATTTCCTTTCTAAATTAATACATGTAGCCTGTATATGCTACTGTTGTTTGTTTGTTTAGACTATAGTAAAACCATGATTTCTTGCTAAATTAATACATGTAGCCAGTATAAGCTACTGTTTTTGTTTAAACTATAGTAAAACCATGGTTTCTTGCAAAATGTATACATGTAGCCAGTATATGCTAATGTTATGTTTGTTTAGACTATGGTAAAACCATGATTTCTTGCAAAATTAGTACATGTAGCCAGTATATGCTAATGTTATGTTTGTTTAGACTATAGTAAAACCATGATTTCTTACAAAATTCATACGTGTAGCCAGTATATGCTAATGTTATGTTTGTTTAGACTATGGTAAAACCATGATTTCTTGCAAAATTAATACATGTAGCCAGTATATGCTACTGTTATGTTTGTTTGTTTAGACTATAGTAAAACCATGATTTCTTGCAAAATTAATATGTGTAGCCAGTATATGCTACTGTTATGTTTGTTTGTTTAGACTATAGTAAAACCATGATTTCATTTCTAAATTAATACATGTAGCCTGTATATGCTACTGTTGTTTGTTTGTTTAGACTATAGTAAAACCATGGTTTCTTACAAAATTAATACGTGTAGCCAGTATATGCTACTGTTATTTTTGTTTATTAAGACTATAGTAAAACCATGATTTCTTGCAAAATTAATACATGTAGCCAGTATATGCTAATGTTATGTTTGTTTGTTTAGACTATAGTAAAACCATGATTTCCTTTCTAAATTAATACATGTAGCCTGTATATGCTACTGTTGTTTGTTTGTTTAGACTATAGTAAAACCATGATTTCTTGCTAAATTAATACATGTAGCCAGTATATTCTACTGTTTTTGTTTAAACTATAGTAAAACCATGGTTTCTTGCAAAATTTATACATGTAGCCAGTATATCCTAATGTTATGTTAGTTTAGACTATGGTAAAACCATGATTTCTTGCGAAATTAATACATGTAGCCAGTATATGCTACTGTTTTTGTTTAAACTATAGTAAAACCATGGTTTCTTGCAAAATTTATACATGTAGCCAGTATATGCTAATGTTACGTTTGTTTAGACTATGGTAAAACCATGATTTCTTGCAAAATTAATACGTGTAGCCAGTATATGCTACTGTTATTTTTGTTTATTTAGACTATAGTAAAACCATGATTTCTTGCAAAATTAATATGTGTAGCCAGTATATGCTACTGTTATGTTTGTTTGTTTAGACTATAGTAAAACCATGATTTCCTTTCTAAATTAATACATGTAGCCTGTATATGCTACTGTTGTTTGTTTGTTTAGACTATAGTAAAACCATGATTTCTTGCTAAATTAATACATGTAGCCAGTATATGCTACTGTTTTTGTTTAAACTATAGTAAAACCATGGTTTCTTGCAAAATGTATACATGTAGCCAGTATATGCTAATGTTATGTTTGTTTAGACTATGGTAAAACCATGATTTCTTGCAAAATTAGTACATGTAGCCAGTATATGCTAATGTTATGTTTGTTTAGACTATAGTAAAACCATGATTTCTTACAAAATTCATACGTGTAGCCAGTATATGCTAATGTTATGTTTGTTTAGACTATGGTAAAACCATGATTTCTTGCAAAATTAATACATGTAGCCAGTATATGCTACTGTTATGTTTGTTTGTTTAGACTATAGTAAAACCATGGTTTCTTAGAAAATTAATACGTGTAGCCAGTATATGCTAATGTTATGTTTGTTTAGACTATAGTAAACCATGATTTCTTGCAAAATTAATACGTGTAGCCAGTATATGCTACTGTTATTTTTGTTTATTTAGACTATAGTAAAACCATGATTTCTTGCAAAATTAATATGTGTAGCCAGTATATGCTACTGTTATGTTTGTTTGTTTAGACTATAGTAAAACCATGATTTCCTTTCTAAATTAATACATGTAGCCTGTATATGCTACTGTTGTTTGTTTGTTTAGACTATAGTAAAACCATGATTTCTTGCTAAATTAATACATGTAGCCAGTATATGCTACTGTTTTTGTTTAAACTATAGTAAAACCATGGTTTCTTGCAAAATGTATACATGTAGCCAGTATATCCTAATGTTATGTTTGTTTAGACTATGGTAAAACCATGATTTCTTGCGAAATTAATACATGTAGCCAGTATATGCTACTGTTTTTGTTTAAACTATAGTAAAACCATGGTTTCTTGCAAAATGTATACATGTAGCCAGTATATGCTAATGTTATGTTTGTTTAGACTATGGTAAAACCATGATTTCTTGCAAAATTAGTACATGTAGCCAGTATATGCTAATGTTATGTTTGTTTAGACTATAGTAAAACCATGATTTCTTACAAAATTAATACGTGTAGCCAGTATATGCTAATGTTATGTTTGTTTAGATTATGGTAAAACCATGATTTCTTGCAAAATTAATACATGTAGCCAGTATATGCTACTGTTATGTTTGTTTGTTTAGACTATAGTAAAACCATGATTTCATTTCTAAATTAATACATGTAGCCTGTATATGCTACTGTTGTTTGTTTGTTTAGACTATAGTAAAGCCATGGTTTCTTACAAAATTAATACGTGTAGCCAGTATATGCTACTGTTATTTTTGTTTATTAAGACTATAGTAAAACCATGATTTCTTGCAAAATTAATACATGTAGCCAGTATATGCTAATGTTATGTTTGTTTGTTTAGACTATAGTAAAACCATGATTTCCTTTCTAAATTAATACATGTAGCCTGTATATGCTACTGTTGTTTGTTTGTTTAGACTATAGTAAAACCATGATTTCTTGCTAAATTAATACATGTAGCCAGTATATTCTACTGTTTTTGTTTAAACTATAGTAAAACCATGGTTTCTTGCAAAATGTATACATGTAGCCAGTATATCCTAATGTTATGTTTGTTTAGACTATGGTAAAACCATGATTTCTTGCGAAATTAATACATGTAGCCAGTATATGCTACTGTTTTTGTTTAAACTATAGTAAAACCATGGTTTCTTGCAAAATGTATACATGTAGCCAGTATATGCTAATGTTATGTTTGTTTAGACTATGGTAAAACCATGATTTCTTGCAAAATTAGTACATGTGGCCAGTATATGCTAATGTTATTTTTGTTTGTTTAGACTATAGTAAAACCATGATTTCCTTTCTAAATTAATACGTGTAGCCAGTATATGCTAATGTTATGTTTGTTTAGACTATAGTAAACCATGATTTCTTGCAAAATTAATACGTGTAGCCAGTATATGCTACTGTTATGTTTGTTTAGACTATGGTAAAACCATGATTTCTTGCAAAATTAATACATGTAATCAGTATATGCTAATGTTATGTTTGTTTAGACTATAGTAAAACCATGATTTCTTACAAAATTAGTACGTGTAGGCAGTATATGCTAATGTTATGTTTGTTTAGACTATGGTAAAACCATGATTTCTTGCAAAATTAATACATGTAGCCAGTATATGCTACTGTTGTTTGTTTGTTTAGACTATAGTAAAACCATGATTTCTTGCAAAATTAATACGTGTAGCCAGTATATGCTACTGTTATGTTTGTTTGTTTAAACTATAGTAAAACCATGATTTCTTGCAAAATAAATACATTTAGCCAGTATATGCTACTGTTGTTTGTTTGTTTAGACTATAGTAAAACCATGATTTCTTGCAAACTTAATACATGTAGCCAGTATATGATAATGTTATGTTTGTTTGTTTAGACTATAGTAAAACCATGGTTTCTTACAAAATTAATACGTGTAGCCAGTATATGCTAATGTTATGTTTGTTTAGACTATAGTAAACCATGATTTCTTGCAAAATTAATACGTGTAGCCAGTATATGCTACTGTTATTTTTGTTTATTTAGACTATAGTAAAACCATGATTTCTTGCAAAATTAATATGTGTAGCCAGTATATGCTACTGTTATGTTTGTTTGTTTAGACTATAGTAAAACCATGATTTCCTTTCTAAATTAATACATGTAGCCTGTATATGCTACTGTTGTTTGTTTGTTTAGACTATAGTAAAACCATGATTTCTTGCTAAATTAATACATGTAGCCAGTATATGCTACTGTTTTTGTTTAAACTATAGTAAAACCATGGTTTCTTGCAAAATGTATACATGTAGCCAGTATATGCTAATGTTATGTTTGTTTAGACTATGGTAAAACCATGATTTCTTGCAAAATTAGTACATGTAGCCAGTATATGCTAATGTTATGTTTGTTTAGACTATAGTAAAACCATGATTTCTTACAAAATTCATACGTGTAGCCAGTATATGCTAATGTTATGTTTGTTTAGACTATGGTAAAACCATGATTTCTTGCAAAATTAATACATGTAGCCAGTATATGCTACTGTTATGTTTGTTTGTTTAGACTATAGTAAAACCATGATTTCTTGCAAAATTAATATGTGTAGCGAGTATATGCTACTGTTATGTTTGTTTGTTTAGACTATAGTAAAACCATGATTTCATTTCTAAATTAATACATGTAGCCTGTATATGCTACTGTTGTTTGTTTGTTTAGACTATAGTAAAACCATGGTTTCTTACAAAATTAATACGTGTAGCCAGTATATGCTAATGTTATGTTTGTTTAGACTATAGTAAACCATGATTTCTTGCTAAATTAATACATGTATCCAGTATATGCTACTGTTATGTTTGTTTGTTTAGACTATAGTAAAACCATGATTTCTTGCAAAATTAATACATGTAGCCAGTATATGCTACTGTTATGTTTGTTTGTTTAGACTATAGTAAAACCATGATTTCTTGCAAAATAAATACATGTAGCCAGTATATGCTACTGTTGTTTGTTTGTTTAGACTATAGTAAAACCATGATTTCTTGCAAACTTAATACATGTAGCCAGTATATGCTAATGTTATGTTTGTTTGTTTAGACTATAGTAAAACCATGGTTTCTTACAAAATTAATACGTGTAGCCAGTATATGCTAATGTTATGTTTGTTTAGACTATAGTAAACCATGATTTCTTGCAAAATTAATATGTGTAGCCAGTATATGCTACTGTTATTTTTGTTTATTTAGACTATAGTAAAACCATGATTTCTTACAAAATTAATATGTGTAGCCAGTATATGCTACTGTTATGTTTGTTAGACTATAGTAAAACCATGATTTCTTGCAAAATTAATACATGTAGCCAGTATATGCTACTGTTATGTTTGTTTGTTTAGACTATAGTAAAACCATGATTTCCTTTCTAAATTAATACATGTATCCTGTATATGCTACTGTTGTTTGTTTGTTTAGACTATAGTAAAACCATGATTTCTTGCTAAATTAATACATGTAGCCAGTATATGCTACTGTTTTTGTTTAAACTATAGTAAAACCATGGTTTCTTGCAAAATTTATACATGTAGCCAGTATATGCTAATGTTATGTTTGTTTAGACTATGGTAAAACCATGATTTCTTGCAAAATTAATACGTGTAGCCAGTATATGCTAATGTTATGTTTGTTTAGACTATGGTAAAACCATGATTTCTTGCAAAATTAATACATGTAGCCAGTATATGCTACTGTTGTTTGTTTGTTTAGACTATAGTAAAACCATGGTTTCTCTCTAAATTAATACATGTAGCCAGTATATGCTAATGTTTTGTTTGTTTTGACTATAGTAAAACCATTATTTCTTGCAAAATTAATACGTGTAGCCAGTATATGCTAATGTTGTGTTTGTTTAGACTATAGTAAAACCATGATTTCTTGCAAAATTAATACATGTAATCAGTATATGCTACTGTTGTTTGTTTGTTTAGACTATAGTAAAACCATGATTTCTTGCAAAATTAATACATATAGCCAGTATATGCTACTGTTGTTTGTTTGTTTGTTTAGACTATAGTAAAACCATGATTTCTTGCAAAATTAATACATATAGCCAGTATATGCTACTGTTATGTTTGTTTAGACTATAGTAAACCATGATTTCTTGCAAAATTAATACGTGTAGCCAGTATATGCTACTGTTATTTTTGTTTATTTAGACTATAGTAAAACCATGATTTCTTGCAAAATTAATATGTGTAGCCAGTATATGCTACTGTTATGTTTGTTTGTTTAGACTATAGTAAAACCATGATTTCTTGCAAAATTAATACGTGTAGCCAGTATATGCTACTGTTATTTTTGTTTATTAAGACTATAGTAAAACCATGATTTCTTGCAAAATTAATACATGTAGCCAGTATATGCTAATGTTATGTTTGTTTGTTTAGACTATAGTAAAACCATGATTTCCTTTCTAAATTAATACATGTAGCCTGTATATGCTACTGTTGTTTGTTTGTTTAGACTATAGTAAAACCATGATTTCTTGCTAAATTAATACATGTAGCCAGTATATTCTACTGTTTTTGTTTAAACTATAGTAAAACCATGGTTTCTTGCAAAATTTATACGTGTAGCCAGTATATGCTAATGTTATGTTTGTTTAGACTATGGTAAAACCATGATTTCTTGCGAAATTAATACAAGTAGCCAGTATATGCTACTGTTTTTGTTTAAACTATAGTAAAACCATGGTTTCTTGCAAAATGTATACATGTAGCCAGTATATGCTAATGTTATGTTTGTTTAGACTATGGTAAAACCATGATTTCTTGCAAAATTAGTACATGTAGCCAGTATATGCTAATGTTATGTTTGTTTAGACTATAGTAAAACCATGATTTCTTACAAAATTAATATGTGTAGCCAGTATATGCTACTGTTATGTTTGTTAGACTATAGTAAAACCATGATTTCTTGCAAAATTAATACATGTAGCCAGTATATGCTACTGTTATGTTTGTTTGTTTAGACTATAGTAAAACCATGATTTCCTTTCTAAATTAATACATGTATCCTGTATATGCTACTGTTGTTTGTTTGTTTAGACTATAGTAAAACCATGATTTCTTGCTAAATTAATACATGTAGCCAGTATATGCTACTGTTTTTGTTTAAACTATAGTAAAACCATGGTTTCTTGCAAAATTTATACATGTAGCCAGTATATGCTAATGTTATGTTTGTTTAGACTATGGTAAAACCATGATTTCTTGCAAAATTAATACGTGTAGCCAGTATATGCTAATGTTATGTTTGTTTAGACTATGGTAAAACCATGATTTCTTGCAAAATTAATACATGTAGCCAGTATATGCTACTGTTGTTTGTTTGTTTAGACTATAGTAAAACCATGGTTTCTCTCTAAATTAATACATGTAGCCAGTATATGCTAATGTTTTGTTTGTTTTGACTATAGTAAAACCATTATTTCTTGCAAAATTAATACGTGTAGCCAGTATATGCTAATGTTGTGTTTGTTTAGACTATAGTAAAACCATGATTTCTTGCAAAATTAATACATGTAATCAGTATATGCTACTGTTGTTTGTTTGTTTAGACTATAGTAAAACCATGATTTCTTGCAAAATTAATACATATAGCCAGTATATGCTACTGTTGTTTGTTTGTTTGTTTAGACTATAGTAAAACCATGATTTCTTCAAAATTAATACATATAGCCAGTATATGCTACTGTTATGTTTGTTTAGACTATAGTAAACCATGATTTCTTGCAAAATTAATACGTGTAGCCAGTATATGCTACTGTTATTTTTGTTTATTTAGACTATAGTAAAACCATGATTTCTTGCAAAATTAATATGTGTAGCCAGTATATGCTACTGTTATGTTTGTTTGTTTAGACTATAGTAAAACCATGATTTCTTGCAAAATTAATACGTGTAGCCAGTATATGCTACTGTTATTTTTGTTTATTAAGACTATAGTAAAACCATGATTTCTTGCAAAATTAATACATGTAGCCAGTATATGCTAATGTTATGTTTGTTTGTTTAGACTATAGTAAAACCATGATTTCCTTTCTAAATTAATACATGTAGCCTGTATATGCTACTGTTGTTTGTTTGTTTAGACTATAGTAAAACCATGATTTCTTGCTAAATTAATACATGTAGCCAGTATATTCTACTGTTTTTGTTTAAACTATAGTAAAACCATGGTTTCTTGCAAAATTTATACGTGTAGCCAGTATATGCTAATGTTATGTTTGTTTAGACTATGGTAAAACCATGATTTCTTGCGAAATTAATACAAGTAGCCAGTATATGCTACTGTTTTTGTTTAAACTATAGTAAAACCATGGTTTCTTGCAAAATGTATACATGTAGCCAGTATATGCTAATGTTATGTTTGTTTAGACTATGGTAAAACCATGATTTCTTGCAAAATTAGTACATGTAGCCAGTATATGCTAATGTTATGTTTGTTTAGACTATAGTAAAACCATGATTTCTTACAAAATTAATACGTGTAGCCAGTATATGCTAATGTTATGTTTGTTTAGACTATGGTAAAACCATGATTTCTTGCAAAATTAATAAATGTAGCCAGTATATGCTACTGTTATGTTTGTTTGTTTAGACTACAGTAAAACCATGATTTCATTTCTAAATTAATACATGTAGCCTGTATATGCTACTGTTGTTTGTTTGTTTAGACTATAGTAAAACCACGATTTCTTGCAAAATTAAGACATGTAGCCAGTATATGCTACTGTTGTTTGTTTGTTTAGACTATAGTAAAACCATGATTTCTTGCAAAATTAATACATATAGCCAGTATATGCTACTGTTGTTTGTTTTTTTTGTTTAGACTATAGTAAAACCATGATTTCTTGCAAAATAAATACATTTAGCCAGTATATGCTACTGTTGTTTGTTTGTTTAGACTATAGTAAAACCATGATTTCTTGCAAACTTAATACATGTAGCCAGTATATGCTAATGTTATGTTTGTTTGTTTAGACTATAGTAAAACCATGGTTTCTTACAAAATTAATACGTGTAGCCAGTATATGCTAATGTTATGTTTGTTTAGACTATAGTAAACCATGATTTCTTGCAAAATTAATACGTGTAGCCAGTATATGCTACTGTTATTTTTGTTTGTTTAGACTATAGTAAAACCATGATTTCCTTTCTAAATTAATACATGTAGCCAGTATATGTTACTGTTATGTTTGTTTGTTTAGACTATAGTAAAACCATGATTTCCTTTCTAAATTAATACATGTAGCCAGTATATGCTACTGTTTTTGTTTAAACTATAGTAAAACCATGGTTTCTTGCAAAATTTATACATGTAGCCAGTATATGCTAATGATATGTTTGTTTAGACTATGGTAAAACCATGATTTCTTGCAAAATTAATACATGTAGCCAGTATATGCTACTGTTGTTTGTTTGTTTAGACTATAGTAAAACCATGGTTTCTTACAAAATTAATACGTGTAGCCAGTATATGCTAATGTTATGTTTGTTTAGACTATAGTAAACCATGATTTCTTGCAAAATTAATACGTGTAGCCAGTATATGCTACTGTTATTTTTGTTTATTTAGACTATAGTAAAACCATGATTTCTTGCAAAATTAATATGTGTAGCCAGTATATGCTACTGTTATGTTTGTTTGTTTAGACTATAGTAAAACCATGATTTCCTTTCTAAATTAATACATGTAGCCTGTATATGCTACTGTTGTTTGTTTGTTTAGACTATAGTAAAACCATGATTTCTTGCTAAATTAATACATGTAGCCAGTATATGCTACTGTTTTTGTTTAAACTATAGTAAAACCATGGTTTCTTGCAAAATGTATACATGTAGCCAGTATATGCTAATGTTATGTTTGTTTAGACTATGGTAAAACCATGATTTCTTGCAAAATTAGTACATGTAGCCAGTATATGCTAATGTTATATTTGTTTAGACTATAGTAAAACCATGATTTCTTACAAAATTAGTACGTGTAGGCAGTATATGCTAATGTTATGTTTGTTTAGACTATGGTAAAACCATGATTTCTTGCAAAATTAATACATGTAGCCAGTATATGCTACTGTTGTTTGTTTGTTTAGACTATAGTAAAACCATGATTTCTTGCAAAATTAATACGTGTAGCCAGTATATGCTACTGTTATGTTTGTTTGTTTAAACTATAGTAAAACCATGATTTCTTGCAAAATAAATACATTTAGCCAGTATATGCTACTGTTGTTTGTTTGTTTAGACTATAGTAAAACCATGATTTCTTGCAAACTTAATACATGTAGCCAGTATATGCTAATGTTATGTTTGTTTGTGTAGACTATAGTAAAACCATGGTTTCTTACAAAATTAATACGTCTAGCCAGTATATGCTAATGTTATGTTTGTTTAGACTATAGTAAACCATGATTTCTTGCAAAATTAATACGTGTAGCCAGTATATGCTACTGTTATTTTTGTTTATTTAGACTATAGTAAAACCATGATTTCTTGCAAAATTAATATGTACAGCCAGTATATGCTACTGTTATGTTTGTTTGTTTAGACTATAGTAAAACCATGATTTCCTTTCTAAATTAATACATGTAGCCTGTATATGCTACTGTTGTTTGTGTGTTTAGACTATAGTAAAACCATGATTTCTTGCTAAATTAATACATGTAGCCAGTATATGCTACTGTTTTTGTTTAAACTATAGTAAAACCATGGTTTCTTGCAAAATGTATACATGTAGCCAGTATATGCTAATGTTATGTTTGTTTAGACTATGGTAAAACCATGATTTCTTGCAAAATTAGTACATGTAGCCAGTATATGCTAATGTTATATTTGTTTAGACTATAGTAAAACCATGATTTCTTACAAAATTCATACGTGTAGCCAGTATATGCTAATGTTATGTTTGTTTAGACTATGGTAAAACCATGATTTCTTGCAAAATTAATACATGTATCCAGTATATACTACTGTTATGTTTGTTTGTTTAGACTATAGTAAAACCATGATTTCTTGCAAAATTAATATGTGTAGCCAGTATATGCTAATGTTATGTTTGTTTAGACTATAGTAAACCATGATTTCTTGCAAAATTAATACGTGTAGCCAGTATATGCTACTGTTGTTTGTTTGTTTAGACTATAGTAAAACCATGATTTCATTTCTAAATTAATACATGTAGCCTGTATATGCTACTGTTGTTTGTTTGTTTAGACTATAGTAAAACCATGGTTTCTTACAAAATTAATACGTGTAGCCAGTATATGCTAATGTTATGTTTGTTTAGACTATAGTAAACCATGATTTCTTGCAAAATTAATACATGTATCCAGTATATGCTAATGTTATGTTTGTTTAGACTATGGTAAAACCATGATTTCTTGCAAAATTAATAAATGTAGCCAGTATATGCTACTGTTATGTTTGTTTGTTTAGACTACAGTAAAACCATGATTTCATTTCTAAATTAATACATGTAGCCTGTATATGCTACTGTTGTTTGTTTGTTTAGACTATAGTAAAACCACGATTTCTTGCAAAATTAAGACATGTAGCCAGTATATGCTACTGTTGTTTGTTTGTTTAGACTATAGTAAAACCATGATTTCTTGCAAAATTAATACATATAGCCAGTATATGCTACTGTTGTTTGTTTTTTTTGTTTAGACTATAGTAAAACCATGATTTCTTGCAAAATAAATACATTTAGCCAGTATATGCTACTGTTGTTTGTTTGTTTAGACTATAGTAAAACCATGATTTCTTGCAAACTTAATACATGTAGCCAGTATATGCTAATGTTATGTTTGTTTGTTTAGACTATAGTAAAACCATGGTTTCTTACAAAATTAATACGTGTAGCCAGTATATGCTAATGTTATGTTTGTTTAGACTATAGTAAACCATGATTTCTTGCAAAATTAATACGTGTAGCCAGTATATGCTACTGTTATTTTTGTTTGTTTAGACTATAGTAAAACCATGATTTCCTTTCTAAATTAATACATGTAGCCAGTATATGTTACTGTTATGTTTGTTTGTTTAGACTATAGTAAAACCATGATTTCCTTTCTAAATTAATACATGTAGCCAGTATATGCTACTGTTTTTGTTTAAACTATAGTAAAACCATGGTTTCTTGCAAAATTTATACATGTAGCCAGTATATGCTAATGATATGTTTGTTTAGACTATGGTAAAACCATGATTTCTTGCAAAATTAATACATGTAGCCAGTATATGCTACTGTTGTTTGTTTGTTTAGACTATAGTAAAACCATGGTTTCTTACAAAATTAATACGTGTAGCCAGTATATGCTAATGTTATGTTTGTTTAGACTATAGTAAACCATGATTTCTTGCAAAATTAATACGTGTAGCCAGTATATGCTACTGTTATTTTTGTTTATTTAGACTATAGTAAAACCATGATTTCTTGCAAAATTAATATGTGTAGCCAGTATATGCTACTGTTATGTTTGTTTGTTTAGACTATAGTAAAACCATGATTTCCTTTCTAAATTAATACATGTAGCCTGTATATGCTACTGTTGTTTGTTTGTTTAGACTATAGTAAAACCATGATTTCTTGCTAAATTAATACATGTAGCCAGTATATGCTACTGTTTTTGTTTAAACTATAGTAAAACCATGGTTTCTTGCAAAATTTATACATGTAGCCAGTATATGCTAATGTTATGTTTGTTTAGACTATGGTAAAACCATGATTTCTTGCAAAATTAATACATGTAGCCAGTATATGCTAATGTTATGTTTGTTTAGACTATAGTAAAACCATGATTTCTTACAAAATTAGTACGTGTAGGCAGTATATGCTAATGTTATGTTTGTTTAGACTATGGTAAAACCATGATTTCTTGCAAAATTAATACATGTAGCCAGTATATGCTACTGTTGTTTGTTTGTTTAGACTATAGTAAAACCATGATTTCTTGCAAAATTAATACGTATAGCCAGTATATGCTACTGTTATGTTTGTTTGTTTAAACTATAGTAAAACCATGATTTCTTGCAAAATAAATACATTTAGCCAGTATATGCTACTGTTGTTTGTTTGTTTAGACTATAGTAAAACCATGATTTCTTGCAAACTTAATACATGTAGCCAGTATATGCTAATGTTATGTTTGTTTGTGTAGACTATAATAAAACCATGGTTTCTTACAAAATTAATACGTCTAGCCAGTATATGCTAATGTTATGTTTGTTTAGACTATAGTAAACCATGATTTCTTGCAAAATTAATACGTGTAGCCAGTATATGCTACTGTTATTTTTGTTTATTTAGACTATAGTAAAACCATGATTTCTTGCAAAATTAATATGTACAGCCAGTATATGCTACTGTTATGTTTGTTTGTTTAGACTATAGTAAAACCATGATTTCCTTTCTAAATTAATACATGTAGCCTGTATATGCTACTGTTGTTTGTGTGTTTAGACTATAGTAAAACCATGATTTCTTGCTAAATTAATACATGTAGCCAGTATATGCTACTGTTTTTGTTTAAACTATAGTAAAACCATGGTTTCTTGCAAAATGTATACATGTAGCCAGTATATGCTAATGTTATGTTTGTTTAGACTATGGTAAAACCATGATTTCTTGCAAAATTAGTACATGTAGCCAGTATATGCTAATGTTATATTTGTTTAGACTATAGTAAAACCATGATTTCTTACAAAATTCATACGTGTAGCCAGTATATGCTAATGTTATGTTTGTTTAGACTATGGTAAAACCATGATTTCTTGCAAAATTAATACATATATCCAGTATATACTACTGTTATGTTTGTTTGTTTAGACTATAGTAAAACCATGATTTCTTGCAAAATTAATATGTGTAGCCAGTATATGCTAATGTTATGTTTGTTTAGACTATAGTAAACCATGATTTCTTGCAAAATTAATACGTGTAGCCAGTATATGCTACTGTTGTTTGTTTGTTTAGACTATAGTAAAACCATGATTTCATTTCTAAATTAATACATGTAGCCTGTATATGCTACTGTTGTTTGTTTGTTTAGACTATAGTAAAACCATGGTTTCTTACAAAATTAATACGTGTAGCCAGTATATGCTAATGTTATGTTTGTTTAGACTATAGTAAACCATGATTTCTTGCAAAATTAATACATGTATCCAGTATATGCTACTGTTATGTTTGTTTGTTTAGACTATAGTAAAACCATGATTTCTTGCAAAATTAATACATTTAGCCAGTATATGCTACTGTTGTTTGTTTGTTTAGACTATAGTAAAACCATGATTTCTTGCAAAATTAATACGTGTACCCAGTATATGCTAATGTTGTGTTTGTTTAGACTATAGTAAAACCATGATTTCTTGCAAAATTAATACATGTAATCAGTATATGCTACTGTTGTTTGTTTGTTTGTTTAGACTATAGTAAAACCATGATTTCTTGCAAAATTAATACATATAGCCAGTATATGCTACAGTTGTTTGTTTGTTTGTTTACACTATAGTAAAACCATTATTTCTTGCAAAATTAATACATATAGCCAGTATATGCTACTGTTATGTTTGTTTAGACTATAGTAAACCATGATTTCTTGCAAAATTAATACGTGTAGCCAGTATATGCTACTGTTATTTTTGTTTATTTAGACTATAGTAAAACCATGATTTCTTGCAAAATTAATATGTGTAGCCAGTATATGCTACTGTTATGTTTGTTTGTTTAGACTATAGTAAAACCATGATTTCTTGCAAAATTAATACGTGTAGCCAGTATATGCTACTGTTATTTTTGTTTATTAAGACTATAGTAAAACCATGATTTCTTGCAAAATTAATACATGTAGCCAGTATATGCTAATGTTATGTTTGTTTGTTTAGACTATAGTAAAACCATGATTTCCTTTCTAAATTAATACATGTAGCCTGTATATGCTACTGTTGTTTGTTTGTTTAGACTATAGTAAAACCATGATTTCTTGCTAAATTAATACATGTAGCCAGTATATTCTACTGTTTTTGTTTAAACTATAGTAAAACCATGGTTTCTTGCAAAATTTATACGTGTAGCCAGTATATGCTAATGTTATGTTTGTTTAGACTATGGTAAAACCATGATTTCTTGCGAAATTAATACAAGTAGCCAGTATATGCTACTGTTTTTGTTTAAACTATAGTAAAACCATGGTTTCTTGCAAAATGTATACATGTAGCCAGTATATGCTAATGTTATGTTTGTTTAGACTATGGTAAAACCATGATTTCTTGCAAAATTAGTACATGTAGCCAGTATATGCTAATGTTATGTTTGTTTAGACTATAGTAAAACCATGATTTCTTACAAAATTAATACGTGTAGCCAGTATATGCTAATGTTATGTTTGTTTAGACTATGGTAAAACCATGATTTCTTGCAAAATTAATAAATGTAGCCAGTATATGCTACTGTTATGTTTGTTTGTTTAGACTACAGTAAAACCATGATTTCATTTCAAAATTAATACATGTAGCCTGTATATGCTACTGTTGTTTGTTTGTTTAGACTATAGTAAAACCACGATTTCTTGCAAAATTAAGACATGTAGCCAGTATATGCTACTTTTGTTTGTTTGTTTAGACTATAGTAAAACCATGATTTCTTGCAAAATTAATACATATAGCCAGTATATGCTACTGTTGTTTGTTTTTTTTGTTTAGACTATAGTAAAACCATGATTTCTTGCAAAATAAATACATTTAGCCAGTATATGCTACTGTTGTTTGTTTGTTTAGACTATAGTAAAACCATGATTTCTTGCAAACTTAATACATGTAGCCAGTATATGCTAATGTTATGTTTGTTTGTTTAGACTATAGTAAAACCATGATTTCTTGCAAAATTAATACGTGTAGCCAGTATATGCTACTGTTATTTTTGTTTGTTTAGACTATAGTAAAACCATGATTTCCTTTCTAAATTAATACATGTAGCCAGTATATGTTACTGTTATGTTTGTTTGTTTAGACTATAGTAAAACCATGATTTCCTTTCTAAATTAATACATGTAGCCAGTATATGCTACTGTTTTTGTTTAAACTATAGTAAAACCATGGTTTCTTGCAAAATTTATACATGTAGCCAGTATATGCTAATGATATGTTTGTTTAGACTATGGTAAAACCATGATTTCTTGCAAAATTAATACATGTAGCCAGTATATGCTACTGTTGTTTGTTTGTTTAGACTATAGTAAAACCATGGTTTCTTACAAAATTAATACGTGTAGCCAGTATATGCTAATGTTATGTTTGTTTAGACTATAGTAAACCATGATTTCTTGCAAAATTAATACGTGTAGCCAGTATATGCTACTGTTATTTTTGTTTATTTAGACTATAGTAAAACCATGATTTCTTGCAAAATTAATATGTGTAGCCAGTATATGCTACTGTTATGTTTGTTTGTTTAGACTATAGTAAAACCATGATTTCCTTTCTAAATTAATACATGTAGCCTGTATATGCTACTGTTGTTTGTTTGTTTAGACTATAGTAAAACCATGATTTCTTGCTAAATTAATACATGTAGCCAGTATATGCTACTGTTTTTGTTTAAACTATAGTAAAACCATGGTTTCTTGCAAAATTTATACATGTAGCCAGTATATGCTAATGTTATGTTTGTTTAGACTATGGTAAAACCATGATTTCTTGCAAAATTAATACATGTAGCCAGTATATGCTAATGTTATGTTTGTTTAGACTATGGTAAAACCATGATTTCTTACAAAATTAATACATGTAGCCAGTATATGCTACTGTTGTTTGTTTGTTTAGACTATAGTAAAACCATGATTTCTTGCAAAATTAATACGTGTAGCCAGTATATGCTACTGTTATGTTTGTTTGTTTAAACTATAGTAAAACCATGATTTCTTGCAAAATAAATACATTTAGCCAGTATATGCTACTGTTGTTTGTTTGTTTAGACTATAGTAAAACCATGATTTCTTGCAAACTTAATACATGTAGCCAGTATATGCTAATGTTATGTTTGTTTGTTTAGACTATAGTAAAACCATGGTTTCTTACAAAATTAATACGTGTAGCCAGTATATGCTAATGTTATGTTTGTTTAGACTATAGTAAACCATGATTTCTTGCAAAATTAATACGTGTAGCCAGTATATGCTACTGTTATTTTTGTTTATTTAGACTATAGTAAAACCATGATTTCTTGCAAAATTAATATGTGTAGCCAGTATATGCTACTGTTATGTTTGTTTGTTTAGACTATAGTAAAACCATGATTTCCTTTCTAAATTAATACATGTAGCCTGTATATGCTACTGTTGTTTGTGTGTTTAGACTATAGTAAAACCATGATTTCTTGCTAAATTAATACATGTAGCCAGTATATGCTACTGTTTTTGTTTAAACTATAGTAAAACCATGGTTTCTTGCAAAATGTATACATGTAGCCAGTATATGCTAATGTTATGTTTGTTTAGACTATGGTAAAACCATGATTTCTTGCAAAATTAGTACATGTAGCCAGTATATGCTAATGTTATATTTGTTTAGACTATAGTAAAACCATGATTTCTTACAAAATTCATACATGTAGCCAGTATATGCTAATGTTATGTTTGTTTAGACTATGGTAAAACCATGATTTCTTGCAAAATTAATACATGTAGCCAGTATATACTACTGTTATGTTTGTTTGTTTAGACTATAGTAAAACCATGATTTCTTGCAAAATTAATATGTGTAGCCAGTATATGCTAATGTTATGTTTGTTTAGACTATAGTAAACCATGATTTCTTGCAAAATTAATACGTGTAGCCAGTATATGCTACTGTTGTTTGTTTGTTTAGACTATAGTAAAACCATGATTTCATTTCTAAATTAATACATGTAGCCTGTATATGCTACTGTTGTTTGTTTGTTTAGACTATAGTAAAACCATGGTTTCTTACAAAATTAATATGTGTAGCCAGTATATGCTAATGTTATGTTTGTTTAGACTATAGTAAACCATGATTTCTTGCAAAATTAATACATGTATCCAGTATATGCTACTGTTATGTTTGTTTGTTTAGACTATAGTAAAACCATGATTTCTTGCAAAATTAATACATTTAGCCAGTATATGCTACTGTTGTTTGTTTGTTTAGACTATAGTAAAACCATGATTTCTTGCAAAATTAATACGTGTAGCCAGTATATGCTAATGTTGTGTTTGTTTAGACTATAGTAAAACCATGATTTCTTGCAAAATTAATACATGTAATCAGTAAATGCTACTGTTGTTTGTTTGTTTGTTTAGACTATAGTAAAACCATGATTTCTTGCAAAATTAATACATATAGCCAGTATATGCTACAGTTGTTTGTTTGTTTGTTTAGACTATAGTAAAACCATGATTTCTTGCAAAATTAATACATGTAGCCAGTATATGCTACTGTTATGTTTGTTTAGACTATAGTAAAACCATGATTTCTTACAAAATTAGTACGTGTAGGCAGTATATGCTAATGTTATGTTTGTTTAGACTATGGTAAAACCATGATTTCTTGCAAAATTAATACATGTAATCAGTATATGCTACTGTTGTTTGTTTGTTTAGACTATAGTAAAACCATGATTTCTTGCAAAATTAATACATATAGCCAGTATATGCTACTGTTGTTTGTTTGTTTGTTTAGACTATAGTAAAACCATGATTTCTTGCAAAATTAATACATGTAGCCAGTATATGCTACTGTTATTTTTGTTTATTAAGACTATAGTAAAACCAAGATTTCTTGCAAAATTAATACATATAGCCAGTATATGCTAATGTTATGTTTGTTTGTTTAGACTATAGTAAAACCATGATTTCCTTTCTAAATTAATACATGTAGCCTGTATATGCTACTGTTGTTTGTTTGTTTAGACTATAGTAAAACCATGATTGCTTGCTAAATTAATACATGTAGCCAGTATATTCTACTGTTTTTGTTTAAACTATAGTAAAACCATGGTTTCTTGCAAAATTTATACATGTAGCCAGTATATGCTAATGTTATGTTTGTTTAGACTATGGTAAAACCATGATTTCTTGCGAAATTAATACATGTAGCCAGTATATTCTACTGTTTTTGTTTAAACTATAGTAAAACCATGGTTTCTTGCAAACTGTATACATGTAGCCAGTATATGCTAATGTTATGTTTGTTTAGACTATGGTAAAACCATGATTTCTTGCAAAATTCGTACATGTAGCCAGTATATGCTAATGTTATGTTTGTTTAGACTATAGTAAAACCATGATTTCTTACAAAATTAATACGTGTAGCCAGTGTATGCTAATGTTATGTTTGTTTAGACTATGGTAAAACCATGATTTCTTGCAAAATTAATACATGTAGGCAGTATATGCTACTGTTATGTTTGTTTGTTTAGACTATAGTAAAACCATGATTTCATTTCTAAATTAATACATGTAGCCTGTATATGCTACTGTTGTTTGTTTGTTTAGACTATAGTAAAACCACGATTTCTTGCAAAATTAATACATGTAGCCAGTATATGCTACTGTTGTTTGTTTGTTTAGACTATAGTAAAACCATGATTTCTTGCAAAATTAATACATATAGCCAGTATATGCTACTGTTGTTTGTTTGTTTGTTTAGACTATAGTAAAACCATGATTTCTTGCAAAATAAATACATTTAGCCAGTATATGCTACTGTTGTTTGTTTGTTTAGACTATAGTAAAACCATGAGTTCTTGCAAACTTAATACATGTAGCCAGTATATGCTAATGTTATGTTTGTTTGTTTAGACTATAGTAAAACCATGGTTTCTTACAAAATTAATACGTGTAGCCAGTATATGCTAATGTTTTGTTTGTTTAGACTATAGTAAACCATGATTTCTTGCAAAATTAATACGTGTAGCCAGTATATGCTACTGTTATTTTTGTTTATTTAGACCATAGTAAAACCATGATTTCTTGCAAAATTAATATGTGTAGCCAGTATATGCTACTGTTATGTTTGTTTGTTTAGACTATAGTAAAACCATGATTTCTTGCAAAATTAATACATGTAGCCAGTATATGCTACTGTTATGTTTGTTTGTTTAGACTATAGTAAAACCATGATTTCCTTTCTAAATTAATACATGTAGCCAGTATATGCTACTGTTATGTTTGTTTGTTTAGACTATAGTAAAACCATGATTTCCTTTCTAAATTAATACATGTAGCCAGTATATGCTACTGTTTTTGTTTAAACTATAGTAAAACCATGGTTTCTTGCAAAATTTATACATGTAGCCAGCATATGCTAATGTCATGTTTGTTTAGACTATGGTAAAACTATGATTTCTTGCAAAATTAATACGTGTAGCCAGTATATGCTAATGTTATGTTTGTTTAGACTATGGTAAAACCATGATTTCTTGCAAAATTAATACATGTAGCCAGTATATGCTACTGTTGTTTGTTTGTTTAGACTATAGTAAAACCATGGTTTCTCTCTAAATTAATACATGTAGCCAGTATATGCTAATGTTTTGTTTGTTTTGACTATGGTAAAATCATGATTTCTTGCAAAATTAATACGTGTAGCCAGTATATGCTAATGTTGTGTTTGTTTAGACTATAGTAAAACCATGAAATCTTGCAAAATTAATACATGTAATCAGTATATGCTACTGTTGTTTGTTTGTTTAGACTATATTAAAACCATGATTTCTTGCAAAATTAATACATATAGCCAGTATATGCTACTGTTGTTTGTTTGTTTGTTTAGACTATAGTAAAACCATGATTACTTGCAAAATTAATACATATAGCCAGTATATGCTACTGTTATGTTTGTTTAGACTATAGTAAACCATGATTTCTTGCAAAATTAATACGTGTAGCCAGTATATGCTACTGTTATTTTTGTTTATTTAGACTATAGTAAAACCATGATTTCTTGCAAAATTAATATGTGTAGCCAGTATATGCTACTGTTATGTTTGTTTGTTTAGACTATAGTAAAACCATGATTTCTTGCAAAATTAATACGTGTAGCCAGTATATGCTACTGTTATTTTTGTTTATTAAGACTATAGTAAAACCATGATTTCCTTTCTAAATTAATACATGTAGCCTGTATATGCTACTGTTGTTTGTTTGTTTAGACTATGGTAAAACCATGTTTTCTTGCGAAATTAATACATGTAGCCAGTATATGCTACTGTTTTTGTTTAAACTATAGTAAAACCATGGTTTCTTGCAAAATGTATACATGTAGCCAGTATATGCTAATGTTATGTTTGTTTAGACTATGGTAAAACCATGATTTCTTGCAAAATTAGTACATGTAGCCAGTATATGCTAATGTTATGTTTGTTTAGACTATAGTAAAACCATGATTTCTTACAAAATTAATACGTGTAGCCAGTATATGCTAATGTTATGTTTGTTTAGACTATGGTAAAACCATGATTTCTTGCAAAATTAATAAATGTAGCCAGTATATGCTACTGTTATGTTTGTTTGTTTAGACTATAGTAAAACCATGATTTCATTTCTAAATTAATACATGTAGCCTGTATATGCTACTGTTGTTTGTTTGTTTAGACTATAGTAAAACCACGATTTCTTGCAAAATTAAGACATGTAGCCAGTATATGCTACTGTTGTTTGTTTGTTTAGACTATAGTAAAACCATGATTTCTTGCAAAATTAATACATATAGCCAGTATATGCTACTGTTGTTTGTTTGTTTGTTTAGACTATGGTAAAACCATGATTTCTTGCAAAATAAATACATTTAGCCAGTATATGCTACTGTTGTTTGTTTGTTTAGACTATAGTAAAACCATGATTTCTTGCAAACTTAATACATGTAGCCAGTATATGCTAATGTTATGTTTGTTTGTTTAGACTATAGTAAAACCATGGTTTCTTACAAAATTAATACGTGTAGCCAGTATATGCTAATGTTATGTTTGTTTAGACTATAGTAAACCATGATTTCTTGCAAAATTAATACGTGTAGCCAGTATATGCTACTGTTATTTTTGTTTGTTTAGATTATAGTAAAACCATGATTTCCTTTCTAAATTAATACATGTAGCCAGTATATGCTACTGTTATGTTTGTTTGTTTAGACTATAGTAAAACCATGATTTCCTTTCTAAATTAATACATGTAGCCAGTATATGCTACTGTTTTTGTTTAAACTATAGTAAAACCATGGTTTCTTGCAAAATTTATACATGTAGCCAGTATATACTAATGTTATGTTTGTTTAGACTATGGTAAAACCATGATTTCTTGCAAAATTAATACATGTAGCCAGTATATGCTACTGTTGTTTGTTTGTTTAGACTATAGTAAAACCATGGTTTCTTACAAAATTAATACGTGTAGCCAGTATATGCTACTGTTATTTTTGTTTATTTAGACTATAGTAAAACCATGATTTCTTGCAAAATTAATACGTGTAGCCAGTATATGCTACTGTTATTTTTGTTTATTTAGACTATAGTAAAACCATGATTTCTTGCAAAATTAATATGTGTAGCCAGTATATGCTACTGTTATGTTTGTTTGTTTAGACTATAGTAAAACCATGATTTCATTTCTAAATTAATACATGTAGCCTGTATATGCTACTGTTGTTTGTTTGTTTAGACTATAGTAAAACCACGATTTCTTGCAAAATTAAGACATGTAGCCAGTATATGCTACTGTTGTTTGTTTGTTTAGACTATAGTAAAACCATGATTTCTTGCAAAATTAATACATATAGCCAGTATATGCTACTGTTGTTTGTTTGTTTGTTTAGACTATGGTAAAACCATGATTTCTTGCAAAATAAATACATTTAGCCAGTATATGCTACTGTTGTTTGTTTGTTTAGACTATAGTAAAACCATGATTTCTTGCAAACTTAATACATGTAGCCAGTATATGCTAATGTTATGTTTGTTTGTTTAGACTATAGTAAAACCATGGTTTCTTACAAAATTAATACGTGTAGCCAGTATATGCTAATGTTATGTTTGTTTAGACTATAGTAAACCATGATTTCTTGCAAAATTAATACGTGTAGCCAGTATATGCTACTGTTATTTTTGTTTGTTTAGATTATAGTAAAACCATGATTTCCTTTCTAAATTAATACATGTAGCCAGTATATGCTACTGTTATGTTTGTTTGTTTAGACTATAGTAAAACCATGATTTCCTTTCTAAATTAATACATGTAGCCAGTATATGCTACTGTTTTTGTTTAAACTATAGTAAAACCATGGTTTCTTGCAAAATTTATACATGTAGCCAGTATATACTAATGTTATGTTTGTTTAGACTATGGTAAAACCATGATTTCTTGCAAAATTAATACATGTAGCCAGTATATGCTACTGTTGTTTGTTTGTTTAGACTATAGTAAAACCATGGTTTCTTACAAAATTAATACGTGTAGCCAGTATATGCTACTGTTATTTTTGTTTATTTAGACTATAGTAAAACCATGATTTCTTGCAAAATTAATACGTGTAGCCAGTATATGCTACTGTTATTTTTGTTTATTTAGACTATAGTAAAACCATGATTTCTTGCAAAATTAATATGTGTAGCCAGTATATGCTACTGTTATGTTTGTTTGTTTAGACTATAGTAAAACCATGATTTCATTTCTAAATTAATACATGTAGCCTGTATATGCTACTGTTGTTTGTTTGTTTAGACTACAGTAAAACCATGGTTTCTTACAAAATTAATACGTGTAGCCAGTATATGCTAATGTTATGTTTGTTTAGACTATAGTAAACCATGATTTCTTGCTAAATTAATACATGTATCCAGTATATGCTACTGTTATGTTTGTTTGTTTAGACTATAGTAAAACCATGATTTCTTGCAAAATTAATACATGTAGCCAGTATATGCTACTGTTATGTTTGTTTGTTTAGACTATAGTAAAACCATGATTTCTTGCAAAATAAATACATTTAGCCAGTATATGCTACTGTTGTTTGTTTGTTTAGACTATAGTAAAACCATGATTTCTTGCAAACTTAATACATGTAGCCAGTATATGCTAATGTTATGTTTGTTTGTTTAGACTATAGTAAAACCATGGTTTCTTACAAAATTAATACGTGTAGCCAGTATATGCTAATGTTATGTTTGTTTAGACTATAGTAAACCATGATTTCTTGCAAAATTAATACGTGTAGCCAGTATATGCTACTGTTATTTTTGTTTATTTAGACTATAGTAAAACCATGATTTCTTGCAAAATTAATATGTGTAGCCAGTATATGCTACTGTTATGTTTGTTAGACTATAGTAAAACCATGATTTCTTGCAAAATTAATACATGTAGCCAGTATATGCTACTGTTATGTTTGTTTGTTTAGACTATAGTAAAACCATGATTTCCTTTCTAAATTAATACATGTATCCTGTATATGCTACTGTTGTTTGTTTGTTTAGACTATAGTAAAACCATGATTTCTTGCTAAATTAATACATGTAGCCAGTATATGCTACTGTTTTTGTTTAAACTATAGTAAAACCATGGTTTCTTGCAAAATGTATACATGTAGCCAGTATATGCTAATGTTATGTTTGTTTAGACTATGGTAAAACCATGATTTCTTGCAAAATTAATACGTGTAGCCAGTATATGCTAATGTTATGTTTGTTTAGACTATGGTAAAACCATGATTTCTTGCAAAATTAATACATGTAGCCAGTATATGCTACTGTTGTTTGTTTGTTTAGACTATAGTAAAACCATGGTTTCTCTCTAAATTAATACATGTAGCCAGTATATGCTAATGTTTTGTTTGTTTTGACTATAGTAAAACCATTATTTCTTGCAAAATTAATACGTGTAGCCAGTATATGCTAATGTTGTGTTTGTTTAGACTATAGTAAAACCATGATTTCTTGCAAAATTAATACATGTAATCAGTATATGCTACTGTTGTTTGTTTGTTTAGACTATAGTAAAACCATGATTTCTTGCAAAATTAATACATATAGCCAGTATATGCTACTGTTGTTTGTTTGTTTGTTTAGACTATAGTAAAACCATGATTTCTTGCAAAATTAATACATATAGCCAGTATATGCTACTGTTATGTTTGTTTAGACTATAGTAAACCATGATTTCTTGCAAAATTAATACGTGTAGCCAGTATATGCTACTGTTATTTTTGTTTATTTAGACTATAGTAAAACCATGATTTCTTGCAAAATTAATATGTGTAGCCAGTATATGCTACTGTTATGTTTGTTTGTTTAGACTATAGTAAAACCATGATTTCTTGCAAAATTAATACGTGTAGCCAGTATATGCTACTGTTATTTTTGTTTATTAAGACTATAGTAAAACCATGATTTCTTGCAAAATTAATACATGTAGCCAGTATATGCTAATGTTATGTTTGTTTGTTTAGACTATAGTAAAACCATGATTTCCTTTCTAAATTATTACATGTAGCCTGTATATGCTACTGTTGTTTGTTTGTTTAGACTATAGTAAAACCATGATTTCTTGCTAAATTAATACATGTAGCCAGTATATTCTACTGTTTTTGTTTAAACTATAGTAAAACCATGGTTTCTTGCAAAATTTATACGTGTAGCCAGTATATGCTAATGTTATGTTTGTTTAGACTATGGTAAAACCATGATTTCTTGCGAAATTAATACAAGTAGCCAGTATATGCTACTGTTTTTGTTTAAACTATAGTAAAACCATGGTTTCTTGCAAAATGTATACATGTAGCCAGTATATGCTAATGTTATGTTTGTTTAGACTATGGTAAAACCATGATTTCTTGCAAAATTAGTACATGTAGCCAGTATATGCTAATGTTATGTTTGTTTAGACTATAGTAAAACCATGATTTCTTACAAAATTAATACGTGTAGCCAGTATATGCTAATGTTATGTTTGTTTAGACTATGGTAAAACCATGATTTCTTGCAAAATTAATAAATGTAGCCAGTATATGCTACTGTTATGTTTGTTTGTTTAGACTACAGTAAAACCATGATTTCATTTCAAAATTAATACATGTAGCCTGTATATGCTACTGTTGTTTGTTTGTTTAGACTATAGTAAAACCACGATTTCTTGCAAAATTAAGACATGTAGCCAGTATATGCTACTGTTGTTTGTTTGTTTAGACTATAGTAAAACCATGATTTCTTGCAAAATTAATACATATAGCCAGTATATGCTACTGTTGTTTGTTTTTTTTGTTTAGACTATAGTAAAACCATGATTTCTTGCAAAATAAATACATTTAGCCAGTATACGCTACTGTTGTTTGTTTGTTTAGACTATAGTAAAACCATGATTTCTTGCAAACTTAATACATGTAGCCAGTATATGCTAATGTTATGTTTGTTTGTTTAGACTATAGTAAAACCATGGTTTCTTACAAAATTAATATGTGTAGCCAGTATATGCTAATGTTATGTTTGTTTAGACTATAGTAAACCATGATTTCTTGCAAAATTAATACGTGTAGCCAGTATATGCTACTGTTATTTTTGTTTGTTTAGACTATAGTAAAACCATGATTTCCTTTCTAAATTAATACATGTAGCCAGTATATGTTACTGTTATGTTTGTTTGTTTAGACTATAGTAAAACCATGATTTCCTTTCTAAATTAATACATGTAGCCAGTATATGCTACTGTTTTTGTTTAAACTATAGTAAAACCATGGTTTCTTGCAAAATTTATACATGTAGCCAGTATATGCTAATGATATGTTTGTTTAGACTATGGTAAAACCATGATTTCTTGCAAAATTAATACATGTAGCCAGTATATGCTACTGTTGTTTGTTTGTTTAGACTATAGTAAAACCATGGTTTCTTACAAAATTAATACGTGTAGCCAGTATATGCTAATGTTATGTTTGTTTAGACTATAGTAAACCATGATTTCTTGCAAAATTAATACGTGTAGCCAGTATATGCTACTGTTATTTTTGTTTATTTAGACTATAGTAAAACCATGATTTCTTGCAAAATTAATATGTGTAGCCAGTATATGCTACTGTTATGTTTGTTTGTTTAGACTATAGTAAAACCATGATTTCCTTTCTAAATTAATACATGTAGCCTGTATATGCTACTGTTGTTTGTTTGTTTAGACTATAGTAAAACCATGATTTCTTGCTAAATTAATACATGTAGCCAGTATATGCTACTGTTTTTGTTTAAACTATAGTAAAACCATGGTTTCTTGCAAAATTTATACATGTAGCCAGTATATGCTAATGTTATGTTTGTTTAGACTATGGTAAAACCATGATTTCTTGCAAAATTAATACATGTAGCCAGTATATGCTAATGTTATGTTTGTTTAGACTATAGTAAAACCATGATTTCTTACAAAATTAGTACGTGTAGGCAGTATATGCTAATGTTATGTTTGTTTAGACTATGGTAAAACCATGATTTCTTGCAAAATTAATACATGTAGCCAGTATATGCTACTGTTGTTTGTTTGTTTAGACTATAGTAAAACCATGATTTCTTGCAAAATTAATACGTGTAGCCAGTATATGCTACTGTTATGTTTGTTTGTTTAAACTATAGTAAAACCATGATTTCTTGCAAAATAAATACATTTAGCCAGTATATGCTACTGTTGTTTGTTTGTTTAGACTATAGTAAAACCATGATTTCTTGCAAACTTAATACATGTAGCCAGTATATGCTAATGTTATGTTTGTTTGTTTAGACTTTAGTAAAGCCATGGTTTCTTACAAAATTAATACGTGTAGCCAGTATATGCTAATGTTATGTTTGTTTAGACTATAGTAAACCATGATTTCTTGCAAAATTAATACGTGTAGCCAGTATATGCTAATGTTATGTTTGTTTAGACTATGGTAAAACCATGATTTCTTGCAAAATTAATACATGTAGCCAGTATATGCTACTGTTGTTTGTTTGTTTAGACTATAGTAAAACCATGGTTTCTCTCTAAATTAATACATGTAGCCAGTATATGCTAATGTTTTGTTTGTTTTGACTATAGTAAAACCATTATTTCTTGCAAAATGAATACGTGTAGCCAGTATATGCTAATGTTGTGTTTGTTTAGACTATAGTAAAACCATGATTTCTTGCAAAATTAATACATGTAATCAGTATATGCTACTGTTGTTTGTTTGTTTAGACTATAGTAAAACCATGATTTCTTGCAAAATTAATACATATAGCCAGTATATGCTACTGTTGTTTGTTTGTTTGTTTAGACTATAGTAAAACCATGATTTCTTGCAAAATTAATACATATAGCCAGTATATGCTACTGTTATGTTTGTTTAGACTATAGTAAACCATGATTTCTTGCAAAATTAATACGTGTAGCCAGTATATGCTACTGTTATTTTTGTTTATTTAGACTATAGTAAAACGATGATTTCTTGCAAAATTAATATGTGTAGCCAGTATATGCTACTGTTATGTTTGTTTGTTTAGACTATAGTAAAACCATGATTTCTTGCAAAATTAATACGTGTAGCCAGTATATGCTACTGTTATTTTTGTTTATTAAGACTATAGTAAAACCATGATTTCTTGCAAAATTAATACATGTAGCCAGTATATGCTAATGTTATGTTTGTTTGTTTAGACTATAGTAAAACCATGATTTCCTTTCTAAATTATTACATGTAGCCTGTATATGCTACTGTTGTTTGTTTGTTTAGACTATAGTAAAACCATGATTTCTTGCTAAATTAATACATGTAGCCAGTATATTCTACTGTTTTTGTTTAAACTATAGTAAAACCATGGTTTCTTGCAAAATTTATACGTGTAGCCAGTATATGCTAATGTTATGTTTGTTTAGACTATGGTAAAACCATGATTTCTTGCGAAATTAATACAAGTAGCCAGTATATGCTACTGTTTTTGTTTAAACTATAGTAAAACCATGGTTTCTTGCAAAATGTATACATGTAGCCAGTATATGCTAATGTTATGTTTGTTTAGACTATGGTAAAACCATGATTTCTTGCAAAATTAGTACATGTAGCCAGTATATGCTAATGTTATGTTTGTTTAGACTATAGTAAAACCATGATTTCTTACAAAATTAATACGTGTAGCCAGTATATGCTAATGTTATGTTTGTTTAGACTATGGTAAAACCATGATTTCTTGCAAAATTAATAAATGTAGCCAGTATATGCTACTGTTATGTTTGTTTGTTTAGACTACAGTAAAACCATGATTTCATTTCAAAATTAATACATGTAGCCTGTATATGCTACTGTTGTTTGTTTGTTTAGACTATAGTAAAACCACGATTTCTTGCAAAATTAAGACATGTAGCCAGTATATGCTACTGTTGTTTGTTTGTTTAGACTATAGTAAAACCATGATTTCTTGCAAAATTAATACATATAGCCAGTATATGCTACTGTTGTTTGTTTTTTTTGTTTAGACTATAGTAAAACCATGATTTCTTGCAAAATAAATACATTTAGCCAGTATATGCTACTGTTGTTTGTTTGTTTAGACTATAGTAAAACCATGATTTCTTGCAAACTTAATACATGTAGCCAGTATATGCTAATGTTATGTTTGTTTGTTTAGACTATAGTAAAACCATGGTTTCTTACAAAATTAATACGTGTAGCCAGTATATGCTAATGTTATGTTTGTTTAGACTATAGTAAACCATGATTTCTTGCAAAATTAATACGTGTAGCCAGTATATGCTACTGTTATTTTTGTTTGTTTAGACTATAGTAAAACCATGATTTCCTTTCTAAATTAATACATGTAGCCAGTATATGTTACTGTTATGTTTGTTTGTTTAGACTATAGTAAAACCATGATTTCCTTTCTAAATTAATACATGTAGCCAGTATATGCTACTGTTTTTGTTTAAACTATAGTAAAACCATGGTTTCTTGCAAAATTTATACATGTAGCCAGTATATGCTAATGATATGTTTGTTTAGACTATGGTAAAACCATGATTTCTTGCAAAATTAATACATGTAGCCAGTATATGCTACTGTTGTTTGTTTGTTTAGACTATAGTAAAACCATGGTTTCTTACAAAATTAATACGTGTAGCCAGTATATGCTAATGTTATGTTTGTTTAGACTATAGTAAACCATGATTTCTTGCAAAATTAATACGTGTAGCCAGTATATGCTACTGTTATTTTTGTTTATTTAGACTATAGTAAAACCATGATTTCTTGCAAAATTAATATGTGTAGCCAGTATATGCTACTGTTATGTTTGTTTGTTTAAACTATAGTAAAACCATGATTTCCTTTCTAAATTAATACATGTAGCCTGTATATGCTACTGTTGTTTGTTTGTTTAGACTATAGTAAAACCATGATTTCTTGCTAAATTAATACATGTAGCCAGTATATGCTACTGTTTTTGTTTAAACTATAGTAAAACCATGGTTTCTTGCAAAATTTATACATGTAGCCAGTATATGCTAATGTTATGTTTGTTTAGACTATGGTAAAACCATGATTTCTTGCAAAAATTAATACATGTAGCCAGTATATGCTAATGTGATGTTTGTTTAGACTATAGTAAAACCATGATTTCTTACAAAATTAGTACGTGTAGGCAGTATATGCTAATGTTATGTTTGTTTAGACTATGGTAAAACCATGATTTCTTGCAAAATTAATACATGTAGCCAGTATATGCTACTGTTGTTTGTTTGTTTAGACTATAGTAAAACCATGATTTCTTGCAAAATTAATACGTGTAGCCAGTATATGCTACTGTTATGTTTGTTTGTTTAAACTATAGTAAAACCATGATTTCTTGCAAAATAAATACATTTAGCTAGTATATGCTACTGTTGTTTGTTTGTTTAGACTATAGTAAAACCATGATTTCTTGCAAACTTAATACATGTAGCCAGTATATGCTAATGTTATGTTTGTTTGTTTAGACTATAGTAAAACCATGGTTTCTTACAAAATTAATACGTGTAGCCAGTATATGCTAATGTTATGTTTGTTTAGACTATAGTAAAACCATGATTTCTTACAAAATTAATACGTGTAGCCAGTATATGCTCATGTTATGTTTGTTTAGACTATGGTAAAACCATGATTTCTTGCAAAATTAATAAATGTAGCCAGTATATGCTACTGTTATGTTTGTTTGTTTAGACTACAGTAAAACCATGATTTCATTTCTAAATTAATACATGTAGCCTGTATATGCTACTGTTGTTTGTTTGTTTAGACTATAGTAAAACCACGATTTCTTGCAAAATAAATACATGTAGCCAGTATATGCTACTGTTGTTTGTTTGTTTAGACTATAGTAAAACCATGATTTCTTGCAAAATTAATACATATAGCCAGTATATGCTACTGTTGTTTGTTTTTTTTGTTTAGACTATAGTAAAACCATGATTTCTTGCAAAATAAATACATTTAGCCAGTATATGCTACTGTTGTTTGTTTGTTTAGACTATAGTAAAACCATGATTTCTTGCAAACTTAATACATGTAGCCAGTATATGCTAATGTTATGTTTGTTTGTTTAGACTATAGTAAAACCATGGTTTCTTACAAAATTAATACGTGTAGCCAGTATATGCTACTGTTATGTTTGTTTAGACTATAGTAAACCATGATTTCTTGCAAAATTAATACGTGTAGCCAGTATATGCTACTGTTATTTTTGTTTGTTTAGACTATAGTAAAACCATGATTTCCTTTCTAAATTAATACATGTAGCCAGTATATGTTACTGTTATGTTTGTTTGTTTAGACTATAGTAAAACCATGATTTCCTTTCTAAATTAATACATGTAGCCAGTATATGCTACTGTTTTTGTTTAAACTATAGTAAAACCATGGTTTCTTGCAAAATTTATACATGTAGCCAGTATATGCTAATGATATGTTTGTTTAGACTATGGTAAAACCATGAGTTCTTGCAAAATTAATACATGTAGCCAGTATATGCTACTGTTGTTTGTTTGTTTAGACTATAGTAAAACCATGGTTTCTTACAAAATTAATACGTGTAGCCAGTATATGCTAATGTTATGTTTGTTTAGACTATAGTAAACCATGATTTCTTGCAAAATTAATACGTGTAGCCAGTATATGCTACTGTTATTTTTGTTTATTTAGACTATAGTAAAACCATGATTTCTTGCAAAATTAATATGTGTAGCCAGTATATGCTACTGTTATGTTTGTTTGTTTAAACTATAGTAAAACCATGATTTCCTTTCTAAATTAATACATGTAGCCTGTATATGCTACTGTTGTTTGTTTGTTTAGACTATAGTAAAACCATGATTTCTTGCTAAATTAATACATGTAGCCAGTATATGCTACTGTTTTTGTTTAAACTATAATAAAACCATGGTTTCTTGCAAAATTTATACATGTAGCCAGTATATGCTAATGTTATGTTTGTTTAGACTATGGTAAAACCATGATTTCTTGCAAAATTAATACATGTAGCCAGTATATGCTAATGTTATGTTTGTTTAGACTATAGTAAAACCATGATTTCTTACAAAATTAGTACGTGTAGGCAGTATATGCTAATGTTATGTTTGTTTAGACTATGGTAAAACCATGATTTCTTGCAAAATTAATACATGTAGCCAGTATATGCTACTGTTGTTTGTTTGTTTAGACTATAGTAAAACCATGATTTCTTACAAAATTAGTACGTGTAGGCAGTATATGCTAATGTTATGTTTGTTTAGACTATGGTAAAACCATGATTTCTTGCAAAATTAATACATGTAATCAGTATATGCTACTGTTGTTTGTTTGTTTAGACTATAGTAAAACCATGATTTCTTGCAAAATTAATACATATAGCCAGTATATGCTACTGTTGTTTGTTTGTTTGTTTAGACTATAGTAAAACCATGATTTCTTGCAAAATTAATACATATAGCCAGTATATGCTACTGTTATGTTTGTTTAGACTATAGTAAACCATGATTTCTTGCAAAATTAATATGTGTAGCCAGTATATGCTACTGTTATTTTTGTTTGTTTAGACTATAGTAAAACCATGATTTCCTTTCTAAATTAATACATGTAGCCTGTATATGCTACTGTTGTTTGTGTGTTTAGACTATAGTAAAACCATGATTTCTTGCTAAATTAATACATGTAGCCAGTATATGCTACTGTTTTTGTTTAAACAATAGTAAAACCATGGTTTCTTTCAAAATGTATACATGTAGCCAGTATATGCTAATGTTATGTTTGTTTAGACTATGGTAAAACCATGATTTCTTGCAAAATTAGTACATGTAGCCAGTATATGCTAATGTTATATCTGTTTAGACTATAGTAAAACCATGATTTCTTACAAAATTCATACGTGTAGCCAGTATATGCTAATGTTATGTTTGTTTAGACTATGGTAAAACCATGATTTCTTGCAAAATTAATACATGTAGCCAGCATATGCTAATGTTATGTTTGTTTGTTTAGACTATAGTAAAACCATGATTTCTTGCAAAATTAATATGTGTAGCCAGTATATGCTAATGTTATGTTTGTTTAGACTATAGTAAACCATGATTTCTTGCAAAATTAATACGTGTAGCCAGTATATGCTACTGTTGTTTGTTTGTTTAGACTATAGTAAAACCATGATTTCATTTCTAAATTAATACATGTAGCCTGTATATGCTACTGTTGTTTGTTTGTTTAGACTATAGTAAAACCATGGTTTCTTACAAAATTAATACGTGTAGCCAGTATATGCTAATGTTATGTTTGTTTAGACTATAGTAAACCATGATTTCTTGCAAAATTAATACATGTATCCAGTATATGCTACTGTTATGTTTGTTTTTTTAGACTATAGTAAAACCATGATTTCTTGCAAAATTAATACATTTAGCCAGTATATGCTACTGTTGTTTGTTTGTTTAGACTATAGTAAAACCATGATTTCTTGCAAAATTAATACGTGTAGCCAGTATATGCTAATGTTGTGTTTGTTTAGACTATAGTAAAACCATGATTTCTTGCAAAATTAATACATGTAATCAGTAAATGCTACTGTTGTTTGTTTGTTTGTTTAGACTATAGTAAAACCATGATTTCTTGCAAAATTAATACATATAGCCAGTATATGCTACAGTTGTTTGTTTGTTTGTTTAGACTATAGTAAAACCATGATTTCTTGCAAAATTAATACATGTAGCCAGTATATGCTACTGTTATGTTTGTTTAGACTATAGTAAAACCATGATTTCTTACAAAATTAGTACGTGTAGGCAGTATATGCTAATGTTATGTTTGTTTAGACTATGGTAAAACCATGATTTCTTGCAAAATTAATACATGTAATCAGTATATGCTACTGTTGTTTGTTTGTTTAGACTATAGTAAAACCATGATTTCTTGCAAAATTAATACATATAGCCAGTATATGCTACTGTTGTTTGTTTGTTTGTTTAGACTATAGTAAAACCATGATTTCTTGCAAAATTAATACGTGTAGCCAGTATATGCTACTGTTATTTTTGTTTGTTTAGACTATGGTAAAACCATGATTTCTTGCAAAATTAATAAATGTAGCCAGTATATGCTACTGTTATGTTTGTTTGTTTAGACTACAGTAAAACCATGATTTCATTTCAAAATTAATACATGTAGCCTGTATATGCTACTGTTGTTTGTTTGTTTAGACTATAGTAAAACCATGATTTCTTGCAAAATTAATACATATAGCCAGTATATGCTACTGTTGTTTGTTTTTTTTGTTTAGACTATAGTAAAACCATGATTTCTTGCAAAATAAATACATTTAGCCAGTATATGCTACTGTTGTTTGTTTGTTTAGACTATAGTAAAACCATGATTTCTTGCAAACTTAATACATGTAGCCAGTATATGCTAATGTTATGTTTGTTTGTTTAGACTATAGTAAAACCATGGTTTCTTACAAAATTAATACGTGTAGCCAGTATATGCTAATGTTATGTTTGTTTAGACTATAGTAAACCATGATTTCTTGCAAAATTAATACGTGTAGCCAGTATATGCTACTGTTATTTTTGTTTGTTTAGACTATAGTAAAACCATGATTTCCTTTCTAAATTAATACATGTAGCCAGTATATGTTACTGTTATGTTTGTTTGTTTAGACTATAGTAAAACCATGATTTCCTTTCTAAATTAATACATGTAGCCAGTATATGCTACTGTTTTTGTTTAAACTATAGTAAAACCATGGTTTCTTGCAAAATTTATACATGTAGCCAGTATATGCTAATGATATGTTTGTTTAGACTATGGTAAAACCATGATTTCTTGCAAAATTAATACATGTAGCCAGTATATGCTACTGTTGTTTGTTTGTTTAGACTATAGTAAAACCATGGTTTCTTACAAAATTAATACGTGTAGCCAGTATATGCTAATGTTATGTTTGTTTAGACTATAGTAAACCATGATTTCTTGCAAAATTAATACGTGTAGCCAGTATATGCTACTGTTATTTTTGTTTATTTAGACTATAGTAAAACCATGATTTCTTGCAAAATTAATATGTGTAGCCAGTATATGCTACTGTTATGTTTGTTTGTTTAAACTATAGTAAAACCATGATTTCCTTTCTAAATTAATACATGTAGCCTGTATATGCTACTGTTGTTTGTTTGTTTAGACTATAGTAAAACCATGATTTCTTGCTAAATTAATACATGTAGCCAGTATATGCTACTGTTTTTGTTTAAACTATAGTAAAACCATGGTTTCTTGCAAAATTTATACATGTAGCCAGTATATGCTAATGTTATGTTTGTTTAGACTATGGTAAAACCATGATTTCTTGCAAAAATTAATACATGTAGCCAGTATATGCTAATGTGATGTTTGTTTAGACTATAGTAAAACCATGATTTCTTACAAAATTAGTACGTGTAGGCAGTATATGCTAATGTTATGTTTGTTTAGACTATGGTAAAACCATGATTTCTTGCAAAATTAATACATGTAGCCAGTATATGCTACTGTTGTTTGTTTGTTTAGACTATAGTAAAACCATGATTTCTTGCAAAATTAATACGTGTAGCCAGTATATGCTACTGTTATGTTTGTTTGTTTAAACTATAGTAAAACCATGATTTCTTGCAAAATAAATACATTTAGCTAGTATATGCTACTGTTGTTTGTTTGTTTAGACTATAGTAAAACCATGATTTCTTGCAAACTTAATACATGTAGCCAGTATATGCTAATGTTATGTTTGTTTGTTTAGACTATAGTAAAACCATGGTTTCTTACAAAATTAATACGTGTAGCCAGTATATGCTAATGTTATGTTTGTTTAGACTATAGTAAAACCATGATTTCTTACAAAATTAATACGTGTAGCCAGTATATGCTCATGTTATGTTTGTTTAGACTATGGTAAAACCATGATTTCTTGCAAAATTAATAAATGTAGCCAGTATATGCTACTGTTATGTTTGTTTGTTTAGACTACAGTAAAACCATGATTTCATTTCTAAATTAATACATGTAGCCTGTATATGCTACTGTTGTTTGTTTGTTTAGACTATAGTAAAACCACGATTTCTTGCAAAATAAATACATGTAGCCAGTATATGCTACTGTTGTTTGTTTGTTTAGACTATAGTAAAACCATGATTTCTTGCAAAATTAATACATATAGCCAGTATATGCTACTGTTGTTTGTTTTTTTTGTTTAGACTATAGTAAAACCATGATTTCTTGCAAAATAAATACATTTAGCCAGTATATGCTACTGTTGTTTGTTTGTTTAGACTATAGTAAAACCATGATTTCTTGCAAACTTAATACATGTAGCCAGTATATGCTAATGTTATGTTTGTTTGTTTAGACTATAGTAAAACCATGGTTTCTTACAAAATTAATACGTGTAGCCAGTATATGCTACTGTTATGTTTGTTTAGACTATAGTAAACCATGATTTCTTGCAAAATTAATACGTGTAGCCAGTATATGCTACTGTTATTTTTGTTTGTTTAGACTATAGTAAAACCATGATTTCCTTTCTAAATTAATACATGTAGCCAGTATATGTTACTGTTATGTTTGTTTGTTTAGACTATAGTAAAACCATGATTTCCTTTCTAAATTAATACATGTAGCCAGTATATGCTACTGTTTTTGTTTAAACTATAGTAAAACCATGGTTTCTTGCAAAATTTATACATGTAGCCAGTATATGCTAATGATATGTTTGTTTAGACTATGGTAAAACCATGAGTTCTTGCAAAATTAATACATGTAGCCAGTATATGCTACTGTTGTTTGTTTGTTTAGACTATAGTAAAACCATGGTTTCTTACAAAATTAATACGTGTAGCCAGTATATGCTAATGTTATGTTTGTTTAGACTATAGTAAACCATGATTTCTTGCAAAATTAATACGTGTAGCCAGTATATGCTACTGTTATTTTTGTTTATTTAGACTATAGTAAAACCATGATTTCTTGCAAAATTAATATGTGTAGCCAGTATATGCTACTGTTATGTTTGTTTGTTTAAACTATAGTAAAACCATGATTTCCTTTCTAAATTAATACATGTAGCCTGTATATGCTACTGTTGTTTGTTTGTTTAGACTATAGTAAAACCATGATTTCTTGCTAAATTAATACATGTAGCCAGTATATGCTACTGTTTTTGTTTAAACTATAATAAAACCATGGTTTCTTGCAAAATTTATACATGTAGCCAGTATATGCTAATGTTATGTTTGTTTAGACTATGGTAAAACCATGATTTCTTGCAAAATTAATACATGTAGCCAGTATATGCTAATGTTATGTTTGTTTAGACTATAGTAAAACCATGATTTCTTACAAAATTAGTACGTGTAGGCAGTATATGCTAATGTTATGTTTGTTTAGACTATGGTAAAACCATGATTTCTTGCAAAATTAATACATGTAGCCAGTATATGCTACTGTTGTTTGTTTGTTTAGACTATAGTAAAACCATGATTTCTTACAAAATTAGTACGTGTAGGCAGTATATGCTAATGTTATGTTTGTTTAGACTATGGTAAAACCATGATTTCTTGCAAAATTAATACATGTAATCAGTATATGCTACTGTTGTTTGTTTGTTTAGACTATAGTAAAACCATGATTTCTTGCAAAATTAATACATATAGCCAGTATATGCTACTGTTGTTTGTTTGTTTGTTTAGACTATAGTAAAACCATGATTTCTTGCAAAATTAATACATATAGCCAGTATATGCTACTGTTATGTTTGTTTAGACTATAGTAAACCATGATTTCTTGCAAAATTAATATGTGTAGCCAGTATATGCTACTGTTATTTTTGTTTGTTTAGACTATAGTAAAACCATGATTTCCTTTCTAAATTAATACATGTAGCCTGTATATGCTACTGTTGTTTGTGTGTTTAGACTATAGTAAAACCATGATTTCTTGCTAAATTAATACATGTAGCCAGTATATGCTACTGTTTTTGTTTAAACAATAGTAAAACCATGGTTTCTTTCAAAATGTATACATGTAGCCAGTATATGCTAATGTTATGTTTGTTTAGACTATGGTAAAACCATGATTTCTTGCAAAATTAGTACATGTAGCCAGTATATGCTAATGTTATATCTGTTTAGACTATAGTAAAACCATGATTTCTTACAAAATTCATACGTGTAGCCAGTATATGCTAATGTTATGTTTGTTTAGACTATGGTAAAACCATGATTTCTTGCAAAATTAATACATGTAGCCAGCATATGCTAATGTTATGTTTGTTTGTTTAGACTATAGTAAAACCATGATTTCTTGCAAAATTAATATGTGTAGCCAGTATATGCTAATGTTATGTTTGTTTAGACTATAGTAAACCATGATTTCTTGCAAAATTAATACGTGTAGCCAGTATATGCTACTGTTGTTTGTTTGTTTAGACTATAGTAAAACCATGATTTCATTTCTAAATTAATACATGTAGCCTGTATATGCTACTGTTGTTTGTTTGTTTAGACTATAGTAAAACCATGGTTTCTTACAAAATTAATACGTGTAGCCAGTATATGCTAATGTTATGTTTGTTTAGACTATAGTAAACCATGATTTCTTGCAAAATTAATACATGTATCCAGTATATGCTACTGTTATGTTTGTTTTTTTAGACTATAGTAAAACCATGATTTCTTGCAAAATTAATACATTTAGCCAGTATATGCTACTGTTGTTTGTTTGTTTAGACTATAGTAAAACCATGATTTCTTGCAAAATTAATACGTGTAGCCAGTATATGCTAATGTTGTGTTTGTTTAGACTATAGTAAAACCATGATTTCTTGCAAAATTAATACATGTAATCAGTAAATGCTACTGTTGTTTGTTTGTTTGTTTAGACTATAGTAAAACCATGATTTCTTGCAAAATTAATACATATAGCCAGTATATGCTACAGTTGTTTGTTTGTTTGTTTAGACTATAGTAAAACCATGATTTCTTGCAAAATTAATACATGTAGCCAGTATATGCTACTGTTATGTTTGTTTAGACTATAGTAAAACCATGATTTCTTACAAAATTAGTACGTGTAGGCAGTATATGCTAATGTTATGTTTGTTTAGACTATGGTAAAACCATGATTTCTTGCAAAATTAATACATGTAATCAGTATATGCTACTGTTGTTTGTTTGTTTAGACTATAGTAAAACCATGATTTCTTGCAAAATTAATACATATAGCCAGTATATGCTACTGTTGTTTGTTTGTTTGTTTAGACTATAGTAAAACCATGATTTCTTGCAAAATTAATACGTGTAGCCAGTATATGCTACTGTTATTTTTGTTTGTTTAGACTATAGTAAAACCATGATTTCTTGCAAAATTAATACGTGTAGCCAGTATATGCTACTGTTATTTTTGTTTATTAAGACTATAGTAAAACCAAGATTTCTTGCAAAATTAATACATTTAGCCAGTATATGCTAATGTTATGTTTGTTTGTTTAGACTATAGTAAAACCATGATTTCCTTTCTAAATTAATACATGTAGCCTGTATATGCTACTGTTGTTTGTTTGTTTAGACTATAGTAAAACCATGATTTCTTGCTAAATTAATACATGTAGCCAGTATATGTTACTGTTATGTTTGTTTGTTTAGACTATAGTAAAACCATGATTTCCTTTCTAAATTAATACATGTAGCCAGTATATGCTACTGTTTTTGTTTAAACTATAGTAAAACCATGGTTTCTTGCAAAATTTATACATGTAGCCAGTATATGCTAATGATATGTTTGTTTAGACTATGGTAAAACCATGATTTCTTGCAAAATTAATACATGTAGCCAGTATATGCTACTGTTGTTTGTTTGTTTAGACTATAGTAAAACCATGGTTTCTTACAAAATTAATACGTGTAGCCAGTATATGCTAATGTTATGTTTGTTTAGACTATAGTAAACCATGATTTCTTGCAAAATTAATACGTGTAGCCAGTATATGCTACTGTTATTTTTGTTTATTTAGACTATAGTAAAACCATGATTTCTTGCAAAATTAATATGTGTAGCCAGTATATGCTACTGTTATGTTTGTTTGTTTAAACTATAGTAAAACCATGATTTCCTTTCTAAATTAATACATGTAGCCTGTATATGCTACTGTTGTTTGTTTGTTTAGACTATAGTAAAACCATGATTTCTTGCTAAATTAATACATGTAGCCAGTATATGCTACTGTTTTTGTTTAAACTATAATAAAACCATGGTTTCTTGCAAAATTTATACATGTAGCCAGTATATGCTAATGTTATGTTTGTTTAGACTATGGTAAAACCATGATTTCTTGCAAAATTAATACATGTAGCCAGTATATGCTAATGTTATGTTTGTTTAGACTATAGTAAAACCATGATTTCTTACAAAATTAGTACGTGTAGGCAGTATATGCTAATGTTATGTTTGTTTAGACTATGGTAAAACCATGATTTCTTGCAAAATTAATACATGTAGCCAGTATATGCTACTGTTGTTTGTTTGTTTAGACTATAGTAAAACCATGATTTCTTGCAAAATTAATACGTGTAGCCAGTATATGCTACTGTTATGTTTGTTTGTTTAAACTATAGTAAAACCATGATTTCTTGCAAAATAAATACATTTAGCCAGTATATGCTACTGTTGTTTGTTTGTTTAGACTATAGTAAAACCATGATTTCTTGCAAACTTAATACATGTAGCCAGTATATGCTAATGTTATGTTTGTTTGTTTAGACTATAGTAAAACCATAGTTTCTTACAAAATTAATACGTGTAGCCAGTATATGCTAATGTTATGTTTGTTTAGACTATAGTAAACCATGATTTCTTGCAACATTAATACGTGTAGCCAGTATATGCTACTGTTATTTTTGTTTATTTAGACTATAGTAAAACCATGATTTCTTGCAAAATTAATATGTGTAGCCAGTATATGCTACTGTTATGTTTGTTTGTTTAGACTATAGTAAAACCATGATTTCCTTTCTAAATTAATACATGTAACCTGTATATGCTACTGTTGTTTGTGTGTTTAGACTATAGTAAAACCATGATTTCTTGCTAAATTAATACATGTAGCCAGTATATGCTACTGTTTTTGTTTAAACTATAGTAAAACCATGGTTTCTTGCAAAATGTATACATGTAGCCAGTATATGCTAATGTTATGTTTGTTTAGACTATGGTAAAACCATGATTTCTTGCAAAATTAGTACATGTAGCCAGTATATGCTAATGTTATATTTGTTTAGACTATAGTAAAACCATGATTTCTTACAAAATTCATACGTGTAGCCAGTATATGCTAATGTTATGTTTGTTTAGACTATGGTAAAACCATGATTTCTTGCAAAATTAATACATGTAGCCAGTATATACTACTGTTATGTTTGTTTGTTTAGACTATAGTAAAACCATGATTTCTTGCAAAATTAATATGTGTAGCCAGTATATGCTAATGTTATGTTTGTTTAGACTATAGTAAACCATGATTTCTTGCAAAATTAATACGTGTAGCCAGTATATGCTACTGTTGTTTGTTTGTTTAGACTATAGTAAAACCATGATTTCATTTCTAAATTAATACATGTAGCCTGTATATGCTACTGTTGTTTGTTTGTTTAGACTATAGTAAAACCATGGTTTCTTACAAAATTAATATGTGTAGCCAGTATATGCTAATGTTATGTTTGTTTAGACTATAGTAAACCATGATTTCTTGCAAAATTAATACATATATCCAGTATATGCTACTGTTATGTTTGTTTGTTTAGACTATAGTAAAACCATGATTTCTTGCAAAATTAATACATTTAGCCAGTATATGCTACTGTTGTTTGTTTGTTTAGACTATAGTAAAACCATGATTTCTTGCAAAATTAATACGTGTAGCCAGTATATGCTAATGTTGTGTTTGTTTAGACTATAGTAAAACCATGATTTCTTGCAAAATTAATACATGTAATCAGTAAATGCTACTGTTGTTTGTTTGTTTGTTTAGACTATAGTAAAACCATGATTTCTTGCAAAATTAATACATATAGCATTATATGCTACAGTTGTTTGTTTGTTTGTTTAGACTATAGTAAAACCATGATTTCTTGCAAAATTAATACATGTAGCCAGTATATGCTACTGTTATGTTTGTTTAGACTATAGTAAAACCATGATTTCTTACAAAATTAGTACGTGTAGGCAGTATATGCTAATGTTATGTTTGTTTAGACTATGGTAAAACCATGATTTCTTGCAAAATTAATACATGTAATCAGTATATGCTACTGTTGTTTGTTTGTTTAGACTATAGTAAAACCATGATTTCTTGCAAAATTAATACATAAAGCCAGTATATGCTACTGTTGTTTGTTTGTTTGTTTAGACTATAGTAAAACCATGATTTCTTGCAAAATTAATACATATAGCCAGTATATGCTACTGTTATGTTTGTTTAGACTATAGTAAACCATGATTTCTTGCAAAATTAATACGTGTAGCCAGTATATGCTACTGTTATTTTTGTTTGTTTAGACTATAGTAAAACCATGATTTCTTGCAAAATTAATACGTGTAGCCAGTATATGCTACTGTTATTTTTGTTTATTAAGACTATAGTAAAACCAAGATTTCTTGCAAAATTAATACATGTAGCCAGTATATGCTAATGTTATGTTTGTTTGTTTAGACTATAGTAAAACCATGATTTCCTTTCTAAATTAATACATGTAGCCTGTATATGCTACTGTTGTTTGTTTGTTTAGACTATAGTAAAACCATGATTTCTTGCTAAATTAATACATGTAGCCAGTATATTCTACTCTTTTTGTTTAAACTATAGTAAAACCATGGTTTCTTGCAAAATTTATACATGTAGCCAGTATATGCTAATGTTATGTTTGTTTAGACTATGGTAAAACCATGATTTCTTGCGAAATTAATACATGTAGCCAGTATATGCTACTGTTTTTGTTTAAACTATAGTAAAACCATGGTTTCTTGCAAACTGTATACATGTAGCCAGTATATGCTAATGTTATGTTTGTTTAGACTATGGTAAAACCATGATTTCTTGCAAAAATTCGTACATGTAGCCAGTATATGCTAATGTTATGTTTGTTTAGACTATAGTAAAACCATGATTTCTTACAAAATTAATACGTGTAGCCAGTATATGCTAATGTTATGTTTGTTTAGACTATGGTAAAACCATGATTTCTTGCAAAATTAATACATGTAGCCAGTATATGCTACTGTTATGTTTGTTTGTTTAGACTATAGTAAAACCATGATTTCATTTCTAAATTAATACATGTAGCCTGTATATGCTACTGTTGTTTGTTTGTTTAGACTATAGTAAAACCACGATTTCTTGCAAAATTAATACATGTAGCCAGTATATGCTACTGTTGTTTGTTTGTTTAGACTATAGTAAAACCATGATTTCTTGCAAAATTAATACATATAGCCAGTATATGCTACTGTTGTTTGTTTGTTTGTTTAGACTATAGTAAAACCATGATTTCTTGCAAAATAAATACATTTAGCCAGTATATGCTACTGTTGTTTGTTTGTTTAGACTATAGTAAAACCATGAGTTCTTGCAAACTTAATACATGTAGCCAGTATATGCTAATGTTATGTTTGTTTGTTTAGACTATAGTAAAACCATGGTTTCTTACAAAATTAATACGTGTAGCCAGTATATGCTAATGTTATGTTTGTTTAGACTATGGTAAACCATGATTTCTTGCAAAATTAATACGTGTAGCCAGTATATGCTACTGTTATTTTTGTTTATTTAGACCATAGTAAAACCATGATTTCTTGCAAAATTAATATGTGTAGCCAGTATATGCTACTGTTATGTTTGTTTGTTTAGACTATAGTAAAACCATGATTTCTTGCAAAATTAATACATGTAGCCAGTATATGCTACTGTTATGTTTGTTTGTTTAGACTATAGTAAAACCATGATTTCCTTTCTAAATTAATACATGTAGCCAGTATATGCTACTGTTTTTGTTTAAACTATAGTAAAACCATGGTTTCTTCCAAAATTTATACATGTAGCCAGCATATGCTAATGTCATGTTTGTTTAGACTATGGTAAAACCATGATTTCTTGCAAAATTAATACGTGTAGCCAGTATATGCTAATGTTATGTTTGTTTAGACTATGGTAAAACCATGATTTCTTGCAAAATTAATACATGTAGCCAGTATATGCTACTGTTGTTTGTTTGTTTAGACTATAGTAAAACCATGGTTTCTCTCTAAATTAATACATGTAGCCAGTATATGCTAATGTTTTGTTTGTTTTGACTATGGTAAAATCATGATTTCTTGCAAAATTAATACGTGTAGCCAGTATATGCTAATGTTGTGTTTGTTTAGACTATAGTAAAACCATGATTTCTTGCAAAATTAATACATGTAATCAGTATATGCTACTGTTGTTTGTTTGTTTAGACTATAGTAAAACCATGATTTCTTGCAAAATTAATACATATAGCCAGTATATGCTACTGTTGTTTGTTTGTTTGTTTAGACTATAGTAAAACCATGATTTCTTGCAAAATTAATACATATAGCCAGCATATGCTACTGTTATGTTTGTTTAGACTATAGTAAACCATGATTTCTTGCAAAATTAATACGTGTAGCCAGTATATGCTACTGTTATTTTTGTTTGTTTAGACTATAGTAAAACCATGATTTCTTGCAAAATTAATACGTGTAGCCAGTATATGCTACTGTTATTTTTGTTTATTAAGACTATAGTAAAACCAAGATTTCTTGCAAAATTAATACATGTAGCCAGTATATGCTAATGTTATGTTTGTTTGTTTAGACTATAGTAAAACCATGATTTCCTTTCTAAATTAATACATGTAGCCTGTATATGCTACTGTTGTTTGTTTGTTTAGACTATAGTAAAACCATGATTTCTTGCTAAATTAATACATGTAGCCAGTATATTCTACTCTTTTTGTTTAAACTATAGTAAAACCATGGTTTCTTGCAAAATTTATACATGTAGCCAGTATATGCTAATGTTATGTTTGTTTAGACTATGGTAAAACCATGATTTCTTGCGAAATTAATACATGTAGCCAGTATATGCTACTGTTTTTGTTTAAACTATAGTAAAACCATGGTTTCTTGCAAACTGTATACATGTAGCCAGTATATGCTAATGTTATGTTTGTTTAGACTATGGTAAAACCATGATTTCTTGCAAAAATTCGTACATGTAGCCAGTATATGCTAATGTTATGTTTGTTTAGACTATAGTAAAACCATGATTTCTTACAAAATTAATACGTGTAGCCAGTATATGCTAATGTTATGTTTGTTTAGACTATGGTAAAACCATGATTTCTTGCAAAATTAATACATGTAGCCAGTATATGCTACTGTTATGTTTGTTTGTTTAGACTATAGTAAAACCATGATTTCATTTCTAAATTAATACATGTAGCCTGTATATGCTACTGTTGTTTGTTTGTTTAGACTATAGTAAAACCACGATTTCTTGCAAAATTAATACATGTAGCCAGTATATGCTACTGTTGTTTGTTTGTTTAGACTATAGTAAAACCATGATTTCTTGCAAAATTAATACATATAGCCAGTATATGCTACTGTTGTTTGTTTGTTTGTTTAGACTATAGTAAAACCATGATTTCTTGCAAAATAAATACATTTAGCCAGTATATGCTACTGTTGTTTGTTTGTTTAGACTATAGTAAAACCATGAGTTCTTGCAAACTTAATACATGTAGCCAGTATATGCTAATGTTATGTTTGTTTGTTTAGACTATAGTAAAACCATGGTTTCTTACAAAATTAATACGTGTAGCCAGTATATGCTAATGTTATGTTTGTTTAGACTATAGTAAACCATGATTTCTTGCAAAATTAATACGTGTAGCCAGTATATGCTACTGTTATTTTTGTTTATTTAGACCATAGTAAAACCATGATTTCTTGCAAAATTAATATGTGTAGCCAGTATATGCTACTGTTATGTTTGTTTGTTTAGACTATAGTAAAACCATGATTTCTTGCAAAATTAATACATGTAGCCAGTATATGCTACTGTTATGTTTGTTTGTTTAGACTATAGTAAAACCATGATTTCCTTTCTAAATTAATACATGTAGCCAGTATATGCTACTGTTTTTGTTTAAACTATAGTAAAACCATGGTTTCTTCCAAAATTTATACATGTAGCCAGCATATGCTAATGTCATGTTTGTTTAGACTATGGTAAAACCATGATTTCTTGCAAAATTAATACGTGTAGCCAGTATATGCTAATGTTATGTTTGTTTAGACTATGGTAAAACCATGATTTCTTGCAAAATTAATACATGTAGCCAGTATATGCTAATGTTATGTTTGTTTAGACTATGGTAAAACCATGATTTCTTGCAAAATTAATACATGTAGCCAGTATATACTACTGTTATGTTTGTTTGTTTAGACTATAGTAAAACCATGATTTCTTGCAAAATTAATATGTGTAGCCAGTATATGCTAATGTTATGTTTGTTTAGACTATAGTAAACCATGATTTCTTGCAAAATTAATACGTGTAGCCAGTATATGCTACTGTTGTTTGTTTGTTTAGACTATAGTAAAACCATGATTTCATTTCTAAATTAATACATGTAGCCTGTATATGCTACTGTTGTTTGTTTGTTTAGACTATAGTAAAACCATGGTTTCTTACAAAATTAATATGTGTAGCCAGTATATGCTAATGTTATGTTTGTTTAGACTATAGTAAACCATGATTTCTTGCAAAATTAATACATATATCCAGTATATGCTACTGTTATGTTTGTTTGTTTAGACTATAGTAAAACCATGATTTCTTGCAAAATTAATACATTTAGCCAGTATATGCTACTGTTGTTTGTTTGTTTAGACTATAGTAAAACCATGATTTCTTGCAAAATTAATACGTGTAGCCAGTATATGCTAATGTTGTGTTTGTTTAGACTATAGTAAAACCATGATTTCTTGCAAAATTAATACATGTAATCAGTAAATGCTACTGTTGTTTGTTTGTTTGTTTAGACTATAGTAAAACCATGATTTCTTGCAAAATTAATACATATAGCATTATATGCTACAGTTGTTTGTTTGTTTGTTTAGACTATAGTAAAACCATGATTTCTTGCAAAATTAATACATGTAGCCAGTATATGCTACTGTTATGTTTGTTTAGACTATAGTAAAACCATGATTTCTTACAAAATTAGTACGTGTAGGCAGTATATGCTAATGTTATGTTTGTTTAGACTATGGTAAAACCATGATTTCTTGCAAAATTAATACATGTAATCAGTATATGCTACTGTTGTTTGTTTGTTTAGACTATAGTAAAACCATGATTTCTTGCAAAATTAATACATAAAGCCAGTATATGCTACTGTTGTTTGTTTGTTTGTTTAGACTATAGTAAAACCATGATTTCTTGCAAAATTAATACATATAGCCAGTATATGCTACTGTTATGTTTGTTTAGACTATAGTAAACCATGATTTCTTGCAAAATTAATACGTGTAGCCAGTATATGCTACTGTTATTTTTGTTTGTTTAGACTATAGTAAAACCATGATTTCTTGCAAAATTAATACGTGTAGCCAGTATATGCTACTGTTATTTTTGTTTATTAAGACTATAGTAAAACCAAGATTTCTTGCAAAATTAATACATGTAGCCAGTATATGCTAATGTTATGTTTGTTTGTTTAGACTATAGTAAAACCATGATTTCCTTTCTAAATTAATACATGTAGCCTGTATATGCTACTGTTGTTTGTTTGTTTAGACTATAGTAAAACCATGATTTCTTGCTAAATTAATACATGTAGCCAGTATATTCTACTCTTTTTGTTTAAACTATAGTAAAACCATGGTTTCTTGCAAAATTTATACATGTAGCCAGTATATGCTAATGTTATGTTTGTTTAGACTATGGTAAAACCATGATTTCTTGCGAAATTAATACATGTAGCCAGTATATGCTACTGTTTTTGTTTAAACTATAGTAAAACCATGGTTTCTTGCAAACTGTATACATGTAGCCAGTATATGCTAATGTTATGTTTGTTTAGACTATGGTAAAACCATGATTTCTTGCAAAAATTCGTACATGTAGCCAGTATATGCTAATGTTATGTTTGTTTAGACTATAGTAAAACCATGATTTCTTACAAAATTAATACGTGTAGCCAGTATATGCTAATGTTATGTTTGTTTAGACTATGGTAAAACCATGATTTCTTGCAAAATTAATACATGTAGCCAGTATATGCTACTGTTATGTTTGTTTGTTTAGACTATAGTAAAACCATGATTTCATTTCTAAATTAATACATGTAGCCTGTATATGCTACTGTTGTTTGTTTGTTTAGACTATAGTAAAACCACGATTTCTTGCAAAATTAATACATGTAGCCAGTATATGCTACTGTTGTTTGTTTGTTTAGACTATAGTAAAACCATGATTTCTTGCAAAATTAATACATATAGCCAGTATATGCTACTGTTGTTTGTTTGTTTGTTTAGACTATAGTAAAACCATGATTTCTTGCAAAATAAATACATTTAGCCAGTATATGCTACTGTTGTTTGTTTGTTTAGACTATAGTAAAACCATGAGTTCTTGCAAACTTAATACATGTAGCCAGTATATGCTAATGTTATGTTTGTTTGTTTAGACTATAGTAAAACCATGGTTTCTTACAAAATTAATACGTGTAGCCAGTATATGCTAATGTTATGTTTGTTTAGACTATGGTAAACCATGATTTCTTGCAAAATTAATACGTGTAGCCAGTATATGCTACTGTTATTTTTGTTTATTTAGACCATAGTAAAACCATGATTTCTTGCAAAATTAATATGTGTAGCCAGTATATGCTACTGTTATGTTTGTTTGTTTAGACTATAGTAAAACCATGATTTCTTGCAAAATTAATACATGTAGCCAGTATATGCTACTGTTATGTTTGTTTGTTTAGACTATAGTAAAACCATGATTTCCTTTCTAAATTAATACATGTAGCCAGTATATGCTACTGTTTTTGTTTAAACTATAGTAAAACCATGGTTTCTTCCAAAATTTATACATGTAGCCAGCATATGCTAATGTCATGTTTGTTTAGACTATGGTAAAACCATGATTTCTTGCAAAATTAATACGTGTAGCCAGTATATGCTAATGTTATGTTTGTTTAGACTATGGTAAAACCATGATTTCTTGCAAAATTAATACATGTAGCCAGTATATGCTACTGTTGTTTGTTTGTTTAGACTATAGTAAAACCATGGTTTCTCTCTAAATTAATACATGTAGCCAGTATATGCTAATGTTTTGTTTGTTTTGACTATGGTAAAATCATGATTTCTTGCAAAATTAATACGTGTAGCCAGTATATGCTAATGTTGTGTTTGTTTAGACTATAGTAAAACCATGATTTCTTGCAAAATTAATACATGTAATCAGTATATGCTACTGTTGTTTGTTTGTTTAGACTATAGTAAAACCATGATTTCTTGCAAAATTAATACATATAGCCAGTATATGCTACTGTTGTTTGTTTGTTTGTTTAGACTATAGTAAAACCATGATTTCTTGCAAAATTAATACATATAGCCAGCATATGCTACTGTTATGTTTGTTTAGACTATAGTAAACCATGATTTCTTGCAAAATTAATACGTGTAGCCAGTATATGCTACTGTTATTTTTGTTTGTTTAGACTATAGTAAAACCATGATTTCTTGCAAAATTAATACGTGTAGCCAGTATATGCTACTGTTATTTTTGTTTATTAAGACTATAGTAAAACCAAGATTTCTTGCAAAATTAATACATGTAGCCAGTATATGCTAATGTTATGTTTGTTTGTTTAGACTATAGTAAAACCATGATTTCCTTTCTAAATTAATACATGTAGCCTGTATATGCTACTGTTGTTTGTTTGTTTAGACTATAGTAAAACCATGATTTCTTGCTAAATTAATACATGTAGCCAGTATATTCTACTCTTTTTGTTTAAACTATAGTAAAACCATGGTTTCTTGCAAAATTTATACATGTAGCCAGTATATGCTAATGTTATGTTTGTTTAGACTATGGTAAAACCATGATTTCTTGCGAAATTAATACATGTAGCCAGTATATGCTACTGTTTTTGTTTAAACTATAGTAAAACCATGGTTTCTTGCAAACTGTATACATGTAGCCAGTATATGCTAATGTTATGTTTGTTTAGACTATGGTAAAACCATGATTTCTTGCAAAAATTCGTACATGTAGCCAGTATATGCTAATGTTATGTTTGTTTAGACTATAGTAAAACCATGATTTCTTACAAAATTAATACGTGTAGCCAGTATATGCTAATGTTATGTTTGTTTAGACTATGGTAAAACCATGATTTCTTGCAAAATTAATACATGTAGCCAGTATATGCTACTGTTATGTTTGTTTGTTTAGACTATAGTAAAACCATGATTTCATTTCTAAATTAATACATGTAGCCTGTATATGCTACTGTTGTTTGTTTGTTTAGACTATAGTAAAACCACGATTTCTTGCAAAATTAATACATGTAGCCAGTATATGCTACTGTTGTTTGTTTGTTTAGACTATAGTAAAACCATGATTTCTTGCAAAATTAATACATATAGCCAGTATATGCTACTGTTGTTTGTTTGTTTGTTTAGACTATAGTAAAACCATGATTTCTTGCAAAATAAATACATTTAGCCAGTATATGCTACTGTTGTTTGTTTGTTTAGACTATAGTAAAACCATGAGTTCTTGCAAACTTAATACATGTAGCCAGTATATGCTAATGTTATGTTTGTTTGTTTAGACTATAGTAAAACCATGGTTTCTTACAAAATTAATACGTGTAGCCAGTATATGCTAATGTTATGTTTGTTTAGACTATAGTAAACCATGATTTCTTGCAAAATTAATACGTGTAGCCAGTATATGCTACTGTTATTTTTGTTTATTTAGACCATAGTAAAACCATGATTTCTTGCAAAATTAATATGTGTAGCCAGTATATGCTACTGTTATGTTTGTTTGTTTAGACTATAGTAAAACCATGATTTCTTGCAAAATTAATACATGTAGCCAGTATATGCTACTGTTATGTTTGTTTGTTTAGACTATAGTAAAACCATGATTTCCTTTCTAAATTAATACATGTAGCCAGTATATGCTACTGTTTTTGTTTAAACTATAGTAAAACCATGGTTTCTTCCAAAATTTATACATGTAGCCAGCATATGCTAATGTCATGTTTGTTTAGACTATGGTAAAACCATGATTTCTTGCAAAATTAATACGTGTAGCCAGTATATGCTAATGTTATGTTTGTTTAGACTATGGTAAAACCATGATTTCTTGCAAAATTAATACATGTAGCCAGTATATGCTACTGTTGTTTGTTTGTTTAGACTATAGTAAAACCATGGTTTCTCTCTAAATTAATACATGTAGCCAGTATATGCTAATGTTTTGTTTGTTTTGTCTATGGTAAAATCATGATTTCTTGCAAAATTAATACGTGTAGCCAGTATATGCTAATGTTGTGTTTGTTTAGACTATAGTAAAACCATGATTTCTTGCAAAATTAATACATGTAATCAGTATATGCTACTGTTGTTTGTTTGTTTAGACTATAGTAAAACCATGATTTCTTGCAAAATTAATACATATAGCCAGTATATGCTACTGTTGTTTGTTTGTTTGTTTAGACTATAGTAAAACCATGATTTCTTGCAAAATTAATACATATAGCCAGTATATGCTACTGTTATGTTTGTTTGTTTAGACTATAGTAAAACCATGATTTCTTGCAAAATTAATATGTGTAGCCAGTATATGCTAATGTTATGTTTGTTTAGACTATAGTAAACCATGATTTCTTGCAAAATTAATACATGTATCCAGTATATGCTACTGTTATGTTTGTTTGTTTAGACTATAGTAAAACCATGATTTCTTGCAAAATTAATACATTTAGCCAGTATATGCTACTGTTGTTTGTTTGTTTAGACTATAGTAAAACCATGATTTCTTGCAAAATTAATACGTGTAGCCAGTATATGCTAATGTTGTGTTTGTTTAGACTATAGTAAAACCATGATTTCTTGCAAAATTAATACATGTAATCAGTAAATGCTACTGTTGTTTGTTTGTTTGTTTAGACTATAGTAAAACCATGATTTCTTGCAAAATTAATACATATAGCCAGTATATGCTACAGTTGTTTGTTTGTTTGTTTAGACTATAGTAAAACCATGATTTCTTGCAAAATTAATACATGTAGCCAGTATATGCTACTGTTATGTTTGTTTAGACTATAGTAAAACCATGATTTCTTACAAAATTAGTACGTGTAGGCAGTATATGCTAATGTTATGTTTGTTTAGACTATGGTAAAACCATGATTTCTTGCAAAATTAATACATGTAATCAGTATATGCTACTGTTGTTTGTTTGTTTAGACTATAGTAAAACCATGATTTCTTGCAAAATTAATACATATAGCCAGTATATGCTACTGTTGTTTGTTTGTTTGTTTAGACTATAGTAAAACCATGATTTCTTGCAAAATTAATACATATAGCCAGTATATGCTACTGTTATGTTTGTTTAGACTATAGTAAACCATGATTTCTTGAAAAATTAATACGTGTAGCCAGTATATGCTACTGTTATTTTTGTTTGTTTAGACTATAGTAAAACCATGATTTCTTGCAAAATTAATACGTGTAGCCAGTATATGCTACTGTTATTTTTGTTTATTAAGACTATAGTAAAACCAAGATTTCTTGCAAAATTAATACATGTAGCCAGTATATGCTAATGTTATGTTTGTTTGTTTAGACTATAGTAAAACCATGATTTCCTTTCTAAATTAATACATGTAGCCTGTATATGCTACTGTTGTTTGTTTGTTTAGACTATAGTAAAACCATGATTTCTTGCTAAATTAATACATGTAGCCAGTATATTCTACTGTTTTTGTTTAAACTATAGTAAAACCATGGTTTCTTGCAAAATTTATACATTTAGCCAGTATATGCTAATGTTATGTTTGTTTAGACTATGGTAAAACCATGATTTCTTGCGAAATTAATACATGTAGCCAGTATATGCTACTGTTTTTGTTTAAACTATAGTAAAACCATGGTTTCTTGCAAACTGTATACATGTAGCCAGTATATGCTAATGTTATGTTTGTTTAGACTATGGTAAAACCATGATTTCTTGCAAAATTCGTACATGTAGCTAGTATATGCTAATGTTATGTTTGTTTAGACTATAGTAAAACCATGATTTCTTACAAAATTAATACGTGTAGCCAGTATATGCTAATGTTATGTTTGTTTAGACTATGGTAAAACCATGATTTCTTGCAAAATTAATACATGTAGCCAGTATATGCTACTGTTATGTTTGTTTGTTTAGACTATAGTAAAACCATGATTTCATTTCTAAATTAATACATGTAGCCTGTATATGCTACTGTTGTTTGTTTGTTTAGACTATAGTAAAACCACGATTTCTTGCAAAATTAATACATGTAGCCAGTATATGCTACTGTTGTTTGTTTGTTTAGACTATAGTAAAACCATGATTTCTTGCAAAATTAATACATATAGCCAGTATATGCTACTGTTGTTTGTTTGTTTGTTTAGACTATAGTAAAACCATGGTTTCTTACAAAATTAATACGTGTAGCCAGTATATGCTAATCTTATGTTTGTTTAGACTATAGTAAACCATGATTTCTTGCAAAATTAATACGTGTAGCCAGTATATGCTACTGTTATTTTTGTTTATTTAGACCATAGTAAAACCATGATTTCTTGCAAAATTAATATGTGTAGCCAGTATATGCTACTGTTATGTTTGTTTGTTTAGACTATAGTAAAACCATGATTTCTTGCAAAATTAATACATGTAGCCAGTATATGCTACTGTTATGTTTGTTTGTTTAGACTATAGTAAAACCATGATTTCTTACAAAATTAGTACGTGTAGGCAGTATATGCTAATGTTATGTTTGTTTAGACTATGGTAAAACCATGATTTCTTGCAAAATTAATACATGTAATCAGTATATGCTACTGTTGTTTGTTTGTTTAGACTATAGTAAAACCATGATTTCTTGCAAAATTAATACATATAGCCAGTATATGCTACTGTTGTTTGTTTGTTTGTTTAGACTATAGTAAAACCATGATTTCTTGCAAAATTAATACATATAGCCAGTATATGCTACTGTTATGTTTGTTTAGACTATAGTAAACCATGATTTCTTGCAAAATTAATACGTGTAGCCAGTATATGCTACTGTTATTTTTGTTTATTAAGACTATAGTAAAACCAAGATTTCTTGCAAAATTAATACATGTAGCCAGTATATGCTAATGTTATGTTTGTTTGTTTAGACTATAGTAAAACCATGATTTCCTTTCTAAATTAATACATGTAGCCTGTATATGCTACTGTTGTTTGTTTGTTTAGACTATAGTAAAACCATGATTTCTTGCTAAATTAATACATGTAGCCAGTATATTCTACTGTTTTTGTTTAAACTATAGTAAAACCATGGTTTCTTGCAAAATTTATACATTTAGCCAGTATATGCTAATGTTATGTTTGTTTAGACTATGGTAAAACCATGATTTCTTGCGAAATTAATACATGTAGCCAGTATATGCTACTGTTTTTGTTTAAACTATAGTAAAACCATGGTTTCTTGCAAAATGTATACATGTAGCCAGTATATGCTAATGTTATGTTTGTTTAGACTATGGTAAAACCATGATTTCTTGCAAAATTCGTACATGTAGCTAGTATATGCTAATGTTATGTTTGTTTAGACTATAGTAAAACCATGATTTCTTACAAAATTAATACGTGTAGCCAGTATATGCTAATGTTATGTTTGTTTAGACTATGGTAAAACCATGATTTCTTGCAAAATTAATACATGTAGCCAGTATATGCTACTGTTATGTTTGTTTGTTTAGACTATAGTAAAACCATGATTTCATTTCTAAATTAATACATGTAGCCTGTATATGCTACTGTTGTTTGTTTGTTTAGACTATAGTAAAACCACGATTTCTTGCAAAATTAATACATGTAGCCAGTATATGCTACTGTTGTTTGTTTGTTTAGACTATAGTAAAACCATGATTTCTTGCAAAATAAATACATTTAGCCAGTATATGCTACTGTTGTTTGTTTGTTTAGACTATAGTAAAACCATGATTTCTTGCAAAATTAATACATATAGCCAGTATATGCTACTGTTGTTTGTTTGTTTGTTTAGACTATAGTAAAACCATGGTTTCTTACAAAATTAATACGTGTAGCCAGTATATGCTAATGTTATGTTTGTTTAGACTATAGTAAACCATGATTTCTTGCAAAATTAATACGTGTAGCCAGTATATGCTACTGTTATTTTTGTTTATTTAGACCATAGTAAAACCATGATTTCTTGCAAAATTAATATGTGTAGCCAGTATATGCTACTGTTATGTTTGTTTGTTTAGACTATAGTAAAACCATGATTTCTTGCAAAATTAATACATGTAGCCAGTATATGCTACTGTTATGTTTGTTTGTTTAGACTATAGTAAAACCATGATTTCTTGCAAAATTAATACATATAGCCAGTATATGCTACTGTTATGTTTGTTTAGACTATAGTAAACCATGATTTCTTGCAAAATTAATACGTGTAGCCAGTATATGCTACTGTTATTTATGTTTATTTAGACTATAGTAAAACCATGATTTCTTGCAAAATTAATATGTGTAGCCAGTATATGCTACTGTTATGTTTGTTTGTTTAGACTATAGTAAAATCATGATTTCTTGCAAAATTAATACGTGTAGCCAGTATATGCTACTGTTATTTTTGTTTATTAAGACTATAGTAAAACCATGATTTACTTTCTAAATTAATACATGTAGCCTGTATATGCTACTGTTGTTTGTTTGTTTAGACTATGGTAAAACCATGTTTTCTTGCGAAATTAATACATGTAGCCAGTATATGCTACTGTTTTTGTTTAAACTATAGTAAAACCATGGTTTCTTGCAAAATGTATACATGTAGCCAGTATATGCTAATGTTATGTTTGTTTAGACTATGGTAAAACCATGATTTCTTGCAAAATTAGTACATGTAGCCAGTATATGCTAATGTTATGTTTGTTTAGACTATGTTAAAACCATGATTTCTTGCAAAATTAATACATGTAGCCAGTATATGCTACTGTTGTTTGTTTGTTTAGACTATAGTAAAACCATGGTTTCTTACAAAATTAATACGTGTAGCCAGTATATGCTACTGTTATTTTTGTTTATTTAGACTATAGTAAAACCATGATTTCTTGCAAAATTAATACGTGTAGCCAGTATATGCTACTGTTATTTTTGTTTATTTAGACTATAGTAAAACCATGATTTCTTGCAAAATTAATATGTGTAGCCAGTATATGCTACTGTTATGTTTGTTTGTTTAGACTATAGTAAAACCATGATTTCTTGCAAAATTAATACGTGTAGCCAGTATATGCTACTGTTATTTTTGTTTATTAAGACTATAGTAAAACCATGATTTCTTGCAAAATTAATAAATGTAGCCAGTATATGCTACTGTTATGTTTGTTTGTTTAGACTATAGTAAAACCATGATTTCATTTCTAAATTAATACATGTAGCCTGTATATGCTACTGTTGTTTGTTTGTTTAGACTATAGTAAAACCACGATTTCTTGCAAAATTAAGACATGTAGCCAGTATATGCTACTGTTGTTATGTTTGTTTAGACTATAGTAAAACCATGATTTCTTGCAAAATTAATACATATAGCCAGTATATGCTACTGTTGTTTGTTTGTTTGTTTAGACTATAGTAAAACCATGATTTCTTGCAAAATAAATACATTTAGCCAGTATATGCTACTGTTGTTTGTTTGTTTAGACTATAGTAAAACCATGGTTTCTTACAAAATTAGTACGTGTAGCCAGTATATGCTAATGTTATGTTTGTTTAGACTATAGTAAACCATGATTTCTTGCAAAATTAATACGTGTAGCCAGTATATGCTACTGTTATTTTTGTTTATTTAGACTATAGTAAAACCATGATTTCTTGCAAATTAATATGTGTAGCCAGTATATGCTACTTTTATGTTTGTTTGTTTAGACTATAGTAAAACCATGATTTCTTGCAAAATTAATACATGTAGCCAGTATATGCTACTGTTATGTTTGTTTGTTTAGACTATAATAAAACCATGATTTCCTTTCTAAATTAATACATGTAGCCTGTATATGCTACTGTTGTTTGTTTGTTTAGACTATAGTAAAACCATGATTTCTTGCTAAATTAATACATGTAGCCAGTATATGCTACTGTTGTTTGTTTAAACTATAGTAAAACCATGGTTTCTTGCAAAATTTATACATGTAGCCAGTATATGCTAATGTTATGTTTGTTTAGACTATGGTAAAACCATGATTTCTTGCAAAATTAATACATGTAGCCAGTATATGCTAATTTTATGTTTGTTTAGACTATAGTACAACCATGATTTCTTACAAAATTAGTACGTGTAGGCAGTATATGCTACTGTTGTTTGTTTGTTTAGACTATAGTAAAACCATGATTTCTTGCAAAATTAATACATGTAGCCAGTATATGCTACTGTTGTTTGTTTGTTTAGACTATAGTAAAACCATGATTTCTTGCAAAATTAATACGTGTAGCCAGTATATGCTACTGTTATGTTTGTTTGTTTAGACTATGGTAAAACCATGATTTCTTGCAAAATTAATACATGTAGCCAGTATATGCTAATCTTATGTTTGTTTAGACTATAGTAAAACCATGATTTCTTACAAAATTAGTACGTGTAGGCAGTATATGCTAATGTTATGTTTGTTTAGACTATGGTAAAACCATGATTTCTTGCAAAATTAATACATGTAGCCAGTATATGCTACTGTTGTTTGTTTGTTTAGACTATAGTAAAACCATGGTTTCTTACAAAATTAATACGTGTAGCCAGTATATGCTAATGTTATGTTTGTTTAGACTATAGTAAACCATGATTTCTTGCAAAATTAATACGTGTAGCCAGTATATGCTACTGTTATTTTTGTTTATTTAGACTATAGTAAAACCATGATTTCTTGCAAAATTAATACATGTAGCCAGTGTATGCTACTGTTATGTTTGTTTGTTTAGACTATAGTAAAACCATGATTTCCTTTCTAAATTAATACATGTAGCCTGTATATGCTACTGTTGTTTGTTTGTTTAGACTATAGTAAAACCATGATTTCTTGCTAAATTAATACATGGAGCCAGTATAGGCTACTGTTGTTTGTTTAAACTATAGTAAAACCATGGTTTCTTGCAAAATTTATACATGTAGCCAGTATATGCTAATGTTATGTTTGTTTAGACTATGGTAAAACCATGATTTCTTGCAAAATTAATACATGTAGCCAGTATATGCTAATTTTATGTTTGTTTAGACTATAGTAAAACCATGATTTCTTACAAAATTAGTACGTGTAGGCAGTATATGCTAATGTTATGTTTGTTTAGACTATGGTAAAACCATGATTTCTTGCAAAATTAATACATGTAGCCAGTATATGCTACTGTTGTTTGTTTGTTTAGACTATATAAAAACCATGATTTCTTACAAAATTAATACGTGTAGCCAGTATATGCTACTGTTATGTTTGTTTGTTTAGACTATAGTAAAACCATGGTTTCTTACAAAATTAATACGTGTAGCCAGTATATGCTAATGTTATTTTTGTTTATTTAGACTATAGTAAAACCATGATTTCTTGCAAAATTAATATGTGTAGCCAGTATATGCTACTGTTATGTTTGTTTGTTTAGACTATAGTAATACCATGATTTCCTTTCTAAATTAATACATGTAGCCTGTATATGCTCCTGTTTTTTGTTTGTTTAGACTATAGTAAAACCATGATTTCTTGGTAAATTAATACATGTAGCCAGTATATGCTACTGTTTTTGTTTAAACTATAGTAAAACCATGGTTTCTTGCAAAATGTATACATGTAGCCAGTATATGCTAATGTTATGTTTGTTTAGACTATGGTAAAACCATGATTTCTTGCAAAATTAGTACATGTAGCCAGTATATGCTAATGTTATGTTTGTTTAGACTATAGTAAAACCATGATTTCTTGCAAAATAAATACATGTAGCCAGTATATGCTACTGTTATGTTTGTTTGTTTAGACTATAGTAAAACCATGATTTCTTGCGAAATTAATATGTGTAGCCAGTATATGCTACTGTTATGTTTGTTTGTTTAGACTACAGTAAAACCATGATTTCATTTCTAAATTAATACATGTAGCCTGTATATGCTACTGTTGTTTGTTTGTTTAGACTATAGTAAAACCATGGTTTCTTACAAAATTAATACGTGTAGCCAGTATATGCTAATGTTATGTTTGTTTAGACTATAGTAAACCATGATTTCTTGCAAAATTAATACATGTATCCAGTATATGCTACTGTTATGTTTGTTTGTTTAGACTATAGTAAAACCATGATTTCTTGCAAAATTAATACATTTAGCCAGTATATGCTACTGTTGTTTGTTTGTTTAGACTATAGTAAAACCATGATTTCTTGCAAAATTAATACATGTAGCCAGTATATGCTACTGTTATGTTTGTTTGTTTAGACTATAATAAAACCATGATTTCCTTTCTAAATTAATACATGTAGCCTGTATATGCTACTGTTGTTTGTTTGTTTAGACTATAGTAAAACCATGATTTCTTGCTAAATTAATACATGTAGCCAGTATATGGTACTGTTGTTTGTTTAAACTATTGTAAAACCATGGTTTCTTGCAAAATTTATACATGTAGCCAGTATATGCTAATGTTATGTTTGTTTAGACTATGGTAAAACCATGATTTCTTGCAAAATTAATACATGTAGCCAGTATATGCTAATTTTATGTTTGTTTAGACTATAGTAAAACCATGATTTCTTACAAAATTAGTACGTGTAGGCAGTATATGCTACTGTTGTTTGTTTGTTTAGACTATAGTAAAACCATGATTTCTTGCAAAATTAATACATGTAGCCAGTATATGCTACTGTTGTTTGTTTGTTTAGACTATAGTAAAACCATGATTTCTTGCAAAATTAATACGTGTAGCCAGTATATGCTACTGTTATGTTTGTTTGTTTAGACTATGGTAAAACCATGATTTCTTGCAAAATTAATACATGTAGCCAGTATATGCTAATCTTATGTTTGTTTAGACTATAGTAAAACCATGATTTCTTACAAAATTAGTACGTGTAGGCAGTATATGCTAATGTTATGTTTGTTTAGACTATGGTAAAACCATGATTTCTTGCAAAATTAATACATGTAGCCAGTATATGCTACTGTTGTTTGTTTGTTTAGACTATAGTAAAACCATGGTTTCTTACAAAATTAATACGTGTAGCCAGTATATGCTAATGTTATGTTTGTTTAGACTATAGTAAACCATGATTTCTTGCAAAATTAATACGTGTAGCCAGTATATGCTACTGTTATTTTTGTTTATTTAGACTATAGTAAAACCATGATTTCTTGCAAAATTAATACATGTAGCCAGTGTATGCTACTGTTATGTTTGTTTGTTTAGACTATAGTAAAACCATGATTTCCTTTCTAAATTAATACATGTAGCCTGTATATGCTACTGTTGTTTGTTTGTTTAGACTATAGTAAAACCATGATTTCTTGCTAAATTAATACATGGAGCCAGTATAGGCTACTGTTGTTTGTTTAAACTATAGTAAAACCATGGTTTCTTGCAAAATTTATACATGTAGCCAGTATATACTAATGTTATGTTTGTTTAGACTATGGTAAAACCATGATTTCTTGCAAAATTAATACATGTAGCCAGTATATGCTAATTTTATGTTTGTTTAGACTATAGTAAAACCATGATTTCTTACAAAATTAGTACGTGTAGGCAGTATATGCTAATGTTATGTTTGTTTAGACTATGGTAAAACCATGATTTCTTGCAAAATTAATACATGTAGCCAGTATATGCTACTGTTGTTTCTTTGTTTAGACTATATAAAAACCATGATTTCTTACAAAATTAATACGTGTAGCCAGTATATGCTACTGTTATGTTTGTTTGTTTAGACTATAGTAAAACCATGGTTTCTTACAAAATTAATACGTGTAGCCAGTATATGCTAATGTTATTTTTGTTTATTTAGACTATAGTAAAACCATGATTTCTTGCAAAATTAATATGTGTAGCCAGTATATGCTACTGTTATGTTTGTTTGTTTAGACTATAGTAATACCATGATTTCCTTTCTAAATTAATACATGTAGCCTGTATATGCTCCTGTTTTTTGTTTGTTTAGACTATAGTAAAACCATGATTTCTTGGTAAATTAATACATGTAGCCAGTATATGCTACTGTTTTTGTTTAAACTATAGTAAAACCATGGTTTCTTGCAAAATGTATACATGTAGCCAGTATATGCTAATGTTATGTTTGTTTAGACTATGGTAAAACCATGATTTCTTGCAAAATTAGTACATGTAGCCAGTATATGCTAATGTTATGTTTGTTTAGACTATAGTAAAACCATGATTTCTTGCAAAATAAATACATGTAGCCAGTATATGCTACTGTTATGTTTGTTTGTTTAGACTATAGTAAAACCATGATTTCTTGCGAAATTAATATGTGTAGCCAGTATATGCTACTGTTATGTTTGTTTGTTTAGACTACAGTAAAACCATGATTTCATTTCTAAATTAATACATGTAGCCTGTATATGCTACTGTTGTTTGTTTGTTTAGACTATAGTAAAACCATGGTTTCTTACAAAATTAATACGTGTAGCCAGTATATGCTAATGTTATGTTTGTTTAGACTATAGTAAACCATGATTTCTTGCAAAATTAATACATGTATCCAGTATATGCTACTGTTATGTTTGTTTGTTTAGACTATAGTAAAACCATGATTTCTTGCAAAATTAATACATTTAGCCAGTATATGCTACTGTTGTTTGTTTGTTTAGACTATAGTAAAACCATGATTTCTTGCAAAATTAATACGTGTAGCCAGTATATGCTAATGTTGTGTTTGTTTAGACTATAGTAAAACCATGATTTCTTGCAAAATTAATACATGTAATCAGTAAATGCTACTGTTGTTTGTTTGTTTAGACTATAGTAAAACCATGATTTCTTGCAAAATTAATACACATAGCCAGTATATGCTACTGTTGTTTGTTTGTTTGTTTAGACTATAGTAAAACCATGATTTCTTGCAAAATTAATACATGTAGCCAGTATATGCTACTGTTATGTTTGTTTAGACTATAGTAAAACCATGATTTCCTTTCTAAATTAATACATGTAGCCTGTATATGCTACTATTGTTTGTTTGTTTAGACTATAGTAAAACCATGATTTCTTGCTAAATTAATACATGTAGCCAGTATATGCTACTGTTGTTTGTTTAAACTATAGTAAAACCATGGTTTCTTGCAAAATTTATACATGTAGCCAGTATATGCTAATGTTATGTTTGTTTAGACTATGGTAAAACCATGATTTCTTGCAAAATTAATACATGTAGCCAGTATATGCTAATTTTATGTTTGTTTAGACTATAGTAAAACCATGATTTCTTACAAAATTAGTACGTGTAGGCAGTATATGCTACTGTTGTTTGTTTGTTTAGACTATAGTAAAACCATGATTTCTTGCAAAATTAATACATGTAGCCAGTATATGCTACTGTTGTTTGTTTGTTTAGACTATAGTAAAACCATGATTTCTTGCAAAATTAATACGTGTAGCCAGTATATGCTACTGTTATGTTTGTTTGTTTAGACTATGGTAAAACCATGATTTCTTGCAAAATTAATACATGTAGCCAGTATATGCTAATCTTATGTTTGTTTAGACTATAGTAAAACCATGATTTCTTACAAAATTAGTACGTGTAGGCAGTATATGCTAATGTTATGTTTGTTTAGACTATGGTAAAACCATGATTTCTTGCAAAATTAATACATGTAGCCAGTATATGCTACTGTTGTTTGTTTGTTTAGACTATAGTAAAACCATGGTTTCTTACAAAATTAATACGTGTAGCCAGTATATGCTAATGTTATGTTTGTTTAGACTATAGTAAACCATGATTTCTTGCAAAATTAATACGTGTAGCCAGTATATGCTACTGTTATTTTTGTTTATTTAGACTATAGTAAAACCATGATTTCTTGCAAATTAATATGTGTAGCCAGTATATGCTACTTTTATGTTTGTTTGTTTGTTTAGACTATAATAAAACCATGATTTCCTTTCTAAATTAATACATGTAGCCTGTATATGCTACTGTTGTTTGTTTGTTTAGACTATAGTAAAACGATGATTTCTTGCTAAATTAATACATGTAGCCAGTATATGCTACTGTTGTTTGTTTAAACTATAGTAAAACCATGGTTTCTTGCAAAATTTATACATGTAGCCAGTATATGCTAATGTTATGTTTGTTTAGACTATAGTAAAACCATGATTTCTTGCAAAATTAATACATGTAGCCAGTATATGCTACTGTTGTTTGTTTGTTTAGACTATAGTAAAACCATGATTTCTTGCAAAATTAATACGTGTAGCCAGTATATGCTACTGTTATGTTTGTTTGTTTAGACTATGGTAAAACCATGATTTCTTGCAAAATTAATACATGTAGCCAGTATATGCTAATCTTATGTTTGTTTAGACTATAGTAAAACCATGATTTCTTACAAAATTAGTACGTGTAGGCAGTATATGCTAATGTTATGTTTGTTTAGACTATGGTAAAACCATGATTTCTTGCAAAATTAATACATGTAGCCAGTATATGCTACTGTTGTTTGTTTGTTTAGACTATAGTAAAACCATGGTTTCTTACAAAATTAATACGTGTAGCCAGTATATGCTAATGTTATGTTTTTTTAGACTATAGTAAACCATGATTTCTTGCAAAATTAATACGTGTAGCCAGTATATGCTACTGTTATTTTTGTTTATTTAGACTATAGTAAAACCATGATTTCTTGCAAATTAATATGTGTAGCCAGTATATGGTACTTTTATGTTTGTTTGTTTAGACTATAGTAAAACCATGATTTCTTGCAAAATTAATACATGTAGCCAGTATATGCTACTGTTATGTTTGTTTGTTTAGACTATAGTAAAACCATGATTTCCTTTCTAAATTAATACATGTAGCCTGTATATGCTACTGTTGTTTGTTTGTTTAGACTATAGTAAAACCATGATTTCTTGCTAAATTAATACATGTAGCCAGTATAGGCTACTGTTGTTTGTTTAAACTATAGTAAAACCATGGTTTCTTGCAAAATTTATACATGTAGCCAGTATATGCTAATGTTATGTTTGTTTAGACTATGGTTAAACCATGATTTCTTGCAAAATTAATACATGTAGCCAGTATATGCTAATTTTATGTTTGTTTAGACTATAGTAAAACCATGATTTCTTACAAAATTAGTACGTGTAGGCAGTATATGCTAATGTTATGTTTGTTTAGACTATGGTAAAACCATGATTTCTTGCAAAATTAATACATGTAGCCAGTATATGCTACTGTTGTTTGTTTGTTTAGACTATAGTAAAACCATGATTTCTTGCAAAATTAATACGTGTAGCCAGTATATGCTACTGTTATGTTTGTTTGTTTAGACTATAGTAAAACCATGGTTTCTTACAAAATTAATACGTGTAGCCAGTATATGCTAATGTTATTTTTGTTTATTTAGACTATAGTAAAACCATGATTTCTTGCAAAATTAATATGTGTAGCCAGTATATGCTACTGTTATGTTTGTTTGTTTAGACTATAGTAATACCATGATTTCCTTTCTAAATTAATACATGTAGCCTGTATATGCTACTGTTTTTTGTTTGTTTAGACTATAGTAAAACCATGATTTCTTGGTAAATTAATACATGTAGCCAGTATATGCTACTGTTTTTGTTTAAACTATAGTAAAACCATGGTTTCTTGCAAAATGTATACATGTAGCCAGTATATGCTAATGTTATGTTTGTTTGTTTAGACTATAGTAAAACCATGATTTCCTTTCTAAATTAATACATGTAGCCTGTATATGCTACTGTTGTTTGTTTGTTTAGACTATAGTAAAACCATGATTTCTTGCTAAATTAATACATGTAGCCAGTATATTCTACTGTTTTTGTTTAAACTATAGTAAAACCATGGTTTCTTGCAAAATTTATACATTTAGCCAGTATATGCAAATGTTATGTTTGTTTAGACTATGGTAAAACCATGATTTCTTGCGAAATTAATACATGTAGCCAGTATATGCTACTGTTTTTGTTTAAACTATAGTAAAACCATGGTTTCTTGCAAAATGTATACATGTAGCCAGTATATGCTAATGTTATGTTTGTTTAGACTATGGTAAAACCATGATTTCTTGCAAAATTCGTACATGTAGCTAGTATATGCTAATGTTATGTTTGTTTAGACTATAGTAAAACCATGATTTCTTACAAAATTAATACGTGTAGCCAGTATATGCTAATGTTATGTTTGTTTAGACTATGGTAAAACCATGATTTCTTGCAAAATTAATACATGTAGCCAGTATATGCTACTGTTATGTTTGTTTGTTTAGACTATAGTAAAACCATGATTTCATTTCTAAATTAATACATGTAGCCTGTATATGCTACTGTTGTTTGTTTGTTTAGACTATAGTAAAACCACGATTTCTTGCAAAATTAATACATGTAGCCAGTATATGCTACTGTTGTTTGTTTGTTTAGACTATAGTAAAACCATGATTTCTTGCAAAATAAATACATTTAGCCAGTATATGCTACTGTTGTTTGTTTGTTTAGACTATAGTAAAACCATGATTTCTTGCAAAATTAATACATATAGCCAGTATATGCTACTGTTGTTTGTTTGTTTGTTTAGACTATAGTAAAACCATGGTTTCTTACAAAATTAATACGTGTAGCCAGTATATGCTAATGTTATGTTTGTTTAGACTATAGTAAACCATGATTTCTTGCAAAATTAATACGTGTAGCCAGTATATGCTACTGTTATTTTTGTTTATTTAGACCATAGTAAAACCATGATTTCTTGCAAAATTAATATGTGTAGCCAGTATATGCTACTGTTATGTTTGTTTGTTTAGACTATAGTAAAACCATGATTTCTTGCAAAATTAATACATGTAGCCAGTATATGCTACTGTTATGTTTGTTTGTTTAGACTATAGTAAAACCATGATTTCTTGCAAAATTAATACATATAGCCAGTATATGCTACTGTTATGTTTGTTTAGACTATAGTAAACCATGATTTCTTGCAAAATTAATACGTGTAGCCAGTATATGCTACTGTTATTTATGTTTATTTAGACTATAGTAAAACCATGATTTCTTGCAAAATTAATATGTGTAGCCAGTATATGCTACTGTTATGTTTGTTTGTTTAGACTATAGTAAAATCATGATTTCTTGCAAAATTAATACGTGTAGCCAGTATATGCTACTGTTATTTTTGTTTATTAAGACTATAGTAAAACCATGATTTACTTTCTAAATTAATACATGTAGCCTGTATATGCTACTGTTGTTTGTTTGTTTAGACTATGGTAAAACCATGTTTTCTTGCGAAATTAATACATGTAGCCAGTATATGCTACTGTTTTTGTTTAAACTATAGTAAAACCATGGTTTCTTGCAAAATGTATACATGTAGCCAGTATATGCTAATGTTATGTTTGTTTAGACTATGGTAAAACCATGATTTCTTGCAAAATTAGTACATGTAGCCAGTATATGCTAATGTTATGTTTGTTTAGACTATGTTAAAACCATGATTTCTTGCAAAATTAATACATGTAGCCAGTATATGCTACTGTTGTTTGTTTGTTTAGACTATAGTAAAACCATGGTTTCTTACAAAATTAATACGTGTAGCCAGTATATGCTACTGTTATTTTTGTTTATTTAGACTATAGTAAAACCATGATTTCTTGCAAAATTAATACGTGTAGCCAGTATATGCTACTGTTATTTTTGTTTATTTAGACTATAGTAAAACCATGATTTCTTGCAAAATTAATATGTGTAGCCAGTATATGCTACTGTTATGTTTGTTTGTTTAGACTATAGTAAAACCATGATTTCTTGCAAAATTAATACGTGTAGCCAGTATATGCTACTGTTATTTTTGTTTATTAAGACTATAGTAAAACCATGATTTCTTGCAAAATTAATAAATGTAGCCAGTATATGCTACTGTTATGTTTGTTTGTTTAGACTATAGTAAAACCATGATTTCATTTCTAAATTAATACATGTAGCCTGTATATGCTACTGTTGTTTGTTTGTTTAGACTATAGTAAAACCACGATTTCTTGCAAAATTAAGACATGTAGCCAGTATATGCTACTGTTGTTTGTTTGTTTAGACTATAGTAAAACCATGATTTCTTGCAAAATTAATACATATAGCCAGTATATGCTACTGTTGTTTGTTTGTTTGTTTAGACTATAGTAAAACCATGATTTCTTGCAAAATAAATACATTTAGCCAGTATATGCTACTGTTGTTTGTTTGTTTAGACTATAGTAAAACCATGGTTTCTTACAAAATTAGTACGTGTAGCCAGTATATGCTAATGTTATGTTTGTTTAGACTATAGTAAACCATGATTTCTTGCAAAATTAATACGTGTAGCCAGTATATGCTACTGTTATTTTTGTTTATTTAGACTATAGTAAAACCATGATTTCTTGCAAATTAATATGTGTAGCCAGTATATGCTACTTTTATGTTTGTTTGTTTAGACTATAGTAAAACCATGATTTCTTGCAAAATTAATACATGTAGCCAGTATATGCTACTGTTATGTTTGTTTGTTTAGACTATAATAAAACCATGATTTCCTTTCTAAATTAATACATGTAGCCTGTATATGCTACTGTTGTTTGTTTGTTTAGACTATAGTAAAACCATGATTTCTTGCTAAATTAATACATGTAGCCAGTATATGCTACTGTTGTTTGTTTAAACTATAGTAAAACCATGGTTTCTTGCAAAATTTATACATGTAGCCAGTATATGCTAATGTTATGTTTGTTTAGACTATGGTAAAACCATGATTTCTTGCAAAATTAATACATGTAGCCAGTATATGCTAATTTTATGTTTGTTTAGACTATAGTACAACCATGATTTCTTACAAAATTAGTACGTGTAGGCAGTATATGCTACTGTTGTTTGTTTGTTTAGACTATAGTAAAACCATGATTTCTTGCAAAATTAATACATGTAGCCAGTATATGCTACTGTTGTTTGTTTGTTTAGACTATAGTAAAACCATGATTTCTTGCAAAATTAATACGTGTAGCCAGTATATGCTACTGTTATGTTTGTTTGTTTAGACTATGGTAAAACCATGATTTCTTGCAAAATTAATACATGTAGCCAGTATATGCTAATCTTATGTTTGTTTAGACTATAGTAAAACCATGATTTCTTACAAAATTAGTACGTGTAGGCAGTATATGCTAATGTTATGTTTGTTTAGACTATGGTAAAACCATGATTTCTTGCAAAATTAATACATGTAGCCAGTATATGCTACTGTTGTTTGTTTGTTTAGACTATAGTAAAACCATGGTTTCTTACAAAATTAATACGTGTAGCCAGTATATGCTAATGTTATGTTTGTTTAGACTATAGTAAACCATGATTTCTTGCAAAATTAATACGTGTAGCCAGTATATGCTACTGTTATTTTTGTTTATTTAGACTATAGTAAAACCATGATTTCTTGCAAAATTAATACATGTAGCCAGTGTATGCTACTGTTATGTTTGTTTGTTTAGACTATAGTAAAACCATGATTTCCTTTCTAAATTAATACATGTAGCCTGTATATGCTACTGTTGTTTGTTTGTTTAGACTATAGTAAAACCATGATTTCTTGCTAAATTAATACATGGAGCCAGTATAGGCTACTGTTGTTTGTTTAAACTATAGTAAAACCATGGTTTCTTGCAAAATTTATACATGTAGCCAGTATATGCTAATGTTATGTTTGTTTAGACTATGGTAAAACCATGATTTCTTGCAAAATTAATACATGTAGCCAGTATATGCTAATTTTATGTTTGTTTAGACTATAGTAAAACCATGATTTCTTACAAAATTAGTACGTGTAGGCAGTATATGCTAATGTTATGTTTGTTTAGACTATGGTAAAACCATGATTTCTTGCAAAATTAATACATGTAGCCAGTATATGCTACTGTTGTTTGTTTGTTTAGACTATATAAAAACCATGATTTCTTACAAAATTAATACGTGTAGCCAGTATATGCTACTGTTATGTTTGTTTGTTTAGACTATAGTAAAACCATGGTTTCTTACAAAATTAATACGTGTAGCCAGTATATGCTAATGTTATTTTTGTTTATTTAGACTATAGTAAAACCATGATTTCTTGCAAAATTAATATGTGTAGCCAGTATATGCTACTGTTATGTTTGTTTGTTTAGACTATAGTAATACCATGATTTCCTTTCTAAATTAATACATGTAGCCTGTATATGCTCCTGTTTTTTGTTTGTTTAGACTATAGTAAAACCATGATTTCTTGGTAAATTAATACATGTAGCCAGTATATGCTACTGTTTTTGTTTAAACTATAGTAAAACCATGGTTTCTTGCAAAATGTATACATGTAGCCAGTATATGCTAATGTTATGTTTGTTTAGACTATGGTAAAACCATGATTTCTTGCAAAATTAGTACATGTAGCCAGTATATGCTAATGTTATGTTTGTTTAGACTATAGTAAAACCATGATTTCTTGCAAAATAAATACATGTAGCCAGTATATGCTACTGTTATGTTTGTTTGTTTAGACTATAGTAAAACCATGATTTCTTGCGAAATTAATATGTGTAGCCAGTATATGCTACTGTTATGTTTGTTTGTTTAGACTACAGTAAAACCATGATTTCATTTCTAAATTAATACATGTAGCCTGTATATGCTACTGTTGTTTGTTTGTTTAGACTATAGTAAAACCATGGTTTCTTACAAAATTAATACGTGTAGCCAGTATATGCTAATGTTATGTTTGTTTAGACTATAGTAAACCATGATTTCTTGCAAAATTAATACATGTATCCAGTATATGCTACTGTTATGTTTGTTTGTTTAGACTATAGTAAAACCATGATTTCTTGCAAAATTAATACATTTAGCCAGTATATGCTACTGTTGTTTGTTTGTTTAGACTATAGTAAAACCATGATTTCTTGCAAAATTAATACATGTAGCCAGTATATGCTACTGTTATGTTTGTTTGTTTAGACTATAATAAAACCATGATTTCCTTTCTAAATTAATACATGTAGCCTGTATATGCTACTGTTGTTTGTTTGTTTAGACTATAGTAAAACCATGATTTCTTGCTAAATTAATACATGTAGCCAGTATATGGTACTGTTGTTTGTTTAAACTATTGTAAAACCATGGTTTCTTGCAAAATTTATACATGTAGCCAGTATATGCTAATGTTATGTTTGTTTAGACTATGGTAAAACCATGATTTCTTGCAAAATTAATACATGTAGCCAGTATATGCTAATTTTATGTTTGTTTAGACTATAGTAAAACCATGATTTCTTACAAAATTAGTACGTGTAGGCAGTATATGCTACTGTTGTTTGTTTGTTTAGACTATAGTAAAACCATGATTTCTTGCAAAATTAATACATGTAGCCAGTATATGCTACTGTTGTTTGTTTGTTTAGACTATAGTAAAACCATGATTTCTTGCAAAATTAATACGTGTAGCCAGTATATGCTACTGTTATGTTTGTTTGTTTAGACTATGGTAAAACCATGATTTCTTGCAAAATTAATACATGTAGCCAGTATATGCTAATCTTATGTTTGTTTAGACTATAGTAAAACCATGATTTCTTACAAAATTAGTACGTGTAGGCAGTATATGCTAATGTTATGTTTGTTTAGACTATGGTAAAACCATGATTTCTTGCAAAATTAATACATGTAGCCAGTATATGCTACTGTTGTTTGTTTGTTTAGACTATAGTAAAACCATGGTTTCTTACAAAATTAATACGTGTAGCCAGTATATGCTAATGTTATGTTTGTTTAGACTATAGTAAACCATGATTTCTTGCAAAATTAATACGTGTAGCCAGTATATGCTACTGTTATTTTTGTTTATTTAGACTATAGTAAAACCATGATTTCTTGCAAAATTAATACATGTAGCCAGTGTATGCTACTGTTATGTTTGTTTGTTTAGACTATAGTAAAACCATGATTTCCTTTCTAAATTAATACATGTAGCCTGTATATGCTACTGTTGTTTGTTTGTTTAGACTATAGTAAAACCATGATTTCTTGCTAAATTAATACATGGAGCCAGTATAGGCTACTGTTGTTTGTTTAAACTATAGTAAAACCATGGTTTCTTGCAAAATTTATACATGTAGCCAGTATATACTAATGTTATGTTTGTTTAGACTATGGTAAAACCATGATTTCTTGCAAAATTAATACATGTAGCCAGTATATGCTAATTTTATGTTTGTTTAGACTATAGTAAAACCATGATTTCTTACAAAATTAGTACGTGTAGGCAGTATATGCTAATGTTATGTTTGTTTAGACTATGGTAAAACCATGATTTCTTGCAAAATTAATACATGTAGCCAGTATATGCTACTGTTGTTTCTTTGTTTAGACTATATAAAAACCATGATTTCTTACAAAATTAATACGTGTAGCCAGTATATGCTACTGTTATGTTTGTTTGTTTAGACTATAGTAAAACCATGGTTTCTTACAAAATTAATACGTGTAGCCAGTATATGCTAATGTTATTTTTGTTTATTTAGACTATAGTAAAACCATGATTTCTTGCAAAATTAATATGTGTAGCCAGTATATGCTACTGTTATGTTTGTTTGTTTAGACTATAGTAATACCATGATTTCCTTTCTAAATTAATACATGTAGCCTGTATATGCTCCTGTTTTTTGTTTGTTTAGACTATAGTAAAACCATGATTTCTTGGTAAATTAATACATGTAGCCAGTATATGCTACTGTTTTTGTTTAAACTATAGTAAAACCATGGTTTCTTGCAAAATGTATACATGTAGCCAGTATATGCTAATGTTATGTTTGTTTAGACTATGGTAAAACCATGATTTCTTGCAAAATTAGTACATGTAGCCAGTATATGCTAATGTTATGTTTGTTTAGACTATAGTAAAACCATGATTTCTTGCAAAATAAATACATGTAGCCAGTATATGCTACTGTTATGTTTGTTTGTTTAGACTATAGTAAAACCATGATTTCTTGCGAAATTAATATGTGTAGCCAGTATATGCTACTGTTATGTTTGTTTGTTTAGACTACAGTAAAACCATGATTTCATTTCTAAATTAATACATGTAGCCTGTATATGCTACTGTTGTTTGTTTGTTTAGACTATAGTAAAACCATGGTTTCTTACAAAATTAATACGTGTAGCCAGTATATGCTAATGTTATGTTTGTTTAGACTATAGTAAACCATGATTTCTTGCAAAATTAATACATGTATCCAGTATATGCTACTGTTATGTTTGTTTGTTTAGACTATAGTAAAACCATGATTTCTTGCAAAATTAATACATTTAGCCAGTATATGCTACTGTTGTTTGTTTGTTTAGACTATAGTAAAACCATGATTTCTTGCAAAATTAATACGTGTAGCCAGTATATGCTAATGTTGTGTTTGTTTAGACTATAGTAAAACCATGATTTCTTGCAAAATTAATACATGTAATCAGTAAATGCTACTGTTGTTTGTTTGTTTAGACTATAGTAAAACCATGATTTCTTGCAAAATTAATACACATAGCCAGTATATGCTACTGTTGTTTGTTTGTTTGTTTAGACTATAGTAAAACCATGATTTCTTGCAAAATTAATACATGTAGCCAGTATATGCTACTGTTATGTTTGTTTAGACTATAGTAAAACCATGATTTCCTTTCTAAATTAATACATGTAGCCTGTATATGCTACTATTGTTTGTTTGTTTAGACTATAGTAAAACCATGATTTCTTGCTAAATTAATACATGTAGCCAGTATATGCTACTGTTGTTTGTTTAAACTATAGTAAAACCATGGTTTCTTGCAAAATTTAAACATGTAGCCAGTATATGCTAATGTTATGTTTGTTTAGACTATGGTAAAACCATGATTTCTTGCAAAATTAATACATGTAGCCAGTATATGCTAATTTTATGTTTGTTTAGACTATAGTAAAACCATGATTTCTTACAAAATTAGTACGTGTAGGCAGTATATGCTACTGTTGTTTGTTTGTTTAGACTATAGTAAAACCATGATTTCTTGCAAAATTAATACATGTAGCCAGTATATGCTACTGTTGTTTGTTTGTTTAGACTATAGTAAAACCATGATTTCTTGCAAAATTAATACGTGTAGCCAGTATATGCTACTGTTATGTTTGTTTGTTTAGACTATGGTAAAACCATGATTTCTTGCAAAATTAATACATGTAGCCAGTATATGCTAATCTTATGTTTGTTTAGACTATAGTAAAACCATGATTTCTTACAAAATTAGTACGTGTAGGCAGTATATGCTAATGTTATGTTTGTTTAGACTATGGTAAAACCATGATTTCTTGCAAAATTAATACATGTAGCCAGTATATGCTACTGTTGTTTGTTTGTTTAGACTATAGTAAAACCATGGTTTCTTACAAAATTAATACGTGTAGCCAGTATATGCTAATGTTATGTTTGTTTAGACTATAGTAAACCATGATTTCTTGCAAAATTAATACGTGTAGCCAGTATATGCTACTGTTATTTTTGTTTATTTAGACTATAGTAAAACCATGATTTCTTGCAAATTAATATGTGTAGCCAGTATATGCTACTTTTATGTTTGTTTGTTTGTTTAGACTATAATAAAACCATGATTTCCTTTCTAAATTAATACATGTAGCCTGTATATGCTACTGTTGTTTGTTTGTTTAGACTATAGTAAAACGATGATTTCTTGCTAAATTAATACATGTAGCCAGTATATGCTACTGTTGTTTGTTTAAACTATAGTAAAACCATGGTTTCTTGCAAAATTTATACATGTAGCCAGTATATGCTAATGTTATGTTTGTTTAGACTATAGTAAAACCATGATTTCTTGCAAAATTAATACATGTAGCCAGTATATGCTACTGTTGTTTGTTTGTTTAGACTATAGTAAAACCATGATTTCTTGCAAAATTAATACGTGTAGCCAGTATATGCTACTGTTATGTTTGTTTGTTTAGACTATGGTAAAACCATGATTTCTTGCAAAATTAATACATGTAGCCAGTATATGCTAATCTTATGTTTGTTTAGACTATAGTAAAACCATGATTTCTTACAAAATTAGTACGTGTAGGCAGTATATGCTAATGTTATGTTTGTTTAGACTATGGTAAAACCATGATTTCTTGCAAAATTAATACATGTAGCCAGTATATGCTACTGTTGTTTGTTTGTTTAGACTATAGTAAAACCATGGTTTCTTACAAAATTAATACGTGTAGCCAGTATATGCTAATGTTATGTTTTTTTAGACTATAGTAAACCATGATTTCTTGCAAAATTAATACGTGTAGCCAGTATATGCTACTGTTATTTTTGTTTATTTAGACTATAGTAAAACCATGATTTCTTGCAAATTAATATGTGTAGCCAGTATATGGTACTTTTATGTTTGTTTGTTTAGACTATAGTAAAACCATGATTTCTTGCAAAATTAATACATGTAGCCAGTATATGCTACTGTTATGTTTGTTTGTTTAGACTATAGTAAAACCATGATTTCCTCTCTAAATTAATACATGTAGCCTGTATATGCTACTGTTGTTTGTTTGTTTAGACTATAGTAAAACCATGATTTCTTGCTAAATTAATACATGTAGCCAGTATAGGCTACTGTTGTTTGTTTAAACTATAGTAAAACCATGGTTTCTTGCAAAATTTATACATGTAGCCAGTATATGCTAATGTTATGTTTGTTTAGACTATGGTTAAACCATGATTTCTTGCAAAATTAATACATGTAGCCAGTATATGCTAATTTTATGTTTGTTTAGACTATAGTAAAACCATGATTTCTTACAAAATTAGTACGTGTAGGCAGTATATGCTAATGTTATGTTTGTTTAGACTATGGTAAAACCATGATTTCTTGCAAAATTAATACATGTAGCCAGTATATGCTACTGTTGTTTGTTTGTTTAGACTATAGTAAAACCATGATTTCTTGCAAAATTAATACGTGTAGCCAGTATATGCTACTGTTATGTTTGTTTGTTTAGACTATAGTAAAACCATGGTTTCTTACAAAATTAATACGTGTAGCCAGTATATGCTAATGTTATTTTTGTTTATTTAGACTATAGTAAAACCATGATTTCTTGCAAAATTAATATGTGTAGCCAGTATATGCTACTGTTATGTTTGTTTGTTTAGACTATAGTAATACCATGATTTCCTTTCTAAATTAATACATGTAGCCTGTATATGCTACTGTTTTTTGTTTGTTTAGACTATAGTAAAACCATGATTTCTTGGTAAATTAATACATGTAGCCAGTATATGCTACTGTTTTTGTTTAAACTATAGTAAAACCATGGTTTCTTGCAAAATGTATACATGTAGCCAGTATATGCTAATGTTATGTTTGTTTAGACTATGGTAAAACCATGATTTCTTGCAAAATTAGTACATGTAGCCAGTATATGCTAATGTTATGTTTGTTTAGACTATAGTAAAACCATGATTTCTTGCAAAATAAATATATGTAGCCAGTATATGCTACTGTTATGTTTGTTTGTTTAGACTATAGTAAAACCATGATTTCTTGCGAAATTAATATGTGTAGCCAGTATATGCTACTGTTATGTTTGTTTGTTTAGACTACAGTAAAACCATGATTTCATTTCTAAATTAATACATGTAGCCTGTATATGCTACTGTTGTTTGTTTGTTTAGACTATAGTAAAACCATGGTTTCTTACAAAATTAATACGTGTAGCCAGTATATGCTAATGTTATGTTTGTTTAGACTATAGTAAACCATGATTTCTTGCAAAATTAATACATGTATCCAGTATATGCTACTGTTATGTTTGTTTGTTTAGACTATAGTAAAACCATGCTTTCTTGCAAAATTAATACATTTAGCCAGTATATGCTACTGTTGTTTGTTTGTTTAGACTATAGTAAAACCATGATTTCTTGCAAAATTAATACGTGTAGCCAGTATATGCTAATGTTGTGTTTGTTTAGACTATAGTAAAACCATGATTTCTTGCAAAATTAATACATGTAATCAGTAAATGCTACTGTTGTTTGTTTGTTTAGACTATAGTAAAACCATGATTTCTTGCAAAATTAATACACATAGCCAGTATATGCTACTGTTGTTTGTTTGTTTGTTTAGACTATAGTAAAACCATGATTTCTTGCAAAATTAATACATGTAGCCAGTATATGCTACTGTTATGTTTGTTTAGACTATAGTAAAACCATGATTTCCTTTCTAAATTAATACATGTAGCTTGTATATGCTACTATTGTTTGTTTGTTTAGACTATAGTAAAACCATGATTTCTTGCTAAATTAATACATGTAGCCAGTATATGCTACTGTTGTTTGTTTAAACTATAGTAAAACCATGGTTTCTTGCAAAATTTATACATGTAGCCAGTATATGCTAATGTTATGTTTGTTTAGACTATGGTAAAACCATGATTTCTTGCAAAATTAATACATGTAGCCAGTATATGCTAATTTTATGTTTGTTTAGACTATAGTAAAACCATGATTTCTTACAAAATTAGTACGTGTAGGCAGTATATGCTACTGTTGTTTGTTTGTTTAGACTATAGTAAAACCATGATTTCTTGCAAAATTAATACATGTAGCCTGTATATGCTACTGTTTTTTGTTTGTTTAGACTATAGTAAAACCATGATTTCTTGGTAAATTAATACATGTAGCCAGTATATGCTACTGTTTTTGTTTAAACTATAGTAAAACCATGGTTTCTTGCAAAATGTATACATGTAGCCAGTATATGCTAATGTTATGTTTGTTTAGACTATGGTAAAACCATGATTTCTTGCAAAATTAGTACATGTAGCCAGTATATGCTAATGTTATGTTTGTTTAGACTATAGTAAAACCATGATTTCTTGCAAAATAAATATATGTAGCCAGTATATGCTACTGTTATGTTTGTTTGTTTAGACTATAGTAAAACCATGATTTCTTGCGAAATTAATATGTGTAGCCAGTATATGCTACTGTTATGTTTGTTTGTTTAGACTACAGTAAAACCATGATTTCATTTCTAAATTAATACATGTAGCCTGTATATGCTACTGTTGTTTGTTTGTTTAGACTATAGTAAAACCATGGTTTCTTACAAAATTAATACGTGTAGCCAGTATATGCTAATGTTATGTTTGTTTAGACTATAGTAAACCATGATTTCTTGCAAAATTAATACATGTATCCAGTATATGCTACTGTTATGTTTGTTTGTTTAGACTATAGTAAAACCATGATTTCTTGCAAAATTAATACATTTAGCCAGTATATGCTACTGTTGTTTGTTTGTTTAGACTATAGTAAAACCATGATTTCTTGCAAAATTAATACGTGTAGCCAGTATATGCTAATGTTGTGTTTGTTTAGACTATAGTAAAACCATGATTTCTTGCAAAATTAATACATGTAATCAGTAAATGCTACTGTTGTTTGTTTGTTTAGACTATAGTAAAACCATGATTTCTTGCAAAATTAATACACATAGCCAGTATATGCTACTGTTGTTTGTTTGTTTGTTTAGACTATAGTAAAACCATGATTTCTTGCAAAATTAATACATGTAGCCAGTATATGCTACTGTTATGTTTGTTTAGACTATAGTAAAACCATGATTTCCTTTCTAAATTAATACATGTAGCTTGTATATGCTACTATTGTTTGTTTGTTTAGACTATAGTAAAACCATGATTTCTTGCTAAATTAATACATGTAGCCAGTATATGCTACTGTTGTTTGTTTAAACTATAGTAAAACCATGGTTTCTTGCAAAATTTATACATGTAGCCAGTATATGCTAATGTTATGTTTGTTTAGACTATGGTAAAACCATGATTTCTTGCAAAATTAATACATGTAGCCAGTATATGCTAATTTTATGTTTGTTTAGACTATAGTTAAACCATGATTTCTTACAAAATTAGTACGTGTAGGCAGTATATGCTACTGTTGTTTGTTTGTTTAGACTATAGTAAAACCATGATTTCTTGCAAAATTAATACATGTAGCCAGTATATGCTACTGTTATTTTTGTTTGTTTAGACTATAGTAAAACCATGATTTCTTGCAAAATTAATACATGTAGCAAGGATATGCTACTGTTATTTTTGTTTGTTTAGACTTTAGTAAAACCATGATTTCTTGCAAAATTAATACGTGTAGCCAGTATATGCTACTGTTATGTTTGTTTGTTTAGACTATGGTAAAACCATGATTTCTTGCAAAATTAATACATGTAGCCAGTATATGCTAATCTTATGTTTGTTTAGACTATAGTAAAACCATGATTTCTTACAAAATTAGTACGTGTAGGCAGTATATGCTAATGTTATGTTTGTTTAGACTATGGTAAAACCATGATTTCTTGCAAAATTAATACATGTAGCCAGTATATGCTACTGTTGTTTGTTTGTTTAGACTATAGTAAAACCATGGTTTCTTACAAAATTAATACGTGTAGCCAGTATATGCTAATGTTATGTTTGTTTAGACTATAGTAAACCATGATTTCTTGCAAAATTAATACGTGTAGCCAGTATATGCTACTGTTATTTTTGTTTATTTAGACTATAGTAAAACCATGATTTCTTGCAAATTAATATGTGTAGCCAGTATATGCTACTTTTATGTTTGTTTGTTTAGACTATAGTAAAACCATGATTTCTTGCAAAATTAATACATGTAGCCAGTATATGCTACTGTTATGTTTGTTTGTTTAGACTATAGTAAAACCATGATTTCCTTTCTAAATTAATACATGTAGCCTGTATATGCTACTGTTGTTTGTTTGTTTAGACTATAGTAAAACCATGATTTCTTGCTAAATTAATACATGTAGCCAGTATATGCTACTGTTGTTTGTTTAAACTATAGTAAAACCATGGTTTCTTGCAAAATTTATACATGTAGCCAGTATATGCTAATGTTATGTTTGTTTAGACTATGGTAAAACCATGATTTCTTGCAAAATTAATACATCTAGCCAGTATATGCTAATTTTATGTTTGTTTAGACTATAGTAAAACCATGATTTCTTACAAAATTAGTACGTGTAGGCAGTACATGCTAATGTTATGTTTGTTTAGACTATGGTAAAACCATGATTTCTTGCAAAATTAATACATGTAGCCAGTATATGCTACTGTTGTTTGTTTGTTTAGACTATAGTAAAACCATGATTTCTTGCAAAATTAATACGTGTAGCCAGTATATGCTACTGTTATGTTTGTTTGTTTAGACTATAGTAAAACCATGGTTTCTTACAAAATTAATACGTGTAGCCAGTATATGCTAATGTTATTTTTGTTTATTTAGACTATAGTAAAACCATGATTTCTTGCAAAATTAATATGTGTAGCCAGTATATGCTACTGTTATGTTTGTTTGTTTAGACTAAAGTAATACCATGATTTCCTTTCTAAATTAATACATGTAGCCTGTATATGCTACTGTTTTTTGTTTGTTTAGACTATAGTAAAACCATGATTTCTTGGTAAATTAATACATGTAGCCAGTATATGCTACTGTTTTTGTTTAAACTATAGTAAAACCATGGTTTCTTGCAAAATGTATACATGTAGCCAGTATATGCTAATGTTATGTTTGTTTAGACTATGGTAAAACCATGATTTCTTGCAAAATTAGTACATGTAGCCAGTATATGCTAATGTTATGTTTGTTTAGACTATAGTAAAACCATGATTTCTTGCAAAATAAATACATGTAGCCAGTATATGCTACTTTTATGTTTGTTTGTTTAGACTATAGTAAAACCATGATTTCTTGCGAAATTAATATGTGTAGCCAGTATATGCTACTGTTATGTTTGTTTGTTTAGACTACAGTAAAACCATGATTTCATTTCTAAATTAATACATGTAGCCTGTATATGCTACTGTTGTTTGTTTGTTTAGACTATAGTAAAACCATGGTTTCTTACAAAATTAATACGTGTAGCCAGTATATGCTAATGTTATGTTTGTTTAGACTATAGTAAACCATGATTTCTTGCAAAATTAATACATGTATCCAGTATATGCTACTGTTATGTTTGTTTGTTTAGACTATAGTAAAACCATGATTTCTTGCAAAATTAATACATTTAGCCCGTATATGCTACTGTTGTTTGTTTGTTTAGACTATAGTAAAACCATGATTTCTTGCAAAATTAATACGTGTAGCCAGTATATGCTAATGTTGTGTTTGTTTAGACTATAGTAAAACCATGATTTCTTGCAAAATTAATACATGTAATCAGTAAATGCTACTGTTGTTTGTTTGTTTAGACTATAGTAAAACCATGATTTCTTGCAAAATTAATACACATAGCCAGTATATGCTACTGTTGTTTGTTTGTTTGTTTAGACTATAGTAAAACCATGATTTCTTGCGAAATTAATATGTGTAGCCAGTATATGCTACTGTTATGTTTGTTTGTTTAGACTACAGTAAAACCATGATTTCATTTCTTAATTAATACATGTAGCCTGTATATGCTACTGTTGTTTGTTTGTTTAGACTATAGTAAAACCATGGTTTCTTACAAAATTAATACGTGTAGCCAGTATATGCTAATGTTATGTTTGTTTAGACTATAGTAAACCATGATTTCTTTTAAAATTAATACATGTATCCAGTATATGCTACTGTTATTTTTGTTTGTTTAGACTATAGTAAAACCATGATTTCTTGCAAAATTAATACGTGTAGCCAGTATATGCTACTGTTATTTTTGTTTGTTTAGACTATGGTAAAACCATGATTTCTTGCAAAATTAATACATGTAGCCAGTATATGCTAATTTTATGTTTGTTTAGACTATAGTTAAACCATGATTTCTTACAAAATTAGTACGTGTAGGCAGTATATGCTACTGTTGTTTGTTTGTTTAGACTATAGTAAAACCATGATTTCTTGCAAAATTAATACATGTAGCCAGTATATGCTACTGTTATTTTTGTTTGTTTAGACTATAGTAAAACCATGATTTCTTGCAAAATTAATACATGTAGCAAGGATATGCTACTGTTATTTTTGTTTGTTTAGACTTTAGTAAAACCATGATTTCTTGCAAAATTAATACGTGTAGCCAGTATATGCTACTGTTATGTTTGTTTGTTTAGACTATGGTAAAACCATGATTTCTTGCAAAATTAATACATGTAGCCAGTATATGCTAATCTTATGTTTGTTTAGACTATAGTAAAACCATGATTTCTTACAAAATTAGTACGTGTAGGCAGTATATGCTAATGTTATGTTTGTTTAGACTATGGTAAAACCATGATTTCTTGCAAAATTAATACATGTAGCCAGTATATGCTACTGTTGTTTGTTTGTTTAGACTATAGTAAAACCATGGTTTCTTACAAAATTAATACGTGTAGCCAGTATATGCTAATGTTATGTTTGTTTAGACTATAGTAAACCATGATTTCTTGCAAAATTAATACGTGTAGCCAGTATATGCTACTGTTATTTTTGTTTATTTAGACTATAGTAAAACCATGATTTCTTGCAAATTAATATGTGTAGCCAGTATATGCTACTTTTATGTTTGTTTGTTTAGACTATAGTAAAACCATGATTTCTTGCAAAATTAATACATGTAGCCAGTATATGCTACTGTTATGTTTGTTTGTTTAGACTATAGTAAAACCATGATTTCCTTTCTAAATTAATACATGTAGCCTGTATATGCTACTGTTGTTTGTTTGTTTAGACTATAGTAAAACCATGATTTCTTGCTAAATTAATACATGTAGCCAGTATATGCTACTGTTGTTTGTTTAAACTATAGTAAAACCATGGTTTCTTGCAAAATTTATACATGTAGCCAGTATATGCTAATGTTATGTTTGTTTAGACTATGGTAAAACCATGATTTCTTGCAAAATTAATACATCTAGCCAGTATATGCTAATTTTATGTTTGTTTAGACTATAGTAAAACCATGATTTCTTACAAAATTAGTACGTGTAGGCAGTACATGCTAATGTTATGTTTGTTTAGACTATGGTAAAACCATGATTTCTTGCAAAATTAATACATGTAGCCAGTATATGCTACTGTTGTTTGTTTGTTTAGACTATAGTAAAACCATGATTTCTTGCAAAATTAATACGTGTAGCCAGTATATGCTACTGTTATGTTTGTTTGTTTAGACTATAGTAAAACCATGGTTTCTTACAAAATTAATACGTGTAGCCAGTATATGCTAATGTTATTTTTGTTTGTTTAGACTATGGTAAAACCATGATTTCTTGCAAAATTAATACATGTAGCCAGTATATGCTACTGTTGTTTGTTTGTTTAGACTATAGTAAAACCATGGTTTCTTACAAAATTAATACGTGTAGCCAGTATATGCTAATGTTATGTTTGTTTAGACTATAGTAAACCATGATTTCTTGCAAAATTAATACGTGTAGCCAGTATATGCTACTGTTATTTTTGTTTATTTAGACTATAGTAAAACCATGATTTCTTGCAAATTAATGTGTAGCCAGTATATGCTACTTTTATGTTTGTTTGTTTAGACTATAGTAAAACCATGATTTCTTGCAAAATTAATACATGTAGCCAGTATATGCTACTGTTATGTTTGTTTGTTTAGACTATAGTAAAACCATGATTTCCTTTCTAAATTAATACATGTAGCCTGTATATGCTACTGTTGTTTGTTTGTTTAGACTATAGTAAAACCATGATTTCTTGCTAAATTAATACATGTAGCCAGTATATGCTACTGTTGTTTGTTTAAACTATAGTAAAACCATTGTTTCTTGCAAAATTTATACATGTAGCCAGTATATGCTAATGTTATGTTTGTTTAGACTATGGTAAAACCATGATTTCTTGCAAAATTAATACATGTAGCCAGTATATGCTAATTTTATGTTTGTTTAGACTATAGTAAAACCATGATTTCTTACAAAATTAGTACGTGTAGGCAGTATATGCTAATGTTATGTTTGTTTAGACTATGGTAAAACCATGATTTCTTGCAAAATTAATACATGTAGCCAGTATATGCTACTGTTGTTTGTTTGTTTAGACTATAGTAAAACCATGATTTCTTACAAAATTAATACGTGTAGCCAGTATATGCTAATGTTATTTTTGTTTATTTAGACTATAGTAAAACCATGATTTCTTGCAAAATTAATATGTGTAGCCAGTATATGCTACTGTTATGTTTGTTTGTTTAGACTATAGTAATACCATGATTTCCTTTCTAAATTAATACATGTAGCCTGTATATGCTACTGTTTTTTGTTTGTTTAGACTATAGTAAAACCATGATTTCTTGGTAAATTAATACATGTAGCCAGTATATGCTACTGTTTTTGTTTAAACTATAGTAAAACCATGGTTTCTTACAAAATTAATACGTGTAGCCAGTATATGCTAATGTTATGTTTGTTTAGACTATAGTAAACCATGATTTCTTGCAAAATTAATACATGTATCCAGTATATGCTACTGTTATGTTTGTTTGTTTAGACTATAGTAAAACCATGATTTCTTGCAAAATTAATACATTTAGCCAGTATATGCTACTGTTGTTTGTTTGTTTAGACTATAGGAAAACCATGATTTCTTGCAAAATTAATACGTGTAGCCAGTATATGCTAATGTTGTGTTTGTTTAGACTATAGTAAAACCATGATTTCTTGCAAAATTAATACATGTAATCAGTAAATGCTACTGTTGTTTGTTTGTTTAGACTATAGTAAAACCATGATTTCTTGCAAAATTAATACACATAGCCAGTATATGCTACTGTTGTTTGTTTGTTTGTTTAGACTATAGTAAAACCATGATTTCTTGCAAAATTAATACATGTAGCCAGTATAAGCTACTGTTATGTTTGTTTAGACTATAGTAAAACCATGATTTCTTACAAAATTAGTAAGTGTAGGCAGTATATGCTAATGTTATGTTTGTTTAGACTATGGTAAAACCATGATTTCTTGCAAAATTAATACATGTAATCAGTATATGCTACTGTTGTTTGTTTGTTTAGACTATAGTAAAACCATGATTTCCTTTCTAAATTAATACATGTAGCCTGTATATGCTACTGTTGTTTGTTTGTTTAGACTATAGTAAAACCATGATTTCTTGCTAAATTAATACATGTAGCCAGTATATGCTACTGTTGTTTGTTTAAACTATAGTAAAACCATTGTTTCTTGCAAAATTTATACATGTAGCCAGTATATGCTAATGTTATGTTTGTTTAGACTATGGTAAAACCATGATTTCTTGCAAAATTAATACATGTAGCCAGTATATGCTAATTTTATGTTTGTTTAGACTATAGTAAAACCATGATTTCTTACAAAATTAGTACGTGTAGGCAGTATATGCTAATGTTATGTTTGTTTAGACTATGGTAAAACCATGATTTCTTGCAAAATTAATACATGTAGCCAGTATATGCTACTGTTGTTTGTTTGTTTAGACTATAGTAAAACCATGATTTCTTGCAAAATTAATACGTGTAGCCAGTATATGCTACTGTTATGTTTGTTTGTTTAGACTATAGTAAAACCATGGTTTCTTACAAAATTAATACGTGTAGCCAGTATATGCTAATGTTATTTTTGTTTATTTAGACTATAGTAAAACCATGATTTCTTGCAAAATTAATATGTGTAGCCAGTATATGCTACTGTTATGTTTGTTTGTTTAGACTATAGTAATACCATGATTTCCTTTCTAAATTAATACATGTAGCCTGTATATGCTACTGTTTTTTGTTTGTTTAGACTATAGTAAAACCATGATTTCTTGGTAAATTAATACATGTAGCCAGTATATGCTACTGTTTTTGTTTAAACTATAGTAAAACCATGATTTCTTGCTAAATTAATACATGTAGCCAGTATATGCTACTGTTGTTTGTTTAAACTACAGTAAAACCATGGTTTCTTGCAAAATTTATACATGTAGCCAGTATATGCTAATGTTATGTTTGTTTAGACTATGGTAAAACCATGATTTCTTGCAAAATTAATACATGTAGCCAGTATATGCTAATTTTATGTTTGTTTAGACTATAGTAAAACCATGATTTCTTACAAAATTAGTACGTGTAGGCAGTATATGCTACTGTTGTTTGTTTGTTTAGACTATAGTAAAACCATGATTTCTTGCAAAATTAATACATGTAGCCAGTATATGCTACTGTTGTTTGTTTGTTTAGACTATAGTAAAACCATGATTTCTTGCAAAATTAATACGTGTAGCCAGTATATGCTACTGTTATGTTTGTTTGTTTAGACTATGGTAAAACCATGATTTCTTGCAAAATTAATACATGTAGCCAGTATATGCTAATCTTATGTTTGTTTAGACTATAGTAAAACCATGATTTCTTACAAAATTAGTACGTGTAGGCAGTATATGCTAATGTTATGTTTGTTTAGACTATGGTAAAACCATGATTTCTTGCAAAATTAATACATGTAGCCAGTATATGCTACTGTTGTTTGTTTGTTTAGACTATAGTAAAACCATGGTTTCTTACAAAATTAATACGTGTAGCCAGTATATGCTAATGTTATGTTTGTTTAGACTATAGTAAACCATGATTTCTTGCAAAATTAATACGTGTAGCCAGTATATGCTACTGTTATTTTTGTTTATTTAGACTATAGTAAAACCATGATTTCTTGCAAATTAATGTGTAGCCAGTATATGCTACTTTTATGTTTGTTTGTTTAGACTATAGTAAAACCATGATTTCTTGCAAAATTAATACATGTAGCCAGTATATGCTACTGTTGTTTGTTTGTTTAGACTATAGTAAAACCATGATTTCTTGCAAAATTAATACGTGTAGCCAGTATATGCTACTGTTATGTTTGTTTGTTTAGACTATAGTAAAACCATGGTTTCTTACAAAATTAATACGTGTAGCCAGTATATGCTAATGTTATTTTTGTTTATTTAGACTATAGTAAAACCATGATTTCTTGCAAAATTAATATGTGTAGCCAGTATATGCTACTGTTATGTTTGTTTGTTTAGACTATAGTAATACCATGATTTCCTTTCTAAATTAATACATGTAGCCTGTATATGCTACTGTTTTTTGTTTGTTTAGACTATAGTAAAACCATGATTTCTTGGTAAATTAATACATGTAGCCAGTATATGCTACTGTTTTTGTTTAAACTATAGTAAAACCATGATTTCTTGCTAAATTAATACATGTAGCCAGTATATGCTACTGTTGTTTGTTTAAACTACAGTAAAACCATGGTTTCTTGCAAAATTTATACATGTAGCCAGTATATGCTAATGTTATGTTTGTTTAGACTATGGTAAAACCATGATTTCTTGCAAAATTAATACATGTAGCCAGTATATGCTAATTTTATGTTTGTTTAGACTATAGTAAAACCATGATTTCTTACAAAATTAGTACGTGTAGGCAGTATATGCTACTGTTGTTTGTTTGTTTAGACTATAGTAAAACCATGATTTCTTGCAAAATTAATACATGTAGCCAGTATATGCTACTGTTGTTTGTTTGTTTAGACTATAGTAAAACCATGATTTCTTGCAAAATTAATACGTGTAGCCAGTATATGCTACTGTTATGTTTGTTTGTTTAGACTATGGTAAAACCATGATTTCTTGCAAAATTAATACATGTAGCCAGTATATGCTAATCTTATGTTTGTTTAGACTATAGTAAAACCATGATTTCTTACAAAATTAGTACGTGTAGGCAGTATATGCTAATGTTATGTTTGTTTAGACTATGGTAAAACCATGATTTCTTGCAAAATTAATACATGTAGCCAGTATATGCTACTGTTGTTTGTTTGTTTAGACTATAGTAAAACCATGGTTTCTTACAAAATTAATACGTGTAGCCAGTATATGCTAATGTTATGTTTGTTTAGACTATAGTAAACCATGATTTCTTGCAAAATTAATACGTGTAGCCAGTATATGCTACTGTTATTTTTGTTTATTTAGACTATAGTAAAACCATGATTTCTTGCAAATTAATGTGTAGCCAGTATATGCTACTTTTATGTTTGTTTGTTTAGACTATAGTAAAACCATGATTTCTTGCAAAATTAATACATGTAGCCAGTATATGCTACTGTTATGTTTGTTTGTTTAGACTATAGTAAAACCATGATTTCCTTTTAAATTAATACATGTAGCCTGTATATGCTACTGTTGTTTGTTTGTTTAGACTATAGTAAAACCATGATTTCTTGCTAAATTAATACATGTAGCCAGTATATGCCACTGTTGTTTGTTTAAACTATAGTAAAACCATTGTTTCTTGCAAAATTTATACATGTAGCCAGTATATGCTAATGTTATGTTTGTTTAGACTATGGTAAAACCATGATTTCTTGCAAAATTAATACATGTAGCCAGTATATGCTAATTTTATGTTTGTTTAGACTATAGTAAAACCATGATTTCTTACAAAATTAGTACGTGTAGGCAGTATATGCTAATGTTATGTTTGTTTAGACTATGGTAAAACCATGATTTCTTGCAAAATTAATACATGTAGCCAGTATATGCTACTGTTGTTTGTTTGTTTAGACTATAGTAAAACCATGATTTCTTGCAAAATTAATACGTGTAGCCAGTATATGCTACTGTTATGTTTGTTTGTTTAGACTATAGTAAAACCATGGTTTCTTACAAAATTAATACGTGTAGCCAGTATATGCTAATGTTATTTTTGTTTATTTAGACTATAGTAAAACCATGATTTCTTGCAAAATTAATATGTGTAGCCAGTATATGCTACTGTTATGTTTGTTTGTTTAGACTATAGTAATACCATGATTTCCTTTCTAAATTAATACATGTAGCCTGTATATGCTACTGTTTTTTGTTTGTTTAGACTATAGTAAAACCATGATTTCTTGGTAAATTAATACATGTAGCCAGTATATGCTACTGTTTTTGTTTAAACTATAGTAAAACCATGGTTTCTTACAAAATTAATACGTGTAGCCAGTATATGCTAATGTTATGTTTGTTTAGACTATAGTAAACCATGATTTCTTGCAAAATTAATACATGTATCCAGTATATGCTACTGTTATGTTTGTTTGTTTAGACTATAGTAAAACCATGATTTCTTGCAAAATTAATACATTTAGCCAGTATATGCTACTGTTGTTTGTTTGTTTAGACTATAGTAAAACCATGATTTCTTGCAAAATTAATACGTGTAGCCAGTATATGCTAATGTTGTGTTTGTTTAGACTATAGTAAAACCATTATTTCTTGCAAAATTAATACATGTAATCAGTAAATGCTACTGTTGTTTGTTTGTTTAGACCATAGTAAAACCATGATTTCTTGCAAAATTAATACACATAGCCAGTATATGCTTCTGTTGTTTGTTTGTTTGTTTAGACTATAGTAAAACCATGATTTCTTGCAAAATTAATACATGTAGCCAGTATATGCTACTGTTATGTTTGTTTAGACTATAGTAAAACCATGATTTCTTACAAAATTAGTACGTGTAGGCAGTATATGCTAATGTTATGTTTGTTTAGACTATGGTAAAACCATGATTTCTTGCAAAATTAATACATGTAATCAGTATATGCTACTGTTGTTTGTTTGTTTAGACTATAGTAAAACCATGATTTCTTGCAAAATTAATACATGTAGCCAGTATATGCTACTGTTATGTTTGTTTAGACTATAGTAAAACCATGATTTCCTTTTTAAATTAATACATGTAGCCAGTATATGCTACTGTTGTTTGTTTAAACTATAGTAAAACCATGGTTTCTTGCAAAATTTATACATGTAGCCAGTATATGCTAATGTTATGTTTGTTTAGACTATGGTAAAACCATGATTTCTTGCAAAATTAATACATGTAGCCAGTATATGCTAATTTTATGTTTGTTTAGACTATAGTAAAACCATGATTTCTTACAAAATTAGTACGTGTAGGCAGTATATGCTACTGTTGTTTGTTTGTTTAGACTATAGTAAAACCATGATTTCTTGCAAAATTAATACATGTAGCCAGTATATGCTACTGTTGTTTGTTTGTTTAGACTATAGTAAAACCATGATTTCTTGCAAAATTAATACGTGTAGCCAGTATATGCTACTGTTATGTTTGTTTGTTTAGACTATGGTAAAACCATGATTTCTTGCAAAATTAATACATGTAGCCAGTATATGCTAATCTTATGTTTGTTTAGACTATAGTAAAACCATGATTTCTTACAAAATTAGTACGTGTAGGCAGTATATGCTAATGTTATGTTTGTTTAGACTATGGTAAAACCATGATTTCTTGCAAAATTAATACATGTAGCCAGTATATGCTACTGTTGTTTGTTTGTTTAGACTATAGTAAAACCATGGTTTCTTACAAAATTAATACGTGTAGCCAGTATATGCTAATGTTATGTTTGTTTAGACTATAGTAAACCATGATTTCTTGCAAAATTAATACGTGTAGCCAGTATATGCTACTGTTATTTTTGTTTATTTAGACTATAGTAAAACCATGATTTCTTGCAAATTAATGTGTAGCCAGTATATGCTACTTTTATGTTTGTTTGTTTAGACTATAGTAAAACCATGATTTCTTGCAAAATTAATACATGTAGCCAGTATATGCTACTGTTATGTTTGTTTGTTTAGACTATAGTAAAACCATGATTTCCTTTCTAAATTAATACATGTAGCCTGTATATGCTACTGTTGTTTGTTTGTTTAGACTATAGTAAAACCATGATTTCTTGCTAAATTAATACATGTAGCCAGTATATGCTACTGTTGTTTGTTTAAACTATAGTAAAACCATTGTTTCTTGCAAAATTTATACATGTAGCCAGTATATGCTAATGTTATGTTTGTTTAGACTATGGTAAAACCATGATTTCTTGCAAAATTAATACATGTAGCCAGTATATGCTAATTTTATGTTTGTTTAGACCATAGTAAAACCATGATTTCTTACAAAATTAGTACGTGTAGGCAGTATATGCTAATGTTATGTTTGTTTAGACTATGGTAAAACCATGATTTCTTGCAAAATTAATACATGTAGCCAGTATATGCTACTGTTGTTTGTTTGTTTAGACTATAGTAAAACCATGATTTCTTGCAAAATTAATACGTGTAGCCAGTATATGCTACTGTTATGTTTGTTTGTTTAGACTATAGTAAAACCATGGTTTCTTACAAAATTAATACGTGTAGCCAGTATATGCTAATGTTATTTTTGTTTATTTAGACTATAGTAAAACCATGATTTCTTGCAAAATTAATATGTGTAGCCAGTATATGCTACTGTTATGTTTGTTTGTTTAGACTATAGTAATACCATGATTTCCTTTCTAAATTAATACATGTAGCCTGTATATGCTACTGTTTTTTGTTTGTTTAGACTATAGTAAAACCATGATTTCTTGGTAAATTAATACATGTAGCCAGTATATGCTACTGTTTTTGTTTAAACTATAGTAAAACCATGGTTTCTTACAAAATTAATACGTGTAGCCAGTATATGCTAATGTTATGTTTGTTTAGACTATAGTAAACCATGATTTCTTGCAAAATTAATACATGTATCCAGTATATGCTACTGTTATGTTTGTTTGTTTAGACTATAGTAAAACCATGATTTCTTGCAAAATTAATACATTTAGCCAGTATATGCTACTGTTGTTTGTTTGTTTAGACTATAGTAAAACCATGATTTCTTGCAAAATTAATACGTGTAGCCAGTATATGCTAATGTTGTGTTTGTTTAGACTATAGTAAAACCATGATTTCTTGCAAAATTAATACATGTAATCAGTAAATGCTACTGTTGTTTGTTTGTTTAGACTATAGTAAAACCATGATTTCTTGCAAAATTAATACACATAGCCAGTATATGCTACTGTTGTTTGTTTGTTTGTTTAGACTATAGTAAAACCATGATTTCTTGCAAAATTAATACATGTAGCCAGTATATGCTACTGTTATGTTTGTTTAGACTATAGTAAAACCATGATTTCTTACAAAATTAGTACGTGTAGGCAGTATATGCTAATGTTATGTTTGTTTAGACTATGGTAAAACCATGATTTCTTGCAAAATTAATACATGTAATCAGTATATGCTACTGTTGTTTGTTTGTTTAGACTATAGTAAAACCATGATTTCTTGCAAAATTAATACATGTAGCCAGTATATGCTACTGTTATGTTTGTTTAGACTATAGTAAAACCATGATTTCCTTTCTAAATTAATACATGTAGCCTGTATATGCTACTATTGTTTGTTTGTTTAGACTATAGTAAAACCATGATTTCTTGCTAAATTAATACATGTAGCCAGTATATGCTACTGTTGTTTGTTTAAACTATAGTAAAACCATGGTTTCTTGCAAAATTTATACATGTAGCCAGTATATGCTAATGTTATGTTTGTTTAGACTATGGTAAAACCATGATTTCTTGCAAAATTAATACATGTAGCCAGTATATGCTAATTTTATGTTTGTTTAGACTATAGTAAAACCATGATTTCTTACAAAATTAGTACGTGTAGGCAGTATATGCTACTGTTGTTTGTTTGTTTAGACTATAGTAAAACCATGATTTCTTGCAAAATTAATACATGTAGCCAGTATATGCTACTGTTGTTTGTTTGTTTAGACTATAGTAAAACCATGATTTCTTGCAAAATTAATACGTGTAGCCAGTATATGCTACTGTTATGTTTGTTTGTTTAGACTATGGTAAAACCATGATTTCTTGCAAAATTAATACATGTAGCCAGTATATGCTAATCTTATGTTTGTTTAGACTATAGTAAAACCATGATTTCTTACAAAATTAGTACGTGTAGGCAGTATATGCTAATGTTATGTTTGTTTAGACTATGGTAAAACCATGATTTCTTGCAAAATTAATACATGTAGCCAGTATATGCTACTGTTGTTTGTTTGTTTAGACTATAGTAAAACCATGGTTTCTTACAAAATTAATACGTGTAGCCAGTATATGCTAATGTTATGTTTGTTTAGACTATAGTAAACCATGATTTCTTGCAAAATTAATACGTGTAGCCAGTATATGCTACTGTTATTTTTGTTTATTTAGACTATAGTAAAACCATGATTTCTTGCAAATTAATATGTGTAGCCAGTATATGCTACTTTTATGTTTGTTTGTTTAGACTATAGTAAAACCATGATTTCTTGCAAAATTAATACATGTAGCCAGTATATGCTACTGTTATGTTTGTTTGTTTAGACTATAGTAAAACCATGATTTCCTTTCTAAATTAATACATGTAGCCTGTATATGCTACTGTTGTTTGTTTGTTTAGACTATAGTAAAACCATGATTTCTTGCTAAATTAATACATGTAGCCAGTATATGCTACTGTTGTTTGTTTAAACTATAGTAAAACCATGGTTTCTTGCAAAATTTATACATGTAGCCAGTATATGCTAATGTTATGTTTGTTTAGACTATGGTAAAACCATGATTTCTTGCAAAATTAATACATGTAGCCAGTATATGCTAATTTTATGTTTGTTTAGACTATAGTAAACCATTATTTCTTGCAAAATTAATACATTTAGCCAGTATATGCTACTGTTGTTTGTTTGTTTAGACTATAGTAAAACCATGATTTCTTGCAAAATTAATACGTGTAGCCAGTATATGCTAATGTTGTGTTTGTTTAGACTATAGTAAAACCATGATTTCTTGCAAAATTAATACATGTAATCAGTAAATGCTACTGTTGTTTGTTTGTTTAGACTATAGTAAAACCATGATTTCTTGCAAAATTAATACACATAGCCAGTATATGCTACTGTTGTTTGTTTGTTTGTTTAGACTATAGTAAAACCATGATTTCTTGCTAAATTAATACATGTAGCCAGTATATGCTACTGTTATGTTTGTTTAGACTATAGTAAAACCATGATTTCTTACAAAATTAGTACGTGTAGGCAGTATATGCTAATGTTATGTTTGTTTAGACTATGGTAAAACCATGATTTCTTGCAAAATTAATACATGTAATCAGTATATGCTACTGTTGTTTGTTTGTTTAGACTATAGTAAAACCATGATTTCTTGCAAAATTAATACATATAGCCAGTATATGCTACTGTTGTTTGTTTGTTTGTTTAGACTATAGTAACACCATGATTTCTTGCAAAATTAATACATATAGCCAGTATAAGCTACTGTTATTTTTGTTTATTTAGACTATAGTAAAACCATGATTTCTTGCAAAATTAATATGTGTAGCCAGTATATGCTACTGTTATGTTTGTTTGTTTAGACTATAGTAAAACCATGATTTCTTGCAAAAATAATACGTGTAGCCAGTATATGCTACTGTTATTTTTGTTTATTAACACTATAGTAAAACCATGATTTCTTGCAAAATTAATACATGTAGCCAGTATATGCTAATGTTATGTTTGTTTGTTTAGACTATAGTAAAACCACGATTTCTTGCAAAATTAATACATGTAGCCAGTATATGCTACTGTTGTTTGTTTGTTTAGACTATAGTAAAACCATGATTTCTTGCAAAATTAATAAATATAGCCAGTATATGCTACTGTTGTTTGTTTGTTTGTTTAGACTATAGTAAAACCATGATTTCTTGCTAAATAAATACATTTAGCCAGTATATGCTACTGTTGTTTGTTTGTTTAGACTATAGTAAAACCATGATTTCTTGCAAACTTAATACATGTAGCCAGTATATGCTAATGTTATGTTTGTTTGTTTAGACTATAGTAAAACCATGGTTTCTTACAAAATTAATACGTGTAGCCAGTATATGCTAATGTTATGTTTGTTTAGACTATAGTAAAACCATGATTTCTTACAAAATTAATACGTGTAGCCAGTATATGCTACTGTTGTTTTTGTTTATTTAGACTATAGTAAAATCATGATTTCTTGCAAAATTATTATGTGTAGCCAGTATATGCTACTGTTATGTTTGTTTGTTTAGACTATAGTAAAACCATGATTTCTTGCAAAATTAATACATGTAGCCAGTATATGCTACTGTTATGTTTGTTTGTTTAGACTATAGTAAAACCAAGATTTCCTTTCTAAATTAATACATGTAGCCAGTATATGCTACTGTTTTTGTTTAAACTATAGTAAAACCATGGTTTCTTGCAAAATGTATACATGTAGCCAGTATATGCTAATGTTATGTTTGTTTAGACTATAGTAAACCATGATTTCTTGCAAAATTAATACATGTATCCAGTATATGCTACTGTTATGTTTGTTTGTTTAGACTATAGTAAAACCATGATTTCTTGCAAAATTAATACATTTAGCCAGTATATGCTACTGTTGTTTGTTTGTTTAGACTATAGTAAAACCATGATTTCTTGCAAAATTAATACGTGTAGCCAGTATATGCTAATGTTGTGTTTGTTTAGACTATAGTAAAACCATGATTTCTTGCAAAATTAATACATGTAATCAGTAAATGCTACTGTTGTTTGTTTGTTTAGACTATAGTAAAACCATGATTTCTTGCAAAATTAATACACATAGCCAGTATATGCTACTGTTGTTTGTTTGTTTGTTTAGACTATAGTAAAACCATGATTTCTTGCAAAATTAATACATGTAGCCAGTATATGCTACTGTTATGTTTGTTTACACTATAGTAAAACCATGATTTCTTACAAAATTAGTACGTGTAGGCAGTATATGCTAATGTTATGTTTGTTTAGACTATGGTAAAACCATGATTTCTTGCAAAATTAATACATGTAATCAGTATATGCTACTGTTGTTTGTTTGTTTAGACTATAGTAAAACCATGATTTCTTGCAAAATTAATACATATAGCCAGTATAAGCTACTTTTATTTTTGTTTATTTAGACTATAGTAAAACCATGATTTCTTGCAAAATTAATATGTGTAGCCAGTATATGCTACTGTTATGTTTGTTTGTTTAGACTATAGTAAAACCATGATTTCTTGCAAAAATAATACGTGTAGCCAGTATATGCTACTGTTATTTTTGTTTATTAACAATATAGTAAAACCATGATTTCTTGCAAAATTAATACATGTAGCCAGTATATGCTAATGTTATGTTTGTTTGTTTAGACTATAGTAAAACCACGATTTCTTGCAAAAATAATACATGTAGCCAGTATATGCTACTGTTGTTTGTTTGTTTAGACTATAGTAAAACCATGATTTCTTGCAAAATTAATACATATAGCCAGTATATGCTACTGTTGTTTGTTTGTTTGTTTAGACTATAGTAAAACCATGATTTCTTGCTAAATAAATACATTTAGCCAGTATATGCTACTGTTGTTTGTTTGTTTAGACTATAGTAAAACCATGATTTCTTGCAAACTTAATACAAGTAGCCAGTATATGCTAATGTTATGTTTGTTTGTTTAGACTATAGTAAAACCATGGTTTCTTACAAAATTAATACGTGTAGCCAGTATATGCTAATGTTATGTTTGTTTAGACTATAGTAAAACCATGATTTCTTACAAAATTAATACGTGTAGCCAGTATATGCTACTGTTGTTTTTGTTTATTTAGACTATAGTAAAATCATGATTTCTTGCAAAATTAATACATGTAATCAGTATATGCTACTGTTGTTTGTTTGTTTAGACTATAGTAAAACCATGATTTCTTGCAAAATTAATACATATAGCCAGTATAAGCTACTTTTATTTTTGTTTATTTAGACTATAGTAAAACCATGATTTCTTGCAAAATTAATATGTGTAGCCAGTATATGCTACTGTTATGTTTGTTTGTTTAGACTATAGTAAAACCATGATTTCTTGCAAAAATAATACGTGTAGCCAGTATATGCTACTGTTATTTTTGTTTATTAACAATATAGTAAAACCATGATTTCTTGCAAAATTAATACATGTAGCCAGTATATGCTAATGTTATGTTTGTTTGTTTAGACTATAGTAAAACCACGATTTCTTGCAAAATTAATACATGTAGCCAGTATATGCTACTGTTGTTTGTTTGTTTAGACTATAGTAAAACCATGATTTCTTGCAAAATTAATACATATAGCCAGTATATGCTACTGTTGTTTGTTTGTTTGTTTAGACTATAGTAAAACCATGATTTCTTGCTAAATAAATACATTTAGCCAGTATATGCTACTGTTGTTTGTTTGTTTAGACTATAGTAAAACCATGATTTCTTGCAAACTTAATACATGTAGCCAGTATATGCTAATGTTATGTTTGTTTGTTTAGACTATAGTAAAACCATGGTTTCTTACAAAATTAATACGTGTAGCCAGTATATGCTAATGTTATGTTTGTTTAGACTATAGTAAAACCAAGATTTCCTTTCTAAATTAATACATGTAGCCAGTATATGCTACTGTTTTTGTTTAAACTATAGTAAAACCATGGTTTCTTGCAAAATGTATATATGTAGCCAGTATATGCTAATGTTATGTTTGTTTAGACTATGGTAAAACCATGATTTCTTGCAAAATTAATACATGTAGCCAGTATATGCTAATGTTATGTTTGTTTAAACTATGGTAAAACCATGATTTCTTACAAAATTAGTACGTGTAGGCAGTATATGCTAATGTTATGTTTGTTTAGACTATGGTAAAACCATGATTTCTTGCAAAATTAATACATGTAGCCAGTATATGCTACTGTTGTTTGTTTGTTTAGACAATAGTAAAACCATGGTTTCTTACAAAATTAATACGTGTAGCCAGTATATGCTAATGTTATGTTTGTTTAGACTATAGTAAACCATGATTTCTTGCAAAATTAATACGTGTAGCCAGTATATGCTACTGTTATTTTTGTTTATTTAGACTATAGTAAAACCATGATTTCTTGCAAAATTAATATGTGTAGCCAGTATATGCTACTGTTATGTTTGTTTGTTTAGACTATAGTAAAACCATGATTTCTTGCAAAATTAATACATGTAGCCAGTATATGCTACTGTTATGTTTGTTTGTTTAGACTATAGTAAAACCATGATTTCCTTTCTAAATTAATACATGTAGCCTGTATATGCTACTGTTGTTTGTTTGTTTAGACTATAGTAAAACCATGATTTCTTGCTAAATTAATACATGTAGCCAGTATATGCTACTGTTTTTGTTTAAACTATAGTAAAACCATGGTTTCTTGCAAAATTTATACATGTAGCCAGTATATGCTAATGTTATGTTTGTTTAGACTATGGTAAAACCATGATTTCTTGCAAAATTAATACATGTAGCTAGTATATGCTAATGTTATGTTTGTTTAGACTATAGTAAAACCATGATTTCTTACAAAATTAGTACGTGTAGGCAATATATGCTAATGTTATGTTTGTTTAGACTATGGTAAAACCATGATTTCTTGCAAAATTAATACATGTAGCCAGTATATGCTACTGTTGTTTGTTTGTTTAGACTACAGTAAAACCATGATTTCTTGCAAAATTAATACGTGTAGCCAGTATATGCTACTGTTATGTTTGTTTGTTTAAACTATAGTAAAACCATGATTTCTTGCAAAATAAATACATTTAGCCAGTATATGCTACTGTTGTTTGTTCGTTTAGACTATAGTAAAACCATGATTTCTTGCAAACTTAATACATGTAGCCAGTATATGCTAATGTTATGTTTGTTTGTTTAGACTATAGTAAAACCATGATTTCTTACAAAATTAATACGTGTAGCCAGTATATGCTAATGTTATGTTTGTTTAGACCATGGTAAAACCATGATTTCTTGCAAAAATAATACGTGTAGCCAGTATATGCTACTATTATTTTTGTTTATTTAGACTATAGTAAAACCATGATTTCTTGCAAAATTAATATGTGTAGCCAGTATATGCTACTGTTATGTTTGTTTGTTTAGACTATAGTAAAACCATGATTTCTTGCAAAATTAATATGTGTAGCCAGTATATGCTACTGTTATGTTTGTTTGTTTAGACTATAGTAAAACCATGATTTCTTGCAAAATTAATACATGTAGCCAGTATATGCTACTGTTATGTTTGTTTGTTGAGACTATAGTAAAACCATGATTTCCTTTCTAAATTAATACATGTAGCCAGTATATGCTACTGTTTTTGTTTAAACTATAGTAAAACCATGGTTTCTTGCAAAATTTATACATGTAGCCAGTATATGCTAATGTTATGTTTGTTTAGACTATGGTAAAACCATGATTTCTTGCAAAATTAATACATGTAGCCAGTATATGCTAATGTTATGTTTGTTTAGACTATAGTAAAACCATGATTTCTTGCAAAATTAATATGTGTAGCCAGTATATGCTACTGTTATGTTTGTTTGTTTAGACTATAGTAAAACCATGATTTCTTGGTAAATTAATACATGTAGCCAGTATATGCTACTGTTTTTGTTTAAACTATAGTAAAACCATGGTTTCTTGCAAAATGTATACATGTAGCCAGTATATGCTAATGTTATGTTTGTTTAGACTATGGTAAAACCATGATTTCTTGCAAAATTAGTACATGTAGCCAGTATATGCTAATGTTATGTTTGTTTAGACTATAGTAAAACCATGATTTCTTGCAAAATAAATACATGTAGCCAGTATATGCTACTGTTATGTTTGTTTGTTTAGACTATAGTAAAACCATGATTTCTTGCGAAATTAATATGTGTAGCCAGTATATGCTACTGTTATGTTTGTTTGTTTAGACTATAGTAAAACCATGATTTCATTTCTAAATTAATACATGTAGCCTGTATATGCTACTGTTGTTTGTTTGTTTAGACTATAGTAAAACCATGGTTTCTTACAAAATTAATACGTGTAGCCAGTATATGCTAATGTTATGTTTGTTTAGACTATAGTAAACCATGATTTCTTGCAAAATTAATACATGTATCCAGTATATGCTACTGTTATGTTTGTTTGTTTAGACTATAGTAAAACCATGATTTCTTGCAAAATTAATACGTGTAGCCAGTATATGCTAATGTTGTGTTTGTTTAGACTATAGTAAAACCATGATTTCTTGCAAAATTAATACATGTAATCAGTAAATGCTACTGTTGTTTGTTTGTTTAGACTATAGTAAAACCATGATTTCTTGCAAAATTAATACATATAGCCAGTATATGCTACTGTTGTTTGTTTGTTTGTTTAGACTATAGTAAAACCATGATTTCTTGCAAAATTAATACATGTAGCCAGTATATGCTACTGTTATGTTTGTTTGTTTAGACTATAGTAAAGCCATGGTTTCTTGCAAAATTAATACATTTAGCCAGTATATGCTACTGTTGTTTGTTTGTTTGTTTAGACTATAGTAAAACCATGATTTCTTGCAAAATTAATACGGGTAGCCAGTATATGCTAATGTTGTGTTTGTTTAGACTATAGTAAAACCATGATTTCTTGCAAAATTAATACATGTAGCCAGTATATGCTACTGTTATGTTTGTTTAGACTATAGTAAAACCATGGTTTCTTGCTAAATTAATACATGTAGCCAGTATATGCTAATGTTATGTTCGTTTAGACTATGGTAAAACCATGATTTCTTGCAAAAATAATACACGTAGCCAGTATATGCTACTGTTATGTTTGTTTCGACTATGGTAAAACCATGATTTCTTGCAAAATTAATACATGTAGCCAGTATATGCTACTGTTTTTGTTTAAACTATAGTAAAACCATGGTTTCTTGCAAAATTTATACATGTAGCCAGTATATGCTATGTTATGTTTGTTTAGACTATAGTAAAACCATGATTTCTTGCAAAATTAATACATGTAGCCAGTATATGCTAATGTTATGTTTGTTTAGACTATAGTAAAACCATGATTTCTTACAAAATTAATACGTGTAGCCAGTATATGCTACTGTTATGTTTGTTTAGACTATGGTAAAACCATGATTTCTTGCAAACTTAATACATGTAGCCAGTATATGCTACTGTTGTTTGTTTGTTTAGACTATAGTAAAACCATGGTTTCTCTCTAAATTAATACATGTAGCCAGAATATGCTAATGTTTTGTTTTCTTTTGACTATAGTAAAACCATGATTTCTTGCAAAATTAATACATATAGCCAGTATATGCTACTGTTATGTTTGTTTGTTTGTTTAGACTATAGTAAAACCATGATTTCTTGCAAAATAAATACATTTAGCCAGTATATGCTACTGTTGTTTGTTTGTTTAGACTATAGTAAAACCATGATTTCTTGCAAACTTAATACATGTAGCCAGTATATGGTAATGTTATGTTTGTTTGTTTAGACTATAGTAAAACCATGGTTTCTTACAAAATTAATACGTGTAGCCAGTATATGCTAATGTTATGTTTGTTTAGACTATAGTAAAACATGATTTCTTGAAAAACTAATACGTGTAGCCAGTATATGCTACTGTTATTTTTGTTCATTTAGACTATAGTAAAACCATGATTTCTTGCAAAATTAATATGTGTAGCCAGTATATGCTACTGTTATGTTTGTTTGTTTAGACTATAGTAAAACCATGATTTCTTGCAAAATTAATACATGTAGCCAGTATATGCTACTGTTATGTTTGTTTGTTTAGACTATAGTAAAACCATGATTTCCTTTCTAAATTAATACATGTAGCCTGTATATGCTACTGTTGTTTGTTTGTTTAGACTATAGTAAAACCATGATTTCTTGCTAAATTAATACATGTAGCCAGTATATGCTACTGTTTTTGTTTAAACTATAGTAAAACCATGGTTTCTTGCAAAATTTATACATGTAGCCAGTATATGCTAATGTTATGTTTGTTTAGACTATGGTAAAACCATGATTTCCTGCAAAATTAATACATGTAGCCAGTATATGCTACTGTTGTTTGTTTGTTTAGACTATAGTAAAACCATGGTTTTTCTCTAAATTAATACATGTAGCCAGTATATGCTAATGTTTTGTTTGTTTAGACTATAGTAAAACCATGATTTCTTGCAAAATTAATACATATACCCAGTATATGCTACTGTTGTTTGTTTGTTTGTTTAGACTATAGTAAAACCATGATTTCTTGCAAAATTAATACATATAGCCAGTATATGCTAATGTTATGTTTGTTTGTTTAGACTATAGTAAAGCCATGGTTTCTTGCAAAATTAATACATTTAGCCAGTATATGCTACTGTTGTTTGTTTGTTTGTTTGTTTAGACTATAGTAAAACCATGATTTCTTGCAAAATTAATACGTGTAGCCAGTATATGCTAATGTTGTGTTTGTTTAGACTATAGTAAAACCATGATTTCTTGCAAAATTAATACATGTAGCCAGTATATGCTACTGTTATGTTTGTTTAGACTATAGTAAAACCATGGTTTCTTGCTAAATTAATACATGTAGCCAGTATATGCTAATGTTATGTTCGTTTAGACTATGGTAAAACCATGATTTCTTGCAAAAATAATACACGTAGCCAGTATATGCTACTGTTATGTTTGTTTAGACTATGGTAAAACCATGATTTCTTGCAAAATTAATACATGTAGCCAATATATGCTACTGTTTTTGTTTAAACTATAGTAAAACCATGGTTTCTTGCAAAATTTATACATGTAGCCAGTATATGCTATGTTATGTTTGTTTAGACTATAGTAAAACCATGATTTCTTGCAAAATTAATACATGTAGCCAGTATATGCTAATGTTATGTTTGTTTAGACTATAGTAAAACCATGATTTCTTACAAAATTAATACGTGTAGCCAGTATATGCTACTGTTATGTTTGTTTAGACTATGGTAAAACCATGATTTCTTGCAAACTTAATACATGTAGCCAGTATATGCTACTGTTGTTTGTTTGTTTAGACTATAGTAAAACCATGGTTTCTCTCTAAATTAATACATGTAGCCAGTATATGCTAATGTTTTGTTTTCTTTTGACTATAGTAAAACCATGATTTCTTGCAAAATTAATACATGTAGCCAGTATATGCTACTGTTATGTTTGTTTGTTTAGAGTATAGTAAAACCATGATTTCTTGCAAAATTAATACATATAGCCAGTATATGCTACTGTTGTTTGTTTGTTTAGACTATAGTAAAACCATGATTTCTTGCAAAATAAATACATTTAGCCAGTATATGCTACTGTTGTTTGTTTGTTTAGACTATAGTAAAACCATGATTTCTTGCAAACTTAATACATGTAGCCAGTATATGGTAATGTTATGTTTGTTTGTTTAGACTATAGTAAAACCATGGTTTCTTACAAAATTAATACGTGTAGCCAGTATATGCTAATGTTATGTTTGTTTAGACTATAGTAAACCATGATTTCTTGAAAAACTAATACTTGTAGCCAGTATATGCTACTGTTATTTTTGTTCATTTAGACTATAGTAAAACCATGATTTCTTGCAAAATTAATATGTGTAGCCAGTATATGCTACTGTTGTTTGTTTGTTTAGACTGTAGTAAAACCATGGTTTCTCTCTAAATTAATACATGTAGCCAGAATATGCTAATGTTTTGTTTTCTTTTGACTATAGTAAAACCATGATTTCTTGCAAAATTAATACATATAGCCAGTATATGCTACTGTTATGTTTGTTTGTTTGTTTAGACTATAGTAAAACCATGATTTCTTGCAAAATAAATACATTTAGCCAGTATATGCTACTGTTGTTTGTTTGTTTAGACTATAGTAAAACCATGATTTCTTGCAAACTTAATACATGTAGCCAGTATATGGTAATGTTATGTTTGTTTGTTTAGACTATAGTAAAACCATGGTTTCTTACAAAATTAATACGTGTAGCCAGTATATGCTAATGTTATGTTTGTTTAGACTATAGTAAACCATGATTTCTTGAAAAACTAATACGTGTAGCCAGTATATGCTACTGTTATTTTTGTTCATTTAGACGATAGTAAAACCATGATTTCTTGCAAAATTAATATGTGTAGCCAGTATATGCTACTGTTATGTTTGTTTGTTTAGACTATAGTAAAACCATGATTTCTTGCAAAATTAATACATGTAGCCAGTATATGCTACTGTTATGTTTGTTTGTTTAGACTATAGTAAAACCATGATTTCTTGCTAAATTAATACATGTAGCCAGTATATGCTACTGTTTTTGTTTAAACTATAGTAAAACCATGGCTTCTTGCAAAATTTATACATGTAGCCAGTATATGCTAATGTTATGTTTGTTTAGACTATGGTAAAACCATGATTTCCTGCAAAATTAATACATGTAGCCAGTATATGCTACTGTTGTTTGTTTGTTTAGACTATAGTAAAACCATGGTTTCTCTCTAAATTAATACATGTAGCCAGTATATGCTAATGTTTTGTTTGTTTAGACTATAGTAAAACCATGATTTCTTGCTAAATTAATACATATACCCAGTATATGCTACTGTTGTTTGTTTGTTTGTTTAGACTATAGTAAAACCATGATTTCTTGCAAAATTAATACATATAGCCAGTATATGCTAATGTTATGTTTGTTTGTTTAGACTATAGTAAAGCCATGGTTTCTTGCAAAATTAATACATTTAGCCAGTATATGCTACTGTTGTTTGTTTGTTTGTTTGTTTAGACTATAGTAAAACCATGATTTCTTGTAAAATTAATACGTGTAGCCAGTATATGCTAATGTTGTGTTTGTTTAGACTATAGTAAAACCATGATTTCTTGCAAAATTAATACATGTAGCCAGTATATGCTACTGTTATGTTTGTTTAGACTATAGTAAAACCATGGTTTCTTGCTAAATTAATACATGTAGCCAGTATATGCTAATGTTATGTTCGTTTAGACTATGGTAAAACCATGATTTCTTGCAAAAATAATACACGTAGCCAGTATATGCTACTGTTATGTTTGTTTAGACTATGGTAAAACCATGATTTCTTGCAAAATTAATACATGTAGCCAATATATGCTACTGTTTTTGTTTAAACTATAGTAAAACCATGGTTTCTTGCAAAATTTATACATGTAGCCAGTATATGCTATGTTATGTTTGTTTAGACTATAGTAAAACCATGATTTCTTGCAAAATTAATACATGTAGCCAGTATATGCTAATGTTATGTTTGTTTAGACTATAGTAAAACCATGATTTCTTACAAAATTAATACGTGTAGCCAGTATATGCTACTGTTATGTTTGTTTAGACTATGGTAAAACCATGATTTCTTGCAAACTTAATACATGTAGCCAGTATATGCTACTGTTGTTTGTTTGTTTAGACTATAGTAAAACCATGGTTTCTCTCTAAATTAATACATGTAGCCAGTATATGCTAATGTTTTGTTTTCTTTTGACTATAGTAAAACCATGATTTCTTGCAAAATTAATACATGTAGCCAGTATATGCTACTGTTATGTTTGTTTGTTTAGAGTATAGTAAAACCATGATTTCTTGCAAAATTAATACATATAGCCAGTATATGCTACTGTTGTTTGTTTGTTTGTTTAGACTATAGTAAAACCATGATTTCTTGCAAAATAAATACATTTAGCCAGTATATGCTACTGTTGTTTGTTTGTTTAGACTATAGTAAAACCATGATTTCTTGCAAACTTAATACATGTAGCCAGTATATGGTAATGTTATGTTTGTTTGTTTAGACTATAGTAAAACCATGGTTTCTTACAAAATTAATACGTGTAGCCAGTATATGCTAATGTTATGTTTGTTTAGACTATAGTAAACCATGATTTCTTGAAAAACTAATACTTGTAGCCAGTATATGCTACTGTTATTTTTGTTCATTTAGACTATAGTAAAACCATGATTTCTTGCAAAATTAATATGTGTAGCCAGTATATGCTACTGTTATGTTTGTTTGTTTAGACTATAGTAAAACCATGATTTCTTGCAAAATTAATACATGTAGCCAGTATATGCTACTGTTATGTTTGTTTGTTTAGACTATAGTAAAACCATGATTTCCTTTCTAAATTAATACATGTAGCCTGTATATGCTACTGTTGTTTGTTTGTTTAGACTATAGTAAAACCATGATTTCTTGCTAAATTAATACATGTAGCCAGTATATGCTACTGTTTTTGTTTAAACTATAGTAAAACCATGGTTTCTTGCAAAATTTATACATGTAGCCAGTATATGCTAATGTTATGTTTGTTTAGACTATGGTAAAACCATGATTTCCTGCAAAATTAATACATGTAGCCAGTATATGCTACTGTTGTTTGTTTGTTTAGACTATGGTAAAACCATGGTTTCTCTCTAAATTAATACATGTAGCCAGTATATGCTAATGTTTTGTTTGTTTAGACTATAGAAAAACCATGATCTCTTGCAAAATTAATACATGTAGCCAGTATATGCTACTGTTATGTTTGTTTGTTTAGACTATAGTAAAACCATGATTTCTTGCAAAATTAATACATATACCCAGTATATGCTACTGTTGTTTGTTTGTTTGTTTAGACTATAGTAAAACCATGATTTCTTGCAAAATTAATACATATAGCCAGTATATGCTAATGTTATGTTTGTTTGTTTAGACTATAGTAAAGCCATGGTTTCTTACAAAATTAATACGTGTAGCCAGTATATGCTAATGTTATGTTTGTTTAGACTATAGTAAACCATGATTTCTTGCAAAATTAATACGTGTAGCCAGTATATGCTACTGTTATTTTTGTTTATTTAGACTATAGTAAAACCATGATTTCTTGCAAAATTAATGTGTAGCCAGTATATGCTACTGTTATGTTTGTTTGTTTAGACAATAGTAAAACCATGATTTCTTGCAAAATTAATACATGTAGCCAGTATATGCTACTGTTATGTTTGTTTGTTTAGACTATAGTAAAACCATGATTTCCTTTCTAGATTAATACATGTAGCCTGTATATGCTACTGTTGTTTGTTTAAACTATAGTAAAACCATGGTTTCTTGCAAAATTTATACATGTAGCCAGTATATGCTACTGTTGTTTGTTTGTTTAGACTATGGTAAAACCATGGTTTCTCTCTAAATTAATACATGTAGCCAGTATATGCTAATGTTTTGTTTGTTTAGACTATAGAAAAACCATGATCTCTTGCAAAATTAATACATGTAGCCAGTATATGCTACTGTTATGTTTGTTTGTTTAGACTATAGTAAAACCATGATTTCTTGCAAAATTAATACATATACCCAGTATATGCTACTGTTGTTTGTTTGTTTGTTTAGACTATAGTAAAACCATGATTTCTTGCAAAATTAATACATGTAGCCAGTATATGCTAATGTTATGTTTGTTTAGACTATAGTAAAACCATGATTTCTTGCAAAAATAATACACGTAGCCAGTATATGCTACTGTTATGTTTGTTTAGACTATGGTAAAACCATGATTTCTTGCAAAATTAATACATGTAGCCAGTATATGCTAATGTTGTGTTTGTTTAGACTATAGTAAAACCATGATTTCTTGCAAAATTAATACATGTAGCCAGTTCATGCTACTGTTATGTTTGTTTAGACTATAGTAAAACCATGGTTTCTTGCTAAATTAATACATGTAGCCAGTATATGCTAATGTTATGTTTGTTTAAACTATGGTAAAACCATGATTTCTTGCAAAATTAATACATGTAGCCAGTATATGCTAATGTTATGTTTGTTTAGACTATGTTAAAACCATGATTTCTTGCAAAATTAATACATGTAGCCAGTATATACTAATGTTATGTTTGTTTAGACTATGGTAAAAACATTGGTTTCTTGCAAAATTAATACATGTAGCCAGTATATGCTACTGTTATGTTTGTTTAGACTATGGTAAAAACATTGGTTTCTTGCAAAATTAATATGTGTAGCCAGTATATGCTACTGTTATGTTTGTTTAGACTATAGTAAAACCATGGTTTCTTGCTAAATTAATACATGTAGCCAGTATATGCTAATGTTATGTTCGTTTAGACTATGGTAAAACCATGATTTCTTGCAAAAATAATACACGTAGCCAGTATATGCTACTGTTATGTTTGTTTCGACTATGGTAAAACCATGATTTCTTGCAAAATTAATACATGTAGCCAGTATATGCTACTGTTTTTGTTTAAACTATAGTAAAACCATGGTTTCTTGCAAAATTTATACATGTAGCCAGTATATGCTATGTTATGTTTGTTTAGACTATAGTAAAACCATGATTTCTTGCAAAATTAATACATGTAGCCAGTATATGCTAATGTTATGTTTGTTTAGACTATAGTAAAACCATGATTTCTTACAAAATTAATACGTGTAGCCAGTATATGCTACTGTTATGTTTGTTTAGACTATGGTAAAACCATGATTTCTTGCAAACTTAATACATGTAGCCAGTATATGCTACTGTTGTTTGTTTGTTTAGACTATAGTAAAACCATGGTTTCTCTCTAAATTAATACATGTAGCCAGTATATGCTAATGTTTTGTTTTCTTTTGACTATAGTAAAACCATGATTTCTTGCAAAATTAATACATGTAGCCAGTATATGCTACTGTTATGTTTGTTTGTTTAGAGTATAGTAAAACCATGATTTCTTGCAAAATTAATACATATAGCCAGTATATGCTACTGTTGTTTGTTTGTTTGTTTAGACTATAGTAAAACCATGATTTCTTGCAAAAAAAATACATTTAGCCAGTATATGCTACTGTTGTTTGTTTGTTTAGACTATAGTAAAACCATGATTTCTTGCAAACTTAATACATGTAGCCAGTATATGGTAATGTTATGTTTGTTTGTTTAGACTATAGTAAAACCATGGTTTCTTACAAAATTAATACGTGTAGCCAGTATATGCTAATGTTATGTTTGTTTAGACTATAGTAAACCATGATTTCTTGAAAAACTAATACTTGTAGCCAGTATATGCTACTGTTATTTTTGTTCATTTAGACTATAGTAAAACCATGATTTCTTGCAAAATTAATATGTGTAGCCAGTATATGCTACTGTTATGTTTGTTTGTTTAGACTATAGTAAAACCATGATTTCTTGCAAAATTAATACATGTAGCCAGTATATGCTACTGTTATGTTTGTTTGTTTAGACTATAGTAAAACCATGATTTCCTTTCTAAATTAATACATGTAGCCTGTATATGCTACTATTGTTTGTTTGTTTAGACTATAGTAAAACCATGATTTCTTGCTAAATTAATACATGTAGCCAGTATATGCTACTGTTTTTGTTTAAACTATAGTAAAACCATGGTTTCTTGCAAAATTTATACATGTAGCCAGTATATGCTAATGTTATGTTTGTTTAGACTATGGTAAAACCATGATTTCCTGCAAAATTAATACATGTAGCCAGTATATGCTACTGTTGTTTGTTTGTTTAGACTATGGTAAAACCATGGTTTCTCTCTAAATTAATACATGTAGCCAGTATATGCTAATGTTTTGTTTGTTTAGACTATAGAAAAACCATGATCTCTTGCAAAATTAATACATGTAGCCAGTATATGCTACTGTTATGTTTGTTTGTTTAGACTATAGTAAAACCATGATTTCTTGCAAAATTAATACATATACCCAGTATATGCTACTGTTGTTTGTTTGTTTGTTTAGACTATAGTAAAACCATGATTTCTTGCAAAATTAATACATATAGCCAGTATATGCTAATGTTATGTTTGTTTGTTTAGACTATAGTAAAGCCATGGTTTCTTACAAAATTAATACGTGTAGCCAGTATATGCTAATGTTATGTTTGTTTAGACTATAGTAAACCATGATTTCTTGCAAAATTAATACGTGTAGCCAGTATATGCTACTGTTATTTTTGTTTATTTAGACTATAGTAAAACCATGATTTCTTGCAAAATTAATGTGTAGCCAGTATATGCTACTGTTATGTTTGTTTGTTTAGACAATAGTAAAACCATGATTTCTTGCAAAATTAATACATGTAGCCAGTATATGCTACTGTTATGTTTGTTTGTTTAGACTATCGTAAAACCATGATTTCCTTTCTAGATTAATACATGTAGCCTGTATATGCTACTGTTGTTTGTTTAAACTATAGTAAAACCATGGTTTCTTGCAAAATTTATACATGTAGCCAGTATATGCTACTGTTGTTTGTTTGTTTAGACTATGGTAAAACCATGGTTTCTCTCTAACTTAATACGTGTAGCCGGTATATGCTAATGTTTTGTTTGTTTAGACTATAGAAAAACCATGATCTCTTGCAAAATTAATACATGTAGCCAGTATATGCTACTGTTATGTTTGTTTGTTTAGACTATAGTAAAACCATGATTTCTTGCAAAATTAATACATATACCCAGTATATGCTACTGTTGTTTGTTTGTTTGTTTAGACTATAGTAAAACCATGATTTCTTGCAAAATTAATACATGTAGCCAGTATATGCTAATGTTATGTTTGTTTAGACTATAGTAAAACCATGATTTCTTGCAAAAATAATACACGTAGCCAGTATATGCTACTGTTATGTTTGTTTAGACTATGGTAAAACCATGATTTCTTGCAAAATTAATACATGTAGCCAGTATATGCTAATGTTGTGTTTGTTTAGACTATAGTAAAACCATGATTTCTTGCAAAATTAATACATGTAGCCAGTTCATGCTACTGTATTGTTTGTTTAGACTATAGTAAAACCATGGTTTCTTGCTAAATTAATACATGTAGCCAGTATATGCTAATGTTATGTTTGTTTAAACTATGGTAAAACCATGATTTCTTGCAAAATTAATACATGTAGCCAGTATATGCTAATGTTATGTTTGTTTAGACTATGTTAAAACCATGATTTCTTGCAAAATTAATACATGTAGCCAGTATATACTAATGTTATGTTTGTTTAGACTATGGTAAAAACATTGGTTTCTTGCAAAATTAATACATGTAGCCAGTATATGCTACTGTTATGTTTGTTTAGACTATGGTAAAAACATTGGTTTCTTGCAAAATTAATACATGTAGCCAGTATATGCTAATGTTATGTTTGTTTATACTATGGTAAAACCATGATTTCTTGCAAAATTCATACATCTAGCCAGCATATGCTACTGTTGTTTGTTTGTTTAGACTATAGTAAAACCATGATTTCTTGAAAAATTAATACATGTAGCCAGTATATGCTACTGTTATGTTTGTTTGTTTAGACTATAGTAAAACCATGATTTCCTTTCTAAATTAATACATGTAGCCTGTATATGCTACTGTTGTTTGTTTGTTTAGACTATGGTAAAACCATGATTTCTTGCAAAATTAATACATGTAGCCAGTATATGCTACTGTTATGTTTGTTTAGACTATAGTAAAACCATGGTTTCTTGCTAAATTAATACATGTAGCCAGTATATGCTAATGTTATGTTTGTTTAGACTATAGTAAACCATGATTTCTTGAAAAACTAATACTTGTAGCCAGTATATGCTACTGTTATTTTTGTTCATTTAGACTATAGTAAAACCATGATTTCTTGCAAAATTAATATGTGTAGCCAGTATATGCTACTGTTATGTTTGTTTGTTTAGACTATAGTAAAACCATGATTTCTTGCAAAATTAATACATGTAGCCAGTATATGCTACTGTTATGTTTGTTTGTTTAGACTATAGTAAAACCATGATTTCCTTTCTAAATTAATACATGTAGCCTGTATATGCTACTGTTGTTTGTTTGTTTAGACTATAGTAAAACCATGATTTCTTGCTAAATTAATACATGTAGCCAGTATATGCTACTGTTTTTGTTTAAACTATAGTAAAACCATGGTTTCTTGCAAAATTTATACATGTAGCCAGTATATGCTAATGTTATGTTTGTTTAGACTATGGTAAAACCATGATTTCCTGCAAAATTAATACATGTAGCCAGTATATGCTACTGTTGTTTGTTTGTTTAGACTATGGTAAAACCATGGTTTCTCTCTAAATTAATACATGTAGCCAGTATATGCTAATGTTTTGTTTGTTTAGACTATAGAAAAACCATGATCTCTTGCAAAATTAATACATGTAGCCAGTATATGCTACTGTTATGTTTGTTTGTTTAGACTATAGTAAAACCATGATTTCTTGCAAAATTAATACATATACCCAGTATATGCTACTGTTGTTTGTTTGTTTGTTTAGACTATAGTAAAACCATGATTTCTTGCAAAATTGATACATATAGCCAGTATATGCTAATGTTATGTTTGTTTGTTTAGACTATAGTAAAGCCATGGTTTCTTACAAAATTAATACGTGTAGCCAGTATATGCTAATGTTATGTTTGTTTAGACTATAGTAAACCATGATTTCTTGCAAAATTAATACGTGTAGCCAGTATATGCTACTGTTATTTTTGTTTATTTAGACTATAGTAAAACCATGATTTCTTGCAAAATTAATGTGTAGCCAGTATATGCTACTGTTATGTTTGTTTGTTTAGACAATAGTAAAACCATGATTTCTTGCAAAATTAATACATGTAGCCAGTATATGCTACTGTTATGTTTGTTTGTTTAGACTATAGTAAAACCATGATTTCCTTTCTAGATTAATACATGTAGCCTGTATATGCTACTGTTGTTTGTTTAAACTATAGTAAAACCATGGTTTCTTGCAAAATTTATACATGTAGCCAGTATATGCTACTGTTGTTTGTTTGTTTAGACTATGGTAAAACCATGGTTTCTCTCTAACTTAATACGTGTAGCCGGTATATGCTAATGTTTTGTTTGTTTAGACTATAGAAAAACCATGATCTCTTGCAAAATTAATACATGTAGCCAGTATATGCTACTGTTATGTTTGTTTGTTTAGACTATAGTAAAACCATGATTTCTTGCAAAATTAATACATATACCCAGTATATGCTACTGTTGTTTGTTTGTTTGTTTAGACTATAGTAAAACCATGATTTCTTGCAAAATTAATACATGTAGCCAGTATATGCTAATGTTATGTTTGTTTAGACTATAGTAAAACCATGATTTCTTGCAAAAATAATACACGTAGCCAGTATATGCTACTGTTATGTTTGTTTAGACTATGGTAAAACCATGATTTCTTGCAAAATTAATACATGTAGCCAGTATATGCTAATGTTGTGTTTGTTTAGACTATAGTAAAACCATGATTTCTTGCAAAATTAATACATGTAGCCAGTTCATGCTACTGTATTGTTTGTTTAGACTATAGTAAAACCATGGTTTCTTGCTAAATTAATACATGTAGCCAGTATATGCTAATGTTATGTTTGTTTAAACTATGGTAAAACCATGATTTCTTGCAAAATTAATACATGTAGCCAGTATATGCTAATGTTATGTTTGTTTAGACTATGTTAAAACCATGATTTCTTGCAAAATTAATACATGTAGCCAGTATATACTAATGTTATGTTTGTTTAGACTATGGTAAAAACATTGGTTTCTTGCAAAATTAATACATGTAGCCAGTATATGCTACTGTTATGTTTGTTTAGACTATGGTAAAAACATTGGTTTCTTGCAAAATTAATACATGTAGCCAGTATATGCTAATGTTATGTTTGTTTAGACTATGGTAAAACCATGATTTCTTGCAAAATTCATACATCTAGCCAGCATATGCTACTGTTGTTTGTTTGTTTAGACTATAGTAAAACCATGATTTCTTGAAAAATTAATACATGTAGCCAGTATATGCTACTGTTATGTTTGTTTGTTTAGACTATAGTAAAACCATGATTTCCTTTCTAAATTAATACATGTAGCCTGTATATGCTACTGTTGTTTGTTTGTTTAGACTATGGTAAAACCATGATTTCTTGCAAAATTAATACATGTAGCCAGTATATGCTACTGTTATGTTTGTTTAGACTATAGTAAAACCATGGTTTCTTGCTAAATTAATACATGTAGCCAGTATATGCTAATGTTATGTTCGTTTAGACTATGGTAAAACCATGATTTCTTGCAAAAATAATACACGTAGCCAGTATATGCTACTGTTATGTTTGTTTCGACTATGGTAAAACCATGATTTCTTGCAAAATTAATACATGTAGCCAGTATATGCTACTGTTTTTGTTTAAACTATAGTAAAACCATGGTTTCTTGCAAAATTTATACATGTAGCCAGTATATGCTATGTTATGTTTGTTTAGACTATAGTAAAACCATGATTTCTTGCAAAATTAATACATGTAGCCAGTATATGCTAATGTTATGTTTGTTTAGACTATAGTAAAACCATGATTTCTTACAAAATTAATACGTGTAGCCAGTATATGCTACTGTTATGTTTGTTTAGACTATGGTAAAACCATGATTTCTTGCAAACTTAATACATGTAGCCAGTATATGCTACTGTTGTTTGTTTGTTTAGACTATAGTAAAACCATGGTTTCTCTCTAAATTAATACATGTAGCCAGAATATGCTAATGTTTTGTTTTCTTTTGACTATAGTAAAACCATGATTTCTTGCAAAATTAATACATATAGCCAGTATATGCTACTGTTATGTTTGTTTGTTTGTTTAGACTATAGTAAAACCATGATTTCTTGCAAAATAAATACATTTAGCCAGTATATGCTACTGTTGTTTGTTTGTTTAGACTATAGTAAAACCATGATTTCTTGCAAACTTAATACATGTAGCCAGTATATGGTAATGTTATGTTTGTTTGTTTAGACTATAGTAAAACCATGGTTTCTTACAAAATTAATACGTGTAGCCAGTATATGCTAATGTTATGTTTGTTTAGACTATAGTAAACCATGATTTCTTGAAAAACTAATACGTGTAGCCAGTATATGCTACTGTTATTTTTGTTCATTTAGACTATAGTAAAACCATGATTTCTTGCAAAATTAATATGTGTAGCCAGTATATGCTACTGTTATGTTTGTTTGTTTAGACTATAGTAAAACCATGATTTCTTGCAAAATTAATACATGTAGCCAGTATATGCTACTGTTATGTTTGTTTGTTTAGACTATAGTAAAACCATGATTTCCTTTCTAAATTAATACATGTAGCCTGTATATGCTACTGTTGTTTGTTTGTTTAGACTATAGTAAAACCATGATTTCTTGCTAAATTAATACATGTAGCCAGTATATGCTACTGTTTTTGTTTAAACTATAGTAAAACCATGGTTTCTTGCAAAATTTATACATGTAGCCAGTATATGCTAATGTTATGTTTGTTTAGACTATGGTAAAACCATGATTTCCTGCAAAATTAATACATGTAGCCAGTATATGCTACTGTTGTTTGTTTGTTTAGACTATAGTAAAACCATGGTTTCTCTCTAAATTAATACATGTAGCCAGTATATGCTAATGTTTTGTTTGTTTAGACTATAGTAAAACCATGATTTCTTGCTAAATTAATACATATACCCAGTATATGCTACTGTTGTTTGTTTGTTTGTTTAGACTATAGTAAAACCATGATTTCTTGCAAAATTAATACATATAGCCAGTATATGCTAATGTTATGTTTGTTTGTTTAGACTATAGTAAAGCCATGGTTTCTTGCAAAATTAATACATTTAGCCAGTATATGCTACTGTTGTTTGTTTGTTTGTTTGTTTAGACTATAGTAAAACCATGATTTCTTGCAAAATTAATACATATAGCCAGTATATGCTAATGTTATGTTTGTTTGTTTAGACTATAGTAAAGCCATGGTTTCTTACAAAATTAATACGTGTAGCCAGTATATGCTAATGTTATGTTTGTTTAGACTATAGTAAACCATGATTTCTTGAAAAATTAATACGTGTAGCCAGTATATGCTACTGTTATTTTTGTTTATTTAGACTATAGTAAAACCATGATTTCTTGCAAAATTAATGTGTAGCCAGTATATGATACTGTTATGTTTGTTTGTTTAGACAATAGTAAAACCATGATTTCTTGCAAAATTAATACATGTAGCCAGTATATGCTACTGTTATGTTTGTTTGTTTAGACTATAGTAAAACCATGATTTCCTTTCTAGATTAATACATGTAGCCTGTATATGCTACTGTTGTTTGTTTAAACTATAGTAAAACCAATGGTTTCTTGCAAAATTTATACATGTAGCCAGTATATGCTAATGTTGTCTTTGTTTAGACTATAGTAAAACCATGATTTCTTGCAAAATTAATACATGTAGCCAGTATATGCTAATGTTGTGTTTGTTTAGACTATAGTAAAACCATGATTTCTTGCAAAATTAATACATGTAGCCAGTTCATGCTACTGTTATGTTTGTTTAGACTATAGTAAAACCATGGTTTCTTGCTAAATTAATACATGTAGCCAGTATATGCTAATGTTATGTTTGTTTAAACTATGGTAAAACCATGATTTCTTGCAAAATTAATACATGTAGCCAGTATATGCTAATGTTATGTTTGTTTAGACTATGTTAAAACCATGATTTCTTGCAAAATTAATACATGTAGCCAGTATATACTAATGTTATGTTTGTTTAGACTATGGTAAAAACATTGGTTTCTTGCAAAATTAATACATGTAGCCAGTATATGCTACTGTTATGTTTGTTTAGACTATGGTAAAAACATTGGTTTCTTGCAAAATTAATACATGTAGCCAGTATATGCTAATGTTGTTTGTTTGTTTAGACTATAGTAAAACCATGATTTCTTGCAAAATTAATACATGTAGCCAGTATATGCTACTGTTATGTTTGTTTGTTTAGACTATAGTAAAACCATGATTTCCTTTCTAAATTAATACATGTAGCCTGTATATGCTACTGTTGTTTGTTTGTTTAGACTATAGTAAAACCATGATTTCTTGCAAAATTAATACATGTAGCCAGTATATGCTACTGTTATGTTTGTTTAGACTATAGTAAAACCATGGTTTCTTGCTAAATTAATACATGTAGCCAGTATATGCTAATGTTATGTTCGTTTAGACTATGGTAAAACCATGATTTCTTGCAAAAATAATACACGTAGCCAGTATATGCTACTGTTATGTTTGTTTCGACTATGGTAAAACCATGATTTCTTGCAAAATTAATACATGTAGCCAGTATATGCTACTGTTTTTGTTTAAACTATAGTAAAACCATGGTTTCTTGCAAAATTTATACATGTAGCCAGTATATGCTATGTTATGTTTGTTTAGACTATAGTAAAACCATGATTTCTTGCAAAATTAATACATGTAGCCAGTATATGCTAATGTTATGTTTGTTTAGACTATAGTAAAACCATGATTTCTTACAAAATTAATACGTGTAGCCAGTATATGCTACTGTTATGTTTGTTTAGACTATGGTAAAACCATGATTTCTTGCAAACTTAATACATGTAGCCAGTATATGCTACTGTTGTTTGTTTGTTTAGACTATAGTAAAACCATGGTTTCTCTCTAAATTAATACATGTAGCCAGAATATGCTAATGTTTTGTTTTCTTTTGACTATAGTAAAACCATGATTTCTTGCAAAATTAATACATATAGCCAGTATATGCTACTGTTATGTTTGTTTGTTTGTTTAGACTATAGTAAAACCATGATTTCTTGCAAAATAAATACATTTAGCCAGTATATGCTACTGTTGTTTGTTTGTTTAGACTATAGTAAAACCATGATTTCTTGCAAACTTAATACATGTAGCCAGTATATGGTAATGTTATGTTTGTTTGTTTAGACTATAGTAAAACCATGGTTTCTTACAAAATTAATACGTGTAGCCAGTATATGCTAATGTTATGTTTGTTTAGACTATAGTAAACCATGATTTCTTGAAAAACTAATACGTGTAGCCAGTATATGCTACTGTTATTTTTGTTCATTTAGACTATAGTAAAACCATGATTTCTTGCAAAATTAATATGTGTAGCCAGTATATGCTACTGTTATGTTTGTTTGTTTAGACTATAGTAAAACCATGATTTCTTGCAAAATTAATACATGTAGCCAGTATATGCTACTGTTATGTTTGTTTGTTTAGACTATAGTAAAACCATGATTTCCTTTCTAAATTAATACATGTAGCCTGTATATGCTACTGTTGTTTGTTTGTTTAGACTATAGTAAAACCATGATTTCTTGCTAAATTAATACATGTAGCCAGTATATGCTACTGTTTTTGTTTAAACTATAGTAAAACCATGGTTTCTTGCAAAATTTATACATGTAGCCAGTATATGCTAATGTTATGTTTGTTTAGACTATGGTAAAACCATGATTTCCTGCAAAATTAATACATGTAGCCAGTATATGCTACTGTTGTTTGTTTGTTTAGACTATAGTAAAACCATGGTTTCTCTCTAAATTAATACATGTAGCCAGTATATGCTAATGTTTTGTTTGTTTAGACTATAGTAAAACCATGATTTCTTGCTAAATTAATACATATACCCAGTATATGCTACTGTTGTTTGTTTGTTTGTTTAGACTATAGTAAAACCATGATTTCTTGCAAAATTAATACATATAGCCAGTATATGCTAATGTTATGTTTGTTTGTTTAGACTATAGTAAAGCCATGGTTTCTTGCAAAATTAATACATTTAGCCAGTATATGCTACTGTTGTTTGTTTGTTTGTTTGTTTAGACTATAGTAAAACCATGATTTCTTGCAAAATTAATACGTGTAGCCAGTATATGCTAATGTTGTGTTTGTTTAGACTATAGTAAAACCATGATTTCTTGCAAAATTAATACATGTAGCCAGTATATGCTACTGTTATGTTTGTTTAGACTATAGTAAAACCATGGTTTCTTGCTAAATTAATACATGTAGCCAGTATATGCTAATGTTATGTTCGTTTAGACTATGGTAAAACCATGATTTCTTGCAAAAATAATACACGTAGCCAGTATATGCTACTGTTATGTTTGTTTAGACTATGGTAAAACCATGATTTCTTGCAAAATTAATACATGTAGCCAATATATGCTACTGTTTTTGTTTAAACTATAGTAAAACCATGGTTTCTTGCAAAATTTATACATGTAGCCAGTATATGCTATGTTATGTTTGTTTAGACTATAGTAAAACCATGATTTCTTGCAAAATTAATACATGTAGCCAGTATATGCTAATGTTATGTTTGTTTAGACTATAGTAAAACCATGATTTCTTACAAAATTAATACGTGTAGCCAGTATATGCTACTGTTATGTTTGTTTAGACTATGGTAAAACCATGATTTCTTGCAAACTTAATACATGTAGCCAGTATATGCTACTGTTGTTTGTTTGTTTAGACTATAGTAAAACCATGGTTTCTCTCTAAATTAATACATGTAGCCAGTATATGCTAATGTTTTGTTTTCTTTTGACTATAGTAAAACCATGATTTCTTGCAAAATTAATACATGTAGCCAGTATATGCTACTGTTATGTTTGTTTGTTTAGAGTATAGTAAAACCATGATTTCTTGCAAAATTAATACATATAGCCAGTATATGCTACTGTTGTTTGTTTGTTTGTTTAGACTATAGTAAAACCATGATTTCTTGCAAAATAAATACATTTAGCCAGTATATGCTACTGTTGTTTGTTTGTTTAGACTATAGTAAAACCATGATTTCTTGAAAACTTAATACATGTAGCCAGTATATGGTAATGTTATGTTTGTTTGTTTAGACTATAGTAAAACCATGGTTTCTTACAAAATTAATACGTGTAGCCAGTATATGCTAATATTATGTTTGTTTAGACTATAGTAAACCATGATTTCTTGAAAAACTAAAACTTGTAGCCAGTATATGCTACTGTTATTTTAGTTCATTTAGACTATAGTAAAACCATGTTTTCTTGCAAAATTAATATGTGTAGCCAGTATATGCTACTGTTATGTTTGTTTGTTTAGACTATAGTAAAACCATGATTTCTTGCAAAATTAATACATGTAGCCAGTATATGCTACTGTTATGTTTGTTTGTTTAGACTATAGTAAAACCATGATTTCCTTTCTAAATTAATACATGTAGCCTGTATATGCTACTGTTGTTTGTTTGTTTAGACTATAGTAAAACCATGATTTCTTGCTAAATTAATACATGTAGCCAGTATATGCTACTGTTTTTGTTTAAACTATAGTAAAACCATGGTTTCTTGCAAAATTTATACATGTAGCCAGTATATGCTAATGTTATGTTTGTTTAGACTATGGTAAAACCATGATTTCCTGCAAAATTAATACATGTAGCCAGTATATGCTACTGTTGTTTGTTTGTTTAGACTATGGTAAAACCATGGTTTCTCTCTAAATTAATACATGTAGCCAGTATATGCTAATGTTTTGTTTGTTTAGACTATAGAAAAACCATGATCTCTTGCAAAATTAATACATGTAGCCAGTATATGCTACTGTTATGTTTGTTTGTTTAGACTATAGTAAAACCATGATTTCTTGCAAAATTAATACATATACCCAGTATATGCTACTGTTGTTTGTTTGTTTGTTTAGACTATAGTAAAACCATGATTTCTTGCAAAATTAATACATATAGCCAGTATATGCTAATGTTATGTTTGTTTGTTTAGACTATAGTAAAGCCATGGTTTCTTACAAAATTAATACGTTTAGCCAGTATATGCTAATGTTATGTTTGTTTAGACTATAGTAAACCATGATTTCTTGAAAAATTAATACGTGTAGCCAGTATATGCTACTGTTATTTTTGTTTATTTAGACTATAGTAAAACCATGATTTCTTGCAAAATTAATGTGTAGCCAGTATATGCTACTGTTATGTTTGTTTGTTTAGACAATAGTAAAACCATGATTTCTTGCAAAATTAATACATGTAGCCAGTATATGCTACTGTTATGTTTGTTTGTTTAGACTATAGTAAAACCATGATTTCCTTTCTAGATTAATACATGTAGCCTGTATATGCTACTGTTGTTTGTTTAAACTATAGTAAAACCATGGTTTCTTGCAAAATTTATACATGTAGCCAGTATATGCTACTGTTGTTTGTTTGTTTAGACTATGGTAAAACCATGGTTTCTCTCTAAATTAATACATGTAGCCAGTATATGCTAATGTTTTGTTTGTTTAGACTATAGAAAAACCATGATCTCTTGCAAAATTAATACATGTAGCCAGTATATGCTACTGTTATGTTTGTTTGTTTAGACTATAGTAAAACCATGATTTCTTGCAAAATTAATACATATACCCAGTATATGCTACTGTTGTTTGTTTGTTTGTTTAGACTATAGTAAAACCATGATTTCTTGCAAAATTAATACATATAGCCAGTATATGCTAATGTTATGTTTGTTTGTTTAGACTATAGTAAAGCCATGGTTTCTTACAAAATTAATACGTGTAGCCAGTATATGCTAATGTTATGTTTGTTTAGACTATAGTAAAACCATGATTTCTTGCTAAATTAATACATGTAGCCAGTATATGCTACTGTTTTTGTTTAAACTATAGTAAAACCATGGTTTCTTGCAAAATTTATACATGTAGCCAGTATATGCTAATGTTATGTTTGTTTAGACTATGGTAAAACCATGATTTCCTGCAAAATTAATACATGTAGCCAGTATATGCTACTGTTGTTTGTTTGTTTAGACTATAGTAAAACCATGGTTTCTCTCTAAATTAATACATGTAGCCAGTATATGCTAATGTTTTGTTTGTTTAGACTATAGTAAAACCATGATTTCTTGCTAAATTAATACATATACCCAGTATATGCTACTGTTGTTTGTTTGTTTGTTTAGACTATAGTAAAACCATGATTTCTTGCAAAATTAATACATATAGCCAGTATATGCTAATGTTATGTTTGTTTGTTTAGACTATAGTAAAGCCATGGTTTCTTGCAAAATTAATACATTTAGCCAGTATATGCTACTGTTGTTTGTTTGTTTGTTTGTTTAGACTATAGTAAAACCATGATTTCTTGCAAAATTAATACATATAGCCAGTATATGCTAATGTTATGTTTGTTTGTTTAGACTATAGTAAAGCCATGGTTTCTTACAAAATTAATACGTGTAGCCAGTATATGCTAATGTTATGTTTGTTTAGACTATAGTAAACCATGATTTCTTGAAAAATTAATACGTGTAGCCAGTATATGCTACTGTTATTTTTGTTTATTTAGACTATAGTAAAACCATGATTTCTTGCAAAATTAATGTGTAGCCAGTATATGATACTGTTATGTTTGTTTGTTTAGACAATAGTAAAACCATGATTTCTTGCAAAATTAATACATGTAGCCAGTATATGCTACTGTTATGTTTGTTTGTTTAGACTATAGTAAAACCATGATTTCCTTTCTAGATTAATACATGTAGCCTGTATATGCTACTGTTGTTTGTTTAAACTATAGTAAAACCAATGGTTTCTTGCAAAATTTATACATGTAGCCAGTATATGCTAATGTTGTCTTTGTTTAGACTATAGTAAAACCATGATTTCTTGCAAAATTAATACATGTAGCCAGTATATGCTAATGTTGTGTTTGTTTAGACTATAGTAAAACCATGATTTCTTGCAAAATTAATACATGTAGCCAGTTCATGCTACTGTTATGTTTGTTTAGACTATAGTAAAACCATGGTTTCTTGCTAAATTAATACATGTAGCCAGTATATGCTAATGTTATGTTTGTTTAAACTATGGTAAAACCATGATTTCTTGCAAAATTAATACATGTAGCCAGTATATGCTAATGTTATGTTTGTTTAGACTATGTTAAAACCATGATTTCTTGCAAAATTAATACATGTAGCCAGTATATACTAATGTTATGTTTGTTTAGACTATGGTAAAAACATTGGTTTCTTGCAAAATTAATACATGTAGCCAGTATATGCTACTGTTATGTTTGTTTAGACTATGGTAAAAACATTGGTTTCTTGCAAAATTAATACATGTAGCCAGTATATGCTAATGTTGTTTGTTTGTTTAGACTATAGTAAAACCATGATTTCTTGCAAAATTAATACATGTAGCCAGTATATGCTACTGTTATGTTTGTTTGTTTAGACTATAGTAAAACCATGATTTCCTTTCTAAATTAATACATGTAGCCTGTATATGCTACTGTTGTTTGTTTGTTTAGACTATAGTAAAACCATGATTTCTTGCAAAATTAATACATGTAGCCAGTATATGCTACTGTTATGTTTGTTTAGACTATAGTAAAACCATGGTTTCTTGCTAAATTAATACATGTAGCCAGTATATGCTAATGTTATGTTCGTTTAGACTATGGTAAAACCATGATTTCTTGCAAAAATAATACACGTAGCCAGTATATGCTACTGTTATGTTTGTTTCGACTATGGTAAAACCATGATTTCTTGCAAAATTAATACATGTAGCCAGTATATGCTACTGTTTTTGTTTAAACTATAGTAAAACCATGGTTTCTTGCAAAATTTATACATGTAGCCAGTATATGCTATGTTATGTTTGTTTAGACTATAGTAAAACCATGATTTCTTGCAAAATTAATACATGTAGCCAGTATATGCTAATGTTATGTTTGTTTAGACTATAGTAAAACCATGATTTCTTACAAAATTAATACGTGTAGCCAGTATATGCTACTGTTATGTTTGTTTAGACTATGGTAAAACCATGATTTCTTGCAAACTTAATACATGTAGCCAGTATATGCTACTGTTGTTTGTTTGTTTAGACTATAGTAAAACCATGGTTTCTCTCTAAATTAATACATGTAGCCAGAATATGCTAATGTTTTGTTTTCTTTTGACTATAGTAAAACCATGATTTCTTGCAAAATTAATACATATAGCCAGTATATGCTACTGTTATGTTTGTTTGTTTGTTTAGACTATAGTAAAACCATGATTTCTTGCAAAATAAATACATTTAGCCAGTATATGCTACTGTTGTTTGTTTGTTTAGACTATAGTAAAACCATGATTTCTTGCAAACTTAATACATGTAGCCAGTATATGGTAATGTTATGTTTGTTTGTTTAGACTATAGTAAAACCATGGTTTCTTACAAAATTAATACGTGTAGCCAGTATATGCTAATGTTATGTTTGTTTAGACTATAGTAAACCATGATTTCTTGAAAAACTAATACGTGTAGCCAGTATATGCTACTGTTATTTTTGTTCATTTAGACTATAGTAAAACCATGATTTCTTGCAAAATTAATATGTGTAGCCAGTATATGCTACTGTTATGTTTGTTTGTTTAGACTATAGTAAAACCATGATTTCTTGCAAAATTAATACATGTAGCCAGTATATGCTACTGTTATGTTTGTTTGTTTAGACTATAGTAAAACCATGATTTCCTTTCTAAATTAATACATGTAGCCTGTATATGCTACTGTTGTTTGTTTGTTTAGACTATAGTAAAACCATGATTTCTTGCTAAATTAATACATGTAGCCAGTATATGCTACTGTTTTTGTTTAAACTATAGTAAAACCATGGTTTCTTGCAAAATTTATACATGTAGCCAGTATATGCTAATGTTATGTTTGTTTAGACTATGGTAAAACCATGATTTCCTGCAAAATTAATACATGTAGCCAGTATATGCTACTGTTGTTTGTTTGTTTAGACTATAGTAAAACCATGGTTTCTCTCTAAATTAATACATGTAGCCAGTATATGCTAATGTTTTGTTTGTTTAGACTATAGTAAAACCATGATTTCTTGCTAAATTAATACATATACCCAGTATATGCTACTGTTGTTTGTTTGTTTGTTTAGACTATAGTAAAACCATGATTTCTTGCAAAATTAATACATATAGCCAGTATATGCTAATGTTATGTTTGTTTGTTTAGACTATAGTAAAGCCATGGTTTCTTGCAAAATTAATACATTTAGCCAGTATATGCTACTGTTGTTTGTTTGTTTGTTTGTTTAGACTATAGTAAAACCATGATTTCTTGCAAAATTAATACGTGTAGCCAGTATATGCTAATGTTGTGTTTGTTTAGACTATAGTAAAACCATGATTTCTTGCAAAATTAATACATGTAGCCAGTATATGCTACTGTTATGTTTGTTTAGACTATAGTAAAACCATGGTTTCTTGCTAAATTAATACATGTAGCCAGTATATGCTAATGTTATGTTCGTTTAGACTATGGTAAAACCATGATTTCTTGCAAAAATAATACACGTAGCCAGTATATGCTACTGTTATGTTTGTTTAGACTATGGTAAAACCATGATTTCTTGCAAAATTAATACATGTAGCCAATATATGCTACTGTTTTTGTTTAAACTATAGTAAAACCATGGTTTCTTGCAAAATTTATACATGTAGCCAGTATATGCTATGTTATGTTTGTTTAGACTATAGTAAAACCATGATTTCTTGCAAAATTAATACATGTAGCCAGTATATGCTAATGTTATGTTTGTTTAGACTATAGTAAAACCATGATTTCTTACAAAATTAATACGTGTAGCCAGTATATGCTACTGTTATGTTTGTTTAGACTATGGTAAAACCATGATTTCTTGCAAACTTAATACATGTAGCCAGTATATGCTACTGTTGTTTGTTTGTTTAGACTATAGTAAAACCATGGTTTCTCTCTAAATTAATACATGTAGCCAGTATATGCTAATGTTTTGTTTTCTTTTGACTATAGTAAAACCATGATTTCTTGCAAAATTAATACATGTAGCCAGTATATGCTACTGTTATGTTTGTTTGTTTAGAGTATAGTAAAACCATGATTTCTTGCAAAATTAATACATATAGCCAGTATATGCTACTGTTGTTTGTTTGTTTGTTTAGACTATAGTAAAACCATGATTTCTTGCAAAATAAATACATTTAGCCAGTATATGCTACTGTTGTTTGTTTGTTTAGACTATAGTAAAACCATGATTTCTTGAAAACTTAATACATGTAGCCAGTATATGGTAATGTTATGTTTGTTTGTTTAGACTATAGTAAAACCATGGTTTCTTACAAAATTAATACGTGTAGCCAGTATATGCTAATATTATGTTTGTTTAGACTATAGTAAACCATGATTTCTTGAAAAACTAAAACTTGTAGCCAGTATATGCTACTGTTATTTTAGTTCATTTAGACTATAGTAAAACCATGTTTTCTTGCAAAATTAATATGTGTAGCCAGTATATGCTACTGTTATGTTTGTTTGTTTAGACTATAGTAAAACCATGATTTCTTGCAAAATTAATACATGTAGCCAGTATATGCTACTGTTATGTTTGTTTGTTTAGACTATAGTAAAACCATGATTTCCTTTCTAAATTAATACATGTAGCCTGTATATGCTACTGTTGTTTGTTTGTTTAGACTATAGTAAAACCATGATTTCTTGCTAAATTAATACATGTAGCCAGTATATGCTACTGTTTTTGTTTAAACTATAGTAAAACCATGGTTTCTTGCAAAATTTATACATGTAGCCAGTATATGCTAATGTTATGTTTGTTTAGACTATGGTAAAACCATGATTTCCTGCAAAATTAATACATGTAGCCAGTATATGCTACTGTTGTTTGTTTGTTTAGACTATGGTAAAACCATGGTTTCTCTCTAAATTAATACATGTAGCCAGTATATGCTAATGTTTTGTTTGTTTAGACTATAGAAAAACCATGATCTCTTGCAAAATTAATACATGTAGCCAGTATATGCTACTGTTATGTTTGTTTGTTTAGACTATAGTAAAACCATGATTTCTTGCAAAATTAATACATATACCCAGTATATGCTACTGTTGTTTGTTTGTTTGTTTAGACTATAGTAAAACCATGATTTCTTGCAAAATTAATACATATAGCCAGTATATGCTAATGTTATGTTTGTTTGTTTAGACTATAGTAAAGCCATGGTTTCTTACAAAATTAATACGTTTAGCCAGTATATGCTAATGTTATGTTTGTTTAGACTATAGTAAACCATGATTTCTTGAAAAATTAATACGTGTAGCCAGTATATGCTACTGTTATTTTTGTTTATTTAGACTATAGTAAAACCATGATTTCTTGCAAAATTAATGTGTAGCCAGTATATGCTACTGTTATGTTTGTTTGTTTAGACAATAGTAAAACCATGATTTCTTGCAAAATTAATACATGTAGCCAGTATATGCTACTGTTATGTTTGTTTGTTTAGACTATAGTAAAACCATGATTTCCTTTCTAGATTAATACATGTAGCCTGTATATGCTACTGTTGTTTGTTTAAACTATAGTAAAACCATGGTTTCTTGCAAAATTTATACATGTAGCCAGTATATGCTACTGTTGTTTGTTTGTTTAGACTATGGTAAAACCATGGTTTCTCTCTAAATTAATACATGTAGCCAGTATATGCTAATGTTTTGTTTGTTTAGACTATAGAAAAACCATGATCTCTTGCAAAATTAATACATGTAGCCAGTATATGCTACTGTTATGTTTGTTTGTTTAGACTATAGTAAAACCATGATTTCTTGCAAAATTAATACATATACCCAGTATATGCTACTGTTGTTTGTTTGTTTGTTTAGACTATAGTAAAACCATGATTTCTTGCAAAATTAATACATATAGCCAGTATATGCTAATGTTATGTTTGTTTGTTTAGACTATAGTAAAGCCATGGTTTCTTACAAAATTAATACGTGTAGCCAGTATATGCTAATGTTATGTTTGTTTAGACTATAGTAAACCATGATTTCTTGAAAAATTAATACGTGTAGCCAGTATATGCTACTGTTATTTTTGTTTATTTAGACTATAGTAAAACCATGATTTCTTGCAAAATTAATGTGTAGCCAGTATATGCTACTGTTATGTTTGTTTGTTTAGACTATAGTAAAACCATGATTTCCTTTCTAGATTAATACATGTAGCCTGTATATGCTACTGTTGTTTGTTTAAACTATAGTAAAACCATGGTTTCTTGCAAAATTTATACATGTAGCCAGTATATGCTAATGTTATGTTTGTTTAGACTTTGGTAAAACCATGATTTCTTGCAAAATTAATACATGTAGCCAGTATATGCTAATGTTATGTTTGTTTAGACTATAGTAAAACCATGATTTCTTACAAAATTAATATGTGTAGCCAGTATATGCTAATGTTATGTTTGTTTAGATTATGGTAAAACCATGATTTCTTGCAAAATTAATACATGTAGCCATTATATGCTACTGTTGTTTGTTTGTTTAGACTATAGTAAAACCATGGTTTCTCTCTAAATTAATACATGTAGCCAGTATATGCTAATGTTTTGTTTGTTTAGACTATAGTAAAACCATGATCTCTTGCAAAATTAATACATGTAGCCAGTATATGCTATGTTATGTTTGTTTAGACTATAGTAAAACCATGATTTCTTGCAAAATTAATACATGTAGCCAGTATATGCTAATGTTATGTTTGTTTAGACTATAGTAAAACCATGATTTCTTACAAAATTAATACGTGTAGCCAGTATATGCTACTGTTATGTTTGTTTAGACTATGGTAAAACCATGATTTCTTGCAAACTTAATACATGTAGCCAGTATATGCTACTGTTGTTTGTTTGTTTAGACTATAGTAAAACCATGGTTTCTCTCTAAATTAATACATGTAGCCAGTATATGCTAATGTTTTGTTTTCTTTTGACTATAGTAAAACCATGATTTCTTGCAAAATTAATACATGTAGCCAGTATATGCTACTGTTATGTTTGTTTGTTTAGAGTATAGTAAAACCATGATTTCTTGCAAAATTAATACATATAGCCAGTATATGCTACTGTTGTTTGTTTGTTTGTTTAGACTATAGTAAAACCATGATTTCTTGCAAAATAAATACATTTAGCCAGTATATGCTACTGTTGTTTGTTTGTTTAGACTATAGTAAAACCATGATTTCTTGAAAACTTAATACATGTAGCCAGTATATGGTAATGTTATGTTTGTTTGTTTAGACTATAGTAAAACCATGGTTTCTTACAAAATTAATACGTGTAGCCAGTATATGCTAATATTATGTTTGTTTAGACTATAGTAAACCATGATTTCTTGAAAAACTAAAACTTGTAGCCAGTATATGCTACTGTTATTTTAGTTCATTTAGACTATAGTAAAACCATGTTTTCTTGCAAAATTAATATGTGTAGCCAGTATATGCTACTGTTATGTTTGTTTGTTTAGACTATAGTAAAACCATGATTTCTTGCAAAATTAATACATGTAGCCAGTATATGCTACTGTTATGTTTGTTTGTTTAGACTATAGTAAAACCATGATTTCCTTTCTAAATTAATACATGTAGCCTGTATATGCTACTGTTGTTTGTTTGTTTAGACTATAGTAAAACCATGATTTCTTGCTAAATTAATACATGTAGCCAGTATATGCTACTGTTTTTGTTTAAACTATAGTAAAACCATGGTTTCTTGCAAAATTTATACATGTAGCCAGTATATGCTAATGTTATGTTTGTTTAGACTATGGTAAAACCATGATTTCCTGCAAAATTAATACATGTAGCCAGTATATGCTACTGTTGTTTGTTTGTTTAGACTATGGTAAAACCATGGTTTCTCTCTAAATTAATACATGTAGCCAGTATATGCTAATGTTTTGTTTGTTTAGACTATAGAAAAACCATGATCTCTTGCAAAATTAATACATGTAGCCAGTATATGCTACTGTTATGTTTGTTTGTTTAGACTATAGTAAAACCATGATTTCTTGCAAAATTAATACATATACCCAGTATATGCTACTGTTGTTTGTTTGTTTGTTTAGACTATAGTAAAACCATGATTTCTTGCAAAATTAATACATATAGCCAGTATATGCTAATGTTATGTTTGTTTGTTTAGACTATAGTAAAGCCATGGTTTCTTACAAAATTAATACGTTTAGCCAGTATATGCTAATGTTATGTTTGTTTAGACTATAGTAAACCATGATTTCTTGAAAAATTAATACGTGTAGCCAGTATATGCTACTGTTATTTTTGTTTATTTAGACTATAGTAAAACCATGATTTCTTGCAAAATTAATGTGTAGCCAGTATATGCTACTGTTATGTTTGTTTGTTTAGACAATAGTAAAACCATGATTTCTTGCAAAATTAATACATGTAGCCAGTATATGCTACTGTTATGTTTGTTTGTTTAGACTATAGTAAAACCATGATTTCCTTTCTAGATTAATACATGTAGCCTGTATATGCTACTGTTGTTTGTTTAAACTATAGTAAAACCATGGTTTCTTGCAAAATTAATACATGTAGCCAGTATATGCTACTGTTATGTTTGTTTGTTTAGAGTATAGTAAAACCATGATTTCTTGCAAAATTAATACATATAGCCAGTATATGCTACTGTTGTTTGTTTGTTTGTTTAGACTATAGTAAAACCATGATTTCTTGCAAAATAAATACATTTAGCCAGTATATGCTACTGTTGTTTGTTTGTTTAGACTATAGTAAAACCATGATTTCTTGAAAACTTAATACATGTAGCCAGTATATGGTAATGTTATGTTTGTTTGTTTAGACTATAGTAAAACCATGGTTTCTTACAAAATTAATACGTGTAGCCAGTATATGCTAATATTATGTTTGTTTAGACTATAGTAAACCATGATTTCTTGAAAAACTAAAACTTGTAGCCAGTATATGCTACTGTTATTTTAGTTCATTTAGACTATAGTAAAACCATGTTTTCTTGCAAAATTAATATGTGTAGCCAGTATATGCTACTGTTATGTTTGTTTGTTTAGACTATAGTAAAACCATGATTTCTTGCAAAATTAATACATGTAGCCAGTATATGCTACTGTTATGTTTGTTTGTTTAGACTATAGTAAAACCATGATTTCCTTTCTAAATTAATACATGTAGCCTGTATATGCTACTGTTGTTTGTTTGTTTAGACTATAGTAAAACCATGATTTCTTGCTAAATTAATACATGTAGCCAGTATATGCTACTGTTTTTGTTTAAACTATAGTAAAACCATGGTTTCTTGCAAAATTTATACATGTAGCCAGTATATGCTAATGTTATGTTTGTTTAGACTATGGTAAAACCATGATTTCCTGCAAAATTAATACATGTAGCCAGTATATGCTACTGTTGTTTGTTTGTTTAGACTATGGTAAAACCATGGTTTCTCTCTAAATTAATACATGTAGCCAGTATATGCTAATGTTTTGTTTGTTTAGACTATAGAAAAACCATGATCTCTTGCAAAATTAATACATGTAGCCAGTATATGCTACTGTTATGTTTGTTTGTTTAGACTATAGTAAAACCATGATTTCTTGCAAAATTAATACATATACCCAGTATATGCTACTGTTGTTTGTTTGTTTGTTTAGACTATAGTAAAACCATGATTTCTTGCAAAATTAATACATATAGCCAGTATATGCTAATGTTATGTTTGTTTGTTTAGACTATAGTAAAGCCATGGTTTCTTACAAAATTAATACGTTTAGCCAGTATATGCTAATGTTATGTTTGTTTAGACTATAGTAAACCATGATTTCTTGAAAAATTAATACGTGTAGCCAGTATATGCTACTGTTATTTTTGTTTATTTAGACTATAGTAAAACCATGATTTCTTGCAAAATTAATGTGTAGCCAGTATATGCTACTGTTATGTTTGTTTGTTTAGACAATAGTAAAACCATGATTTCTTGCAAAATTAATACATGTAGCCAGTATATGCTACTGTTATGTTTGTTTGTTTAGACTATAGTAAAACCATGATTTCCTTTCTAGATTAATACATGTAGCCTGTATATGCTACTGTTGTTTGTTTAAACTATAGTAAAACCATGGTTTCTTGCAAAATTTATACATGTAGCCAGTATATGCTACTGTTGTTTGTTTGTTTAGACTATGGTAAAACCATGGTTTCTCTCTAAATTAATACATGTAGCCAGTATATGCTAATGTTTTGTTTGTTTAGACTATAGAAAAACCATGATCTCTTGCAAAATTAATACATGTAGCCAGTATATGCTACTGTTATGTTTGTTTGTTTAGACTATAGTAAAACCATGATTTCTTGCAAAATTAATACATATACCCAGTATATGCTACTGTTGTTTGTTTGTTTGTTTAGACTATAGTAAAACCATGATTTCTTGCAAAATTAATACATATAGCCAGTATATGCTAATGTTATGTTTGTTTGTTTAGACTATAGTAAAGCCATGGTTTCTTACAAAATTAATACGTGTAGCCAGTATATGCTAATGTTATGTTTGTTTAGACTATAGTAAACCATGATTTCTTGAAAAATTAATACGTGTAGCCAGTATATGCTACTGTTATTTTTGTTTATTTAGACTATAGTAAAACCATGATTTCTTGCAAAATTAATGTGTAGCCAGTATATGCTACTGTTATGTTTGTTTGTTTAGACAATAGTAAAACCATGATTTCTTGCAAAATTAATACATGTAGCCAGTATATGCTACTGTTATGTTTGTTTGTTTAGACTATAGTAAAACCATGATTTCCTTTCTAGATTAATACATGTAGCCTGTATATGCTACTGTTGTTTGTTTAAACTATAGTAAAACCATGGTTTCTTGCAAAATTTATACATGTAGCCAGTATATGCTAATGTTATGTTTGTTTAGACTTTGGTAAAACCATGATTTCTTGCAAAATTAATACATGTAGCCAGTATATGCTAATGTTATGTTTGTTTAGACTATAGTAAAACCATGATTTCTTACAAAATTAATATGTGTAGCCAGTATATGCTAATGTTATGTTTGTTTAGATTATGGTAAAACCATGATTTCTTGCAAAATTAATACATGTAGCCATTATATGCTACTGTTGTTTGTTTGTTTAGACTATAGTAAAACCATGGTTTCTCTCTAAATTAATACATGTAGCCAGTATATGCTAATGTTTTGTTTGTTTAGACTATAGTAAAACCATGATCTCTTGCAAAATTAATACATGTAGCCAGTATATGCTACTGTTATGTTTGTTTGTTTAGACTATAGTAAAACCATGATTTCTTGCAAAATTAATACATTTAGCCAGTATATGCTACTGTTGTTTGTTTGTTTGTTTGTTTAGACTATAGTAAAACCATGATCTCTTGCAAAATTAATACATGTAGCCAGTATATGCTAATGTTGTCTTTGTTTAGACTATAGTAAAACCATGATTTCTTGCAAAATTAATACATGTAGCCAGTACATGCTACTGTTATGTTTGTTTAGACTATAGTAAAACCATGGTTTCTTGCTAAATTAATACATGTAGCCAGTATATGCTAATGTTATGTTCGTTTAGACTATGGTAAAACCATGATTTCTTGCAAAAATAATACACGTAGCCAGTATATGCTACTGTTATGTTTGTTTAGACTATGGTAAAACCATGATTTCTTGCAAAATTAATACATGTAGCCAGTATATGCTAATGTTGTGTTTGTTTAGACTATAGTAAAACCATGATTTCTTGCAAAATTAATACATGTAGCCAGTTCATGCTACTGTTATATTTGTTTAGACTATAGTAAAACCATGGTTTCTTGCTAAATTAATACATGTAGCCAGTATATGCTAATGTTATGTTTGTTTAAACTATGGTAAAACCATGATTTCTTGCAAAATTAATACATGTAGCCAGTATATGCTAATGTTATGTTTGTTTAGACTATGTTAAAACCATGATTTCTTGCAAAATTAATACATGTAGCCAGTATATACTAATGTTATGTTTGTTTAGACTATGGTAAAAACATTGGTTTCTTGCAAAATTAATACATGTAGCCAGTATATGCTACTGTTATGTTTGTTTAGACTATGGTAAAAACATTGGTTTCTTGCAAAATTAATACATGTAGCCAGTATATGCTAATGTTATGTTTGTTTAGACTATGGTAAAACCATGGTTTCTTGCAAAATTCATACATCTAGCCAGCATATGCTACTGTTGTTTGTTTGTTTAGACTATAGTAAAACCATGGTTTCTCTCTAAATTAATACATGTAGCCAGTATATGCTAATGTTTTGTTTGTTTAGACTATAGTAAAACCATGATTTCTTGCAAAATTAATACATTTAGCCAGTATATGCTACTGTTATGTTTGTTTGTTTAGACTATAGTAAAACCATGATTTCTTGCAAAATTAATACGTGTAGCCAGTATATGCTAATGTTGTGTTTGTTTAGACTATAGTAAAACCATAATTTCTTGCAAATTAATACATGTAGCCAGTATATGCTACTGTTGTTTGTTTGTTTAGACTATAGTAAAACCATGATTTCTTGCAAAATTAATACATATAGCCAGTATATGCTACTGTTGTTTCTTTGTTTGTTTAGACTATAGTAAAACCATGATTTCTTGCAAAATAAATACATTTAGCCAGTATATGCTACTGTTGTTTGTTTGTTTTGACTATAGTAAAACCATGATTTCTTACAAAATTAATACGTGTAGCCAGTATATGCTAATGTTATGTTTGTTTAGACTATAGTAAACCATGATTTCTTGTAAAATTAATATGTGTAGCCAGTATATGCTACTGTTATTTTTGTTTATTTAGACTATAGTAAAACCATGATTTCTTGCAAAATTAATATGTGTAGCCAGTATATGCTACTGTTATGTTTGTTTGTTTAGACTATAGTAAAACCATGATTTCTTGAAAAATTAATACATGTAGCCAGTATATGCTACTGTTATGTTTGTTTGTTTAGACTATAGTAAAACCATGATTTCCTTTCTAAATTAATACATGTAGCCTGTATATGCTACTGTTGTTTGTTTGTTTAGACTATAGTAAAACCATGCTTTCTTGCTAAATTAATACATGTAGCCAGTATATGCTACTGTTTTTGTTTAAACTATAGTAAAACCATGGTTTCTTGCAAAATTTATACATGTAGCCAGTATATGCTAATGTTATGTTTGTTTAAACTATGGTAAAACCATGATTTCTTGCAAAATTAATACATGTAGTCATTATATGCTAATGTTGTTTGTTTAGACTATAGCAAAACCATGGTTTCTTACAAAATTAATACGTGTAGCCAGTATATGCTAATGTTATGTTTGTTTAGACTATGGTAAAACCATGATTTCTTGCAAAATTAATACATGTAGCCAGTATATGCTACTGTTGTTTGTTTGTTTAGACTATAGTAAAACCATGATTTCTTGCAAAATTAATACATTTAGCCAGTATATGCTACAGTTGTTTGTTTGTTTGTTTGTTTGTTTAGACTATAGTAAAACCATGATTTCTTGCAAAATTAATACGTGTAGCCAGTATATGCTAATGTTGTGTTTGTTTAGACTATAGTAAAACCATGATTTCTTGCAAAATTAATACATGTAGCCAGTATATGCTACTGTTATGTTTGTTTAGACTGTAGTAAAACCATGGTTTCTTGCTAAATTAATACATGTAGCCAGTATATGCTAATGTTATGTTCGTTTAGACTATGGTAAAACCATGATTTCTTGCAAAAATAATACACGTAGCCAGTATATGCTACTGTTATGTTTGTTTAGACTATGGTAAAACCATGATTTCTTGCAAAATTAATACATGTAGCCAGTATATGCTACTGTTTTTGTTTAAACTATAGTAAAACCATGGTTTCTTGCAAAATTTATACATGTAGCCAGTATATGCTATGTTATGTTTGTTTAGACTATGGTAAAACCATGATTTCTTGCAAAATCAATACATGTAGCCAGTATATGCTAATGTTATGTTTGTTTAGACTATAGTAAAACCATGATTTCTTACAAAATTAATACATGTAGCCAGTATATGCTACTGTTATGTTTGTTTAGACTATGGTAAAACCATGATTTCTTGCAAAATTAATACATGTAGCCAGTATATGCTACTGTTGTTTGTTTGTTTAGACTATAGTAAAACCATGGTTTCTCTCTAAATTAATACATGTAGCCAGCATATGCTAATGTTTTGTTTTCTTTTGACTATAGTAAAACCATGATTTCTTGCAAAATTAATACATGTAGCCAGTATATGCTACTGTTATGTTTGTTTGTTTAGAGTATAGTAAAACCATGATTTCTTGCAAAATTAATACATTTAGCCAGTATATGCTACTGTTGTTTGTTTGTTTAGACTATAGTAAAACCATGATTTCTTGTAAAATTAATATGTGTAGCCAGTATATGCTACTGTTATTTTTGTTTATTTAGACTATAGTAAAACCATGATTTCTTCCAAAATTAATATGTGTAGCCAGTATATGCTACTGTTATGTTTGTTTGTTTAGACTATAGTAAAACCATGATTTCCTTTCTAAATTAATACATGTAGCCTGTATATGCTACTGTTGTTTGTTTGTTTAGACTATAGTAAAACCATGATTTCTTGCTAAATTAATACATGTAGCCAGTATATGCTACTGTTTTTGTTTAAACTATAGTAAAACCATGGTTTCTTGCAAAATTTATACATGTAGCCAGTATATGCTAATGTTATGTTTGTTTAAACTATGGTAAAACCATGATTTCTTGCAAAATTAATACATGTAGTCATTATATGCTAATGTTGTTTGTTTAGACTATAGTAAAACCATGGTTTCTTACAAAATTAATACGTGTAGCCAGTATACGCTAATGTTATGTTTGTTTAGACTATGGTAAAACCATGATTTCTTGCAAAATTAATACATGTAGCCAGTATATGCTACTGTTGTTTGTTTGTTTAGACTATAGTAAAACCATGGTTTCTCTCTAAATTAATACATGTAGCCAGTATATGCTAATGTTTTGTTTTCTTTTGACTATAGTAAAACCATGATTTCTTGCAAAATTAATACATGTAGCCAGTGTATGCTACTGTTATGTTTGTTTGTTTAGACTATAGTAAAACCATGATTTCTTGCAAAATTAATACATTTAGCCAGTATATGCTACTGTTGTTTGTTTGTTTGTTTGTTTAGACTATAGTAAAACCATGATTTCTTGCAAAATTAATACGTGTAGCCAGTATATGCTAATGTTGTGTTTGTTTAGACTATAGTAAAACCATGATTTCTTGCAAAATTAATACATGTAGCCAGTATATGCTACTGTCATGTTTGTTTAGACTATAGTAAAACCATGGTTTCTTGCTAAATTAATACATGTAGCCAGTATATGCTAATGTTATGTTCGTTTAGACTATGGTAAAACCATGATTTCTTGCAAAAATAATACACGTAGCCAGTATATGCTACTGTTATGTTTGTTTAGACTATGGTAAAACCATGATTTCTTGCAAAATTAATACATGTAGCCAGTATATGCTACTGTTTTTGTTTAAACTATAGTAAAACCATGGTTTCTTGCAAAATTTATACATGTAGCCAGTATATGCTATGTTATGTTTGTTTAGACTATGGTAAAACCATGATTTCTTGCAAAATCAATACATGTAGCCAGTATATGCTAATGTTATGTTTGTTTAGACTATAGTAAAACCATGATTTCTTACAAAATTAATACGTGTAGCCAGTATATGCTACTGTTATGTTTGTTTAGACTATGGTAAAACCATGATTTCTTGCAAAATTAATACATGTAGCCAGTATATGCTACTGTTTTTGTTTAAACTATAGTAAAACCATGGTTTCTTGCAAAATTTATACATGTAGCCAGTATATGCTAATGTTTTGTTTTCTTTTGACTATAGTAAAACCATGATTTCTTGCAAAATTAATACATGTAGCCAGTATATGCTACTGTTATGTTTGTTTGTTTAGAGTATAGTAAAACCATGATTTCTTGCAAAATTAATACATTTAGCCAGTATATGCTACTGTTGTTTGTTTGTTTAGACTATAGTAAAACCATGATTTCTTGCAAAATTAATACATATAGCCAGTACATGCTACTGTTGTTTCTTTGTTTGTTTAGACTATAGTAAAACCATGATTTCTTGCAAAATAAATACATTTAGCCAGTATATGCTACTGTTGTTTGTTTGTTTAGACTATAGTAAAACCATGATTTCTTGCAAACTTAATACATGTAGCCAGTATATGGTAATGTTATGTTTGTTTGTTTAGACTATAGTAAAACCATGGTTTCTTACAAAATTAATACGTGTAGCCAGTATATGCTAATGTTATGTTTGTTTAGACTATAGTAAACCATGATTTCTTGAAAAATTAATACGTGTAGCCAGTATATGCTACTGTTATTTTTGTTCATTTAGACTATAGTAAAACAATGATTTCTTGCAAAATTAATATGTGTAGCCAGTATATGCTACTGTTATGTTTGTTTGTTTAGACTATAGTAAAACCATGATTTCTTGCAAAATTAATACATGTAGCCAGTATATGCTACTGTTATGTTTGTTTGTTTAGACTATAGTAAAACCATGGTTTCCTTTCTAAATTAATACATGTAGCCTGTATATGCTACTGTTGTTTGTTTGTTTAGACTATAGTAAAACCATGATTTCTTGCTAAATTAATACATGTAGCCAGTATATGCTACTGTTGTTTGTTTGTTTAGACTATAGTAAAACCATGGTTTCTCTCTAAATCAATACATGTAGCTAGTATATGCTAATGTTTTGTTTGTTTAGACTATAGTAAAACCATGATCTCTTGCAAAATTAATACATGTAGCCAGTATATGCTACTGTTATGTTTGTTTGTTTAGAGTATAGTAAAACCATGATTTCTTGCAAAATTAATACATTTAGCCAGTATATGCTACTGTTGTTTGTTTGTTTGTTTAGACTATAGTAAAACCATGATTTCTTGCAAAATTAATACGTGTAGCCAGTATAGGCTAATGTTTTGTTTGTTTAGACTATAGTAAAACCATGATTTCTTGCAAAATTAATACATGTAGCCAGTATATGCTACTGTTGTTTGTTTGTTTGTTTAGACTATAGTAAAACCATGATTTCTTGCAAAATTAATACGTGTAGCCAGTATAGGCTAATGTTTTGTTTGTTTAGACTATAGTAAAACCATGATTTCTTGCAAAATTAATACATTTAGCCAGTATATGCTACTGTTGTTTGTTTGTTTAGACTATAGTAAAACCATGATTTCTTGCTAAATTAATACATGTAGCCAGTATATGCTACTGTATTTGTTTAAACTATAGTAAAACCATGGTTTCTTGCAAAATTTATACATGTAGCCAGTATATGCTAATGTTATGTTTGTTTAAACTATGGTAAAACCATGATTTCTTGCAAAATTAATACATGTAGTCATTATATGCTAATGTTGTTTGTTTAGACTATAGCAAAACCATGGTTTCTTACAAAATTAATACGTGTAGCCAGTATATGCTAATGTTATGTTTGTTTAGACTATGGTAAAACCATGATTTCTTGCAAAATTAATACATGTAGCCAGTATATGCTACTGTTGTTTGTTTGTTTAGACTATAGTAAAACCATGGTTTCTCTCTAAATTAATACATGTAGCCAGTATATGCTAATGTTTTGTTTTCTTTTGACTATAGTAAAACCATGATTTCTTGCAAAATTAATACATGTAGCCAGTGTATGCTACTGTTATGTTTGTTTGTTTAGACTATAGTAAAACCATGATTTCTTGCAAAATTAATACATTTAGCCAGTATATGCTACTGTTGTTTGTTTGTTTGTTTGTTTAGACTATAGTAAAACCATGATTTCTTGCAAAATTAATACGTGTAGCCAGTATATGCTAATGTTGTGTTTGTTTAGACTATAGTAAAACCATGATTTCTTGCAAAATTAATACATGTAGCCAGTATATGCTACTGTTATGTTTGTTTGGACTATAGTAAAACCATGGTTTCTTGCAAAATTAATACATGTAGCCAGTATATGCTACTGTTATGTTTGTTTGTTTAGACTATAGTAAAACCATGATTTCCTTTCTAAATTAATACATGTAGCCTGTATATGCTACTGTTGTTTGTTTGTTTAGACTATAGTAAAACCATGATTTCTTGCTAAATTAATACATGTAGCCAGTATATGCTACTGTTTTTGTTTAAACTATAGTAAAACCATGGTTTCTTGCAAAATTTATACATGTAGCCAGTATATGCTAATGTTATGTTTGTTTAGACTATAGTAAAACCATGATTTCTTACAAAATTAATACATGTAGCCAGTATATGCTACTGTTATGTTTGTTTAGACTATGGTAAAACCATGATTTCTTGCAAACTTAATACATGTAGCCAGTATGTGCTACTGTTGTTTGTTTGTTTAGACTATAGTAAAACCATGGTTTCTCTCTAAATTAATACATGTAGCCAGTATATGCTAATGTTTTGTTTTCTTTTGACTATAGTAAAACCATGATTTCTTGCAAAATTAATACATGTAGCCAGTATATGCTACTGTTATGTTTGTTTGTTTAGAGTATAGTAAAACCATGATTTCTTGCAAAATTAATACATATAGCCAGTATATGCTACTGTTGTTTGTTTGTTTGTTTAGACTATAGTAAAACCATGATTTCTTGCAAAATAAATACATTTAGCCAGTATATGCTACTGTTGTTTGTTTGTTTAGACTATAGTAAAACCATGATCTCTTGCAAAATTAATACATGTAGCCAGTATATGCTAATGTTGTGTTTGTTTAGACTATAGTAAAACCATGATTTCTTGCAAAATTAATACATGTAGCCAGTACATGCTACTGTTATGTTTGTTTAGACTATAGTAAAACCATGGTTTCTTGCTAAATTAATACATGTAGCCAGTATATGCTAATGTTATGTTCGTTTAGACTATGGTAAAACCATGATTTCTTGCAAAAATAATACACGTAGCCAGTATATGCTACTGTTATGTTTGTTTAGACTATGGTAAAACCATGATTTCTTGCAAAATTAATACATGTAGCCAGTATATGCTAATGTTGTGTTTGTTTAGACTATAGTAAAACCATGATTTCTTGCAAAATTAATACATGTAGCCAGTTCATGCTACTGTTATGTTTGTTTAGACTATAGTAAAACCATGGTTTCTTGCTAAATTAATACATGTAGCCAGTATATGCTAATGTTATGTTTGTTTAGACTATGGTAAAACCATGATTTCTTGCAAAATTAATACATGTAGCCAGTATATGCTAATGTTATGTTTGTTTAGACTATGTTAAAACCATGATTTCTTGCAAAATTAATACATGTAGCCAGTATATACTAATGTTATGTTTGTTTAGACTATGGTAAAAACATTGGTTTCTTGCAAAATTAATACATGTAGCCAGTATATGCTACTGTTATGTTTGTTTAGACTATGGTAAAACCATGATTTCTTGCAAAATTAATACATGTAGTCATTATATGCTAATGTTGTTTGTTTAGACTATAGTAAAACCATGGTTTCTTACAAAATTAATACGTGTAGCCAGTATACGCTAATGTTATGTTTGTTTAGACTATGGTAAAACCATGATTTCTTGCAAAATTAATACATGTAGCCAGTATATGCTACTGTTGTTTGTTTGTTTAGACTATAGTAAAACCATGGTTTCTCTCTAAATTAATACATGTAGCCAGTATATGCTAATGTTTTGTTTTCTTTTGACTATAGTAAAACCATGATTTCTTGCAAAATTAATACATGTAGCCAGTGTATGCTACTGTTATGTTTGTTTGTTTAGACTATAGTAAAACCATGATTTCTTGCAAAATTAATACATTTAGCCAGTATATGCTACTGTTGTTTGTTTGTTTGTTTGTTTAGACTATAGTAAAACCATGATTTCTTGCAAAATTAATACGTGTAGCCAGTATATGCTAATGTTGTGTTTGTTTAGACTATAGTAAAACCATGATTTCTTGCAAAATTAATACATGTAGCCAGTATATGCTACTGTCATGTTTGTTTAGACTATAGTAAAACCATGGTTTCTTGCTAAATTAATACATGTAGCCAGTATATGCTAATGTTATGTTCGTTTAGACTATGGTAAAACCATGATTTCTTGCAAAAATAATACACGTAGCCAGTATATGCTACTGTTATGTTTGTTTAGACTATGGTAAAACCATGATTTCTTGCAAAATTAATACATGTAGCCAGTATATGCTACTGTTTTTGTTTAAACTATAGTAAAACCATGGTTTCTTGCAAAATTTATACATGTAGCCAGTATATGCTATGTTATGTTTGTTTAGACTATGGTAAAACCATGATTTCTTGCAAAATCAATACATGTAGCCAGTATATGCTAATGTTATGTTTGTTTAGACTATAGTAAAACCATGATTTCTTACAAAATTAATACGTGTAGCCAGTATATGCTACTGTTATGTTTGTTTAGACTATGGTAAAACCATGATTTCTTGCAAAATTAATACATGTAGCCAGTATATGCTACTGTTTTTGTTTAAACTATAGTAAAACCATGGTTTCTTGCAAAATTTATACATGTAGCCAGTATATGCTAATGTTTTGTTTTCTTTTGACTATAGTAAAACCATGATTTCTTGCAAAATTAATACATGTAGCCAGTATATGCTACTGTTATGTTTGTTTGTTTAGAGTATAGTAAAACCATGATTTCTTGCAAAATTAATACATTTAGCCAGTATATGCTACTGTTGTTTGTTTGTTTAGACTATAGTAAAACCATGATTTCTTGCAAAATTAATACATATAGCCAGTACATGCTACTGTTGTTTCTTTGTTTGTTTAGACTATAGTAAAACCATGATTTCTTGCAAAATAAATACATTTAGCCAGTATATGCTACTGTTGTTTGTTTGTTTAGACTATAGTAAAACCATGATTTCTTGCAAACTTAATACATGTAGCCAGTATATGGTAATGTTATGTTTGTTTGTTTAGACTATAGTAAAACCATGGTTTCTTACAAAATTAATACGTGTAGCCAGTATATGCTAATGTTATGTTTGTTTAGACTATAGTAAACCATGATTTCTTGAAAAATTAATACGTGTAGCCAGTATATGCTACTGTTATTTTTGTTCATTTAGACTATAGTAAAACAATGATTTCTTGCAAAATTAATATGTGTAGCCAGTATATGCTACTGTTATGTTTGTTTGTTTAGACTATAGTAAAACCATGATTTCTTGCAAAATTAATACATGTAGCCAGTATATGCTACTGTTATGTTTGTTTGTTTAGACTATAGTAAAACCATGGTTTCCTTTCTAAATTAATACATGTAGCCTGTATATGCTACTGTTGTTTGTTTGTTTAGACTATAGTAAAACCATGATTTCTTGCTAAATTAATACATGTAGCCAGTATATGCTACTGTTGTTTGTTTGTTTAGACTATAGTAAAACCATGGTTTCTCTCTAAATCAATACATGTAGCTAGTATATGCTAATGTTTTGTTTGTTTAGACTATAGTAAAACCATGATCTCTTGCAAAATTAATACATGTAGCCAGTATATGCTACTGTTATGTTTGTTTGTTTAGAGTATAGTAAAACCATGATTTCTTGCAAAATTAATACATTTAGCCAGTATATGCTACTGTTGTTTGTTTGTTTGTTTAGACTATAGTAAAACCATGATTTCTTGCAAAATTAATACGTGTAGCCAGTATAGGCTAATGTTTTGTTTGTTTAGACTATAGTAAAACCATGATTTCTTGCAAAATTAATACATGTAGCCAGTATATGCTACTGTTGTTTGTTTGTTTGTTTAGACTATAGTAAAACCATGATTTCTTGCAAAATTAATACGTGTAGCCAGTATAGGCTAATGTTTTGTTTGTTTAGACTATAGTAAAACCATGATTTCTTGCAAAATTAATACATTTAGCCAGTATATGCTACTGTTGTTTGTTTGTTTAGACTATAGTAAACAATGATTTCTTGCTAAATTAATACATGTAGCCAGTATATGCTACTGTATTTGTTTAAACTATAGTAAAACCATGGTTTCTTGCAAAATTTATACATGTAGCCAGTATATGCTAATGTTATGTTTGTTTAAACTATGGTAAAACCATGATTTCTTGCAAAATTAATACATGTAGTCATTATATGCTAATGTTGTTTGTTTAGACTATAGCAAAACCATGGTTTCTTACAAAATTAATACGTGTAGCCAGTATATGCTAATGTTATGTTTGTTTAGACTATGGTAAAACCATGATTTCTTGCAAAATTAATACATGTAGCCAGTATATGCTACTGTTGTTTGTTTGTTTAGACTATAGTAAAACCATGGTTTCTCTCTAAATTAATACATGTAGCCAGTATATGCTAATGTTTTGTTTTCTTTTGACTATAGTAAAACCATGATTTCTTGCAAAATTAATACATGTAGCCAGTGTATGCTACTGTTATGTTTGTTTGTTTAGACTATAGTAAAACCATGATTTCTTGCAAAATTAATACATTTAGCCAGTATATGCTACTGTTGTTTGTTTGTTTGTTTGTTTAGACTATAGTAAAACCATGATTTCTTGCAAAATTAATACGTGTAGCCAGTATATGCTAATGTTGTGTTTGTTTAGACTATAGTAAAACCATGATTTCTTGCAAAATTAATACATGTAGCCAGTATATGCTACTGTTATGTTTGTTTGGACTATAGTAAAACCATGGTTTCTTGCAAAATTAATACATGTAGCCAGTATATGCTACTGTTATGTTTGTTTGTTTAGACTATAGTAAAACCATGATTTCCTTTCTAAATTAATACATGTAGCCTGTATATGCTACTGTTGTTTGTTTGTTTAGACTATAGTAAAACCATGATTTCTTGCTAAATTAATACATGTAGCCAGTATATGCTACTGTTTTTGTTTAAACTATAGTAAAACCATGGTTTCTTGCAAAATTTATACATGTAGCCAGTATATGCTAATGTTATGTTTGTTTAGACTATAGTAAAACCATGATTTCTTACAAAATTAATACATGTAGCCAGTATATGCTACTGTTATGTTTGTTTAGACTATGGTAAAACCATGATTTCTTGCAAACTTAATACATGTAGCCAGTATGTGCTACTGTTGTTTGTTTGTTTAGACTATAGTAAAACCATGGTTTCTCTCTAAATTAATACATGTAGCCAGTATATGCTAATGTTTTGTTTTCTTTTGACTATAGTAAAACCATGATTTCTTGCAAAATTAATACATGTAGCCAGTATATGCTACTGTTATGTTTGTTTGTTTAGAGTATAGTAAAACCATGATTTCTTGCAAAATTAATACATATAGCCAGTATATGCTACTGTTGTTTGTTTGTTTGTTTAGACTATAGTAAAACCATGATTTCTTGCAAAATAAATACATTTAGCCAGTATATGCTACTGTTGTTTGTTTGTTTAGACTATAGTAAAACCATGATCTCTTGCAAAATTAATACATGTAGCCAGTATATGCTAATGTTGTGTTTGTTTAGACTATAGTAAAACCATGATTTCTTGCAAAATTAATACATGTAGCCAGTACATGCTACTGTTATGTTTGTTTAGACTATAGTAAAACCATGGTTTCTTGCTAAATTAATACATGTAGCCAGTATATGCTAATGTTATGTTCGTTTAGACTATGGTAAAACCATGATTTCTTGCAAAAATAATACACGTAGCCAGTATATGCTACTGTTATGTTTGTTTAGACTATGGTAAAACCATGATTTCTTGCAAAATTAATACATGTAGCCAGTATATGCTAATGTTGTGTTTGTTTAGACTATAGTAAAACCATGATTTCTTGCAAAATTAATACATGTAGCCAGTTCATGCTACTGTTATGTTTGTTTAGACTATAGTAAAACCATGGTTTCTTGCTAAATTAATACATGTAGCCAGTATATGCTAATGTTATGTTTGTTTAGACTATGGTAAAACCATGATTTCTTGCAAAATTAATACATGTAGCCAGTATATGCTAATGTTATGTTTGTTTAGACTATGTTAAAACCATGATTTCTTGCAAAATTAATACATGTAGCCAGTATATACTAATGTTATGTTTGTTTAGACTATGGTAAAAACATTGGTTTCTTGCAAAATTAATACATGTAGCCAGTATATGCTACTGTTATGTTTGTTTAGACTATGGTAAAAACATTGGTTTCTTGCAAAATTAATACATGTAGCCAGTATATGCTAATGTTATGTTTGTTTAGACTATGGTAAAACCATGGTTTCTTGCAAAATTCATACATCTAGCCAGCATATGCTACTGTTGTTTGTTTGTTTAGACTATAGTAAAACCATGGTTTCTCTCTAAATTAATACATGTAGCCAGTATATGCTAATGTTTTGTTTGTTTAGACTATAGTAAAACCATGATTTCTTGCAAAATTAATACATTTAGCCAGTATATGCTACTGTTATGTTTGTTTGTTTAGACTATAGTAAAACCATGATTTCTTGCAAAATTAATACGTGTAGCCAGTATATGCTACTGTTATTTTTGTTCATTTAGACTATAGTAAAACAATGATTTCTTGCAAAATTAATATGTGTAGCCAGTATATGCTACTGTTATGTTTGTTTGTTTAGACTATAGTAAAACCATGATTTCTTGCAAAATTAATACATGTAGCCAGTATATGCTACTGTTATGTTTGTTTGTTTAGACTATAGTAAAACCATGGTTTCCTTTCTAAATTAATACATGTAGCCTGTATATGCTACTGTTGTTTGTTTGTTTAGACTATAGTAAAACCATGATTTCTTGCTAAATTAATACATGTAGCCAGTATATGCTACTGTTGTTTGTTTGTTTAGACTATAGTAAAACCATGGTTTCTCTCTAAATCAATACATGTAGCTAGTATATGCTAATGTTTTGTTTGTTTAGACTATAGTAAAACCATGATCTCTTGCAAAATTAATACATGTAGCCAGTATATGCTACTGTTATGTTTGTTTGTTTAGACTATAGTAAAACCATGATTTCTTGCAAAATTAATACATTTAGCCAGTATATGCTACTGTTGTTTGTTTGTTTGTTTAGACTATAGTAAAACCATGATTTCTTGCAAAATTAATACGTGTAGCCAGTATAGGCTAATGTTTTGTTTGTTTAGACTATAGTAAAACCATGATTTCTTGCAAAATTAATACATGTAGCCAGTATATGCTACTGTTGTTTGTTTGTTTGTTTAGACTATAGTAAAACCATGATTTCTTGCAAAATTAATACGTGTAGCCAGTATAGGCTAATGTTTTGTTTGTTTAGACTATAGTAAAACCATGATTTCTTGCAAAATTAATACATGTAGCCAGTATATGCTACTGTTGTTTGTTTGTTTGTTTAGACTATAGTAAAACCATGATTTCTTGCAAAATAAATACATTTAGCCAGTATATGCTACTGTTGTTTGTTTGTTTAGACTATAGTAAAACCATGATTTCTTGCTAAATTAATACATGTAGCCAGTATATGCTACTGTATTTGTTTAAACTATAGTAAAACCATGGTTTCTTGCAAAATTTATACATGTAGCCAGTATATGCTAATGTTATGTTTGTTTAAACTATGGTAAAACCATGATTTCTTGCAAAATTAATACGTGTAGCCAGTATATGCTAATGTTATGTTCATTAGACTATAGTAAACCATGATTTCTTGTAAAATTAATATGTGTAGCCAGTATATGCTACTGTTATTTTTGTTTATTTAGACTATAGTAAAACCATGATTTCTTGCAAAATTAATATGTGTAGCCAGTATATGCTACTGTTATGTTTGTTTGTTTAGGCTATAGTAAAACCATGATTTCTTGCAAAATTAATACATGTAGCCAGTATATGCTACTGTTATGTTTGTTTGTTTAGACTATAGTAAAACCATGATTTCCTTTCTAAATTAATACATGTAGCCTGTATATGCTACTGTTGTTTGTTTGTTTAGACTATAGTAAAACCATGATTTCTTGCTAAATTAATACATGTAGCCAGTATATGCTACTGTTTTTGTTTAAACTATAGTAAAACCATGGTTTCTTGCAAAATTTATACATGTAGCCAGTATATGCTAATGTTATGTTTGTTTAAACTATGGTAAAACCATGATTTCTTGCAAAATTAATACATGTAGTCATTATATGCTAATGTTGTTTGTTTAGACTATAGCAAAACCATGGTTTCTTACAAAATTAATACGTGTAGCCAGTATATGCTAATGTTATGTTTGTTTAGACTATGGTAAAACCATGATTTCTTGCAAAATTAATACATGTAGCCAGTATATGCTACTGTTGTTTGTTTGTTTAGACTATAGTAAAACCATGGTTTCTCTCTAAATTAATACATGTAGCCAGTATATGCTAATGTTTTGTTTTCTTTTGACTATAGTAAAACCATGATTTCTTGCAAAATTAATACATGTAGCCAGTGTATGCTACTGTTATGTTTGTTTGTTTAGACTATAGTAAAACCATGATTTCTTGCAAAATTAATACATTTAGCCAGTATATGCTACTGTTGTTTGTTTGTTTGTTTGTTTAGACTATAGTAAAACCATGATTTCTTGCAAAATTAATACGTGTAGCCAGTATATGCTAATGTTGTGTTTGTTTAGACTATAGTAAAACCATGATTTCTTGCAAAATTAATACATGTAGCCAGTATATGCTACTGTTATGTTTGTTTGGACTATAGTAAAACCATGGTTTCTTGCTAAATTAATACATGTAGCCAGTATATGCTAATGTTATGTTCGTTTAGACTATGGTAAAACCATGATTTCTTGCAAAAATAATACATGTAGCCAGTATATGCTACTGTTTTTGTTTAAACTATAGTAAAACCATGGTTTCTTGCAAAATTTATACATGTAGCCAGTATATGCTATGTTATGTTTGTTTAGACTATGGTAAAACCATGATTTCTTGCAAAACATGTAGCCAGTATATGCTACTGTTGTTTGTTTGTTTAGACTATAGTAAAACCATGGTTTCTCTCTAAATTAATACATGTAGCCAGTATATGCTAATGTTTTGTTTTCTTTTGACTATAGTAAAACCATGATTTCTTGCAAAATTAATACATGTAGCCAGTATATGCTACTGTTATGTTTGTTTGTTTAGAGTATAGTAAAACCATGATTTCTTGCAAAATTAATACATTTAGCCAGTATATGCTACTGTTGTTTGTTTGTTTAGACTATAGTAAAACCATGATTTCTTGCAAAATTAATACGTGTAGCCAGTATATGCTAATGTTGTGTTTGTTTAGACTATAGTAAAACCATGATTTCTTGCAAATTAATACATGTAGCCAGTATATGCTACTGTTGTTTGTTTGTTTAGACTATAGTAAAACCATGATTTCTTGCAAAATTAATACATATAGCCAGTACATGCTACTGTTGTTTCTTTGTTTGTTTAGACTATAGTAAAACCATGATTTCTTGCAAAATAAATACATTTAGCCAGTATATGCTACTGTTGTTTGTTTGTTTAGACTATAGTAAAACCATGATTTCTTGCAAACTTAATACATGTAGCCAGTATATGGTAATGTTATGTTTGTTTGTTTAGACTATAGTAAAACCATGGTTTCTTACAAAATTAATACGTGTAGCCAGTATATGCTAATGTTATGTTTGTTTAGACTATAGTAAACCATGATTTCTTGAAAAATTAATACGTGTAGCCAGTATATGCTAATGTTTTGTTTTCTTTTGACTATAGTAAAACCATGATTTCTTGCAAAATTAATACATGTAGCCAGTATATGCTACTGTTATGTTTGTTTGTTTAGAGTATAGTAAAACCATGATTTCTTGCAAAATTAATACATTTAGCCAGTATATGCTACTGTTGTTTGTTTGTTTAGACTATAGTAAAACCATGATTTCTTGCAAAATTAATACATATAGCCAGTACATGCTACTGTTGTTTCTTTGTTTGTTTAGACTATAGTAAAACCATGATTTCTTGCAAAATAAATACATTTAGCCAGTATATGCTACTGTTGTTTGTTTGTTTAGACTATAGTAAAACCATGATTTCTTGCAAACTTAATACATGTAGCCAGTATATGGTAATGTTATGTTTGTTTGTTTAGACTATAGTAAAACCATGGTTTCTTACAAAATTAATACGTGTAGCCAGTATATGCTAATGTTATGTTTGTTTAGACTATAGTAAACCATGATTTCTTGAAAAATTAATACGTGTAGCCAGTATATGCTACTGTTATTTTTGTTCATTTAGACTATAGTAAAACAATGATTTCTTGCAAAATTAATATGTGTAGCCAGTATATGCTACTGTTATGTTTGTTTGTTTAGACTATAGTAAAACCATGATTTCTTGCAAAATTAATACATGTAGCCAGTATATGCTACTGTTATGTTTGTTTGTTTAGACTATAGTAAAACCATGGTTTCCTTTCTAAATTAATACATGTAGCCTGTATATGCTACTGTTGTTTGTTTGTTTAGACTATAGTAAAACCATGATTTCTTGCTAAATTAATACATGTAGCCAGTATATGCTACTGTTGTTTGTTTGTTTAGACTATAGTAAAACCATGGTTTCTCTCTAAATCAATACATGTAGCTAGTATATGCTAATGTTTTGTTTGTTTAGACTATAGTAAAACCATGATCTCTTGCAAAATTAATACATGTAGCCAGTATATGCTACTGTTATGTTTGTTTGTTTAGACTATAGTAAAACCATGATTTCTTGCAAAATTAATACATTTAGCCAGTATATGCTACTGTTGTTTGTTTGTTTGTTTAGACTATAGTAAAACCATGATTTCTTGCAAAATTAATACGTGTAGCCAGTATAGGCTAATGTTTTGTTTGTTTAGACTATAGTAAAACCATGATTTCTTGCAAAATTAATACATGTAGCCAGTATATGCTACTGTTGTTTGTTTGTTTGTTTAGACTATAGTAAAACCATGATTTCTTGCAAAATTAATACGTGTAGCCAGTATAGGCTAATGTTTTGTTTGTTTAGACTATAGTAAAACCATGATTTCTTGCAAAATTAATACATTTAGCCAGTATATGCTACTGTTGTTTGTTTGTTTAGACTATAGTAAAACCATGATTTCTTGCTAAATTAATACATGTAGCCAGTATATGCTACTGTATTTGTTTAAACTATAGTAAAACCATGGTTTCTTGCAAAATTTATACATGTAGCCAGTATATGCTAATGTTATGTTTGTTTAAACTATGGTAAAACCATGATTTCTTGCAAAATTAATACATGTAGTCATTATATGCTAATGTTGTTTGTTTAGACTATAGCAAAACCATGGTTTCTTACAAAATTAATACGTGTAGCCAGTATATGCTAATGTTATGTTTGTTTAGACTATGGTAAAACCATGATTTCTTGCAAAATTAATACATGTAGCCAGTATATGCTACTGTTGTTTGTTTGTTTAGACTATAGTAAAACCATGGTTTCTCTCTAAATTAATACATGTAGCCAGTATATGCTAATGTTTTGTTTTCTTTTGACTATAGTAAAACCATGATTTCTTGCAAAATTAATACATGTAGCCAGTGTATGCTACTGTTATGTTTGTTTGTTTAGACTATAGTAAAACCATGATTTCTTGCAAAATTAATACATTTAGCCAGTATATGCTACTGTTGTTTGTTTGTTTGTTTGTTTAGACTATAGTAAAACCATGATTTCTTGCAAAATTAATACGTGTAGCCAGTATATGCTAATGTTGTGTTTGTTTAGACTATAGTAAAACCATGATTTCTTGCAAAATTAATACATGTAGCCAGTATATGCTACTGTTATGTTTGTTTGGACTATAGTAAAACCATGGTTTCTTGCAAAATTAATACATGTAGCCAGTATATGCTACTGTTATGTTTGTTTGTTTAGACTATAGTAAAACCATGATTTCCTTTCTAAATTAATACATGTAGCCTGTATATGCTACTGTTGTTTGTTTGTTTAGACTATAGTAAAACCATGATTTCTTGCTAAATTAATACATGTAGCCAGTATATGCTACTGTTTTTGTTTAAACTATAGTAAAACCATGGTTTCTTGCAAAATTTATACATGTAGCCAGTATATGCTAATGTTATGTTTGTTTAGACTATAGTAAAACCATGATTTCTTACAAAATTAATACATGTAGCCAGTATATGCTACTGTTATGTTTGTTTAGACTATGGTAAAACCATGATTTCTTGCAAACTTAATACATGTAGCCAGTATGTGCTACTGTTGTTTGTTTGTTTAGACTATAGTAAAACCATGGTTTCTCTCTAAATTAATACATGTAGCCAGTATATGCTAATGTTTTGTTTTCTTTTGACTATAGTAAAACCATGATTTCTTGCAAAATTAATACATGTAGCCAGTATATGCTACTGTTATGTTTGTTTGTTTAGAGTATAGTAAAACCATGATTTCTTGCAAAATTAATACATATAGCCAGTATATGCTACTGTTGTTTGTTTGTTTGTTTAGACTATAGTAAAACCATGATTTCTTGCAAAATAAATACATTTAGCCAGTATATGCTACTGTTGTTTGTTTGTTTAGACTATAGTAAAACCATGATCTCTTGCAAAATTAATACATGTAGCCAGTATATGCTAATGTTGTGTTTGTTTAGACTATAGTAAAACCATGATTTCTTGCAAAATTAATACATGTAGCCAGTACATGCTACTGTTATGTTTGTTTAGACTATAGTAAAACCATGGTTTCTTGCTAAATTAATACATGTAGCCAGTATATGCTAATGTTATGTTCGTTTAGACTATGGTAAAACCATGATTTCTTGCAAAAATAATACACGTAGCCAGTATATGCTACTGTTATGTTTGTTTAGACTATGGTAAAACCATGATTTCTTGCAAAATTAATACATGTAGCCAGTATATGCTAATGTTGTGTTTGTTTAGACTATAGTAAAACCATGATTTCTTGCAAAATTAATACATGTAGCCAGTTCATGCTACTGTTATGTTTGTTTAGACTATAGTAAAACCATGGTTTCTTGCTAAATTAATACATGTAGCCAGTATATGCTAATGTTATGTTTGTTTAGACTATGGTAAAACCATGATTTCTTGCAAAATTAATACATGTAGCCAGTATATGCTAATGTTATGTTTGTTTAGACTATGTTAAAACCATGATTTCTTGCAAAATTAATACATGTAGCCAGTATATACTAATGTTATGTTTGTTTAGACTATGGTAAAAACATTGGTTTCTTGCAAAATTAATACATGTAGCCAGTATATGCTACTGTTATGTTTGTTTAGACTATGGTAAAAACATTGGTTTCTTGCAAAATTAATACATGTAGCCAGTATATGCTAATGTTATGTTTGTTTAGACTATGGTAAAACCATGGTTTCTTGCAAAATTCATACATCTAGCCAGCATATGCTACTGTTGTTTGTTTGTTTAGACTATAGTAAAACCATGGTTTCTCTCTAAATTAATACATGTAGCCAGTATATGCTAATGTTTTGTTTGTTTAGACTATAGTAAAACCATGATTTCTTGCAAAATTAATACATTTAGCCAGTATATGCTACTGTTATGTTTGTTTGTTTAGACTATAGTAAAACCATGATTTCTTGCAAAATTAATACGTGTAGCCAGTATATGCTACTGTTATTTTTGTTCATTTAGACTATAGTAAAACAATGATTTCTTGCAAAATTAATATGTGTAGCCAGTATATGCTACTGTTATGTTTGTTTGTTTAGACTATAGTAAAACCATGATTTCTTGCAAAATTAATACATGTAGCCAGTATATGCTACTGTTATGTTTGTTTGTTTAGACTATAGTAAAACCATGGTTTCCTTTCTAAATTAATACATGTAGCCTGTATATGCTACTGTTGTTTGTTTGTTTAGACTATAGTAAAACCATGATTTCTTGCTAAATTAATACATGTAGCCAGTATATGCTACTGTTGTTTGTTTGTTTAGACTATAGTAAAACCATGGTTTCTCTCTAAATCAATACATGTAGCTAGTATATGCTAATGTTTTGTTTGTTTAGACTATAGTAAAACCATGATCTCTTGCAAAATTAATACATGTAGCCAGTATATGCTACTGTTATGTTTGTTTGTTTAGACTATAGTAAAACCATGATTTCTTGCAAAATTAATACATTTAGCCAGTATATGCTACTGTTGTTTGTTTGTTTGTTTAGACTATAGTAAAACCATGATTTCTTGCAAAATTAATACGTGTAGCCAGTATAGGCTAATGTTTTGTTTGTTTAGACTATAGTAAAACCATGATTTCTTGCAAAATTAATACATGTAGCCAGTATATGCTACTGTTGTTTGTTTGTTTGTTTAGACTATAGTAAAACCATGATTTCTTGCAAAATTAATACGTGTAGCCAGTATAGGCTAATGTTTTGTTTGTTTAGACTATAGTAAAACCATGATTTCTTGCAAAATTAATACATGTAGCCAGTATATGCTACTGTTGTTTGTTTGTTTGTTTAGACTATAGTAAAACCATGATTTCCTTTCTAAATTAATACATGTAGCCTGTATATGCTACTGTTGTTTGTTTGTTTAGACTATAGTAAAACCATGATTTCTTGCTAAATTAATACATGTAGCCAGTATATGCTACTGTTTTTGTTTAAACTATAGTAAAACCATGGTTTCTTGCAAAATTTATACATGTAGCCAGTATATGCTAATGTTATGTTTGTTTAAACTATGGTAAAACCATGATTTCTTGCAAAATTAATACATGTAGTCATTATATGCTAATGTTGTTTGTTTAGACTATAGCAAAACCATGGTTTCTTACAAAATTAATACGTGTAGCCAGTATATGCTAATGTTATGTTTGTTTAGACTATGGTAAAACCATGATTTCTTGCAAAATTAATACATGTAGCCAGTATATGCTACTGTTGTTTGTTTGTTTAGACTATAGTAAAACCATGGTTTCTCTCTAAATTAATACATGTAGCCAGTATATGCTAATGTTTTGTTTTCTTTTGACTATAGTAAAACCATGATTTCTTGCAAAATTAATACATGTAGCCAGTGTATGCTACTGTTATGTTTGTTTGTTTAGACTATAGTAAAACCATGATTTCTTGCAAAATTAATACATTTAGCCAGTATATGCTACTGTTGTTTGTTTGTTTGTTTGTTTAGACTATAGTAAAACCATGATTTCTTGCAAAATTAATACGTGTAGCCAGTATATGCTAATGTTGTGTTTGTTTAGACTATAGTAAAACCATGATTTCTTGCAAAATTAATACATGTAGCCAGTATATGCTACTGTTATGTTTGTTTGGACTATAGTAAAACCATGGTTTCTTGCTAAATTAATACATGTAGCCAGTATATGCTAATGTTATGTTCGTTTAGACTATGGTAAAACCATGATTTCTTGCAAAAATAATACATGTAGCCAGTATATGCTACTGTTTTTGTTTAAACTATAGTAAAACCATGGTTTCTTGCAAAATGTATACATGTAGCCAGTATATGCTATGTTATGTTTGTTTAGACTATGGTAAAACCATGATTTCTTGCAAAATCAATACATGTAGCCAGTATATGCTACTGTTGTTTGTTTGTTTAGACTATAGTAAAACCATGGTTTCTCTCTAAATTAATACATGTAGCCAGTATATGCTAATGTTTTGTTTTCTTTTGACTATAGTAAAACCATGATTTCTTGCAAAATTAATACATGTAGCCAGTATATGCTACTGTTATGTTTGTTTGTTTAGAGTATAGTAAAACCATGATTTCTTGCAAAATTAATACATTTAGCCAGTATATGCTACTGTTGTTTGTTTGTTTAGACTATAGTAAAACCATGATTTCTTGCAAAATTAATACGTGTAGCCAGTATATGCTAATGTTGTGTTTGTTTAGACTATAGTAAAACCATGATTTCTTGCAAATTAATACATGTAGCCAGTATATGCTACTGTTGTTTGTTTGTTTAGACTATAGTAAAACCATGATTTCTTGCAAAATTAATACATATAGCCAGTACATGCTACTGTTGTTTCTTTGTTTGTTTAGACTATAGTAAAACCATGATTTCTTGCAAAATAAATATATTTAACCAGTATATGCTACTGTTGTTTGTTTGTTTAGACTATAGTAAAACCATGATTTCTTAAAAAATTAATACGTGTAGCCAGTATATGCTAATGTTATGTTCATTAGACTATAGTAAACCATGATTTCTTGTAAAATTAATATGTGTAGCCAGTATATGCTACTGTTATTTTTGTTTATTTAGACTATAGTAAAACCATGATTTCTTCCAAAATTAATATGTGTAGCCAGTATATGCTACTGTGATGTTTGTTTGTTTAGACTATAGTAAAACCATGATTTCTTGCAAAATTAATACATGTAGCCAGTATATGCTACTGTTATGTTTGTTTGTTTAGACTATAGTAAAACCATGATTTCCTTTCTAAATTAATACATGTAGCCTGTATATGCTACTGTTGTTTGTTTGTTTAGACTATAGTAAAACCATGATTTCTTGCTAAATTAATACATGTAGCCAGTATATGCTACTGTTTTTGTTTAAACTATAGTAAAACCATGGTTTCTTGCAAAATTTATACATGTAGCCAGTATATGCTAATGTTATGTTTGTTTAGACTATAGTAAAACCATGATTTCTTACAAAATTAATACATGTAGCCAGTATATGCTACTGTTATGTTTGTTTAGACTATGGTAAAACCATGATTTCTTGCAAACTTAATACATGTAGCCAGTATGTGCTACTGTTGTTTGTTTGTTTAGACTATAGTAAAACCATGGTTTCTCTCTAAATTAATACATGTAGCCAGTATATGCTAATGTTTTGTTTTCTTTTGACTATAGTAAAACCATGATTTCTTGCAAAATTAATACATGTAGCCAGTATATGCTACTGTTATGTTTGTTTGTTTAGAGTATAGTAAAACCATGATTTCTTGCAAAATTAATACATATAGCCAGTATATGCTACTGTTGTTTGTTTGTTTGTTTAGACTATAGTAAAACCATGATTTCTTGCAAAATAAATACATTTAGCCAGTATATGCTACTGTTGTTTGTTTGTTTAGACTATAGTAAAACCATGATCTCTTGCAAAATTAATACATGTAGCCAGTATATGCTAATGTTGTGTTTGTTTAGACTATAGTAAAACCATGATTTCTTGCAAAATTAATACATGTAGCCAGTACATGCTACTGTTATGTTTGTTTAGACTATAGTAAAACCATGGTTTCTTGCTAAATTAATACATGTAGCCAGTATATGCTAATGTTATGTTCGTTTAGACTATGGTAAAACCATGATTTCTTGCAAAAATAATACACGTAGCCAGTATATGCTACTGTTATGTTTGTTTAGACTATGGTAAAACCATGATTTCTTGCAAAATTAATACATGTAGCCAGTATATGCTAATGTTGTGTTTGTTTAGACTATAGTAAAACCATGATTTCTTGCAAAATTAATACATGTAGCCAGTTCATGCTACTGTTATGTTTGTTTAGACTATAGTAAAACCATGGTTTCTTGCTAAATTAATACATGTAGCCAGTATATGCTAATGTTATGTTTGTTTAGACTATGGTAAAACCATGATTTCTTGCAAAATTAATACATGTAGCCAGTATATGCTAATGTTATGTTTGTTTAGACTATGTTAAAACCATGATTTCTTGCAAAATTAATACATGTAGCCAGTATATACTAATGTTATGTTTGTTTAGACTATGGTAAAAACATTGGTTTCTTGCAAAATTAATACATGTAGCCAGTATATGCTACTGTTATGTTTGTTTAGACTATGGTAAAAACATTGGTTTCTTGCAAAATTAATACATGTAGCCAGTATATGCTAATGTTATGTTTGTTTAGACTATGGTAAAACCATGGTTTCTTGCAAAATTCATACATCTAGCCAGCATATGCTACTGTTGTTTGTTTGTTTAGACTATAGTAAAACCATGGTTTCTCTCTAAATTAATACATGTAGCCAGTATATGCTAATGTTTTGTTTGTTTAGACTATAGTAAAACCATGATTTCTTGCAAAATTAATACATTTAGCCAGTATATGCTACTGTTATGTTTGTTTGTTTAGACTATAGTAAAACCATGATTTCTTGCAAAATTAATACGTGTAGCCAGTATATGCTAATGTTGTGTTTGTTTAGACTATAGTAAAACCATAATTTCTTGCAAATTAATACATGTAGCCAGTATATGCTACTGTTGTTTGTTTGTTTAGACTATAGTAAAACCATGATTTCTTGCAAAATTAATACATATAGCCAGTATATGCTACTGTTGTTTCTTTGTTTGTTTAGACTATAGTAAAACCATGATTTCTTGCAAAATAAATACATTTAGCCAGTATATGCTAATGTTGTTTGTTTGTTTTGACTATAGTAAAACCATGATTTCTTACAAAATTAATACGTGTAGCCAGTATATGCTAATGTTATGTTTGTTTAGACTATAGTAAACCATGATTTCTTGTAAAATTAATATGTGTAGCCAGTATATGCTACTGTTATTTTTGTTTATTTAGACTATAGTAAAACCATGATTTCTTGCAAAATTAATATGTGTAGCCAGTATATGCTACTGTTATGTTTGTTTGTTTAGACTATAGTAAAACCATGATTTCTTGAAAAATTAATACATGTAGCCAGTATATGCTACTGTTATGTTTGTTTGTTTAGACTATAGTAAAACCATGATTTCCTTTCTAAATTAATACATGTAGCCTGTATATGCTACTGTTGTTTGTTTGTTTAGACTATAGTAAAACCATGATTTCTTGCTAAATTAATACATGTAGCCAGTATATGCTACTGTTTTTGTTTAAACTATAGTAAAACCATGGTTTCTTGCAAAATTTATACATGTAGCCAGTATATGCTAATGTTATGTTTGTTTAAACTATGGTAAAACCATGATTTCTTGCAAAATTAATACATGTAGTCATTATATGCTAATGTTATGTTTGTTTAGACTATGGTAAAACCATGATTTCTTGCAAAATTAATATGTGTAGCCAGTATATGCTACTGTTATGTTTGTTTGTTTAGACTATAGTAAAACCATGATTTCTTGCAGAATTAATACATGTAGCCAGTATATGCTACTGTTATGTTTGTTTGTTTAGACTATAGTAAAACCATGATTTCCTTTCTAAATTAATACATGTAGCCTGTATATGCTACTGTTGTTTGTTTGTTTAGACTATAGTAAAACCATGATTTCTTGCTAAATTAATACATGTAGCCAGTATATGCTACTGTATTTGTTTAAACTATAGTAAAACCATGGTTTCTTGCAAAATTTATACATGTAGCCAGTATATGCTAATGTTATGTTTGTTTAAACTATGGTAAAACCATGATTTCTTGCAAAATTAATACGTGTAGCCAGTATATGCTAATGTTATGTTCATTAGACTATAGTAAACCATGATTTCTTGTAAAATTAATATGTGTAGCCAGTATATGCTACTGTTATTTTTGTTTATTTAGACTATAGTAAAACCATGATTTCTTGCAAAATTAATATGTGTAGCCAGTATATGCTACTGTTATGTTTGTTTGTTTAGACTATAGTAAAACCATGATTTCTTGCAAAATTAATACATGTAGCCAGTATATGCTACTGTTATGTTTGTTTGTTTAGACTATAGTAAAACCATGATTTCCTTTCTAAATTAATACATGTAGCCTGTATATGCTACTGTTGTTTGTTTGTTTAGACTATAGTAAAACCATGATTTCTTGCTAAATTAATACATGTAGCCAGTATATGCTACTGTTTTTGATTAAACTATAGTAAAACCATGGTTTCTTGCAAAATTTATACATGTAGCCAGTATATGCTAATGTTATGTTTGTTTAAACTATGGTAAAACCATGATTTCTTGCAAAATTAATACATGTAGTCATTATATGCTAATGTTGTTTGTTTAGACTATAGCAAAACCATGGTTTCTTACAAAATTAATACGTGTAGCCAGTATATGCTAATGTTATGTTTGTTTAGACTATGGTAAAACCATGATTTCTTGCAAAATTAATACATGTAGCCAGTATATGCTACTGTTGTTTGTTTGTTTAGACTATAGTAAAACCATGGTTTCTCTCTAAATTAATACATGTAGCCAGTATATGCTAATGTTTTGTTTTCTTTTGACTATAGTAAAACCATGATTTCTTGCAAAATTAATACATGTAGCCAGTATATGCTACTGTTATGTTTGTTTGTTTAGAGCATAGTAAAACCATGATTTCTTGCAAAATTAATACATATAGCCAGTATATGCTACTGTTGTTTGTTTGTTTGTTTAGACTATAGTAAAACCATGATTTCTTGCAAAATAAATACATTTAGCCAGTATATGCTACTGTTGTTTGTTTGTTTAGACTATAGTAAAACCATGATCTCTTGCAAAATTAATACATGTAGCCAGTATATGCTAATGTTGTGTTTGTTTAGACTATAGTAAAACCATGATTTCTTGCAAAATTAATACATGTAGCCAGTACATGCTACTGTTATGTTTGTTTAGACTATAGTAAAACCATGGTTTCTTGCTAAATTAATACATGTAGCCAGTATATGCTAATGTTATGTTCGTTTAGACTATGGTAAAACCATGATTTCTTGCAAAAATAATACACGTAGCCAGTATATGCTACTGTTATGTTTGTTTAGACTATGGTAAAACCATGATTTCTTGCAAAATTAATACATGTAGCCAGTATATGCTAATGTTGTGTTTGTTTAGACTATAGTAAAACCATGATTTCTTGCAAAATTAATACATGTAGCCAGTTCATGCTACTGTTATGTTTGTTTAGACTATAGTAAAACCATGGTTTCTTGCTAAATTAATACATGTAGCCAGTATATGCTAATGTTATGTTTGTTTAGACTATGGTAAAACCATGATTTCTTGCAAAATTAATACATGTAGCCAGCATATGCTACTGTTGTTTGTTTGTTTAGACTATAGTAAAACCATGGTTTCTTGCTAAATTAATACATGTAGCCAGTATATGCTAATGTTATGTTTGTTTAGACTATGGTAAAACCATGGTTTCTTGCAAAATTCATACATCTAGCCAGCATATGCTACTGTTGTTTGTTTGTTTAGACTATAGTAAAACCATGGTTTCTCTCTAAATTAATACATGTAGCCAGTATATGCTAATGTTTTGTTTGTTTAGACTATAGTAAAACCATGATTTCTTGCAAAATTAATACATTTAGCCAGTATATGCTACTGTTATGTTTGTTTGTTTAGACTATAGTAAAACCATGATTTCTTGCAAAATTAATACGTGTAGCCAGTATATGCTAATGTTGTGTTTGTTTAGACTATAGTAAAACCATAATTTCTTGCAAATTAATACATGTAGCCAGTATATGCTACTGTTGTTTGTTTGTTTAGACTATAGTAAAACCATGATTTCTTGCAAAATTAATACATATAGCCAGTATATGCTACTGTTGTTTCTTTGTTTGTTTAGACTATAGTAAAACCATGATTTCTTGCAAAATAAATACATTTAGCCAGTATATGCTACTGTTGTTTGTTTGTTTTGACTATAGTAAAACCATGATTTCTTACAAAATTAATACGTGTAGCCAGTATATGCTAATGTTATGTTTGTTTAGACTATAGTAAACCATGATTTCTTGTAAAATTAATATGTGTAGCCAGTATATGCTACTGTTATTTTTGTTTATTTAGACTATAGTAAAACCATGATTTCTTGCAAAATTAATATGTGTAGCCAGTATATGCTACTGTTATGTTTGTTTGTTTAGACTATAGTAAAACCATGATTTCTTGAAAAATTAATACATGTAGCCAGTATATGCTACTGTTATGTTTGTTTGTTTAGACTATAGTAAAACCATGATTTCCTTTCTAAATTAATACATGTAGCCTGTATATGCTACTGTTGTTTGTTTGTTTAGACTATAGTAAAACCATGATTTCTTGCTAAATTAATACATGTAGCCAGTATATGCTACTGTTTTTGTTTAAACTATAGTAAAACCATGGTTTTGTGGTGGACACGTATTGGGGACAGAATTCAACCCAGGAACTAAGGGTTAAGTCATGGTTGCCCTGGCAGGTTAACGCAGGGTTAAGTTATGGTTGTCCAGCCAGTTTTCTGATTATTCTTGCCACCTCCGCTCAGTCGAGCTGTGGTTTGGTTGCTCTCTGATTTACCGTGGATTAAAGAAAGTTGCCTACACGGCTAAAGTGTGAACCTACGGTCTTCTCCGTTCCTTCGGCTCTACACTGGTGACCCCGACGTCGGTTTTCGGATAAGTTTTCTGAAACCACACACATTATGGCTACGAACGCCGTTGCAATTAAACTGCCGGAGTTTTGGGAGTCTTCCGCGGCTACATGGTTCGCGCAGGCTGAGGCACAGTTCGCGCTCAGAGACATAACAGCAGACGAGACCAGGTACTACTACGTATTGGCAGCGCTGGGGTGCGCTACGGCTTCCAGGATAAGCGGTTTCATAACCAACCCACCGGCCGATGGTAAATACGCCGCACTTAAACATCTCCTCCTTGAAACTTTTGAACTGTCAACAACGGAGAGAGCACGTCGCCTCTTCGCAATTCAGGGCTTGGGAGATGGCAAACCATCGGAGCTAATGAGCAGGATGTTAAACCTACTGGGTCAAGAAAAGCCATGTTTCCTGTTTATGGAGCTGTTTCTGCGCAACATGCCGCCCCACGTCCAGACTGCGCTCGCTAACTCCACCATCACTGATCCCCGTGAGCTGGCAAAGGAGGCTGACCGATTCTTCGTCGCTACACAACGTTCCTCCCATGCCGGGCTGCTGGCTCCTACCTTCACTGGCCCCCCGCCGACATCGCGGGCGTGGCCCGACGGTGGCGCCACAGCATCAGACCGCTACAAGCCCTCTGGACTCTGTATGTACCACGCTCGATTTGGTGCGAAAGCTAAACGGTGCCGTTCCCCCTGCAACTACAGGCCGACGGGAAACGAGAGGGCCAACACTCAGTAGTGGCCATGAGTGTTGGCGATACGAGCAGGCTACTCTTCATCCTCGACACCATCTCCGGTCGGCGATTTCTTTGTGACACGGGCGCACAGAGAAGCGTGCTCCCTGCTACTGACGTCGACATCATGGGCGGGGAGCGGGGCCCCCAGTTGGCGACGGCTGACGGCAGCCCTATCCACACCTACGGCGTGCGGTCTGTAGAACTGTGTTTTGGTGGACAACGTTTCACGTGGGAGTTCGTCATGGCCAATGTAACGCTTCCCCTCCTCGGAGCTGATTTTTTGTGCGCTTACGGTTTGCTAGTGGACATTCAGAACAGCCGTCTGGTCGATGCCTTAACCTTCTCCTCCTTCGCATGTACGCGGAGGGAAGCGGCCTATGCAGGTCTAGCCAACTCTCTCTCAGAGGCAGACAAGTTCACCCGCCTCCTCGCTGAGTTCCCTGACCTCACCCAGCCTACCTTCTCTGCACCCACCGCTAAGCATGGGGTGGAGCATCACATTGCTACGAAGGGGCCCCCGGTCTACGCCAGAGCCAGGCGTCTCGACCCCGCCAAACTCGCCATTGCCAAGTCTGAGTTCGAGCACCTGGAACGCATGGGGATCATCCGCCGCTCTGACAGCCCATGGGCGTCCCCACTCCACATCGTCGCTAAGCCTGATGGAGGTTGGCGCCCATGCGGGGACTACCGCCGACTAAATGACGCCACCACGCCCGACCGCTATCCTGTCCCGCATATCCAGGACTTTTCTGCAAACCTGTCTGGCAAATGCGTCTTCTCAAAAGTCGACCTGGTCCGTGGTTATCATCAAGTTCCCGTGCACCCCTCAGACATCCCCAAGACAGCGGTGACTACCCCATTCGGCCTATTTGAATTCCTACGAATGCCATTTGGACTCAAAAACGCGGCCCAGTCCTTTCAGCGGCTGATGGATTCAGTGCTCCGTGGCCTTCCTTTCCTCTTCGTCTATTTGGACGACATACTCATCGCCAGCGCCTCCAAGGAAGAACACCTGTCCCATCTTCATGCCCTCTTCACACGCCTCAGCCAGCATGGGCTGATCGTCAACCCGGCGAAGTGCCGGTTCGGGCTGACAGCCATTGATTTCCTCGGGCATCGCATCACTGGGGACGGGGCAGTCCCCCTGCCCTCAAAGGTGGAAGCGGTGGCGGCCTTTCCGCGCCCCCAAACAGCTCGTGCGCTCAGGGAGTTCATCGGGATGGTGACATTCTACCACCGCTTCATTCCCCGAGCCGCCTTTATCATCCGGCCACTGTACGAGGCGCTGAAAGGCATGTCCCCCAACCAGGCGGTCGACTGGACAGCAGAGCGGGACCGTGCGTTCACCGAGACTAAAGCTGCGCTCTCCCAGGCTACCCTGCTAGCGCATCCTTCACCTACAGCGCCTATTTCCATAACCACGGATGCATCGGACTATGCTGTTGGTGCGGTTCACGAACAGTGGGTGGGGGGGGCTTGGCAGCCTTTGGCCTTTTTCAGTCGCCAGCTTACACCCCGAGAGCGCAAGTATAGTACTTTTGACAGGGAACTCCTCGGTCTCTGGCTCGCTGTCCGGCATTTCCGTTTCCTGCTAGAGGGCCGCGAGTTTACTGCGTACGTGGACCACAAGCCCCTCACGTTTGCCATGTCCAAGACGGCCGAGCCATGGTCCGCTCGCCAGCAGCGACAACTCTCCTACATTTCGGAATTCACTACCGACATCCAGCACGTCGCTGGTAAGTCTAACCAGGTAGCTGACTGCCTCTCTAGGGCAGTGATTGGAGCGGTCCACCTAGGCCTTGACTATGCACAGATGGCCGTTGACCAGGCCACGGACCCGAGCATCCTCCGTCTCCGGGCCTCCGACACGGGGCTCCGCCTGCAGGACGTTCCTTTCAGCGACACAGGTGCCACCCTCCTGTGTGACGTCTCCACAGGACAGCCCAGGCCCATCGTCCCGCACAGCTGGAGACGCCCCGTATTTGAAGCTGTGCACGGCCTCTCTCATCCAGGCGGTAAGCCATCCGTGCGCCTGACCTCTGCTAAGTTTGTGTGGGAGGGACTTAAGAGAGACGTGAAAGCGTGGGCCGACTCGTGTGTTGCCTGTCAGCGGGCTAAGATACACCGCCACATTAAGGCGCCCCTGGAACGCTTCGCAGTGCCGGAGAGACGATTTGACCATGTCCACGTCGACCTGGTTGGTCCCCTACCCCCCTCCCATGGGTTCACCTACCTCTTCACTGTGGTGGACAGGACTACGCGCTGGCCTGAAGCTGTTCCCCTGGCATCCACGACGTCTGCTGATGTGGCCCGGGCTTTTATTGGGTCGTGGGTCTCACGTTTCGGTACGCCTTCCGACCTTTCATCTGACCGCGGGCCACAGTTTACCTCAGAGCTATGGAGTGCTGTGGGTGAGGCTCTGGGCGTCAAGCTTCATCGCACTACCGCCTACCACCCTCAGGCGAACGGCCTATGTGAGCGCTTCCACCGGTCCATGAAGGCTGCGCTTCGGGCTACTCTCAAGGACTGCAACTGGGTCGACAAGCTCCCATGGGTCATGCTGGGCCTGCGGACCGCCCCGAAGGAAGACCTACAAGCCTCCTCTGCGGAGCTGGTGTACGGCACGCCGCTGCGAGTCCCAGGCGATTTCATGCCCAATGCAACGCGTCCCTGGTCAGCTGTGGACCAACGAGCCTCCTTGCTGGACGGGGTCAGAGCTTTCACACCCGTCCCTACCGCCCAACACGGCGCGCCGGTGTCCCAGGTGCCCCCAGGTCTGCAGTCAGCGGACTACGTGTTCATCCGTCACGACGCACACCGCCCCCCTCTGCAACCCCCTTATGACGGCCCCTTCCGCGTCCTGGAACGGGGAACTAAGCACCTGGTGGTGGATTTTGGGGGCACGGCCGAGCATGTTTCAGTGGACCGAGTTAAACCCGCACACCTGGACTTGACGCAGCCGTTGGAGTTAGCCCAACCTCCTCGTCGCGGTCGTCCCCCGGCTCCGCCTCCTCCCCCCGTGGAGGCCCGAGCTGCCTCTTCTGCTCCTCAGGCCGACCTCCACAGGCCCGCGTCAATGCCTCCCAGAGACACTCCGGCCCCTGTTATCCGGAGCCGCCGCGGACGGCCTGTTGTCCCCCCGCGCCTGCCTGACTTCGATTACTAGGGCGAATTCTGGGGGGGCTCATGTGGTGGACACGTATTGGGGACAGAATTCAACCCAGGAACTAAGGGTTAAGTCATGGTTGCCCTGGCAGGTTAACGCAGGGTTAAGTTATGGTTGTCCAGCCAGTTTTCTGATTATTCTTGCCACCTCCGCTCAGTCGAGCTGTGGTTTGGTTGCTCTCTGATTTACCGTGGATTAAAGAAAGTTGCCTACACGGCTAAAGTGTGAACCTACGGTCTTCTCCGTTCCTTCGGCTCTACAGTTTCTTGCAAAATTTATACATGTAGCCAGTATATGCTAATGTTATGTTTGTTTAAACTATGGTAAAACCATGATTTCTTGCAAAATTAATACATGTAGTCATTATATGCTAATGTTATGTTTGTTTAGACTATGGTAAAACCATGATTTCTTGCAAAATTAATATGTGTAGCCAGTATATGCTACTGTTATGTTTGTTTGTTTAGACTATAGTAAAACCATGATTTCTTGCAGAATTAATACATGTAGCCAGTATATGCTACTGTTATGTTTGTTTGTTTAGACTATAGTAAAACCATGATTTCCTTTCTAAATTAATACATGTAGCCTGTATATGCTACTGTTGTTTGTTTGTTTAGACTATAGTAAAACCATGATTTCTTGCTAAATTTATACATGTAGCCAGTATATGCTAATGTTATGTTTGTTTGTTTAGACTATATTAAAACCATGATTTCCTTTCTAAATTAATACATGTAGCCTGTATATGCTACTGTTGTTTGTTTGTTTAGACTATAGTAAAACCATGATTTCTTGCAAAATTAATACATGTAGCCAGTATATGCTACTGTTATGTTTGTTTGTTTAGACTATATTAAAACCATGATTTCCTTTCTAAATTAATACATGTAGCCTGTATATGCTACTGTTGTTTGTTTGTTTAGACTATAGTAAAACCATGATTTCTTGCTAAATTAATACATGTAGCCAGTATATGCTACTGTTTTTGTTTAAACTATAGTAAAACCATGGTTTCTTGCAAAATTTATACATGTAGCCAGTATATGCTAATGTTATGTTTGTTTAAACTATGGTAAAACCATGATTTCTTGCAAAATTAATACATGTAGTCATTATATGCTAATGTTGTTTGTTTAGACTATAGCAAAACCATGGTTTCTTACAAAATTAATACGTGTAGCCAGTATATGCTAATGTTATGTTTGTTTAGACTATGGTAAAACCATGATTTCTTGCAAAATTAATACATGTAGCCAGTATATGCTACTGTTGTTTGTTTGTTTAGACTATAGTAAAACCATGGTTTCTCTCTAAATTAATACATGTAGCCAGTATATGCTAATGTTTTGTTTTCTTTTGACTATAGTAAAACCATGATTTCTTGCAAAATTAATACATGTAGCCAGTGTATGCTACTGTTATGTTTGTTTGTTTAGACTATAGTAAAACCATGATTTCTTGCAAAATTAATACATGTAGCCAGTATATGCTACTGTTATGTTTGTTTGTTTAGAGTATAGTAAAACCATGATTTCTTGCAAAATTAATACATATAGCCAGTATATGCTACTGTTGTTTGTTTGTTTGTTTAGACTATAGTAAAACCATGATTTCTTGCAAAATAAATACATTTAGCCAGTATATGCTACTGTTGTTTGTTTGTTTAGACTATAGTAAAACCATGATTTCTTGAAAACTTAATACATGTAGCCAGTATATGGTAATGTTATGTTTGTTTGTTTAGACTATAGTAAAACCATGGTTTCTTACAAAATTAATACGTGTAGCCAGTATATGCTAATGTTATGTTTGTTTAGACTATAGTAAACCATGATTTCTTGAAAAACTAAAACTTGTAGCCAGTATATGCTACTGTTATTTTAGTTCATTTAGACTATAGTAAAACCATGTTTTCTTGCAAAATTAATATGTGTAGCCAGTATATGCTACTGTTATGTTTGTTTGTTTAGACTATAGTAAAACCATGATTTCTTGCAAAATTAATACATGTAGCCAGTATATGCTACTGTTATGTTTGTTTGTTTAGACTATAGTAAAACCATGATTTCCTTTCTAAATTAATAAATGTAGCCTGTATATGCTACTGTTGTTTGTTTGTTTAGACTATAGTAAAACCATGATTTCTTGCTAAATTAATACATGTAGCCAGTATATGCTACTGTTTTTGTTTAAACTATAGTAAAACCATGGTTTCTTGCAAAATTTATACATGTAGCCAGTATATGCTAATGTTATGTTTGTTTAGACTATGGTAACACCATGATTTCCTGCAAAATTAATACATGTAGCCAGTATATGCTACTGTTGTTTGTTTGTTTAGACTATGGTAAAACCATGGTTTCTCTCTAAATTAATACATGTAGCCAGTATATGCTAATGTTTTGTTTGTTTAGACTATAGAAAAACCATGATCTCTTGCAAAATTAATACATGTAGCCAGTATATGCTACTGTTATATTTGTTTGTTTAGACTATAGTAAAACCATGATTTCTTGCAAAATTAATACATATACCCAGTATATGCTACTGTTGTTTGTTTGTTTGTTTAGACTATAGTAAAACCATGATTTCTTGCAAAATTAATACATATAGCCAGTATATGCTAATGTTATGTTTGTTTGTTTAGACTATAGTAAAGCCATGGTTTCTTACAAAATTAATACGTGTAGCCAGTATATGCTAATGTTATGTTTGTTTAGACTATAGTAAACCATGATTTCTTGAAAAATTAATACGTGTAGCCAGTATATGCTACTGTTATTTTTGTTTATTTAGACTATAGTAAAACCATGATTTCTTGCAAAATTAATGTGTAGCCAGTATATGCTACTGTTATGTTTGTTTGTTTAGACAATAGTAAAACCATGATTTCTTGCAAAATTAATACATGTAGCCAGTATATGCTACTGTTATGTTTGTTTGTTTAGACTATAGTAAAACCATGATTTCCTTTCTAGATTAATACATGTAGCCTGTATATGCTACTGTTGTTTGTTTAAACTATAGTAAAACCATGGTTTCTTGCAAAATTTATACATGTAGCCAGTATATGCTACTGTTGTTTGTTTGTTTAGACTATGGTAAAACCATGGTTTCTCTCTAAATTAATACATGTAGCCAGTATATGCTAATGTTTTGTTTGTTTAGACTATAGAAAAACCATGATCTCTTGCAAAATTAATACATGTAGCCAGTATATGCTACTGTTATGTTTGTTTGTTTAGACTATAGTAAAACCATGATTTCTTGCAAAATTAATACATATACCCAGTATATGCTACTGTTGTTTGTTTGTTTGTTTAGACTATAGTAAAACCATGATTTCTTGCAAAATTAATACATATAGCCAGTATATGCTAATGTTATGTTTGTTTGTTTAGACTATAGTAAAGCCATGGTTTCTTACAAAATTAATACGTGTAGCCAGTATATGCTAATGTTATGTTTGTTTAGACTATAGTAAACCATGATTTCTTGAAAAATTAATACGTGTAGCCAGTATATGCTACTGTTATTTTTGTTTATTTAGACTATAGTAAAACCATGATTTCTTGCAAAATTAATGTGTAGCCAGTATATGCTACTGTTATGTTTGTTTGTTTAGACAATAGTAAAACCATGATTTCTTGCAAAATTAATACATGTAGCCAGTATATGCTACTGTTATGTTTGTTTGTTTAGACTATAGTAAAACCATGATTTCCTTTCTAGATTAATACATGTAGCCTGTATATGCTACTGTTGTTTGTTTAAACTATAGTAAAACCATGGTTTCTTGCAAAATTTATACATGTAGCCAGTATATGCTAATGTTATGTTTGTTTAGACTTTGGTAAAACCATGATTTCTTGCAAAATTAATACATGTAGCCAGTATATGCTAATGTTATGTTTGTTTAGACTATAGTAAAACCATGATTTCTTACAAAATTAATATGTGTAGCCAGTATATGCTAATGTTATGTTTGTTTAGATTATGGTAAAACCATGATTTCTTGCAAAATTAATACATGTAGCCATTATATGCTACTGTTGTTTGTTTGTTTAGACTATAGTAAAACCATGGTTTCTCTCTAAATTAATACATGTAGCCAGTATATGCTAATGTTTTGTTTGTTTAGACTATAGTAAAACCATGATCTCTTGCAAAATTAATACATGTAGCCAGTATATGCTACTGTTATGTTTGTTTGTTTAGACTATAGTAAAACCATGATTTCTTGCAAAATTAATACATTTAGCCAGTATATGCTACTGTTGTTTGTTTGTTTGTTTGTTTAGACTATAGTAAAACCATGATCTCTTGCAAAATTAATACATGTAGCCAGTATATGCTAATGTTGTCTTTGTTTAGACTATAGTAAAACCATGATTTCTTGCAAAATTAATACATGTAGCCAGTACATGCTACTGTTATGTTTGTTTAGACTATAGTAAAACCATGGTTTCTTGCTAAATTAATACATGTAGCCAGTATATGCTAATGTTATGTTCGTTTAGACTATGGTAAAACCATGATTTCTTGCAAAAATAATACACGTAGCCAGTATATGCTACTGTTATGTTTGTTTAGACTATGGTAAAACCATGATTTCTTGCAAAATTAATACATGTAGCCAGTATATGCTAATGTTGTGTTTGTTTAGACTATAGTAAAACCATGATTTCTTGCAAAATTAATACATGTAGCCAGTTCAGGCTACTGTTATGTTTGTTTAGACTATAGTAAAACCATGGTTTCTTGCTAAATTAATACATGTAGCCAGTATATGCTAATGTTATGTTTGTTTAAACTATGGTAAAACCATGATTTCTTGCAAAATTAATACATGTAGCCAGTATATGCTAATGTTATGTTTGTTTAGACTATGTTAAAACCATGATTTCTTGCAAAATTAATACATGTAGCCAGTATATACTAATGTTATGTTTGTTTAGACTATGGTAAAAACATTGGTTTCTTGCAAAATTAATACATGTAGCCAGTATATGCTACTGTTATGTTTGTTTAGACTATGGTAAAAACATTGGTTTCTTGCAAAATTAATACATGTAGCCAGTATATGCTAATGTTATGTTTGTTTAGACTATGGTAAAACCATGGTTTCTTGCAAAATTCATACATCTAGCCAGCATATGCTACTGTTGTTTGTTTGTTTAGACTATAGTAAAACCATGGTTTCTCTCTAAATTAATACATGTAGCCAGTATATGCTAATGTTTTGTTTGTTTAGACTATAGTAAAACCATGATTTCTTGCAAAATTAATACATTTAGCCAGTATATGCTACTGTTATGTTTGTTTGTTTAGACTATAGTAAAACCATGATTTCTTGCAAAATTAATACGTGTAGCCAGTATATGCTAATGTTGTGTTTGTTTAGACTATAGTAAAACCATAATTTCTTGCAAATTAATACATGTAGCCAGTATATGCTACTGTTGTTTGTTTGTTTAGACTATAGTAAAACCATGATTTCTTGCAAAATTAATACATATAGCCAGTATATGCTACTGTTGTTTCTTTGTTTGTTTAGACTATAGTAAAACCATGATTTCTTGCAAAATAAATACATTTAGCCAGTATATGCTACTGTTGTTTGTTTGTTTTGACTATAGTAAAACCATGATTTCTTGCAAAATTAATGTGTAGCCAGTATATGCTACTGTTATGTTTGTTTGTTTAGACAATAGTAAAACCATGATTTCTTGCAAAATTAATACATGTAGCCAGTATATGCTACTGTTATGTTTGTTTGTTTAGACTATAGTAAAACCATGATTTCCTTTCTAGATTAATACATGTAGCCTGTATATGCTACTGTTGTTTGTTTAAACTATAGTAAAACCATGGTTTCTTGCAAAATTTATACATGTAGCCAGTATATGCTAATGTTATGTTTGTTTAGACTTTGGTAAAACCATGATTTCTTGCAAAATTAATACATGTAGCCAGTATATGCTAATGTTATGTTTGTTTAGACTATAGTAAAACCATGATTTCTTACAAAATTAATATGTGTAGCCAGTATATGCTAATGTTATGTTTGTTTAGATTATGGTAAAACCATGATTTCTTGCAAAATTAATACATGTAGCCATTATATGCTACTGTTGTTTGTTTGTTTAGACTATAGTAAAACCATGGTTTCTCTCTAAATTAATACATGTAGCCAGTATATGCTAATGTTTTGTTTGTTTAGACTATAGTAAAACCATGATCTCTTGCAAAATTAATACATGTAGCCAGTATATGCTACTGTTATGTTTGTTTGTTTAGACTATAGTAAAACCATGATTTCTTGCAAAATTAATACATTTAGCCAGTATATGCTACTGTTGTTTGTTTGTTTGTTTGTTTAGACTATAGTAAAACCATGATCTCTTGCAAAATTAATACATGTAGCCAGTATATGCTAATGTTGTCTTTGTTTAGACTATAGTAAAACCATGATTTCTTGCAAAATTAATACATGTAGCCAGTACATGCTACTGTTATGTTTGTTTAGACTATAGTAAAACCATGGTTTCTTGCTAAATTAATACATGTAGCCAGTATATGCTAATGTTATGTTCGTTTAGACTATGGTAAAACCATGATTTCTTGCAAAAATAATACACGTAGCCAGTATATGCTACTGTTATGTTTGTTTAGACTATGGTAAAACCATGATTTCTTGCAAAATTAATACATGTAGCCAGTATATGCTAATGTTGTGTTTGTTTAGACTATAGTAAAACCATGATTTCTTGCAAAATTAATACATGTAGCCAGTTCATGCTACTGTTATGTTTGTTTAGACTATAGTAAAACCATGGTTTCTTGCTAAATTAATACATGTAGCCAGTATATGCTAATGTTATGTTTGTTTAAACTATGGTAAAACCATGATTTCTTGCAAAATTAATACATGTAGCCAGTATATGCTAATGTTATGTTTGTTTAGACTATGTTAAAACCATGATTTCTTGCAAAATTAATACATGTAGCCAGTATATACTAATGTTATGTTTGTTTAGACTATGGTAAAAACATTGGTTTCTTGCAAAATTAATACATGTAGCCAGTATATGCTACTGTTATGTTTGTTTAGACTATGGTAAAAACATTGGTTTCTTGCAAAATTAATACATGTAGCCAGTATATGCTAATGTTATGTTTGTTTAGACTATGGTAAAACCATGGTTTCTTGCAAAATTCATACATCTAGCCAGCATATGCTACTGTTGTTTGTTTGTTTAGACTATAGTAAAACCATGGTTTCTCTCTAAATTAATACATGTAGCCAGTATATGCTAATGTTTTGTTTGTTTAGACTATAGTAAAACCATGATTTCTTGCAAAATTAATACATTTAGCCAGTATATGCTACTGTTATGTTTGTTTGTTTAGACTATAGTAAAACCATGATTTCTTGCAAAATTAATACGTGTAGCCAGTATATGCTAATGTTGTGTTTGTTTAGACTATAGTAAAACCATAATTTCTTGCAAATTAATACATGTAGCCAGTATATGCTACTGTTGTTTGTTTGTTTAGACTATAGTAAAACCATGATTTCTTGCAAAATTAATACATATAGCCAGTATATGCTACTGTTGTTTCTTTGTTTGTTTAGACTATAGTAAAACCATGATTTCTTGCAAAATAAATACATTTAGCCAGTATATGCTACTGTTGTTTGTTTGTTTTGACTATAGTAAAACCATGATTTCTTACAAAATTAATACGTGTAGCCAGTATATGCTAATGTTATGTTTGTTTAGACTATAGTAAACCATGATTTCTTGTAAAATTAATATGTGTAGCCAGTATATGCTACTGTTATTTTTGTTTATTTAGACTATAGTAAAACCATGATTTCTTGCAAAATTAATATGTGTAGCCAGTATATGCTACTGTTATGTTTGTTTGTTTAGACTATAGTAAAACCATGATTTCTTGAAAAATTAATACATGTAGCCAGTATATGCTACTGTTATGTTTGTTTGTTTAGACTATAGTAAAACCATGATTTCCTTTCTAAATTAATACATGTAGCCTGTATATGCTACTGTTGTTTGTTTGTTTAGACTATAGTAAAACCATGATTTCTTGCTAAATTAATACATGTAGCCAGTATATGCTACTGTTTTTGTTTAAACTACAGTAAAACCATGGTTTCTTGCAAAATTTATACATGTAGCCAGTATATGCTAATGTTATGTTTGTTTAAACTATGGTAAAACCATGATTTCTTGCAAAATTAATACATGTAGTCATTATATGCTAATGTTGTTTGTTTAGACTATAGCAAAACCATGGTTTCTTACAAAATTAATACGTGTAGCCAGTATATGCTAATGTTATGTTTGTTTAGACTATGGTAAAACCATGATTTCTTGCAAAATTAATACATGTAGCCAGTATATGCTACTGTTGTTTGTTTGTTTAGACTATAGTAAAACCATGGTTTCTCTCTAAATTAATACATGTAGCCAGTATATGCTAATGTTTTGTTTTCTTTTGACTATAGTAAAACCATGATTTCTTGCAAAATTAATACATGTAGCCAGTGTATGCTACTGTTATGTTTGTTTGTTTAGACTATAGTAAAACCATGATTTCTTGCAAAATTAATACATTTAGCCAGTATATGCTACTGTTGTTTGTTTGTTTGTTTGTTTAGACTATAGTAAAACCATGATTTCTTGCAAAATTAATACGTGTAGCCAGTATATGCTAATGTTGTGTTTGTTTAGACTATAGTAAAACCATGATTTCTTGCAAAATTAATACATGTAGCCAGTATATGCTACTGTTATGTTTGTTTAGACTGTAGTAAAACCATGGTTTCTTGCTAAATTAATACATGTAGCCAGTATATGCTAATGTTATGTTCGTTTAGACTATGGTAAAACCATGATTTCTTGCAAAAATAATACACGTAGCCAGTATATGCTACTGTTATGTTTGTTTAGACTATGGTAAAACCATGATTTCTTGCAAAATTAATACATGTAGCCAGTATATGCTACTGTTTTTGTTTAAACTATAGTAAAACCATGGTTTCTTGCAAAATGTATACATGTAGCCAGTATATGCTATGTTATGTTTGTTTAGACTATGGTAAAACCATGATTTCTTGCAAAATCAATACATGTAGCCAGTATATGCTAATGTTATGTTTGTTTAGACTATAGTAAAACCATGATTTCTTACAAAATTAATACATGTAGCCAGTATATGCTACTGTTATGTTTGTTTAGACTATGGTAAAACCATGATTTCTTGCAAAATTAATACATGTAGCCAGTATATGCTACTGTTGTTTGTTTGTTTAGACTATAGTAAAACCATGGTTTCTCTCTAAATTAATACATGTAGCCAGCATATGCTAATGTTTTGTTTTCTTTTGACTATAGTAAAACCATGATTTCTTGCAAAATTAATACATGTAGCCAGTATATGCTACTGTTATGTTTGTTTGTTTAGAGTATAGTAAAACCATGATTTCTTGCAAAATTAATACATTTAGCCAGTATATGCTACTGTTGTTTGTTTGTTTAGACTATAGTAAAACCATGATTTCTTGCAAAATTAATACGTGTAGCCAGTATATGCTAATGTTGTGTTTGTTTAGACTATAGTAAAACCATGATTTCTTGCAAATTAATACATGTAGCCAGTATATGCTACTGTTGTTTGTTTGTTTAGACTATAGTAAAACCATGATTTCTTGCAAAATTAATACATATAGCCAGTACATGCTACTGTTGTTTCTTTGTTTGTTTAGACTATAGTAAAACCATGATTTCTTGCAAAATAAATACATTTAGCCAGTATATGCTACTGTTGTTTGTTTGTTTAGACTATAGTAAAACCATGATTTCTTACAAAATTAATACGTGTAGCCAGTATATGCTAATGTTTTGTTCATTAGACTATAGTAAACCAAGATTTCTTGTAAAATTAATATGTGTAGCCAGTATATGCTACTGTTATGTTTGTTTGTTTAGACTATAGTAAAACCATGATTTCCTTTCTAAATTAATACATGTAGCCTGTATATGCTACTGTTGTTTGTTTGTTTAGACTATAGTAAAACCATGATTTCTTGCTAAATTAATACATGTAGCCAGTATATGCTACTGTTTTTGTTTAAACTATAGTAAAACCATGGTTTCTTGCAAAATTTATACATGTAGCCAGTATATGCTAATGTTATGTTTGTTTAAACTATGGTAAAACCATGATTTCTTGCAAAATTAATACATGTAGTCATTATATGCTAATGTTGTTTGTTTAGACTATAGTAAAACCATGGTTTCTTACAAAATTAATACGTGTAGCCAGTATATGCTAATGTTATGTTTGTTTAGACTATGGTAAAACCATGATTTCTTGCAAAATTAATACATGTAGCCAGTATATGCTACTGTTGTTTGTTTGTTTAGACTATAGTAAAACCATGGTTTCTCTCTAAATTAATACATGTAGCCAGTATATGCTAATGTTTTGTTTTCTTTTGACTATAGTAAAACCATGATTTCTTGCAAAATTAATACATGTAGCCAGTGTATGCTACTGTTATGTTTGTTTGTTTAGACTATAGTAAAACCATGATTTCTTGCAAAATTAATACATTTAGCCAGTATATGCTACTGTTGTTTGTTTGTTTGTTTGTTTAGACTATAGTAAAACCATGATTTCTTGCAAAATTAATACGTGTAGCCAGTATATGCTAATGTTGTGTTTGTTTAGACTATAGTAAAACCATGATTTCTTGCAAAATTAATACATGTAGCCAGTATATGCTACTGTCATGTTTGTTTAGACTATAGTAAAACCATGGTTTCTTGCTAAATTAATACATGTAGCCAGTATATGCTAATGTTATGTTCGTTTAGACTATGGTAAAACCATGATTTCTTGCAAAAATAATACACGTAGCCAGTATATGCTACTGTTATGTTTGTTTAGACTATGGTAAAACCATGATTTCTTGCAAAATTAATACATGTAGCCAGTATATGCTACTGTTTTTGTTTAAACTATAGTAAAACCATGGTTTCTTGCAAAATTTATACATGTAGCCAGTATATGCTATGTTATGTTTGTTTAGACTATGGTAAAACCATGATTTCTTGCAAAATCAATACATGTAGCCAGTATATGCTAATGTTATGTTTGTTTAGACTATAGTAAAACCATGATTTCTTACAAAATTAATACGTGTAGCCAGTATATGCTACTGTTATGTTTGTTTAGACTATGGTAAAACCATGATTTCTTGCAAAATTAATACATGTAGCCAGTATATGCTACTGTTTTTGTTTAAACTATAGTAAAACCATGGTTTCTTGCAAAATGTATACATGTAGCCAGTATATGCTAATGTTTTGTTTTCTTTTGACTATAGTAAAACCATGATTTCTTGCAAAATTAATACATGTAGCCAGTATATGCTACTGTTATGTTTGTTTGTTTAGAGTATAGTAAAACCATGATTTCTTGCAAAATTAATACATTTAGCCAGTATATGCTACTGTTGTTTGTTTGTTTAGACTATAGTAAAACCATGATTTCTTGCAAAATTAATACATATAGCCAGTACATGCTACTGTTGTTTCTTTGTTTGTTTAGACTATAGTAAAACCATGATTTCTTGCAAAATAAATACATTTAGCCAGTATATGCTACTGTTGTTTGTTTGTTTAGACTATAGTAAAACCATGATTTCTTGCAAACTTAATACATGTAGCCAGTATATGGTAATGTTATGTTTGTTTGTTTAGACTATAGTAAAACCATGGTTTCTTACAAAATTAATACGTGTAGCCAGTATATGCTAATGTTATGTTTGTTTAGACTATAGTAAACCATGATTTCTTGAAAAATTAATACGTGTAGCCAGTATATGCTACTGTTATTTTTGTTCATTTAGACTATAGTAAAACAATGATTTCTTGCAAAATTAATATGTGTAGCCAGTATATGCTACTGTTATGTTTGTTTGTTTAGACTATAGTAAAACCATGATTTCTTGCAAAATTAATACATGTAGCCAGTATATGCTACTGTTATGTTTGTTTGTTTAGACTATAGTAAAACCATGGTTTCCTTTCTAAATTAATACATGTAGCCTGTATATGCTACTGTTGTTTGTTTGTTTAGACTATAGTAAAACCATGATTTCTTGCTAAATTAATACATGTAGCCAGTATATGCTACTGTTGTTTGTTTGTTTAGACTATAGTAAAACCATGGTTTCTCTCTAAATCAATACATGTAGCTAGTATATGCTAATGTTTTGTTTGTTTAGACTATAGTAAAACCATGATCTCTTGCAAAATTAATACATGTAGCCAGTATATGCTACTGTTATGTTTGTTTGTTTAGACTATAGTAAAACCATGATTTCTTGCAAAATTAATACATTTAGCCAGTATATGCTACTGTTGTTTGTTTGTTTGTTTAGACTATAGTAAAACCATGATTTCTTGCAAAATTAATACGTGTAGCCAGTATAGGCTAATGTTTTGTTTGTTTAGACTATAGTAAAACCATGATTTCTTGCAAAATTAATACATGTAGCCAGTATATGCTACTGTTGTTTGTTTGTTTGTTTAGACTATAGTAAAACCATGATTTCTTGCAAAATTAATACGTGTAGCCAGTATAGGCTACTGTTGTTTGTTTGTTTAGACTATAGTAAAACCATGATTTCTTGCTAAATTAATACATGTAGCCAGTATATGCTACTGTATTTGTTTAAACTATAGTAAAACCATGGTTTCTTGCAAAATTTATACATGTAGCCAGTATATGCTAATGTTATGTTTGTTTAAACTATGGTAAAACCATGATTTCTTGCAAAATTAATACGTGTAGCCAGTATATGCTAATGTTATGTTCATTAGACTATAGTAAACCATGATTTCTTGTAAAATTAATATGTGTAGCCAGTATATGCTACTGTTATTTTTGTTTATTTAGACTATAGTAAAACCATGATTTCTTGCAAAATTAATATGTGTAGCCAGTATATGCTACTGTTATGTTTGTTTGTTTAGACTATAGTAAAACCATGATTTCTTGCAAAATTAATACATGTAGCCAGTATATGCTACTGTTATGTTTGTTTGTTTAGACTATAGTAAAACCATGATTTCCTTTCTAAATTAATACATGTAGCCTGTATATGCTACTGTTGTTTGTTTGTTTAGACTATAGTAAAACCATGATTTCTTGCTAAATTAATACATGTAGCCAGTATATGCTACTGTTTTTGTTTAAACTATAGTAAAACCATGGTTTCTTGCAAAATTTATACATGTAGCCAGTATATGCTAATGTTATGTTTGTTTAAACTATGGTAAAACCATGATTTCTTGCAAAATTAATACATGTAGTCATTATATGCTAATGTTGTTTGTTTAGACTATAGCAAAACCATGGTTTCTTACAAAATTAATACGTGTAGCCAGTATATGCTAATGTTATGTTTGTTTAGACTATGGTAAAACCATGATTTCTTGCAAAATTAATACATGTAGCCAGTATATGCTACTGTTGTTTGTTTGTTTAGACCTTAGTAAAACCATGGTTTCTCTCTAAATTAATACATGTAGCCAGTATATGCTAATGTTTTGTTTTCTTTTGACTATAGTAAAACCATGATTTCTTGCAAAATTAATACATGTAGCCAGTGTATGCTACTGTTATGTTTGTTTGTTTAGACTATAGTAAAACCATGATTTCTTGCAAAATTAATACATTTAGCCAGTATATGCTACTGTTGTTTGTTTGTTTGTTTGTTTAGACTATAGTAAAACCATGATTTCTTGCAAAATTAATACGTGTAGCCAGTATATGCTAATGTTGTGTTTGTTTAGACTATAGTAAAACCATGATTTCTTGCAAAATTAATACATGTAGCCAGTATATGCTACTGTTATGTTTGTTTGGACTATAGTAAAACCATGGTTTCTTGCTAAATTAATACATGTAGCCAGTATATGCTAATGTTATGTTCGTTTAGACTATGGTAAAACCATGATTTCTTGCAAAAATAATACACGTAGCCAGTATATGCTACTGTTATGTTTGTTTAGACTATGGTAAAACCATGATTTCTTGCAAAATTAATACATGTAGCCAGTATATGCTACTGTTTTTGTTTAAACTATAGTAAAACCATGGTTTCTTGCAAAATTTATACATGTAGCCAGTATATGCTATGTTATGTTTGTTTAGACTATGGTAAAACCATGATTTCTTGCAAAATCAATACATGTAGCCAGTATATGCTACTGTTGTTTGTTTGTTTAGACTATAGTAAAACCATGGTTTCTCTCTAAATTAATACATGTAGCCAGTATATGCTAATGTTTTGTTTTCTTTTGACTATAGTAAAACCATGATTTCTTGCAAAATTAATACATGTAGCCAGTATATGCTACTGTTATGTTTGTTTGTTTAGAGTATAGTAAAACCATGATTTCTTGCAAAATTAATACATTTAGCCAGTATATGCTACTGTTGTTTGTTTGTTTAGACTATAGTAAAACCATGATTTCTTGCAAAATTAATACGTGTAGCCAGTATATGCTAATGTTGTGTTTGTTTAGACTATAGTAAAACCATGATTTCTTGCAAATTAATACATGTAGCCAGTATATGCTACTGTTGTTTGTTTGTTTGTTTAGACTATAGTAAAACCATGATTTCTTGCAAAATTAATACATATAGCCAGTACATGCTACTGTTGTTTCTTTGTTTGTTTAGACTATAGTAAAACCATGATTTCTTGCAAAATAAATATATTTAACCAGTATATGCTACTGTTGTTTGTTGGTTTAGACTATAGTAAAACCATGATTTCTTACAAAATTAATACATGTAGCCAGTATATGCTACTGTTATGTTTGTTTAGACTATGGTAAAACCATGATTTCTTGCAAAATTAATACATGTAGCCAGTATATGCTACTGTTGTTTGTTTGTTTAGACTATAGTAAAACCATGGTTTCTCTCTAAATTAATACATGTAGCCAGCATATGCTAATGTTTTGTTTTCTTTTGACTATAGTAAAACCATGATTTCTTGCAAAATTAATACATGTAGCCAGTATATGCTACTGTTATGTTTGTTTGTTTAGAGTATAGTAAAACCATGATTTCTTGCAAAATTAATACATTTAGCCAGTATATGCTACTGTTGTTTGTTTGTTTAGACTATAGTAAAACCATGATTTCTTGCAAAATTAATACGTGTAGCCAGTATATGCTAATGTTGTGTTTGTTTAGACTATAGTAAAACCATGATTTCTTGCAAATTAATACATGTAGCCAGTATATGCTACTGTTGTTTGTTTGTTTAGACTATAGTAAAACCATGATTTCTTGCAAAATTAATACATATAGCCAGTACATGCTACTGTTGTTTCTTTGTTTGTTTAGACTATAGTAAAACCATGATTTCTTGCAAAATAAATATATTTAGCCAGTATATGCTACTGTTGTTTGTTTGTTTAGACTATAGTAAAACCATGATTTCTTACAAAATTAATACGTGTAGCCAGTATATGCTAATGTTATGTTCATTAGACTATAGTAAACCATGATTTCTTGTAAAATTAATATGTGTAGCCAGTATATGCTACTGTTATGTTTGTTTGTTTAGACTATAGTAAAACCATGATTTCCTTTCTAAATTAATACATGTAGCCTGTATATGCTACTGTTGTTTGTTTGTTTAGACTATAGTAAAACCATGATTTCTTGCTAAATTAATACATGTAGCCAGTATATGCTACTGTTTTTGTTTAAACTATAGTAAAACCATGGTTTCTTGCAAAATTTATACATGTAGCCAGTATATGCTAATGTTATGTTTGTTTAAACTATGGTAAAACCATGATTTCTTGCAAAATTAATACATGTAGTCATTATATGCTAATGTTGTTTGTTTAGACTATAGTAAAACCATGGTTTCTTACAAAATTAATACGTGTAGCCAGTATATGCTAATGTTATGTTTGTTTAGACTATGGTAAAACCATGATTTCTTGCAAAATTAATACATGTAGCCAGTATATGCTACTGTTGTTTGTTTGTTTAGACTATAGTAAAACCATGGTTTCTCTCTAAATTAATACATGTAGCCAGTATATGCTAATGTTTTGTTTTCTTTTGACTATAGTAAAACCATGATTTCTTGCAAAATTAATACATGTAGCCAGTGTATGCTACTGTTATGTTTGTTTGTTTAGACTATAGTAAAACCATGATTTCTTGCAAAATTAATACATTTAGCCAGTATATGCTACTGTTGTTTGTTTGTTTGTTTGTTTAGACTATAGTAAAACCATGATTTCTTGCAAAATTAATACGTGTAGCCAGTATATGCTAATGTTGTGTTTGTTTAGACTATAGTAAAACCATGATTTCTTGCAAAATTAATACATGTAGCCAGTATATGCTACTGTCATGTTTGTTTAGACTATAGTAAAACCATGGTTTCTTGCTAAATTAATACATGTAGCCAGTATATGCTAATGTTATGTTCGTTTAGACTATGGTAAAACCATGATTTCTTGCAAAAATAATACACGTAGCCAGTATATGCTACTGTTATGTTTGTTTAGACTATGGTAAAACCATGATTTCTTGCAAAATTAATACATGTAGCCAGTATATGCTACTGTTTTTGTTTAAACTATAGTAAAACCATGGTTTCTTGCAAAATTTATACATGTAGCCAGTATATGCTATGTTATGTTTGTTTAGACTATGGTAAAACCATGATTTCTTGCAAAATCAATACATGTAGCCAGTATATGCTAATGTTATGTTTGTTTAGACTATAGTAAAACCATGATTTCTTACAAAATTAATACGTGTAGCCAGTATATGCTACTGTTATGTTTGTTTAGACTATGGTAAAACCATGATTTCTTGCAAAATTAATACATGTAGCCAGTATATGCTACTGTTTTTGTTTAAACTATAGTAAAACCATGGTTTCTTGCAAAATTTATACATGTAGCCAGTATATGCTAATGTTTTGTTTTCTTTTGACTATAGTAAAACCATGATTTCTTGCAAAATTAATACATGTAGCCAGTATATGCTACTGTTATGTTTGTTTGTTTAGAGTATAGTAAAACCATGATTTCTTGCAAAATTAATACATTTAGCCAGTATATGCTACTGTTGTTTGTTTGTTTAGACTATAGTAAAACCATGATTTCTTGCAAAATTAATACATATAGCCAGTACATGCTACTGTTGTTTCTTTGTTTGTTTAGACTATAGTAAAACCATGATTTCTTGCAAAATAAATACATTTAGCCAGTATATGCTACTGTTGTTTGTTTGTTTAGACTATAGTAAAACCATGATTTCTTGCAAACTTAATACATGTAGCCAGTATATGGTAATGTTATGTTTGTTTGTTTAGACTATAGTAAAACCATGGTTTCTTACAAAATTAATACGTGTAGCCAGTATATGCTAATGTTATGTTTGTTTAGACTATAGTAAACCATGATTTCTTGAAAAATTAATACGTGTAGCCAGTATATGCTACTGTTATTTTTGTTCATTTAGACTATAGTAAAACAATGATTTCTTGCAAAATTAATATGTGTAGCCAGTATATGCTACTGTTATGTTTGTTTGTTTAGACTATAGTAAAACCATGATTTCTTGCAAAATTAATACATGTAGCCAGTATATGCTACTGTTATGTTTGTTTGTTTAGACTATAGTAAAACCATGGTTTCCTTTCTAAATTAATACATGTAGCCTGTATATGCTACTGTTGTTTGTTTGTTTAGACTATAGTAAAACCATGATTTCTTGCTAAATTAATACATGTAGCCAGTATATGCTACTGTTGTTTGTTTGTTTAGACTATAGTAAAACCATGGTTTCTCTCTAAATCAATACATGTAGCTAGTATATGCTAATGTTTTGTTTGTTTAGACTATAGTAAAACCATGATCTCTTGCAAAATTAATACATGTAGCCAGTATATGCTACTGTTATGTTTGTTTGTTTAGACTATAGTAAAACCATGATTTCTTGCAAAATTAATACATTTAGCCAGTATATGCTACTGTTGTTTGTTTGTTTGTTTAGACTATAGTAAAACCATGATTTCTTGCAAAATTAATACGTGTAGCCAGTATAGGCTAATGTTTTGTTTGTTTAGACTATAGTAAAACCATGATTTCTTGCAAAATTAATACATGTAGCCAGTATATGCTACTGTTGTTTGTTTGTTTGTTTAGACTATAGTAAAACCATGATTTCTTGCAAAATTAATACGTGTAGCCAGTATAGGCTAATGTTTTGTTTGTTTAGACTATAGTAAAACCATGATTTCTTGCAAAATTAATACATGTAGCCAGTATATGCTACTGTTGTTTGTTTGTTTGTTTAGACTATAGTAAAACCATGATTTCTTGCAAAATAAATACATTTAGCCAGTATATGCTACTGTTGTTTGTTTGTTTAGACTATAGTAAAACCATGATTTCTTGCTAAATTAATACATGTAGCCAGTATATGCTACTGTATTTGTTTAAACTATAGTAAAACCATGGTTTCTTGCAAAATTTATACATGTAGCCAGTATATGCTAATGTTATGTTTGTTTAAACTATGGTAAAACCATGATTTCTTGCAAAATTAATACGTGTAGCCAGTATATGCTAATGTTATGTTCATTAGACTATAGTAAACCATGATTTCTTGTAAAATTAATATGTGTAGCCAGTATATGCTACTGTTATTTTTGTTTATTTAGACTATAGTAAAACCATGATTTCTTGCAAAATTAATATGTGTAGCCAGTATATGCTACTGTTATGTTTGTTTGTTTAGACTATAGTAAAACCATGATTTCTTGCAAAATTAATACATGTAGCCAGTATATGCTACTGTTATGTTTGTTTGTTTAGACTATAGTAAAACCATGATTTCCTTTCTAAATTAATACATGTAGCCTGTATATGCTACTGTTGTTTGTTTGTTTAGACTATAGTAAAACCATGATTTCTTGCTAAATTAATACATGTAGCCAGTATATGCTACTGTTTTTGTTTAAACTATAGTAAAACCATGGTTTCTTGCAAAATTTATACATGTAGCCAGTATATGCTAATGTTATGTTTGTTTAAACTATGGTAAAACCATGATTTCTTGCAAAATTAATACATGTAGTCATTATATGCTAATGTTGTTTGTTTAGACTATAGCAAAACCATGGTTTCTTACAAAATTAATACGTGTAGCCAGTATATGCTAATGTTATGTTTGTTTAGACTATGGTAAAACCATGATTTCTTGCAAAATTAATACATGTAGCCAGTATATGCTACTGTTGTTTGTTTGTTTAGACTATAGTAAAACCATGGTTTCTCTCTAAATTAATACATGTAGCCAGTATATGCTAATGTTTTGTTTTCTTTTGACTATAGTAAAACCATGATTTCTTGCAAAATTAATACATGTAGCCAGTGTATGCTACTGTTATGTTTGTTTGTTTAGACTATAGTAAAACCATGATTTCTTGCAAAATTAATACATTTAGCCAGTATATGCTACTGTTGTTTGTTTGTTTGTTTGTTTAGACTATAGTAAAACCATGATTTCTTGCAAAATTAATACGTGTAGCCAGTATATGCTAATGTTGTGTTTGTTTAGACTATAGTAAAACCATGATTTCTTGCAAAATTAATACATGTAGCCAGTATATGCTACTGTTATGTTTGTTTGGACTATAGTAAAACCATGGTTTCTTGCTAAATTAATACATGTAGCCAGTATATGCTAATGTTATGTTCGTTTAGACTATAGTAAAACCATAATTTCTTGCAAATTAATACATGTAGCCAGTATATGCTACTGTTGTTTGTTTGTTTAGACTATAGTAAAACCATGATTTCTTGCAAAATTAATACATATAGCCAGTATATGCTACTGTTGTTTCTTTGTTTGTTTAGACTATAGTAAAACCATGATTTCTTGCAAAATAAATACATTTAGCCAGTATATGCTACTGTTGTTTGTTTGTTTTGACTATAGTAAAACCATGATTTCTTACAAAATTAATACGTGTAGCCAGTATATGCTAATGTTATGTTTGTTTAGACTATAGTAAACCATGATTTCTTGTAAAATTAATATGTGTAGCCAGTATATGCTACTGTTATTTTTGTTTATTTAGACTATAGTAAAACCATGATTTCTTGCAAAATTAATATGTGTAGCCAGTATATGCTACTGTTATGTTTGTTTGTTTAGACTATAGTAAAACCATGATTTCTTGAAAAATTAATACATGTAGCCAGTATATGCTACTGTTATGTTTGTTTGTTTAGACTATAGTAAAACCATGATTTCCTTTCTAAATTAATACATGTAGCCTGTATATGCTACTGTTGTTTGTTTGTTTAGACTATAGTAAAACCATGATTTCTTGCTAAATTAATACATGTAGCCAGTATATGCTACTGTTTTTGTTTAAACTATAGTAAAACCATGGTTTCTTGCAAAATTTATACATGTAGCCAGTATATGCTAATGTTATGTTTGTTTAAACTATGGTAAAACCATGATTTCTTGCAAAATTAATACATGTAGTCATTATATGCTAATGTTATGTTTGTTTAGACTATGGTAAAACCATGATTTCTTGCAAAATTAATATGTGTAGCCAGTATATGCTACTGTTATGTTTGTTTGTTTAGACTATAGTAAAACCATGATTTCTTGCAGAATTAATACATGTAGCCAGTATATGCTACTGTTATGTTTGTTTGTTTAGACTATAGTAAAACCATGATTTCCTTTCTAAATTAATACATGTAGCCTGTATATGCTACTGTTGTTTGTTTGTTTAGAATATAGTAAAACCATGATTTCTTGCTAAATTAATACATGTAGCCAGTATATGCTACTGTATTTGTTTAAACTATAGTAAAACCATGGTTTCTTGCAAAATTTATACATGTAGCCAGTATATGCTAATGTTATGTTTGTTTAAACTATGGTAAAACCATGATTTCTTGCAAAATTAATACGTGTAGCCAGTATATGCTAATGTTATGTTCATTAGACTATAGTAAACCATGATTTCTTGTAAAATTAATATGTGTAGCCAGTATATGCTACTGTTATTTTTGTTTATTTAGACTATAGTAAAACCATGATTTCTTGCAAAATTAATATGTGTAGCCAGTATATGCTACTGTTATGTTTGTTTGTTTAGACTATAGTAAAACCATGATTTCTTGCAAAATTAATACATGTAGCCAGTATATGCTACTGTTATGTTTGTTTGTTTAGACTATAGTAAAACCATGATTTCCTTTCTAAATTAATACATGTAGCCTGTATATGCTACTGTTGTTTGTTTGTTTAGACTATAGTAAAACCATGATTTCTTGCTAAATTAATACATGTAGCCAGTATATGCTACTGTTTTTGTTTAAACTATAGTAAAACCATGGTTTCTTGCAAAATTTATACATGTAGCCAGTATATGCTAATGTTATGTTTGTTTAAACTATGGTAAAACCATGATTTCTTGCAAAATTAATACATGTAGTCATTATATGCTAATGTTGTTTGTTTAGACTATAGCAAAACCATGGTTTCTTACAAAATTAATACGTGTAGCCAGTATATGCTAATGTTATGTTTGTTTAGACTATGGTAAAACCATGATTTCTTGCAAAATTAATACATGTAGCCAGTATATGCTACTGTTGTTTGTTTGTTTAGACTATAGTAAAACCATGGTTTCTCTCTAAATTAATACATGTAGCCAGTATATGCTAATGTTTTGTTTTCTTTTGACTATAGTAAAACCATGATTTCTTGCAAAATTAATACATGTAGCCATTATATGCTACTGTTATGTTTGTTTGTTTAGAGCATAGTAAAACCATGATTTCTTGCAAAATTAATACATATAGCCAGTATATGCTACTGTTGTTTGTTTGTTTGTTTAGACTATAGTAAAACCATGATTTCTTGCAAAATAAATACATTTAGCCAGTATATGCTACTGTTGTTTGTTTGTTTAGACTATAGTAAAACCATGATCTCTTGCAAAATTAATACATGTAGCCAGTATATGCTAATGTTGTGTTTGTTTAGACTATAGTAAAACCATGATTTCTTGCAAAATTAATACATGTAGCCAGTACATGCTACTGTTATGTTTGTTTAGACTATAGTAAAACCATGGTTTCTTGCTAAATTAATACATGTAGCCAGTATATGCTAATGTTATGTTCGTTTAGACTATGGTAAAACCATGATTTCTTGCAAAAATAATACACGTAGCCAGTATATGCTACTGTTATGTTTGTTTAGACTATGGTAAAACCATGATTTCTTGCAAAATTAATACATGTAGCCAGTATATGCTAATGTTGTGTTTGTTTAGACTATAGTAAAACCATGATTTCTTGCAAAATTAATACATGTAGCCAGTTCATGCTACTGTTATGTTTGTTTAGACTATAGTAAAACCATGATTTCTTGCTAAATTAATACATGTAGCCAGTATATGCTAATGTTATGTTTGTTTAGACTATGGTAAAACCATGATTTCTTGCAAAATTAATACATGTAGCCAGTATATGCTAATGTTATGTTTGTTTAGACTATGTTAAAACCATGATTTCTTGCAAAATTAATACATGTAGCCAGTATATACTAATGTTATGTTTGTTTAGACTATGGTAAAAACATTGGTTTCTTGCAAAATTAATACATGTAGCCAGTATATGCTACTGTTATGTTTGTTTAGACTATGGTAAAAACATTGGTTTCTTGCAAAATTAATACATGTAGCCAGTATATGCTAATGTTATGTTTGTTTAGACTATGGTAAAACCATGGTTTCTTGCAAAATTCATACATCTAGCCAGCATATGCTACTGTTGTTTGTTTGTTTAGACTATAGTAAAACCATGGTTTCTCTCTAAATTAATACATGTAGCCAGTATATGCTAATGTTTTGTTTGTTTAGACTATAGTAAAACCATGATTTCTTGCAAAATTAACACATTTAGCCAGTATATGCTACTGTTATGTTTGTTTGTTTAGACTATAGTAAAACCATGATTTCTTGCAAAATTAATACGTGTAGCCAGTATATGCTAATGTTGTGTTTGTTTAGACTATAGTAAAACCATAATTTCTTGCAAATTAATACATGTAGCCAGTATATGCTACTGTTGTTTGTTTGTTTAGACTATAGTAAAACCATGATTTCTTGCAAAATTAATACATATAGCCAGTATATGCTACTGTTGTTTCTTTGTTTGTTTAGACTATAGTAAAACCATGATTTCTTGCAAAATAAATACATTTAGCCAGTATATGCTACTGTTGTTTGTTTGTTTTGACTATAGTAAAACCATGATTTCTTACAAAATTAATACGTGTAGCCAGTATATGCTAATGTTATGTTTGTTTAGACTATAGTAAACCATGATTTCTTGTAAAATTAATATGTGTAGCCAGTATATGCTACTGTTATTTTTGTTTATTTAGACTATAGTAAAACCATGATTTCTTGCAAAATTAATATGTGTAGCCAGTATATGCTACTGTTATGTTTGTTTGTTTAGACTATAGTAAAACCATGATTTCTTGAAAAATTAATACATGTAGCCAGTATATGCTACTGTTATGTTTGTTTGTTTAGACTATAGTAAAACCATGATTTCCTTTCTAAATTAATACATGTAGCCTGTATATGCTACTGTTGTTTGTTTGTTTAGACTATAGTAAAACCATGATTTCTTGCTAAATTAATACATGTAGCCAGTATATGCTACTGTTTTTGTTTAAACTATAGTAAAACCATGGTTTCTTGCAAAATTTATACATGTAGCCAGTATATGCTAATGTTATGTTTGTTTAAACTATGGTAAAACCATGATTTCTTGCAAAATTAATACATGTAGTCATTATATGCTAATGTTATGTTTGTTTAGACTATGGTAAAACCATGATTTCTTGCAAAATTAATATGTGTAGCCAGTATATGCTACTGTTATTTTTGTTTATTTAGACTATAGTAAAACCATGATTTCTTGCAAAATTAATATGTGTAGCCAGTATATGCTACTGTTATGTTTGTTTGTTTAGACTATAGTAAAACCATGATTTCTTGCAAAATTAATACATGTAGCCAGTATATGCTACTGTTATGTTTGTTTGTTTAGACTATAGTAAAACCATGATTTCCTTTCTAAATTAATACATGTAGCCTGTATATGCTACTGTTGTTTGTTTGTTTAGACTATAGTAAAACCATGATTTCTTGCTAAATTAATACATGTAGCCAGTATATGCTACTGTTTTTGTTTAAACTATAGTAAAACCATGGTTTCTTGCAAAATTTATACATGTAGCCAGTATATGCTAATGTTATGTTTGTTTAAACTATGGTAAAACCATGATTTCTTGCAAAATTAATACATGTAGTCATTATATGCTAATGTTGTTTGTTTAGACTATAGCAAAACCATGGTTTCTTACAAAATTAATACGTGTAGCCAGTATATGCTAATGTTATGTTTGTTTAGACTATGGTAAAACCATGATTTCTTGCAAAATTAATACATGTAGCCAGTATATGCTACTGTTGTTTGTTTGTTTAGACTATAGTAAAACCATGGTTTCTCTCTAAATTAATACATGTAGCCAGTATATGCTAATGTTTTGTTTTCTTTTGACTATAGTAAAACCATGATTTCTTGCAAAATTAATACATGTAGCCAGTGTATGCTACTGTTATGTTTGTTTGTTTAGACTATAGTAAAACCATGATTTCTTGCAAAATTAATACATTTAGCCAGTATATGCTACTGTTGTTTGTTTGTTTGTTTGTTTAGACTATAGTAAAACCATGATTTCTTGCAAAATTAATACGTGTAGCCAGTATATGCTAATGTTGTGTTTGTTTAGACTATAGTAAAACCATGATTTCTTGCAAAATTAATACATGTAGCCAGTATATGCTACTGTTATGTTTGTTTAGACTATAGTAAAACCATGGTTTCTTGCTAAATTAATACATGTAGCCAGTATATGCTAATGTTATGTTCGTTTAGACTATGGTAAAACCATGATTTCTTGCAAAAATAATACACGTAGCCAGTATATGCTACTGTTATGTTTGTTTAGACTATGGTAAAACCATGATTTCTTGCAAAATTAATACATGTAGCCAGTATATGCTACTGTTTTTGTTTAAACTATAGTAAAACCATGGTTGCTTGCAAAATTTATACATGTAACCAGTATATGCTATGTTATGTTTGTTTAGACTATGGTAAAACCATGATTTCTTGCAAAATCAATACATGTAGCCAGTATATGCTAATGTTATGTTTGTTTAGACTATAGTAAAACCATGATTTCTTACAAAATTAATACATGTAGCCAGTATATGCTACTGTTATGTTTGTTTAGACTATGGTAAAACCATGATTTCTTGCAAAATTAATACATGTAGCCAGTATATGCTACTGTTGTTTGTTTGTTTAGACTATAGTAAAACCATGGTTTCTCTCTAAATTAATACATGTAGCCAGTATATGCTAATGTTTTGTTTTCTTTTGACTATAGTAAAACCATGATTTCTTGCAAAATTAATACATGTAGCCAGTATATGCTACTGTTATGTTTGTTTGTTTAGAGTATAGTAAAACCATGATTTCTTGCAAAATTAATACATTTAGCCAGTATATGCTACTGTTGTTTGTTTGTTTAGACTATAGTAAAACCATGATTTCTTGCAAAATTAATACGTGTAGCCAGTATATGCTAATGTTGTGTTTGTTTAGACTATAGTAAAACCATGATTTCTTGCAAATTAATACATGTAGCCAGTATATGCTACTGTTGTTTGTTTGTTTAGACTATAGTAAAACCATGATTTCTTGCAAAATTAATACATATAGCCAGTACATGCTACTGTTGTTTCTTTGTTTGTTTAGACTATAGTAAAACCATGATTTCTTGCAAAATAAATATATTTAGCCAGTATATGCTACTGTTGTTTGTTTGTTTAGACTATAGTAAAACCATGATTTCTTACAAAATTAATACGTGTAGCCAGTATATGCTAATGTTATGTTCATTAGACTATAGTAAACCATGATTTCTTGTAAAATTAATATGTGTAGCCAGTATATGCTACTGTTATTTTTGTTTATTTAGACTATAGTAAAACCATGATTTCTTCCAAAATTAATATGTGTAGCCAGTATATGCTACTGTGATGTTTGTTTGTTTAGACTATAGTAAAACCATGATTTCCTTTCTAAATTAATACATGTAGCCTGTATATTCTACTGTTGTTTGTTTGTTTAGACTATAGTAAAACCATGATTTCTTGCTAAATTAATACATGTAGCCAGTATATGCTACTGTTTTTGTTTAAACTATAGTAAAACCATGGTTTCTTGCAAAATTTATACATGTAGCCAGTATATGCTAATGTTATGTTTGTTTAAACTATGGTAAAACCATGATTTCTTGCAAAATTAATACATGTAGTCATTATATGCTAATGTTGTTTGTTTAGACTATAGTAAAACCATGGTTTCTTACAAAATTAATACGTGTAGCCAGTATATGCTAATGTTATGTTTGTTTAGACTATGGTAAAACCATGATTTCTTGCAAAATTAATACATGTAGCCAGTATATGCTACTGTTGTTTGTTTGTTTAGACTATAGTAAAACCATGGTTTCTCTCTAAATTAATACATGTAGCCAGTATATGCTAATGTTTTGTTTTCTTTTGACTATAGTAAAACCATGATTTCTTGCAAAATTAATACATTTAGCCAGTATATGCTACTGTTGTTTGTTTGTTTGTTTGTTTAGACTATAGTAAAACCATGATTTCTTGCAAAATTAATACGTGTAGCCAGTATATGCTAATGTTGTGTTTGTTTAGACTATAGTAAAACCATGATTTCTTGCAAAATTAATACATGTAGCCAGTATATGCTACTGTTGTTTGTTTGTTTAGACTATAGTAAAACCATGGTTTCTTGCAAAATTTATACATGTAGCCAGTATATGCTATGTTATGTTTGTTTAGACTATGGTAAAACCATGATTTCTTGCAAAATCAATACATGTAGCCAGTATATGCTAATGTTATGTTTGTTTAGACTATAGTAAAACCATGATTTCTTACAAAATTAATACATGTAGCCAGTATATGCTACTGTTATGTTTGTTTAGACTATGGTAAAACCATGATTTCTTGCAAAATTAATACATGTAGCCAGTATATGCTACTGTTGTTTGTTTGTTTAGACTATAGTAAAACCATGGTTTCTCTCTAAATTAATACATGTAGCCAGTATATGCTAATGTTTTGTTTTCTTTTGACTATAGTAAAACCATGATTTCTTGCAAAATTAATACATGTAGCCAGTATATGCTACTGTTATGTTTGTTTGTTTAGAGTATAGTAAAACCATGATTTCTTGCAAAATTAATACATTTAGCCAGTATATGCTACTGTTGTTTGTTTGTTTAGACTATAGTAAAACCATGATTTCTTGCAAAATTAATACGTGTAGCCAGTATATGCTAATGTTGTGTTTGTTTAGACTATAGTAAAACCATGATTTCTTGCAAATTAATACATGTAGCCAGTATATGCTACTGTTGTTTGTTTGTTTAGACTATAGTAAAACCATGATTTCTTGCAAAATTAATACATATAGCCAGTACATGCTACTGTTGTTTCTTTGTTTGTTTAGACTATAGTAAAACCATGAATTCTTGCAAAATAAATATATTTAGCCAGTATATGCTACTGTTGTTTGTTTGTTTAGACTATAGTAAAACCATGATTTCTTACAAAATTAATACGTGTAGCCAGTATATGCTAATGTTATGTTCATTAGACTATAGTAAACCATGATTTCTTGTAAAATTAATATGTGTAGCCAGTATATGCTACTGTTATTTTTGTTTATTTAGACTATAGTAAAACCATGATTTCTTCCAAAATTAATATGTGTAGCCAGTATATGCTACTGTGATGTTTGTTTGTTTAGACTATAGTAAAACCATGATTTCCTTTCTAAATTAATACATGTAGCCTGTATATTCTACTGTTGTTTGTTTGTTTAGACTATAGTAAAACCATGATTTCTTGCTAAATTAATACATGTAGCCAGTATATGCTACTGTTTTTGTTTAAACTATAGTAAAACCATGGTTTCTTGCAAAATTTATACATGTAGCCAGTATATGCTAATGTTATGTTTGTTTAAACTATGGTAAAACCATGATTTCTTGCAAAATTAATACATGTAGTCATTATATGCTAATGTTGTTTGTTTAGACTATAGTAAAACCATGGTTTCTTACAAAATTAATACGTGTAGCCAGTATATGCTAATGTTATGTTTGTTTAGACTATGGTAAAACCATGATTTCTTGCAAAATTAATACATGTAGCCAGTATATGCTACTGTTGTTTGTTTGTTTAGACTATAGTAAAACCATGGTTTCTCTCTAAATTAATACATGTAGCCAGTATATGCTAATGTTTTGTTTTCTTTTGACTATAGTAAAACCATGATTTCTTGCAAAATTAATACATGTAGCCAGTGTATGCTACTGTTATGTTTGTTTGTTTAGACTATAGTAAAACCATGATTTCTTGCAAAATTAATACATTTAGCCAGTATATGCTACTGTTGTTTGTTTGTTTGTTTGTTTAGACTATAGTAAAACCATGATTTCTTGCAAAATTAATACGTGTAGCCAGTATATGCTAATGTTGTGTTTGTTTAGACTATAGTAAAACCATGATTTCTTGCAAAATTAATACATGTAGCCAGTATATGCTACTGTTATGTTTGTTTAGACTATAGTAAAACCATGGTTTCTTGCTAAATTAATACATGTAGCCAGTATATGCTAATGTTATGTTCGTTTAGACTATGGTAAAACCATGATTTCTTGCAAAAATAATACACGTAGCCAGTATATGCTACTGTTATGTTTGTTTAGATTATGGTAAAACCATGATTTCTTGCAAAATTAATACATGTAGCCAGTATATGCTACTGTTTTTGTTTAAACTATAGTAAAACCATGGTTTCTTGCAAAATTTATACATGTAGCCAGTATATGCTATGTTATGTTTGTTTAGACTATGGTAAAACCATGATTTCTTGCAAAATCAATACATGTAGCCAGTATATGCTAATGTTATGTTTGTTTAGACTATAGTAAAACCATGATTTCTTACAAAATTAATACGTGTAGCCAGTATATGCTACTGTTATGTTTGTTTAGACTATGGTAAAACCATGATTTCTTGCAAAATTAATACATGTAGCCAGTATATGCTACTGTTTTTGTTTAAACTATAGTAAAACCATGGTTTCTTGCAAAATTTATACATGTAGCCAGTATATGCTAATGTTTTGTTTTCTTTTGACTATAGTAAAACCATGATTTCTTGCAAAATTAATACATGTAGCCAGTATATGCTACTGTTATGTTTGTTTGTTTAGAGTATAGTAAAACCATGATTTCTTGCAAAATTAATACATTTAGCCAGTATATGCTACTGTTGTTTGTTTGTTTAGACTATAGTAAAACCATGATTTCTTGCAAAATTAATACATATAGCCAGTACATGCTACTGTTGTTTCGTTGTTTGTTTAGACTATAGTAAAACCATGATTTCTTGCAAAATAAATACATTTAGCCAGTATATGCTACTGTTGTTTGTTTGTTTAGACTATAGTAAAACCATGATTTCTTGCAAACTTAATACATGTAGCCAGTATATGGTAATGTTATGTTTGTTTGTTTAGACTATAGTAAAACCATGGTTTCTTACAAAATTAATACGTGTAGCCAGTATATGCTACTGTTATTTTTGTTCATTTAGACTATAGTAAAACAATGATTTCTTGCAAAATTAATATGTGTAGCCAGTATATGCTACTGTTATGTTTGTTTGTTTAGACTATAGTAAAACCATGATTTCTTGCAAAATTAATACATGTAGCCAGTATATGCTACTGTTATGTTTGTTTGTTTAGACTATAGTAAAACCATGATTTCCTTTCTAAATTAATACATGTAGCCTGTATATGCTACTGTTGTTTGTTTGTTTAGACTATAGTAAAACCATGATTTCTTGCTAAATTAATACATGTAGCCAGTATATGCTACTGTTTTTGTTTAAACTATAGTAAAACCATGGTTTCTTGCAAAATTTATACATGTAGCCAGTATATGCTAATGTTATGTTTGTTTAGACTATGGTAAAACCATGATTTCCTGCAAAATTAATACATGTAGCCAGTATATGCTACTGTTGTTTGTTTGTTTAGACTATAGTAAAACCATGGTTTCTCTCTAAATCAATACATGTAGCTAGTATATGCTAATGTTTTGTTTGTTTAGACTATAGTAAAACCATGATCTCTTGCAAAATTAATACATGTAGCCAGTATATGCTACTGTTATGTTTGTTTGTTTAGACTATAGTAAAACCATGATTTCTTGCAAAATTAATACATTTAGCCAGTATATGCTACTGTTGTTTGTTTGTTTGTTTAGACTATAGTAAAACCATGATTTCTTGCAAAATTAATACGTGTAGCCAGTATAGGCTAATGTTTTGTTTGTTTAGACTATAGTAAAACCATGATTTCTTGCAAAATTAATACATGTAGCCAGTATATGCTACTGTTGTTTGTTTGTTTGTTTAGACTATAGTAAAACCATGATTTCTTGCAAAATTAATACGTGTAGCCAGTATAGGCTAATGTTTTGTTTGTTTAGACTATAGTAAAACCATGATTTCTTGCAAAATTAATACATGTAGCCAGTATATGCTACTGTTGTTTGTTTGTTTGTTTAGACTATAGTAAAACCATGATTTCTTGCAAAATAAATACATTTAGCCAGTATATGCTACTGTTGTTTGTTTGTTTAGACTATAGTAAAACCATAATTTCTTGCTAAATTAATACATGTAGCCAGTATATGCTACTGTATTTGTTTAAACTATAGTAAAACCATGGTTTCTTGCAAAATTTATACATGTAGCCAGTATATGCTAATGTTATGTTTGTTTAAACTATGGTAAAACCATGATTTCTTGCAAAATTAATACGTGTAGCCAGTATATGCTAATGTTATGTTCATTAGACTATAGTAAACCATGATTTCTTGTAAAATTAATATGTGTAGCCAGTATATGCTACTGTTATTTTTGTTTATTTAGACTATAGTAAAACCATGATTTCTTGCAAAATTAATATGTGTAGCCAGTATATGCTACTGTTATGTTTGTTTGTTTAGACTATAGTAAAACCATGATTTCTTGCAAAATTAATACATGTAGCCAGTATATGCTACTGTTATGTTTGTTTGTTTAGACTATAGTAAAACCATGATTTCCTTTCTAAATTAATACATGTAGCCTGTATATGCTACTGTTGTTTGTTTGTTTAGACTATAGTAAAACCATGATTTCTTGCTAAATTAATACATGTAGCCAGTATATGCTACTGTTTTTGTTTAAACTATAGTAAAACCATGGTTTCTTGCAAAATTTATACATGTAGCCAGTATATGCTAGTGTTATGTTTGTTTAAACTATGGTAAAACCATGATTTCTTGCAAAATTAATACATGTAGTCATTATATGCTAATGTTGTTTGTTTAGACTATAGCAAAACCACGGTTTCTTACAAAATTAATACGTGTAGCCAGTATATGCTAATGTTATGTTTGTTTAGACTATGGTAAAACCATGATTTCTTGCAAAATTAATACATGTAGCCAGTATATGCTACTGTTGTTTGTTTGTTTAGACTATAGTAAAACCATGGTTTCTCTCTAAATTAATACATGTAGCCAGTATATGCTAATGTTTTGTTTTCTTTTGACTATAGTAAAACCATGATTTCTTGCTAAATTAATACATGTAGCCAGTATATGCTACTGTTTTTGTTTAAACTATAGTAAAACCATGATTTCTTGCAAAATTTATACATGTAGCCAGTATATGCTAATGTTATGTTTGTTTAGACTATGGTAAAACCATGATTTCCTGCAAAATTAATACATGTAGCCAGTATATGCTACTGTTGTTTGTTTGTTTGTTTAGACTATAGTAAAACCATGGTTTCTCTCTAAATCAATACATGTAGCTAGTATATGCTAATGTTTTGTTTGTTTAGACTATAGTAAAACCATGATCTCTTGCAAAATTAATACATGTAGCCAGTATATGCTACTGTTATGTTTGTTTGTTTAGACTATAGTAAAACCATGATTTCTTGCAAAATTAATACATTTAGCCAGTATATGCTACTGTTGTTTGTTTGTTTGTTTAGACTATAGTAAAACCATGATTTCTTGCAAAATTAATACGTGTAGCCAGTATAGGCTAATGTTTTGTTTGTTTAGACTATAGTAAAACCATGATTTCTTGCAAAATTAATACATGTAGCCAGTATATGCTACTGTTGTTTGTTTGTTTGTTTGTTTAGACTATAGTAAAACCATGATTTCTTGCAAAATTAATACGTGTAGCCAGTATAGGCTAATGTTTTGTTTGTTTAGACTATAGTAAAACCATGATTTCTTGCAAAATTAATACATGTAGCCAGTATATGCTACTGTTGTTTGTTTGTTTGTTTAGACTATAGTAAAACCATGATTTCTTGCAAAATAAATACATTTAGCCAGTATATGCTACTGTTGTTTGTTTGTTTAGACTATAGTAAAACCATGATTTCTTGCTAAATTAATACATGTAGCCAGTATATGCTACTGTATTTGTTTAAACTATAGTAAAACCATGGTTTCTTGCAAAATTTATACATGTAGCCAGTATATGCTAATGTTATGTTTGTTTAAACTATGGTAAAACCATGATTTCTTGCAAAATTAATACGTGTAGCCAGTATATGCTAATGTTATGTTCATTAGACTATAGTAAACCATGATTTCTTGTAAAATTAATATGTGTAGCCAGTATATGCTACTGTTATTTTTGTTTATTTAGACTATAGTAAAACCATGATTTCTTGCAAAATTAATATGTGTAGCCAGTATATGCTACTGTTATGTTTGTTTGTTTAGACTATAGTAAAACCATGGTTTCTTACAAAATTAATACATTTAGCCAGTATATGCTACTGTTGTTTGTTTGTTTAGACTATAGTAAAACCATGATTTCTTGCAAAATTAATACATATAGCCAGTACATGCTACTGTTGTTTCGTTGTTTGTTTAGACTATAGTAAAACCATGATTTCTTGCAAAATAAATACATTTAGCCAGTATATGCTACTGTTGTTTGTTTGTTTAGACTATAGTAAAACCATGATTTCTTGCAAACTTAATACATGTAGCCAGTATATGGTAATGTTATGTTTGTTTGTTTAGACTATAGTAAAACCATGGTTTCTTACAAAATTAATACGTGTAGCCAGTATATGCTACTGTTATTTTTGTTCATTTAGACTATAGTAAAACAATGATTTCTTGCAAAATTAATATGTGTAGCCAGTATATGCTACTGTTATGTTTGTTTGTTTAGACTATAGTAAAACCATGATTTCTTGCAAAATTAATACATGTAGCCAGTATATGCTACTGTTATGTTTGTTTGTTTAGACTATAGTAAAACCATGATTTCCTTTCTAAATTAATACATGTAGCCTGTATATGCTACTGTTGTTTGTTTGTTTAGACTATAGTAAAACCATGATTTCTTGCTAAATTAATACATGTAGCCAGTATATGCTACTGTTTTTGTTTAAACTATAGTAAAACCATGGTTTCTTGCAAAATTTATACATGTAGCCAGTATATGCTAATGTTATGTTTGTTTAGACTATGGTAAAACCATGATTTCCTGCAAAATTAATACATGTAGCCAGTATATGCTACTGTTGTTTGTTTGTTTAGACTATAGTAAAACCATGGTTTCTCTCTAAATCAATACATGTAGCTAGTATATGCTAATGTTTTGTTTGTTTAGACTATAGTAAAACCATGATCTCTTGCAAAATTAATACATGTAGCCAGTATATGCTACTGTTATGTTTGTTTGTTTAGACTATAGTAAAACCATGATTTCTTGCAAAATTAATACATTTAGCCAGTATATGCTACTGTTGTTTGTTTGTTTGTTTAGACTATAGTAAAACCATGATTTCTTGCAAAATTAATACGTGTAGCCAGTATAGGCTAATGTTTTGTTTGTTTAGACTATAGTAAAACCATGATTTCTTGCAAAATTAATACATGTAGCCAGTATATGCTACTGTTGTTTGTTTGTTTGTTTGTTTAGACTATAGTAAAACCATGATTTCTTGCAAAATTAATACGTGTAGCCAGTATAGGCTAATGTTTTGTTTGTTTAGACTATAGTAAAACCATGATTTCTTGCAAAATTAATACATGTAGCCAGTATATGCTACTGTTGTTTGTTTGTTTGTTTAGACTATAGTAAAACCATGATTTCTTGCAAAATAAATACATTTAGCCAGTATATGCTACTGTTGTTTGTTTGTTTAGACTATAGTAAAACCATGATTTCTTGCTAAATTAATACATGTAGCCAGTATATGCTACTGTATTTGTTTAAACTATAGTAAAACCATGGTTTCTTGCAAAATTTATACATGTAGCCAGTATATGCTAATGTTATGTTTGTTTAAACTATGGTAAAACCATGATTTCTTGCAAAATTAATACGTGTAGCCAGTATATGCTAATGTTATGTTCATTAGACTATAGTAAACCATGATTTCTTGTAAAATTAATATGTGTAGCCAGTATATGCTACTGTTATTTTTGTTTATTTAGACTATAGTAAAACCATGATTTCTTGCAAAATTAATATGTGTAGCCAGTATATGCTACTGTTATGTTTGTTTGTTTAGACTATAGTAAAACCATGATTTCTTGCAAAATTAATACATGTAGCCAGTATATGCTACTGTTATGTTTGTTTGTTTAGACTATAGTAAAACCATGATTTCCTTTCTAAATTAATACATGTAGCCTGTATATGCTACTGTTGTTTGTTTGTTTAGACTATAGTAAAACCATGATTTCTTGCTAAATTAATACATGTAGCCAGTATATGCTACTGTTTTTGTTTAAACTATAGTAAAACCATGGTTTCTTGCAAAATTTATACATGTAGCCAGTATATGCTAGTGTTATGTTTGTTTAAACTATGGTAAAACCATGATTTCTTGCAAAATTAATACATGTAGTCATTATATGCTAATGTTGTTTGTTTAGACTATAGCAAAACCACGGTTTCTTACAAAATTAATACGTGTAGCCAGTATATGCTAATGTTATGTTTGTTTAGACTATGGTAAAACCATGATTTCTTGCAAAATTAATACATGTAGCCAGTATATGCTACTGTTGTTTGTTTGTTTAGACTATAGTAAAACCATGGTTTCTCTCTAAATTAATACATGTAGCCAGTATATGCTAATGTTTTGTTTTCTTTTGACTATAGTAAAACCATGATTTCTTGCTAAATTAATACATGTAGCCAGTATATGCTACTGTTTTTGTTTAAACTATAGTAAAACCATGATTTCTTGCAAAATTTATACATGTAGCCAGTATATGCTAATGTTATGTTTGTTTAGACTATGGTAAAACCATGATTTCCTGCAAAATTAATACATGTAGCCAGTATATGCTACTGTTGTTTGTTTGTTTGTTTAGACTATAGTAAAACCATGGTTTCTCTCTAAATCAATACATGTAGCTAGTATATGCTAATGTTTTGTTTGTTTAGACTATAGTAAAACCATGATCTCTTGCAAAATTAATACATGTAGCCAGTATATGCTACTGTTATGTTTGTTTGTTTAGACTATAGTAAAACCATGATTTCTTGCAAAATTAATACATTTAGCCAGTATATGCTACTGTTGTTTGTTTGTTTGTTTAGACTATAGTAAAACCATGATTTCTTGCAAAATTAATACGTGTAGCCAGTATAGGCTAATGTTTTGTTTGTTTAGACTATAGTAAAACCATGATTTCTTGCAAAATTAATACATGTAGCCAGTATATGCTACTGTTGTTTGTTTGTTTGTTTGTTTAGACTATAGTAAAACCATGATTTCTTGCAAAATTAATACGTGTAGCCAGTATAGGCTAATGTTTTGTTTGTTTAGACTATAGTAAAACCATGATTTCTTGCAAAATTAATACATGTAGCCAGTATATGCTACTGTTGTTTGTTTGTTTGTTTAGACTATAGTAAAACCATGATTTCTTGCAAAATAAATACATTTAGCCAGTATATGCTACTGTTGTTTGTTTGTTTAGACTATAGTAAAACCATGATTTCTTGCTAAATTAATACATGTAGCCAGTATATGCTACTGTATTTGTTTAAACTATAGTAAAACCATGGTTTCTTGCAAAATTTATACATGTAGCCAGTATATGCTAATGTTATGTTTGTTTAAACTATGGTAAAACCATGATTTCTTGCAAAATTAATACGTGTAGCCAGTATATGCTAATGTTATGTTCATTAGACTATAGTAAACCATGATTTCTTGTAAAATTAATATGTGTAGCCAGTATATGCTACTGTTATTTTTGTTTATTTAGACTATAGTAAAACCATGATTTCTTGCAAAATTAATATGTGTAGCCAGTATATGCTACTGTTATGTTTGTTTGTTTAGACTATAGTAAAACCATGGTTTCTTACAAAATTAATACATTTAGCCAGTATATGCTACTGTTGTTTGTTTGTTTAGACTATAGTAAAACCATGATTTCTTGCAAAATTAATACATATAGCCAGTACATGCTACTGTTGTTTCGTTGTTTGTTTAGACTATAGTAAAACCATGATTTCTTGCAAAATAAATACATTTAGCCAGTATATGCTACTGTTGTTTGTTTGTTTAGACTATAGTAAAACCATGATTTCTTGCAAACTTAATACATGTAGCCAGTATATGGTAATGTTATGTTTGTTTGTTTAGACTATAGTAAAACCATGGTTTCTTACAAAATTAATACGTGTAGCCAGTATATGCTACTGTTATTTTTGTTCATTTAGACTATAGTAAAACAATGATTTCTTGCAAAATTAATATGTGTAGCCAGTATATGCTACTGTTATGTTTGTTTGTTTAGACTATAGTAAAACCATGATTTCTTGCAAAATTAATACATGTAGCCAGTATATGCTACTGTTATGTTTGTTTGTTTAGACTATAGTAAAACCATGATTTCCTTTCTAAATTAATACATGTAGCCTGTATATGCTACTGTTGTTTGTTTGTTTAGACTATAGTAAAACCATGATTTCTTGCTAAATTAATACATGTAGCCAGTATATGCTACTGTTTTTGTTTAAACTATAGTAAAACCATGGTTTCTTGCAAAATTTATACATGTAGCCAGTATATGCTAATGTTATGTTTGTTTAGACTATGGTAAAACCATGATTTCCTGCAAAATTAATACATGTAGCCAGTATATGCTACTGTTGTTTGTTTGTTTAGACTATAGTAAAACCATGGTTTCTCTCTAAATCAATACATGTAGCTAGTATATGCTAATGTTTTGTTTGTTTAGACTATAGTAAAACCATGATCTCTTGCAAAATTAATACATGTAGCCAGTATATGCTACTGTTATGTTTGTTTGTTTAGACTATAGTAAAACCATGATTTCTTGCAAAATTAATACATTTAGCCAGTATATGCTACTGTTGTTTGTTTGTTTGTTTAGACTATAGTAAAACCATGATTTCTTGCAAAATTAATACGTGTAGCCAGTATAGGCTAATGTTTTGTTTGTTTAGACTATAGTAAAACCATGATTTCTTGCAAAATTAATACATGTAGCCAGTATATGCTACTGTTGTTTGTTTGTTTGTTTAGACTATAGTAAAACCATGATTTCTTGCAAAATTAATACGTGTAGCCAGTATAGGCTAATGTTTTGTTTGTTTAGACTATAGTAAAACCATGATTTCTTGCAAAATTAATACATGTAGCCAGTATATGCTACTGTTGTTTGTTTGTTTGTTTAGACTATAGTAAAACCATGATTTCTTGCAAAATAAATACATTTAGCCAGTATATGCTACTGTTGTTTGTTTGTTTAGACTATAGTAAAACCATGATTTCTTGCTAAATTAATACATGTAGCCAGTATATGCTACTGTATTTGTTTAAACTATAGTAAAACCATGGTTTCTTGCAAAATTTATACATGTAGCCAGTATATGCTAATGTTATGTTTGTTTAAACTATGGTAAAACCATGATTTCTTGCAAAATTAATACGTGTAGCCAGTATATGCTAATGTTATGTTCATTAGACTATAGTAAACCATGATTTCTTGTAAAATTAATATGTGTAGCCAGTATATGCTACTGTTATTTTTGTTTATTTAGACTATAGTAAAACCATGATTTCTTGCAAAATTAATATGTGTAGCCAGTATATGCTACTGTTATGTTTGTTTGTTTAGACTATAGTAAAACCATGATTTCTTGCAAAATTAATACATGTAGCCAGTATATGCTACTGTTATGTTTGTTTGTTTAGACTATAGTAAAACCATGATTTCCTTTCTAAATTAATACATGTAGCCTGTATATGCTACTGTTGTTTGTTTGTTTAGACTATAGTAAAACCATGATTTCTTGCTAAATTAATACATGTAGCCAGTATATGCTACTGTTTTTGTTTAAACTATAGTAAAACCATGGTTTCTTGCAAAATTTATACATGTAGCCAGTATATGCTAGTGTTATGTTTGTTTAAACTATGGTAAAACCATGATTTCTTGCAAAATTAATACATGTAGTCATTATATGCTAATGTTGTTTGTTTAGACTATAGCAAAACCACGGTTTCTTACAAAATTAATACGTGTAGCCAGTATATGCTAATGTTATGTTTGTTTAGACTATGGTAAAACCATGATTTCTTGCAAAATTAATACATGTAGCCAGTATATGCTACTGTTGTTTGTTTGTTTAGACTATAGTAAAACCATGGTTTCTCTCTAAATTAATACATGTAGCCAGTATATGCTAATGTTTTGTTTTCTTTTGACTATAGTAAAACCATGATTTCTTGCTAAATTAATACATGTAGCCAGTATATGCTACTGTTTTTGTTTAAACTATAGTAAAACCATGATTTCTTGCAAAATTTATACATGTAGCCAGTATATGCTAATGTTATGTTTGTTTAGACTATGGTAAAACCATGATTTCCTGCAAAATTAATACATGTAGCCAGTATATGCTACTGTTGTTTGTTTGTTTGTTTAGACTATAGTAAAACCATGGTTTCTCTCTAAATCAATACATGTAGCTAGTATATGCTAATGTTTTGTTTGTTTAGACTATAGTAAAACCATGATCTCTTGCAAAATTAATACATGTAGCCAGTATATGCTACTGTTATGTTTGTTTGTTTAGACTATAGTAAAACCATGATTTCTTGCAAAATTAATACATTTAGCCAGTATATGCTACTGTTGTTTGTTTGTTTGTTTAGACTATAGTAAAACCATGATTTCTTGCAAAATTAATACGTGTAGCCAGTATAGGCTAATGTTTTGTTTGTTTAGACTATAGTAAAACCATGATTTCTTGCAAAATTAATACATGTAGCCAGTATATGCTACTGTTGTTTGTTTGTTTGTTTGTTTAGACTATAGTAAAACCATGATTTCTTGCAAAATTAATACGTGTAGCCAGTATAGGCTAATGTTTTGTTTGTTTAGACTATAGTAAAACCATGATTTCTTGCAAAATTAATACATGTAGCCAGTATATGCTACTGTTGTTTGTTTGTTTAGACTATAGTAAAACCATGGTTTCTCTCTAAATTAATACATGTAGCCAGTATATGCTAATGTTTTGTTTTCTTTTGACTATAGTAAAACCATGATTTCTTGCTAAATTAATACATGTAGCCAGTATATGCTACTGTTTTTGTTTAAACTATAGTAAAACCATGATTTCTTGCAAAATTTATACATGTAGCCAGTATATGCTAATGTTATGTTTGTTTAGACTATGGTAAAACCATGATTTCCTGCAAAATTAATACATGTAGCCAGTATATGCTACTGTTGTTTGTTTGTTTGTTTAGACTATAGTAAAACCATGGTTTCTCTCTAAATCAATACATGTAGCTAGTATATGCTAATGTTTTGTTTGTTTAGACTATAGTAAAACCATGATCTCTTGCAAAATTAATACATGTAGCCAGTATATGCTACTGTTATGTTTGTTTGTTTAGACTATAGTAAAACCATGATTTCTTGCAAAATTAATACATTTAGCCAGTATATGCTACTGTTGTTTGTTTGTTTGTTTAGACTATAGTAAAACCATGATTTCTTGCAAAATTAATACGTGTAGCCAGTATAGGCTAATGTTTTGTTTGTTTAGACTATAGTAAAACCATGATTTCTTGCTAAATTAATACATGTAGCCAGTATATGCTACTGTTTTTGTTTAAACTATAGTAAAACCATGGTTTCTTGCAAAATTTATACATGTAGCCAGTATATGCTAATGTTATGTTTGTTTAGACTATGGTAAAACCATGATTTCCTGCAAAATTAATACATGTAGCCAGTATATGCTACTGTTGTTTGTTTGTTTAGACTATAGTAAAACCATGGTTTCTCTCTAAATCAATACATGTAGCTAGTATATGCTAATGTTTTGTTTGTTTAGACTATAGTAAAACCATGATCTCTTGCAAAATTAATACATGTAGCCAGTATATGCTACTGTTATGTTTGTTTGTTTAGACTATAGTAAAACCATGATTTCTTGCAAAATTAATACATTTAGCCAGTATATGCTACTGTTGTTTGTTTGTTTGTTTAGACTATAGTAAAACCATGATTTCTTGCAAAATTAATACGTGTAGCCAGTATAGGCTAATGTTTTGTTTGTTTAGACTATAGTAAAACCATGATTTCTTGCAAAATTAATACATGTAGCCAGTATATGCTACTGTTGTTTGTTTGTTTGTTTGTTTAGACTATAGTAAAACCATGATTTCTTGCAAAATTAATACGTGTAGCCAGTATAGGCTAATGTTTTGTTTGTTTAGACTATAGTAAAACCATGATTTCTTGCAAAATTAATACATGTAGCCAGTATATGCTACTGTTGTTTGTTTGTTTGTTTAGACTATAGTAAAACCATGATTTCTTGCAAAATAAATACATTTAGCCAGTATATGCTACTGTTGTTTGTTTGTTTAGACTATAGTAAAACCATGATTTCTTGCTAAATTAATACATGTAGCCAGTATATGCTACTGTATTTGTTTAAACTATAGTAAAACCATGGTTTCTTGCAAAATTTATACATGTAGCCAGTATATGCTAATGTTATGTTTGTTTAAACTATGGTAAAACCATGATTTCTTGCAAAATTAATACGTGTAGCCAGTATATGCTAATGTTATGTTCATTAGACTATAGTAAACCATGATTTCTTGTAAAATTAATATGTGTAGCCAGTATATGCTACTGTTATTTTTGTTTATTTAGACTATAGTAAAACCATGATTTCTTGCAAAATTAATATGTGTAGCCAGTATATGCTACTGTTATGTTTGTTTGTTTAGACTATAGTAAAACCATGATTTCTTGCAAAATTAATACATGTAGCCAGTATATGCTACTGTTATGTTTGTTTGTTTAGACTATAGTAAAACCATGATTTCCTTTCTAAATTAATACATGTAGCCTGTATATGCTACTGTTGTTTGTTTGTTTAGACTATAGTAAAACCATGATTTCTTGCTAAATTAATACATGTAGCCAGTATATGCTACTGTTTTTGTTTAAACTATAGTAAAACCATGGTTTCTTGCAAAATTTATACATGTAGCCAGTATATGCTAGTGTTATGTTTGTTTAAACTATGGTAAAACCATGATTTCTTGCAAAATTAATACATGTAGTCATTATATGCTAATGTTGTTTGTTTAGACTATAGCAAAACCACGGTTTCTTACAAAATTAATACGTGTAGCCAGTATATGCTAATGTTATGTTTGTTTAGACTATGGTAAAACCATGATTTCTTGCAAAATTAATACATGTAGCCAGTATATGCTACTGTTGTTTGTTTGTTTAGACTATAGTAAAACCATGGTTTCTCTCTAAATTAATACATGTAGCCAGTATATGCTAATGTTTTGTTTTCTTTTGACTATAGTAAAACCATGATTTCTTGCTAAATTAATACATGTAGCCAGTATATGCTACTGTTTTTGTTTAAACTATAGTAAAACCATGATTTCTTGCAAAATTTATACATGTAGCCAGTATATGCTAATGTTATGTTTGTTTAGACTATGGTAAAACCATGATTTCCTGCAAAATTAATACATGTAGCCAGTATATGCTACTGTTGTTTGTTTGTTTGTTTAGACTATAGTAAAACCATGGTTTCTCTCTAAATCAATACATGTAGCTAGTATATGCTAATGTTTTGTTTGTTTAGACTATAGTAAAACCATGATCTCTTGCAAAATTAATACATGTAGCCAGTATATGCTACTGTTATGTTTGTTTGTTTAGACTATAGTAAAACCATGATTTCTTGCAAAATTAATACATTTAGCCAGTATATGCTACTGTTGTTTGTTTGTTTGTTTAGACTATAGTAAAACCATGATTTCTTGCAAAATTAATACGTGTAGCCAGTATAGGCTAATGTTTTGTTTGTTTAGACTATAGTAAAACCATGATTTCTTGCAAAATTAATACATGTAGCCAGTATATGCTACTGTTGTTTGTTTGTTTGTTTGTTTAGACTATAGTAAAACCATGATTTCTTGCAAAATTAATACGTGTAGCCAGTATAGGCTAATGTTTTGTTTGTTTAGACTATAGTAAAACCATGATTTCTTGCAAAATTAATACATGTAGCCAGTATATGCTACTGTTGTTTGTTTGTTTGTTTAGACTATAGTAAAACCATGATTTCTTGCAAAATAAATACATTTAGCCAGTATATGCTACTGTTGTTTGTTTGTTTAGACTATAGTAAAACCATGATTTCTTGCTAAATTAATACATGTAGCCAGTATATGCTACTGTATTTGTTTAAACTATAGTAAAACCATGGTTTCTTGCAAAATTTATACATGTAGCCAGTATATGCTAATGTTATGTTTGTTTAAACTATGGTAAAACCATGATTTCTTGCAAAATTAATACGTGTAGCCAGTATATGCTAATGTTATGTTCATTAGACTATAGTAAACCATGATTTCTTGTAAAATTAATATGTGTAGCCAGTATATGCTACTGTTATTTTTGTTTATTTAGACTATAGTAAAACCATGATTTCTTGCAAAATTAATATGTGTAGCCAGTATATGCTACTGTTATGTTTGTTTGTTTAGACTATAGTAAAACCATGATTTCTTGCAAAATTAATACATGTAGCCAGTATATGCTACTGTTATGTTTGTTTGTTTAGACTATAGTAAAACCATGATTTCCTTTCTAAATTAATACATGTAGCCTGTATATGCTACTGTTGTTTGTTTGTTTAGACTATAGTAAAACCATGATTTCTTGCTAAATTAATACATGTAGCCAGTATATGCTACTGTTTTTGTTTAAACTATAGTAAAACCATGGTTTCTTGCAAAATTTATACATGTAGCCAGTATATGCTAATGTTATGTTTGTTTAAACTATAGTAAAACCATGATTTCTTGCAAAATTAATACATGTAGTCATTATATGCTAATGTTGTTTGTTTAGACTATAGCAAAACCATGGTTTCTTACAAAATTAATACGTGTAGCCAGTATATGCTAATGTTATGTTTGTTTAGACTATGGTAAAACCATGATTTCTTGCAAAATTAGTACATGTAGCCATTATATGCTACTGTTGTTTGTTTGTTTAGACTATAGTAAAACCATGGTTTCTCTCTAAATTAATACATGTAGCCAGTATATGCTAATGTTTTGTTTTCTTTTGACTATAGTAAAACCATGATTTCTTGCAAAATTAATACATGTAGCCAGTGTATGCTACTGTTATGTTTGTTTGTTTAGACTATAGTAAAACCATGATTTCTTGCAAAATTAATACATTTAGCCAGTATATGCTACTGTTGTTTGTTTGTTTGTTTGTTTAGACTATAGTAAAACCATGATTTCTTGCAAAATTAATACGTGTAGCCAGTATATGCTAATGTTGTGTTTGTTTAGACTATAGTAAAACCATGATTTCTTGCAAAATTAATACATGTAGCCAGTATATGCTACTGTTATGTTTGTTTAGACTATAGTAAAACCATGGTTTCTTGCTAAATTAATACATGTAGCCAGTATATGCTAATGTTATGTTCGTTTAGACTATGGTAAAACCATGATTTCTTGCAAAAATAATACACGTAGCCAGTATATGCTACTGTTATGTTTGTTTAGACTATGGTAAAACCATGATTTCTTGCAAAATTAATACATGTAGCCAGTATATGCTACTGTTTTTGTTTAAACTATAGTAAAACCATGGTTTCTTGCAAAATTTATACATGTAGCCAGTATATGCTATGTTATGTTTGTTTAGACTATGGTAAAACCATGATTTCTTGCAAAACCAATACATGTAGCCAGTATATGCTAATGTTATGTTTGTTTAGACTATAGTAAAACCATGATTTCTTGCAAAATTAATACATGTAGCCAGTATATGCTACTGTTGTTTGTTTGTTTAGACTATAGTAAAACCATGGTTTCTCTCTAAATTAATACATGTAGCCAGTATATGCTAATGTTTTGTTTTCTTTTGACTATAGTAAAACCATGATTTCTTGCAAAATTAATACATGTAGCCAGTATATGCTACTGTTATGTTTGTTTGTTTAGAGTATAGTAAAACCATGATTTCTTGCAAAATTAATACATTTAGCCAGTATATGCTACTGTTGTTTGTTTGTTTAGACTATAGTAAAACCATGATTTCTTGCAAAATTAATACGTGTAGCCAGTATATGCTAATGTTGTGTTTGTTTAGACTATAGTAAAACCATGATTTCTTGCAAATTAATACATGTAGCCAGTATATGCTACTGTTGTTTGTTTGTTTAGACTATAGTAAAACCATGAATTCTTGCAAAATTAATACATATAGCCAGTACATGCTACTGTTGTTTCTTTGTTTGTTTAGACTATAGTAAAACCATGATTTCTTGCAAAATAAATATATTTAGCCAGTATATGCTACTGTTGTTTGTTTGTTTAGACTATAGTAAAACCATGATTTCTTACAAAATTAATACGTGTAGCCAGTATATGCTAATGTTATGTTCATTAGACTATAGTAAACCATGATTTCTTGCAAAATTAATACATTTAGCCAGTATATGCTACTGTTGTTTGTTTGTTTGTTTGTTTAGACTATAGTAAAACCATGATTTCTTGCAAAATTAATACGTGTAGCCAGTATATGCTAATGTTGTGTTTGTTTAGACTATAGTAAAACCATGATTTCTTGCAAAATTAAGACATGTAGCCAGTATATGCTACTGTTATGTTTGTTTAGACTATAGTAAAACCATGGTTTCTTGCTAAATTAATACATGTAGCCAGTATATGCTAATGTTATGTTCGTTTAGACTATGGTAAAACCATGATTTCTTGCAAAAATAATACACGTAGCCAGTATATGCTACTGTTATGTTTGTTTAGACTATGGTAAAACCATGATTTCTTGCAAAATTAATACATGTAGCCAGTATATGCTACTGTTTTTGTTTAAACTATAGTAAAACCATGGTTTCTTGCAAAATTTATACATGTAGCCAGTATATGCTATGTTATGTTTGTTTAGACTATGGTAAAACCATGATTTCTTGCAAAATCAATATATGTAGCCAGTATATGCTAATGTTATGTTTGTTTAGACTATAGTAAAACCATGATTTCTTACAAAATTAATACGTGTAGCCAGTATATGCTACTGTTATGTTTGTTTAGACTATGGTAAAACCATGATTTCTTGCAAAATTAATACATGTAGCCAGTATATGCTACTGTTTTTGTTTAAACTATAGTAAAACCATGGTTTCTTGCAAAATTTATACATGTAGCCAGTATATGCCAATGTTTTGTTTTCTTTTGACTATAGTAAAACCATGATTTCTTGCAAAATTAATACATGTAGCCAGTATATGCTACTGTTATGTTTGTTTGTTTAGAGTATAGTAAAACCATGATTTCTTGCAAAATTAATACATTTAGCCAGTATATGCTACTGTTGTTTGTTTGTTTAGACTATAGTAAAACCATGATTTCTTGCAAAATTAATACATATAGCCAGTACATGCTACTGTTGTTTCTTTGTTTGTTTAGACTATAGTAAAACCATGATTTCTTGCAAAATAAATACATTTAGCCAGTATATGCTACTGTTGTTTGTTTGTTTAGACTATAGTAAAACCATGATTTCTTGCAAACTTAATACATGTAGCCAGTATATGGTAATGTTATGTTTGTTTGTTTAGACTATAGTAAAACCATGGTTTCTTACAAAATTAATACGTGTAGCCAGTATATGCTACTGTTATTTTTGTTCATTTAGACTATAGTAAAACAATGATTTCTTGCAAAATTAATATGTGTAGCCAGTATATGCTACTGTTATGTTTGTTTGTTTAGACTATAGTAAAACCATGATTTCTTGCAAAATTAATACATGTAGCCAGTATATGCTACTGTTATGTTTGTTTGTTTAGACTATAGTAAAACCATGATTTCCTTTCTAAATTAATACATGTAGCCTGTATATGCTACTGTTGTTTGTTTGTTTAGACTATAGTAAAACCATGATTTCTTGCTAAATTAATACATGTAGCCAGTATATGCTACTGTTTTTGTTTAAACTATAGTAAAACCATGGTTTCTTGCAAAATTTATACATGTAGCCAGTATATGCTAATGTTATGTTTGTTTAGACTATGGTAAAACCATGATTTCCTGCAAAATTAATACATATAGCCAGTATATGCTACTGTTGTTTGTTTGTTTAGACTATAGTAAAACCATGGTTTCTCTCTAAATCAATACATGTAGCTAGTATATGCTAATGTTTTGTTTGTTTAGACTATAGTAAAACCATGATCTCTTGCAAAATTAATACATGTAGCCAGTATATGCTACTGTTATGTTTGTTTGTTTAGACTATAGTAAAACCATGATTTCTTGCAAAATTAATACATTTAGCCAGTATATGCTACTGTTGTTTGTTTGTTTGTTTAGACTATAGTAAAACCATGATTTCTTGCAAAATTAATACGTGTAGCCAGTATAGGCTAATGTTTTGTTTGTTTAGACTATAGTAAAACCATGATTTCTTGCAAAATTAATACATGTAGCCAGTATATGCTACTGTTGTTTGTTTGTTTGTTTAGACTATAGTAAAACCATGATTTCTTGCAAAATTAATACGTGTAGCCAGTATAGGCTAATGTTTTGTTTGTTTGGACTATAGTAAAACCATGATTTCTTGCAAAATTAATACATGTAGCCAGTATATGCTACTGTTGTTTGTTTGTTTGTTTAGACTATAGTAAAACCATGATTTCTTGCAAAATAAATACATTTAGCCAGTATATGCTACTGTTGTTTGTTTGTTTAGACTATAGTAAAACCATGATTTCTTGCTAAATTAATACATGTAGCCAGTATATGCTACTGTATTTGTTTAAACTATAGTAAAACCATGGTTTCTTGCAAAATTTATACATGTAGCCAGTATATGCTAATGTTATGTTTGTTTAAACTATGGTAAAACCATGATTTCTTGCAAAATTAATACGTGTAGCCAGTATATGCTAATGTTATGTTCATTAGACTATAGTAAACCATGATTTCTTGTAAAATTAATATGTGTAGCCAGTATATGCTACTGTTATTTTTGTTTATTTAGACTATAGTAAAACCATGATTTCTTGCAAAATTAATATGTGTAGCCAGTATATGCTACTGTTATGTTTGTTTGTTTAGACTATAGTAAAACCATGATTTCTTGCAAAATTAATACATGTAGCCAGTATATGCTACTGTTATGTTTGTTTGTTTAGACTATAGTAAAACCATGATTTCCTTTCTAAATTAATACATGTAGCCTGTATATGCTACTGTTGTTTGTTTGTTTAGACTATAGTAAAACCATGATTTCTTGCTAAATTAATACATATAGCCAGTATATGCTACTGTTTTTGTTTAAACTATAGTAAAACCATGGTTTCTTGCAAAATTTATACATGTAGCCAGTATATGCTAATGTTATGTTTGTTTAAACTATGGTAAAACCATGATTTCTTGCAAAATTAATACATGTAGTCATTATATGCTAATGTTGTTTGTTTAGACTATAGCAAAACCATGGTTTCTTACAAAATTAATACGTGTAGCCAGTATATGCTAATGTTATGTTTGTTTAGACTATGGTAAAAACCATGATTTCTTGCAAAATTAATACATGTAGCCAGTATATGCTACTGTTGTTTGTTTGTTTAGACTATAGTAAAACCATGGTTTCTCTCTAAATTAATACATGTAGCCAGTATATGCTAATGTTTTGTTTTCTTTTGACTATAGTAAAACCATGATTTCTTGCAAAATTAATACATGTAGCCAGTGTATGCTACTGTTATGTTTGTTTGTTTAGACTATAGTAAAACCATGATTTCTTGCAAAATTAATACATTTAGCCAGTATATGCTACTGTTGTTTGTTTGTTTGTTTGTTTAGACTATAGTAAAACCATGATTTCTTGCAAAATTAATACGTGTAGCCAGTATATGCTAATGTTGTGTTTGTTTAGACTATAGTAAAACCATGATTTCTTGCAAAATTAATACATGTAGCCAGTATATGCTACTGTTATGTTTGTTTGTTTAGAGTATAGTAAAACCATGATTTCTTGCAAAATTAGTACATTTAGCCAGTATATGCTACTGTTGTTTGTTTGTTTAGACTATAGTAAAACCATGATTTCTTGCAAAATT